>NC_073256.2:64582500-65207500 GCF_029289425.2 Pan paniscus | reverse complement strand
CAAAAAATTAGCCAGGTGCGGTGTCGGGCGCCTGTAGTCCCAGCTGCTCGGGAGGCTGAGGCAGGAGAATGGCGTGAACCCCGGAAGCGGAGCTTGCAGTGAGCCGAGATGGCGCCACTGCCCTCCAGCCTGGGCGACAGAGCAAGACTCGACTCAAAAAAAAAAAAAAAAAAACCTTGAACAACATAAAGGGAAATGGATTTAAAGAAAACCAAAGCATTGAACAAAAAACCAATATATTTGCCTTTACATTGTTTATTTTTAAAGTTTAGGATGATAGAGGTCTCATACACCCTCCATCCAGGTTCTCAGTATGGTTATACCATCCATAATTATATTAGAACCATGAATCTGGAGTTGGTACAATATATGTGTCCAGTTTTACATGATTTTATCACTTGTGTAGATGTGTATAACCACCAGTGCAATTAAGACACAGAACTATTCCACCAGCACAAAGGTCTCCTTCATGTTACCCATTTATAGCCACACCCAATTCTTCCCTCCAGCCTAAATCCCTGACCACTAGCAACTACTGATGTGTTCCCTTTCTCCATAATTTTGTCATTTCAAGAGTGTTTTATCAGTAGAATCATATATAACACAAGTCTATGTTTTCTTATACAATTAAAATCAAACGTTATGTTGACTTTTTTTTCTCAGCATATATGCCCTTGACATCCATTCAAGTTTACATATTGCATATTGATAGCTTGATACTTTTCATTGCTGAATAGTATTCCATGCTATAAATGTATCATAGCTTGTTTATTCCCCTACTGGAGAAATTTCAGGGGTTTCTGCTTTTGGCTATTACAAACAATGCCGATATGAACAATAGTGTGAATGTTTTTGTATGTATATATGTTTTCATATCTCTGGGATAATACCCAAGATTATGATAGCTGGTAAGAAAATGGTAAGAATAGATTTTTTTAAGAAACTGCCTAAATTATCTTCTAGACTGTCTTTACTATTTTACATTTCCAACAGCAATGCATGAGAGATTGTTTCTCTGCATCTTAGCCATCTTTTGATGTTCGCACTATTTTAAAATAGTGTTCTCATAGATATATATCAGCTGTTCTCATAGATATATATTAATACCTTGTTGTAGTGTTAAATTGTATTTCCCTCATGGCCAATAATTTTGTATATTTTTGATGTGCTTATTTGCTATCCATATATGTTCTTTTTGGTTCATGACTCTTGCCCATTTTGTAATTAGATTGTTTGTTTTCTTAATGTTGAGTTTTGAGAGTTCTTTATGCATTCTACATAGGCTTTCTTTGCCATATATGTGGATTGCAAATATTTTCTCCCCAAACTTATCCTGAACTTTTATCTTTTTAACAGACAATTTTTTAAAGCAAAAGTTTTCATTTTTATGCAGTCCAATTTATCTAGTCTTTTTCTCTTATGCCCTGTGATTTTTGTCTCATATTGAAGAACTCTTTATCAAATACTAGGTTCACAACGCTGTCCTCTGTGTTTTCTCTGAAAAGTTGTAGAGTTTTACATTTCATAATCAAATAGAAGATTTATGCTAATTTTTGTACAGGCATAAAAATTAGTTCAAGGCTTTTTGTGATATTTCTTTTGTTTTTTCAATGGATATCTAATTGCATATTTGAATTGAAAACTACTTGAGAAATAAAAAGATAAGGCACTTAAAAACAGGTCATACTATATTTGTTATACATGTTGTTTAAATATTTTTCAAGCTTTGATAAGCCAATTGTTTATTATCATATGAAAAAAGTCTCACATCTAAATACCTGTTTAAAACATTTAAAAATTTTATTATTTACAAATTGTAAGATTTATCACATAATATTATCCTTTCCCACCTTAAATATATACACCACATTTTGGAAAATTGTTAATGTAGAGATTTCACTAGAAGGTTTTTTATTGAATTGTAAAGGTAATGTTAGCCTGTGATCACAATATACATGCTATTACTGTTTTTTTTTTTTAATTATACTTTAAGTTTTAGGGTACATGTGCACATTGTGCAGGTTAGTTACATATGTATACATGTGCCATGCTGGTGCACTGCACTCACTAACTCGTCATCTAGCATTAGGTATATCTCCCGATGCTATCCCTCCCCCCTGCCCCCACCCCACAACAGTCCCCAGAGTGTGATATTCCCCTTCCTGTGTCCATGTGACCTCATTGTTCAATTCCCACCTATGAGTGAGAACATGCGGTGTTTGGTTTTTTGTTCTTGCGATAGTTTACTGAGAATGATGATTTCCAATTTCATCCATGTCCCTACAAAGGACATGAACTCATCATTTTTTATGGCTGCATAGTATTCCATGGTGTATATGTGCCACATTTTCTTAATCCAGTCTATCATTGTTGGACATTTGGGTTGGTTCCAAGTCTTTGCTATTGTGAATAATGCCGCAATAAACATACGTGTGCATGTGTCTTTATAGCAGCATGATTTATAGTACTTTGGGTATATACCCAGTAATGGGATGGCTGGGTCAAATGGTATTTCTAGTTCTAGATCCCTGAGGAATCGCCACACTTACTTCCACAATGGTTGAACTAGTTTACAGTCCCCCCAACAGTGTAAAAGTGTTCCTATTTCTCCACATCCTCTCCAGCACCTGTTGTTTCCTGACTTTTTAATGATTGCGATTCTAACTGGTGTGAGATGGTATCTCATTGTGGTTTTGATTTGCATTTCTCTGATGGCCAGTGATGATGAGCATTTTTTCATGTGTTTTTTGGCTTCATAAATGTCTTCTTTTGAGAAGTGTCTGTTCATGTCCTTCGCCAACTTTTTGATGGGGTTGTTTGTTTTTTTCTTGTAAATTTGTTTGAGTTCTTTGTAGATTCTGGATATTAGCCCTTTGTCAGATGAGTAGGTTGCGAAAATTTTCTCCCATTTTGTAGGTTGCCTGTTCACTCTGATGGTAGTTTCTTTTGCTGTGCAGAAGCTTTTTAGTTTAATTAGATCCCATATGTCAATTTTGGCTTTTGTTGCCATTGCTTTTGGTGTTTTAGACATGAAGTCCTTGCCCATGCCTATGTCCTGAATGGTAATGCCTAGGTTTTCTTCTAGGGTTTTTATGGTTTTAGGTCTAATGTTTAAGTCTTTAATCCATCTTGAATTGATTTTTCTATAAGGTGTAAGGAAGGCATCCAGTTTCAGCTTTCTACATATGGCTAGCCAGTTTTCCCAGCACCATTTATTAAATAGGGAATCCTTTCCCCATTGCTTGTTTTTCTCAGGTTTGTCAAAGATCAGATAGTTGTAGATATGCGGCGTTATTTCTGAGGGCTCTGTTCTGTTCCATTGATCTATATCTCTGTTTTGGTACCAGTACCATGCTGTTTTGGTTACTGTAGTGTTGTAGTATAGTTTGAAGTCAGGTAGTGTGATGCCTCCAGCTTTGTTCTTTTGGCTTAGGATTGACTTGGTGATGCGGGCTCTTTTTTGGTTCCATATGAACTTTAAAGTAGTTGTTTCCAATTCTGTGAGGAAAGTCATTGGTAGCTTGATGGGGATGGCATTGAATCTGTAAATTACCTTGGGCAGTATGGCCATTTTCACGATATTGATTCTTCCTACCCATGAGCATGAAATGTTCTTCAATTTGTTTGTATCCTCTTTTATTTCCTTGAGCAGTGGTTTGTAGTTCTCCTTGAAGAGGTCCTTCACATCCCTTGTAAGTTGGATTCCTAGGTATTTTACTCCCTTTGAAGCAATTGTGAATGGGAGTTCACTCATGATTTGGCTCTCTGTTTGTCTGTTGTTGGTGTGTAAGAATGCTTGTGATTTTTGTACATTGATTTTGTATCCTGAGACTTTGCTGAAGTTACTTATCAGCTTAAAGAGATTTTGGGCTGAGACAATGGGGTTTTCTAGATATACAATCATGTCGTCTGCAAACAGGGACAATTTGACTTCCTCTTTTCCTAACTGAATACCCTTTATTTCCTTCTCCTGCCTAATTGCCCTGGCCAGAACTTCCAACACTATGTTGAATAGGAGCGGTGAGAGAGGGCATCCCTGTCTTGTGCCAGTTTTCAAAGGGAATGCTTCCAGTTTTTGCCCATTCAGTATGATATTGGCTGTGGGTTTGTCATAGATAGCTCTTATTATTTTGAAATATGTCCCATCAATACCTAATTTATTGAGAGTTTTTAGCATGAAGGATTGTTGAATTTTGTCAAAGGCTTTTTCTGCATCTATTGAGATAATCATGTGGTTTTTGTCTTTGGCTCTGTTTATATGCTGGATTACATTTATTGATTTGCGTATATTGAACCAGCCTTGCATCCCAGGGATGAAGCCCACTTGATCATGGTGGATAAGCTTTTTGACGTGCTGCTGGATTCGTTTTGCCAGTATTTTATTGAGGATTTTTGCATCAATGTTCATCAAGGATATTGGTCTAAAATTCTCTTTTTTTGTTGTGTCTCTCCCTGGCTTTGGTATCAGAATGATGCTGGCCTCATAAAATGAGTTACGGAGGATTCCCTCTTTTTCTATTGATTGGAATAATTTCAGAAGGAATGGTACCAGTTCCTCCTTGTACCTCTGGTAGAATTCAGCTGTGAATCCATCTGGTCCTGGACTCTTTTTGGTTGGTAAGCTATTGATTATTGCCACAATTTCAGCTCCTGTTATTGGTCTATTCAGAGATTCAACTTCTTCCTGGTTAAGTCTTGGGAGAGTGTATGTGTCAAGGAATTTATCCATTTCTTCTAGATTTTCTAGTTTATTTGTGTAGAGGTGTTTGTAGTATTCTCTGATGGTAGTTTGTATTTCTGTGGGATCGGTGGTGATATCCCCTTTATCATTTTTTATTGCGTCTATTTGATTCTTCTCTCTTTTTTTCTTTATTAGTCTTGCTAGCGGTCTATCAATTTTGTTGATCCTTTCAAAAAACCAGCTCCTGGATTCATTAATTTTTTGAAGGGTTTTTTGTGTCTCTATTTCCTTCAGTTCTGCCCTGATTTTAGTTATTTCTTGCCTTCTGCTAGCTTTTGAATGTGTTTGCTCTTGCTTTTCTAGTTCTTTTAATTGTTATGTTAGGGTGTCAATTTTGGATCTTTCCTGCTTTCTCTTGTGGGCATTTAGTGCTATAAATTTCCCTCTACACACTGCTTTGAATGTGTCCCAGAGATTCTGGTATGTTGTGTCTTTGTTCTCATTGGTTTCAAAGAACATTTTTATTTCTGCCTTCATTTCGTTATGTACCCAGTAGTCATTCAGGAGCAGGTTGTTCAGTTTCCATGTAGTTGAGCGGTTTTGAGTGAGATTCTGAATCCTGAGTTCTAGTTTGATTGCACTGTGGTCTGAGAGATAGTTTGTTATAATTTCTGTTCTTTTACATTTGCTGAAGAGAGCTTTACTTCCAACTATGTGGTCAATTTTGGAATAGGTGTGGTGTGGTGCTGAAAAAAATGTATATTCTGTTGATTTGGGTTGGAGAGTTCTGTAGATGTCTATTAGGTCCGCTTGGTGCAGAGCTGAGTTCAATTCCTGGGTATCCTTGTTGACTTTCTGTCTCGTTGATCTGTCTAATGTTGACAGTGGGGTGTTAAAGTCTCCCATTATTAATGTGTGGGAGTCTAAGTCTCTTTGTAGGTCACTCAGGACTTGCTTTATGAATCTGGGTGCTCCTGTATTGGGTGCATATATATTTAGGATAGTTAGCTCTTCTTGTTGAATTGATCCCTTTACCATTATGTAATGGCCTTCTTTGTCTCTTTTGATCTTTGTTGGTTTAAAGTCTGTTTTATCAGAGACTAGGATTGCAACCCCTGCCTTTTTTTGTTGTCCATTGGCTTGGTAGATCTTCCTCCATCCTTTTATTTTGAGCCTATGTGTGTGTCTGCACGTGAGATGTGTTTCCTGAATACAGCACACTGATGGGTCTTGACTCTTTATCCAATTTGCCAGTCTGTGTCTTTTAATTGGAGTATTTAGTCCATTTACATTTAAAGTTAATATTGTTATGTGTGAATTTGATCCTGTCATTATGATGTTAGCTGGTTATTTTGCTCGTTAGTTGATGCAGTTTCTTCCTAGTCTCAATGGTCTTTACATTTTGGCATCATTTTGCAGTGACTGGTACCAGTTGTTCCTTTCCATGTTTAGTGCTTCCTTCAGGACCTCTTGTAAGGCAGGCCTGGTGGTGACAAAATCCCTCAGCATTTGCTTGTCTGTAAAGCATTTTATTTCTCCTTCACTTATGAAGCTTAGTTTGGCTGGGTATGAAATTCTGGTTTGAAAATTCTTTTCTTTAAGAATGTTGAATATTGGCCCCCACTCTCTTCTGGCTTGCAGGGTTTCTGCCGAGAGATCGGCTGTTAGTCTGATGGGCTTCCCTTTGTGGGTAACCCGACCTTTCTCTCTGGCTGCCCTTAACATTTTTTCCTTCATTTCAACTTTGGTGAATCTGACAATCATGTGTCTTGGAGTTGCTCTTCTCGAGGAGTATCTTTGTGGTGTTCTCTGTATTTCCTGAATCTGAACGTTGGCCTGCCTTGCTAGATTGGGGAAGTTCTCCTGGATAATATCCTGCAGAGTGTTTTCCAACTTGGTTCCGTTCTCCCCATCACTTTCAGGTACACCAATCAGACGTAGATTTGGTCTTTTCACATAGTCCCATATTTCTTGGAGGCTTTGCTCATTTCTTTTTATGCTTTTTTCTCTAAACTTCCCTTCTTGCTTCATTTCATTCATTTCATCTTCCATCGCTGATACCCTTTCTTCCAGTTGATCGCATCGGCTCCTGAGGCTTCTGCATTCTTCACGTAGTTCTCGAGCCTTGGTTTTCAGCTCCATCAGCTTCTTTAAGCACTTCTCTGTATTGGTTATTCTAGTTATACATTCTTCTAAATTTTTTTCACAGTTTTCAACTTCTTTGCCTTTGGTTTGAATGTCCTCCCATAGCTCAGAGTAATTTGATCGTCTGAAGCCTTCTTCTCTCAGCTCGTCAAAGTCATTCTCCATCCAGCTTTGTTCCGTTGCTGGTGAGGAACTGTGTTCCTTTGGAGGAGGAGAGTCGCTCTGCTTTTTAGAGTTTCCAGTTTTTCTGTTCTGTTTTTGCCCCATCTTTGTGGTTTTATCTACTTTTGGTCTTTGATGATGGTGATGTACAGATGGGTTTTTGGTGTGGATGTCCTTTCTCTTTGTTAGTTTTCCTTCTAACAGAGAGGACCCTCAGCTGCAGGTCTGTTGGAGTACCCTGCCGTGTGAGGTGTCAGTGTGCCCCTGCTGGGGGGTGGGGGGTGCCTCCCAGTTAGGCTGCTCGGGGGTCAGGGATCAGGGACCCACTTGAGGAGGCAGTCTGCCCGTTCTCAGATCTCCAGCTGTGTGATGGGAGAACAACTGCTGTCTTCAAAGCTGTCAGACAGGGACATTTAAGTCTGCAGAGGTTACTGCTGTCTTTTTGTTTGTCTGTGCCCTGCCCCCGAGGTGGAGCCTACAGAGGCAGGCAAGCCTCCTTGAGCTGTGGTGGGCTCCACCCAGTTGGAGCTTCCTGGCTGCTTTGTTTACCTAAGCAAGCTTGGGCAGTGGCGGGCGCCCCTCCCCCAGCCTCGCTGCCTCCTTGCAGTTTGATCTCAGACTGCTGTGCTAGCAATCAGCGAGACTCCGTGGGCGTAGGACCCTCCGAGCCAGGTGTGGGATATAATCTCGTGGTGCGCCGTTTTTTAAGCCCGTCGGAAAAGCGCAGTATTCGGGTGGGAGTGACCCGATTTTCCAGGTGCCGTCCGTCACCCCTTTCTTTGACTCAGAAAGGGAACTCCCTGACCCCTTGCGCTTCCCAAGTGAGGCAATGCCTCGCCCTGCTTCGGCTCCTGCACGGTGCACGCACCCACTGACCTGCGCCCACTGTCTGGCACTCCCTAGTGAGATGAACCCGGTACCTCAGATGGAAATGCAGAAATCACCCGTCTTCTGCGTCGCTCACGCTGGGAGCTGTAGACTGGAGCTGTTCCTATTCGGCCATCTTCTATTACTGTTAAATCACTAACTGCAAATGATGATTCTAAGGACTTATTGTTGTTAGCATCTGTACTTGGAGCGTTATCTGATGAATTTTGAGGATCATTTTCCTTAATAGAGAACGTCATTTTGTCACAATTGTAACATCTCTTAAGAAAACTTGTTTTTAAAACTTTGGTCTTTTGTGTTAATTTTTTAGCCTCTATTTAATTTATTTTTGCTCTGATTTTTATTATTTCATACCTTCCGCTAACTTTGGTCTTGATAGGCACTTCTTAAATATCATTTGAACTTACCTGTGTATTATATCATTTTATATTTAAGAAAAGACTAGTTGTTCTAAAATTACAAGTTTAAAGTTTAAAAAATGTGATAATGAAAGTTGCTGCAAAATTGCTATCTTTGAAAGCCTGAAGGCAAGCCTGAAGGCAGCCTGAAGGCAACTTCAAGCATGAAGTTAACAAAATTATTCCATTAATTGTTTCCCCCACAAATACACATTTATTGTTTTCTGTATGGCAGATTCGATTTGATGCTGAATATGAGGCATATCCATACCCTAATTGAGTCTGTAATCCAGTGGGTACAGCAGCTACTTAACAAATTATTCACACAACAAAAACATATATTAAAAAATAAGATCATTACTATGAAATTAAATTTAGATTGGAAAATCAGTAAGCTACTCTTTGAAAATAGAACATATTATTTGAAAGACTAATTGGTAGAGCTTAGTTTTGTGTAAAGATAGGAAAGGCTTCCCTATGAAAAAATAATGGCATGTGTGAAATATTAAAGGTAAGAAATAGCTTGTTATATTTCCTGAAGTGTACTGCTGATGACGAGAAGGAACTAAGGAACTGACGAGAGGCATCAGATCAGTCGCAGCTCCAACACCATGATGAGGATTTTGAACATAGGCTCAGTTCATTCGGAAGTCAATACTACTGTAATAAATCTCCATTGACCAACAGCCAGAAATCTAAAGAAGTATTTTAACTTTACTTTTACTTATTTCTTTAGACACATACATTTTCTTTATACAGTATTGTGCAAGTGTAATTCTAGAGCATGTGCATGCACACACACTTTATAAAACAAATGGGAGGGCAGATAAAAAAACTTTAAAAATTATAAATAATCCCTTGCTCAATAAAACCCGTCTTTCTCTTGCACTATCTTGATAAATACATAAACACACATATATATATACACATATATGCATAATTATATAAATAGAAATACACACATTTCTGCATATATGTATGTCTGTGTATATGTATGTGTGGTGTTAGACTATATAGTATGAGAGTATTAAGTGTTTTGTTTTTAGCCTGTCTTAATTTTAATTTAATAATATATAATAAACAACTTAAGATGTTTTATAAATATATGGCTATTTTAATTTCAATGACTGCAAGACAATCTATTACATAGAGATACTTATTGTATATAGTTGTCTAGTTAGCCTATCCTCTACTTTGGAAACTGAATTGTTTTAAATTTGCACTCTAAAAACAATATTGTGGCCTGGCACTGTGGCTCACACCTGTAATCCCAGCACTTGGGGAAGCTGAGGCCGGAGGATCACTTGAGGTCAGGAGTTCGAGACCAGCCTGGTCAACATGGTGAAACCCCGTCTCTACACACACACACACACACACACACACACACACAAAATATTTGGGTGTGGTGTTGCACACCTGTAATACCAGCTACTTGGTAGACTGAGGCAGGAGAATCGCTTGAACCCAGGAGGCAGAAGTTGCAGTGACGCAAGATCGCATCACTGCACTCCAGCCTGGGCGACAGAGTGAGACCCTGTCTCAAAAAGCAAAAACAAAATCAAACAAGCAAACAAACAAACAAAAATGGACTGTGGCAAAATCTCTCTCTTCCTGTCTATGTATCTATCTATGTATCTATGTATCTATGTATCTATGTATCTATCATCTATCATCTATTTGTCTACACACTTGCATAAGACTTCTGGAGGATGATTCTTATGCTGGAATTTCTTGATCTAAGCATACGCTTATTTTAAAGCTTTTGATAATTGCCCTACAGAGGGCACAGAGAAGGTGCTAATGTACACTTTTTTTTCCATAGTAGAGAAGAACAGCCTTTCCTCACTCTGTCACAGGGGACACTGATCATTCTTTTCAATTTATGACAAATTAACTTTTAATAGAACAAGAAGTCCTTTAATATTTATGGTGCAATTAAATACAGAATTTAGACTCTACCAACAGTACAAAGATAATGTGCCTAAAATAAAAGCCATAACTATTTGTGGAGATAATCTCACTAGGAATCTGACTAGCTTTGTAGGCATACAACTGGTTTAAAGGAGAAAGCACTAGAGTAGTTGTCAAGATTCTTGTTTCTCTGATATTATAAAGCACATATCAGTTTGAAAAAGATGCTATTAACACTGCAAAGTTTAAGGCTCAGTCATCAAGTTCCATTTGTCTTCAGAGAAACATAGATCCAATCCTTAATGATAAATTCAAAATTACTGAGAGTGTGTTATGTCTATAGTTGTTTAATATTTATCAGAATTTTTAAAGCATAAGGAGAATAAGACCAACTAAAATAGAATAATCATCTAGCCATCTATAATACCATTTGCATAGTAGGTTGAAAATTTTATATTCTGCCTTCTAGCTAAGTTTACATTGTTTTGCAACATTTTCATTCTAGCAGTTGCTCTTTACCTAATGGATTTCAGTTCAGGGTTTGTGTAGATGCATATAATATACACATATTCGCACATGATCTTATGTTATATATGTGCTTGTAGAATTCAGGCATTTAAGCTTTAGTTTAAAATATGCATATATCATTGTTAAGGACTGAATCACTTCCCCCAAAATTCACACATTGAAATCTAATGCCCAGTACTTTGGAATGTTACTGTATTTGGAGATATGGTACTTAAAGAGGTTATTAAAATGAGGTCATTAGCAGGTGTTCTCATTCAACATAAATGGTATCCTTATTAGAAGAGGAAATTAGGACACTAACATTTACAGAAGAAAGACCTTATGAAGACGCAGGGCAAAATGGCCATCTACAAGTCAAGGAGAGACCTCAGAAGAAGCCAACCTGGCCCACTCATTGATTTCAGACTTCTAGCCTACAGAAATGTGAGAAAGTACATTTCTATTTTTATAGCCACTAATTCTGAGGTACTTTGTTATGGCAGCCTTACTAAACTTATACAGATTTGATTTCTTTGGAAAATAATTTAAAGAAAAGTTTAAAAATGAAGAATCTTTAATGAAAGTGAGGTAATTGGATTGAAAGCTATTTGAGAGCCATTGTTGGTACAACAGTAGTGTTTGTACAACAGTTCTATTTAAATCACCAAACTTTGCATATAGCTTTTAGGTATTTATATGCTGTATTACAATTATCTAACTGTATTGGAATTTTACTTTTACTAGCCAATTTCAATTTTCTTTATGGGTAGATAAGCAAGAAACAATACTAAAACATAGATGCTCTGGCAATTACCTGTCTCACTATTTCCAAATTCATTTTCTTCTTCATACATCCCCAGAAAAAACTGGATTTGTCTAATCTGTTATACATATATTGGTGTGCTCAGATAGTGTTGCAATGCAAATATACCAAACCAATTATTTTGGATCATTATACTATTCAACACTTTTCCAAGGCTGGGCTCTTCTATAAGATAAAGATTTGACAATTATAAAATTGATAATATTAGTCCAAAGACACAAATTTTCCAAAGAGTACAAATTAGCAGTACAAACTAGAAAAATAAAAGAAAACATGGTAATACCATTGCTGGTGTCCACATGGATACAGATGAGTCTCTGGTCATATCAGTCCTTCCAAATCAACTACATGCGTGTGCACTAGCCTCCAAGGTATTTGCTTCAAGTTTATCTTATAAGGTTCATGACAGACAAGGATTTGATGGTTTCAAAGTAACCTTTTTACATGTATTAAGAACTTAGTTGACCCCATGGTCATGCTTTGAAACATATGAGTTAAATTGAAAAAATCATGAACAAAGGCACAAGGAATCAAGGCACGGCTCACTTTACTGTTGCCATTGAAAGAATAAGAAACTGCAGCTGTGGAGAAGATGGCAGAAGAATGTGGCAGAGTGTGAACAAAATGAACCAAGGCAAAAAGTTAATAAAAACCCACTATACTGTGGCAGAAAGACAAAGTGAAGATGGAGAAGTGGGGTCAGATGCGGAGTACACATGGTAGAGATGAGAGAGTCCTTTTGCCAGTCTTTGTCACACATTTGCACAAAAAATATCTTGCTGCAGCTGTAAAAGGAAGTGTACAGCAGGGTGTTCATTCATACAAACCCAACTTTCCTCATATTTTGAGGACTTAATATCAACTTATATGGCAAGATAAAAGTAGGACTTATGAAATTATTGAATTGGTACCTCCTCCGCAACAACCTAGACAAGCTCTTGTATGTTGCTGTCTGCTTCTAAGAATGAGCTGTTCTCATTCATTTGGTTTCCAAACACTGCAACTCCACCACCCAGGTCTCCACCATGTGTTCCTGGGGTCTAGCATCATCAGCCAGTGGTAAAAGCAGCTGCTCCCAGATTTCTTATCTCTGCATCCACTATTTTCTGAGACCAACTCTGCCTTCATTAGCAGGATGTTCGGTTGGACATTTCTTTTTGTGCCATAACTGTGACTGAATTCCAATGCAGTAAATTATTGGCACACATGATAAGACTGACACCCATAGGCACACTATGTGGAGATCCCTCCACTTCAGTTTATCAAGACATTTCAGAAATAGCAACGTTGCCACCAACAGTCAGTCCACCACCCACCATGCCTCCCCCATATATGGCATTCATATATGAGATATTATTTGCCTCCCTAGCACAAAGCATCCCGGAGAATAGCATCTACCTTCTCCCAGGCACACCTCTGCACACATGTGGGATGAGATTGAAGGAGACATTGTACTTCAAAAGAAATTTATGGTGTCAATTTGGTGGTCAAATTGACCTTGGCTGGCTGGATCTTGTCTGCTTTGTTCAAATTTAAACCATGATATTTACACAGTAATTTTGCATAGCTAGCTCTTTATAAATATCTGTGGATTCATGAAGAAAAATGAATATATAATATCCATCAATATAGTTTTATATATGAAAGTATATTGAAAATCATTTTCATCACCAGAGACAGTTCTAACTTCACGTAGTTACCTTGAATAGCTGTAACAGCAGAACGTTGCAAATTCAGTCATATCAAAAGGATTTCACTGATGTTCAGTCATGAAATTTGCATTACAGTTTATGAGGGGAAAGTGCACAATTTCCTGTTTTGCCATTTCTAAAATACTCTTAGTCATAATGAATCTATTGAAAGAGGGCTTGTTTTCTCTACACAAGCTTTATTGCTAGAAGATAAGTTGTATAACATATTTGGTGTGTATTTGTCTTTTGAATTCTATATATTGGTTATATAAGTTCAGAACAATATATGACCAGCATTTATGCTAAAACAATTTCTGACTATCGGTTCCAATTAATATTCTCAATGAGAAGTAAGATTCCTTTTGAAAATTAAAATGATGCAGCATTTACTATTTGTTGAGTCAATTAAAAATCAATAAATGAACATCTGAATGAATTCTCTGTCACTTATAATTTTTTCAGCTGATGAAAATGTCCTTATTTCTCAAGTGTAAAATACTCCTTTAATCTCTTATATCAATATACAATTCAAATATTAATTTTGTTAACACTAAATGTGAATTAATTTGACTGATCTATTAATATAAAATAATTTCAGAGAAAAATTGCAATAAAAAAGCAGATACACACTAATTATAAGCAGGACTTATATGATAAATAAGCTTCTATTCTTTTATCCACATTTTGAATAATCTAAAATCTAAATATTTTGCTGATAAATTTTATATAGTATTATTCAAACAGATTTAAAAAGTAAATCTGGAAGTAAGCTTCCTTAGAAACTTTCAAGACAGGACATTTGTCACATGAATAATGTGATCCCACTGTTGGCACATCCAGCTCTGCTAACCCAGTGCAGGCATGTTGTCAGTGTCCTTCAGATGTTTTCAGCTTATTAATTTAAAAGCATAATTCACTTCAGTAAACATAAAGACATAACTTAAAAATACAATTTCAAGATACATTGTATTGCATGGAAGAACTAGGTTACTAAAGAAGAATCACAATATATATGCAGTAGCAGTGGTGACATAGTATAAAGGCTCACTTTTTTGTCTCTTCCAATAGGAAATTCCTTTTGGACAAGCCAAACATATCAGACAATAAATGACTCTTGAAACAGAAGTTTCAGAAAAAAACAGATTTTCTAAGATTTCCTGTGTAAACGAAATCTTATTTTGCATATACATGGCATGGATAAGCATGCATTTAATAATGCACTCTGACAGATAAAGCATCGTTAATATCTAAGCCCTGTTAACAAGGAATCGTATTTGTCAAAAACAGTAGCAGTTAAATTATAAAGTTTTAATATATTTTCCTAATTTAAATGTAAGATTCTACATTACAGGGGGTAATACAGATTCATTAAATAAAATTTTGAAAATTCAGAAAAGGAGCTAAAAAAGTTTCCAATATTTTCAAAATATTATTAAAACTTTACATTTATTATAAACTATTTTCCAGTGTTTTTTGTTTTTTTGGTTTTTGTTTTTGTTTTTGTTTCAATGAATGGCTCTTTACTTGCTCTGGTTTTAACACAAATATGTTTTTGGAAAGGGATTCCTCAATGTTTTCTAAAATTGTCATGTAATTTTATTTCCTTATATACTTGTTACATAGTGAAATTAAATTTTAAATTAATTTAAAATTTTAAAATTTTAAATTTTAATTTTTATTAAAATTTTAATTAAATTTTAATAAAATTTTATTAAAATTTTAAATTTTAATAAAATTTTAATTAAATTTTAAATTTTAAAATTTAATTGCTTACTGTCTCTCTCTCCCACTAATGCGATATGTCAAGACAAGTATTTTGTTTTACAATTGCTGTGATATCACAGATGTATCTAAACAAAGCTGAGAAAAGAAACAAAAAGAGAGTTTAATGTCATTCCTTACTAAAAATCTTCAAAATTCAAGAGCATGGATGATATTTTGTGAATGATGAAAGTCCTTTTGGTGAACATTAATTACCTTGAGAAAAGTTTTTTTGTTGTTGTTGTTAGTTTTCCTAAAACTTTCTGTTTACAATTTTGGTAACTAAACGCTTTTTGCAGCACCTAAAGCCAGTAGTTACATAAATAATTTGTTCAACGTGCATTAGTTCAAATGTAAAGGATTGCAAAAGAGAGTGTGAAATAGTAAGGATACAATTCAGAAGAAGTAGGAGCTTTGAAACTTTGGGTGATTAAGATTGTCAAACAAGTCAACTAAGAGGAATTCTAAGTATAGTGTTACAGGTTTGACAGTGTATTCGTAATAGTATAGAGAATTGCCTGGTTTAACAGCGTAACTTCCAAACCTAGAACAGTGCTTGATACCTGGTAGGTAACAATCAAATTCTTCTGGATGAAGTGATAGCTTTGATGGTGATCCACCCAATACAAACCTCAGAGAGAAGCCACCTGGGCAGACCACAGGTATTGTGGGACCCAAGGATATGTTCTATCATGCTGAAACATAAATTGTTGCTGTTGTTTTCTTAACTGCGGTGAGTAATGCTCAGTAAAGCTCAGTAATGCTCACTATATTCACATTGTTGTGCAAAGATCTCTAGAACTTTTTCACCTTGCAAAAGTGATTCTCTATACTCATTGAACACCAGCTTCCCATTTTCCCCTTTCCCAGCACCCAGCAACCATCATTCTACTGTCTGTTTCTATAATTTTGATTACTTTAGCTGCCTCATATAAGTGCAATCACTCAGTATTTATCTTTTTGTGTACGACTTATCTCACTTAGCACATTGTCTTTTTCTTAACTATTGTGAATAATACTGCAATGAAAATTGTTGCACAAATAATCTCCTTGAGATTCTGTTTTCAATTCTTCTGGATATATACCCAGAAATAGGATTACCAGATCATATGATAATTTTATCTTTACTTTTTAAAAGAGCCTCCAAACTGTTTGCCACAGTAACTGCTGCACCATTTTACATTCCCCCAAAGAGTGTTCAAGTGTTCCAATTTCTGCACATCCTTACCACCATTTGTTATGTCCTGTTTATTTGATGGTGGCCATCCTAATGGGTGAGAGGTAGGTTTGATTTGCATTTATCTAATGATTCATAATTTTTAATACCTTTTCATGTGATTGCTGGTCTTTTGAATATCTTCTGTGGACAAATGCCCAGTTTTTAATCTAGTTATCTGTTTTTTTGGTGTTAAGTTGCTACTATATATTTTGGATTGCTTTATGTATTCTGGATATTCAGCTTTTGTCAGACATACGATTTGCAGATGTTTCTTCCATCCTGTGGGTTCTCTATTCATTCTGTTGATTTTTCCTTTGATGCACAGACATTTTTAAGTTTGATGCAGTATCATTTGTGTGTTTGCTTTTGTTGTTTGTGCTTTCTATGTCATTATCCAAAAAATCATTGCCAAGTCCAATGTTAAAAAGTTTTTCTCCTATGTTTTCTTCTAGGAGTTTTATGATTTAAATTTTACCAGTAGGTCTTCAGTACATTTTGAATTAATTTTCGTATAAGGTGTAAGATAAGAGTCCAGTTCTTTCTTTTGCACATGGAATTCCAGTTTTCCCAGCATCATTTTTTGAAGACCATCCTTTCAAAAAAGGAGACTATGAAGTCGTGAGACTCCCACGGAGGTTCATTTGAAAGAAAGGTACTGTGGTTCTGTTTTTCTTATGGCTGGGGTCTGGCCTGAGGCGAGGGCTCACAAGCACAGTTTGTGTTGTTTGAAGCTCTTCTCTGGCATTCAAAGAAGGAGCTTCTGAACTTTCTAATTACTGTGATGACATATGGGGCACAAGGGAAAGTAGGAGAAGTGGAGCTTGGAATCTATCAGTAGTCAAGCATCAAAAATAGAATCACATTCTTTATTACATCTGATTTTCTGTAAATTTTTCTCTGTTCTGGATAAATGCTTTTGGTCTATTTACCATTCTAGTGATTTTTCTCCTCAGCAGAATCATATTCGATGTGTAATTGCCTGCAAATTCAGTCCAGCAATTAATTACATTTTTTGAAAAATGTTTTCTAAAATGGTTAATGTTTTATGTCCAAAGTGTCAAAAGGCCATGTGATAGTTTTTAAAGGGACTTCCCCCTTACAAAAAGGCATGTGGTTGTCCCTCTTTGCCTGTTACTAGAGTACTAGGCTTTCCTAATTCTGGGACATTTATTAGCAAGTTCAGTGACTAATAGATTTAAATCCATATTCCCCAGCGTAGACTCCATTAATTTAAAAGTGACACATTGCTCTCTTTAATCTTCTTGTATTTCTTTCTAATTTTTTTTTTTTTTTGAGATGGAGTCTTGCTCTATCGCCCAGGCTGGAGTGCAGTGGCACCATCTCATGTCACTGCAACCTCCACCTCCTGGGTTCAAGCAATTCTCATGCCTCAGCCTCCTGAGTAACTGGGATTACAGGCACACACGACCACACCCAGCTAAGTTTTTAATTTTTAGTAGAGATGGGGTCTCACCATGTTGGCCAGGCTGGTCTCAAACTCCTGACCTCAAGTGATCTGCCTACCATGGATTCCCAAAGCGCTGGGATTACAGGCAAGCACCACAACGCCCAGCTAATTTTTGTATTTTTTGTGGAGACAGGGTTTCACCATGTTGGCCAGGCTGGTCTCGAACTTCTGACCTCAAGTAATCCGCTTGTCTCTGCCTCCTTAAGTTCTGGGATTACAGGCATGAGCCGCCATTCCCAGCCTCCTTGTATTTCTTTATGTATTCAGAATCCAGGTAGGAAAAAAAAAAAAGGCTATTCACTGAAACTTCCTAACCCCCTAAATCTGTGTGTGACCTGGTTATTCCAAATGACAGAAAAATCCTGTGACTTGGAAACAAGGTGCATGAAGAATGATGGAAGTTTTAATGCAGCCAAAATTGGTAACATGAATCTTGGCTGGTATGTACTATGAGGATGTCATGCAGAACTGTATTATTCTGATCAATTTTCCAGTTACCAAAATAACTAGACAGAAAAAAATTTAAAATTCCTGAAAATAAAAGGGAATATTTAAAATAGAAGTTAAATGTTCTCTTTTATGGAAAAAGTGAGTTTGCCTTTAAATGCATTTGTTAATAAATGACAAAATTTTTTATAAAGCCTACATATTGTTTGATAGTATGATATCAGTGTTAGTTTCGTGATTTTTATAATTTTATTGTTTTATGAAAAAACACTTATGTTCCTAGGTAACATATACTATTTAAGGTAAACAGAAAGTGGACCTGCAACTTATTCTCACATAGTTTAGAAAAAAATAAAAAAGATAAATTATTAATGAGAGAGGGAGAGAGATGTCAGACAAATGGATGGATGGATGGATGGATGGGTGGATGGACAGAATAATAAAGCTCATGCATAAAATATTCACATTTGGAGCAGCTGGGTAAACGGTATGTGGAAAACCATGGGGTTATTCTTGTCACTTTTCTGTGACTATGAACCGTGTTAACATAGAAGTTTCAAATAAGAGTAGTATGACAAGAGCCACTGACTTATATTTTTAATATTAATTCTAAAGTTTACTCTGAGAAATATTTAAATGAAGCAATATTTTCTTTTTATTAGAGCATTTTTCATCACAATATTATGCTCCAAGAATCTTTCGACTTACTGCATAAGTATAAAAATAGTAAATAAATCAAATAAAAATAAAATAAACCAAATCTAAAGTTGTACTGAATTTTATATTCTCCCTCAAGTTGATAATATTGCAGTCACTTGTAGACTCCTCAACCTGTAACGGCACCCTTGGTACTCCACCCCTGTGGATATTTTACTGTATATTTAGCTAGTGAAATATCATTCCACATAAGCTCTCCACATTTGTATCAATTTTCAAGATAATCACATTTATTATGTGTAATATTTGTTGTTGAAAAGTATTTGTGCCCTGATTTTTGAAAAGGTTGTTTTTAATCCAATTGGATTCCACCATTATTAACTTATAGAATGAGAAAAAAGGTATCAAATCTTTAAATTAAACAGAAATAATAAAATGCTGCCTCTCCCATGGGATATTTCAGTTGAATGTTATTCACTTTATTGTATTTTTCTTCTCAGCCATTGGGGCTTATGTAGAGAAAAAAAAATCTTATATAATTTGTGGAGGCTTAACATTTACAGATCACTGCTTCAATTAATTTTACATTTCCTGGGTTTTAAACTCAGTTAAATAAATAATTCATGCATGAATTTGAAATAAAATAGTTGATATTTTTATAAATATTTAAATCACCATATAACTGTCACTCAGGTTTTCTTTCCCCTGTATAATTCTTAACCCATTTATACCAAAGGTTGCAAATTTTATTTGTGGAAAATCAGACCTTGGTGATGACCTTGAGCAGTAGCATATAAATAACTCCCACAAGCTTAGTGTTCCAATAATGAAACACTAGGCATAAATGGGTTTAAAGGCAAAATAAACAACCTTGTAAAAGAAAGCCCTAGTAATCATTCTCCTACTTCATTTAAAAGTGAGGCTATAGTTGATGTATATACCTTCATTTTGTATTGTGTAATTTAGAAGTAAAGGAAGTCATATAGTTAAGAACCTGACATAGCTGTTCATTAATAACTCACATTGCTTTAAACATATCACTTGATTATTAATATTTGATCTTAATATAGAGAGACCATGGACTATAGCTGGATATATGCCTACTCACATACCCATGACTTTATTCTAAAAGAAAATTATAAGCCCCTTATTGAGATGGATTAAATATTTATGTCTCCCAAAAATTCATATGCTGAAATTCTAACTCCCAAGGTGATGATCTGAGGAAGTGGGGCCTTTGAGATGTGATTAAGTCATGGGAGTGTAGCCCTCATAAAGGAGATCAATGCCTTTACAAGAGAGACCCTGTGCCAGTTGTGCCATGTGCGGTCACTGTGGGAAGACAGGTGTCTGTGAGGAAGTGGGCATCACTAGAACACAGGCGGGATCTCTATCTTGAAATTCCCCTCAGAACTGTGAGACATAAATTTCTATTGTTTATAAGCCTTCCAGTTTATGTTGTTTTTGTTAAAGCTGTCTGAATGGCCTAAGACAGTGACTCACTCTCTGACAGAAATAAACCAATTATAAGGTTCTGATGTAAAGTGTAGATACTATATCTCTATAAGACTAATGGTATCCTGTCATTGGCACGAAGCAATCTTTCACTTTTCCTGATCTTCTATATCCCATTTGCAGTTGACAGTTGCTGTGGAAGAAGGCCAGAAACAGCTGCTTCCTAATTATGAGGATCATGAACAGGTAGATGCAAGAGAGTGTAAGCTGAGTAATCTTGGGGCTGGTAAGAGTCTGATTGTGGTGGTAGAATCCAACACCCAACTAATATTTTCATAAAATACTTCTTAAACAGGTTCATTTTTACATGAAGAATCTGCTACTCATACCTATTTTAGAAGTATATTTGAATATTCTTCAAAATGTTAAGTAGACATAGTCAGTTTATAAAATGTTTTATTTACGTATTAAGGTTTAACTAGAAATACATGACCTCTAACCCAAGAATTTAGAAAAGATTTCCTTTCTGGATTGTTCACTTATTCAATTTAAAAACAATGGATTTAACATACTGTATTTCAACAAGGCACTGGCTACTAATATATTTTGGTGTATCTAACAAATAAAAAAAAATTTTCAAGGCCTTACCCTCTAATTTTTTCTACATTTTACCATTTATCTATTCACTATCGTTTTTTTAAATATAAATTGGCTTTTCAAAAAGTACATTTAACTCTTGCATATTACTAGTGGGAATGGAAAATTGTACATGAATCACCAATGATGGTATGCATTGGGGAACAAGGAACAGAAGAACAGGAGTCTACCTCTGTGTATGGCAAAACATACAGAAAGTGAACCTTTTTGAAGTGCAATCTCATAGAGAAAACTTAAAGCAGAAAGTAAGACAGGATTACTCAATAAAGCAAAACTGTCACAAGCAAAACAGTGCTCCAAATACAAGGTAACACTAGAGGAATCAGAAGCCTTGTACACACTTCCTGCAGAAAAAAAAAAAAAAACTCTTACTTCATTATATGAGACTAGTCTAATTCTTACACAAAAACCTGACATTATAGGTGAACAGAATTACAGACTCACAAAGTTAACAATGTATACATATATACAAATTACTAATAAAGTATTAGTATATCGGTTCACATTGTTTTATAACATATAATACATCATGATGAAGTTTAATCAAGTTGTGCAAGTTTAGTTGAAAGTTTGAAACTATTCAATATTAGTATAGTGACAGATTACAGGAGAAAATCATAAGACTATCTTATGAATGAAGAAAAAATTTAAGTATTTAACAACCATGATTGTTTAAAATCTTGATTAACCAAAACTAGAAGGGAAGTTCCTTAATATAGTAGAAGATATCCACAACGAAATCTGTAGCTGACATGTTACTAAATAATAAAACATAAAATGCAGTTTTCACAAGATTGAAGTAGGGCCATGTAGTCCTCTGTCACCACTACTTTTCATCATTTTATTAGATTTCCTGGCTAGTGCAATTATGTAGGAAAAGGAAAACCTGTTCTTGAAACACCAGGCAATTTGTCTAGGTCCTGCTGCTCTCCGCACAGAAAGCCAATCACTGAGATAGCAAGTATTGCCAAGGAAGAAACCTTTAATTGGGTGCTGCAGCTGAGGAGATGGGAGATCAATCTAAAATCCATTTCGCTGATTAAAACCAGGGGCTTATATACCAGGGAAGAAATGTAACAATGTGTAAGAAAACAGAAACTTGGGAGGGGCAAGGAAGCAATCATGGTGAATGAGGAAACCAGCATTTGGTGCAGTGATCTGGTTTCAGTTCTTTGATACTTTTCTGAAAGAACTGAAGGTTGTTTCCTGAGAAAGGAACTCAGATAAACATCTATGAGTTTCAAGCCTTAAGACCAGAAAGGTCACTTTCTATGTTTATCCAAAAGACCAGTCTATTGGACTATGGGGTTGGTTTCAAATCAACCACCACAAGAGTCACACAAAGCCAGACAGTGAGCCAGGAGACATAATCAACAGATGATGTTAGCCCCTAGTGCCTGGTTTATTATTTTGAGAGCATTTTCAGGCACAGGATGGGGGAATCCACACACAGTCTGGCAAATTTCCTGACTTGAGGAGATAGAGCTGGAAGTCTGGGGAAACCAGGCTGGCAAAAGATTCTGAGACAAAATCCTAGACCAAACAGCACCGCACAGTGAGAGAACCTGAAGATTTGCAGCGGATTTCCCTCAAGTATTTAGCAGAAAATCGATCAGTAAATGCATTTGAGAAAAATACCTTAGGTCTGGAAAAGGGCCAAGCAAAAAAATAAAAGTAGCATCTGCCACTCACACAGGACCAGAGATAGTGCCTATTCCCAACAGCTAAAAGGAGAAAACTTATAATTCACAAAAGTGTGGTTGGGTGAAGTTTACAAATAAGCCTTGTTTCAATAAAAGGGAATAATTTGTCCTAGACTGAGAAATGCTCCAGACCTGTGTAACAGATCATAAAAAGAATACCACATAGAATCATACTATCTCCAATAAGTTAATAATTAAGAATATATATGCACCTAAAATATATGAAGCACACAAAATATGTTAAACAAAAATGACAGAATTAAAAGTAGAAATAGACAAATCAACAATTAGATTTTGTGCTTTTAATACTTGTTTCTCAAAAAGTGATACAACAAGTTGACACAAAATAAGTGAATATTGAAGACTTAGACAACATATTCAAACAACTTGACCCAATTGTTTTTATAGAACACTGCAAAAACAGTAGCAAAATAAAGAATCTTGCACAGAGAAAAATAAAAAAGACCATATTATTGGATAAAACATATTTTAATAAATTTGAGATGATTTTTCATGCAGATTTTGTTCTCTTTCCACAATAGAATTAAGTTAGAAATAAAAAAGAAAAATCCCTGAAAGATTTGCTAATATTTGGAAACTACTGACTCACTTCTAATAACCCACAGATTAAAGAAAAAAATGAAAAAGAAAACACAATATTTTGAACTGAGGAAAAATGAAAACAAAACATTTCAGAAATCAATGGAAGCCATTAAAGCAGGACTTAGAGAAAATTTGTAACACTTAACACCTATGTTAGGAAGAAAGAAATATCAAAATGTAATAACCTCAGCTTCCTCCTTAGAAAGCTATATTAAAAACAGAGAATTAAACCCAAAGAAAGCAAGAGAAAGAAAATTATATAAACCAAAGCAGAAAAATAAATGAAGTACAAAACCAAAACAGAGAAAATCAAGACAACTGAGAACTTATTCTCTGAGAAGATCAATAGAATCAATAAACTTGTAGACAGACTAGATAAGGCATAAAAATAGAATACAAAAATAAGCAATATCAGGGATAGAGGTAACACTACAACAGATTCTACAGGTATTAAAAATGCAATAAGAACGTATTATGGAAGCCAATTGCCTACAGATTGAATAATTTAGATGAAATGCACCAATGCATTGAAAGACACAAACTAAAAAAGATAACTGACAAAGAAATAGATAATCTGAAACCCCAAATCTATTAAAGAAACTGCAGTAAAACCTGACAAAGACAATTTCCGGCCTATGTGGTTTTACTAGTGAATTCTACCCAAAACTTAAGGAAGAAATAATAAAAATTCTGTGGTAACCTTTGCAGAAAATGGAAAAGGATGGAATACATCCTAAACATTCTTTGAGGCCTCATTACCCTCATATCACTACTGCAAAGACATTACTGAAAACTACAGAACAATATTTCTCATGAACAGAGATGCAAAAGTACGAATCCAATTTTTAACAATGTGGATTTAATAATTATATATGAAGGATAAAGTATTGCAACTAATTTTGGGTTATGATAGAAAAGCTAGGATGGTTTAATGGTAAAATATCAATCAATATAATGTACCATATTTAAAAACCAAAAATGAGAATATAACTATGGTAATCTTGATATATGTAGAATAATCATTTGAAAAAAATTATCATCCTTTCATGATAAAAACTCATACAATACGTCTTTCTTAACTTTATAAAGTGCATCTTCAAAAAACTTGCAACTAAGAATCCTTAGCATGAAAGAACGAATGTTTAATTCCTAAGATTAGGAACAAATAGAGATGTTTTCTCTCACCCCTTCTATTCCACACGGTAACTGGAGGTTCCAATCAATTCAATAAGCTAAGGAAAGAAATGTTAACATGTTTAGAATGGAGTAAAATTGTGTTTTTTGCAGATGACTTGCTCACCTATCTAGAAAACCCAATGCAATATACCAAAAGAAAATATACTAGAATAAATAAGTGATTTTCACAAGGTTGCAAGACTTTTGAGTTCAAAGCTTTCTTATAAAGCTGCAGTCTTCAAGACAGAATGATAAATAGCACAAAAATAGAAAAAATAGATGAAGAAAAATAATAGAAATTCAGAAGTAGATCCATATGTATATACATATATGTGCAACTAAATCATTGCAATCCAAATCTTAATCCACATGTACAAATTAACTAAAAATATTCATAGATCTAAATGTGGCACCTAAAACTGAAACTGACCCACTAGTCCCATAGTTAGTTTTTTGTTTCTTTTGATAAACATAGAAATTGACCCTTTTCTTCTTAAAGGTCAAAACTTATTATTTGTTTTATCTGAGTTCCTTCCTCAGGAAAGGACCTTCAGGCCTCTAAAAAAAAGTATCAAAGCACTAAAACTCACCACATCACCACATCCAGACAATGAGACACTGGACCTCTCATTCATCATGATTGCTTCCTTGCCCCTCCCTACTTTCTGTTTTCTTACACGTTGTTACATTTCTTCCCTGCTATATAAACCCCTAGCTTTAGTCCATCAGGGAAATGGATTTGAAACTGTGCTCCCATCTCCTTGGCTGCAGCACCTGATTAAAGCCTTCTTCTTTGACAATACTCACTGTCTCAGTCATTGGCTTTCTGTGCAGGGAGCAGCAGGACCTGGACCAAATCCCTGGTGTTTTGGTAACAATACTATAAAACTTCTACAACAAAATAAAACTATAAAACTTCTAGAACAAAAATATTTGTGACATTGGTTTCAGCAACTATTTCTTAGATACAGCACCAAGCATGAGCTATAAAGGAACAAACAGATAAATTGGGCTTCATCAAAACAAGAAACTTGTCTTCAAAAAGGACTACTAAGAAAAAGAAAACTGAACAGATGGGAGAAAATGCTTTTCAAACTAGACCTTAGACAAAAATGCTGAAGTTGCAACCGAAGGGAAAAAAATAATATTTTGATTACTTTGGGGTAGATAGAACACAAAACCCATGAGCAGTAAAAAAAAAAAAAAAAAGGATAGATAGATGTAGATAGATTCGTAGATAGAGGTATATTAGGCTTTTATAGGTAGGGGATCAGCAAGCCTTGTTTTTCCAGCACTGGTCCCCACCCTGTTGGCAACCTCGCTGATCCCAGTAGGATTTGATCAAAACAGGGCGCAGTGAAGAAGCCTGTGGAAATCAGAAGATGGGACAAAAATGACCTTTAGTGACCCTCACTGCCTATTAACATAAAGACGCCAAATTGGCCAGGCATGGTGGTTCATGCCTGTAATTCCAGCATTTTAGGAGGTTGAGGCTAGTGGAATACTTAAGGTCAGAAGTTTGAGACCAGCCTGGGCAACATGGTGAAACCCCCAACTCTAAGCTGGGTGTGGTGGTGCACGCCTGTGGTCCCAGTTACTCAGCTGACTGAGGCACGAGAATCACTTGAGCCTGGGAAGTGGAGGAGGTTGCAGTGAGCTGAGATTGCACCACTACACTCCAGCCTCAGTGACAGCAAGACCCTGTCTCAAAAAAAAAAAAAAAAGACACTGCAGTGAGCAACATGGCAGTTTACAAATTTCATAGATATGGCTCCTGCTATCTCCTGCCTCAAAGCCTAAATGTCCATCAGTATGTGTTATGGACTGAATTGTGTCCCTTCAAAGTTCTTATGTTCATGCCCTACCCTACACTGTGACTGTATTTGGAGATAGGGCCTAAATGAGGTAATTAAGGTTGAATGAGATCATAAGAGTGGGGCCCTGATTCTGTATGATTAGTGTCCTTATTGAAGAGACACCAAAGTGCTTCCTTTCTTTCCATTATTCAGAGTCATAAAAAGAGTGTTTTCTTTGGTGAAAACAAAACAGTTAAAATTCTGATCATGCCACAGGGCATATGGCTATTTTCACTTTAACAAATCAATTTCTCTTAACCTACTTTCTCATATGTAACTTCAAGCTATTGATGCCAATATTCTAGGACAATTCAATTATTAAATAAGAAAATATCTTGAGGTGCATAAAATACTAGTCAACCAATATACAGAATGTTTCTTCTCAATCCTTTGGTTTTTCATAACATGGAAAAATAAAAAATACTACTGAAATAGTAACATGAATGCAGCAGTGACAGTATAAGTGAAAAAGAAATGTTGCTGGAAAAATACAAAATGAAGTGACCTCTAAAAGAAATCTACATTGCATCATACAGCACCCACAAAGTAAAGAGACCCTCTCTCCCTCAGCCTGCCCTTACTCATCCGGTGTTACATGGCTCTTAAGGGGAATAATGTAGACCTGTAGTAGCATAATCAAGGATGAAAATCTTGAAAAGAAGAAGAAAAATCAAGGAGTAAAAAAATAGATACCAATTATAAAAAAATACGATTTTAAAATAATATGAAACAATTGCAAAAGGACTTCAGTGTTTGCTTAGTTGTAAACATAACATGTTTATTGAGTTACAACAACTGGAACACTGGAAAGAACATAAACAATTACACATGCTAAAGTCCGGGAAAGCTTAACAAATCACTCCAAATCACGTACCTGGTATTTAAAAAGCTAGAGCCAGAATTACAATTTCCTGACATCAAGAACAGTGACAGATAACAATATAGCCAGTAAAATGCAGACGTATAAACAATCATTTTGACATCATCATTAAACAGGAAGAGATGTGGAATCAATGAAATTCACACACATGCTAGAGGGAGTCAGTTTCGCTATAATACTCTAATAGAAGCTTAGAATCTTAATGGTCTAGTCAGCATTCATGACCTCTTGTTATTTTCCTTGATAACAGTTTTTCTTTTGTATAATAATTGGTGAGGAGTATAGTTAATTGAGTTTGCTTTGTTTTGTTTTTGTTTATTTGTTTTATAATATTAGCACTACAATCAATATAGACATTCCTGAATGGCTTTATAATTTGGTAGTGGTTAAAGTCTTCTGAAGAAAGAAAATTTCTTTCATCACATATGAAGTTAGCAACCAAATCAAATAACTTAAAAACTTGGATGATCTATTACCTTGATCAGTTTTGAAAAACAGTACTCATCAAGTAGAATATTTTTGACACATTTTCATTTGAATGGGAAATCTGTCATAAATAGAGAAGATAAGGCCATTTTTATTTATTGCATGTAGTGGCGATAGAACAGCAGGCAAATCTATAGTTTATATCTCGAGTCCACTTCTACACAGTCCTTATTTCCAAATCTTGATCCTGCCAGCTATACCTAAGATCTGGGAGGGAGAGGATCTTTGGAGAATGGACCAGACAGCATCCTTGTGGAAGCATGTTAAGAAGTTATATGACAAACCATGTAATAGATGACCTGTCACTAGAAGGGGTTGAATGGGGAGGTGTCAGTATATTAGAGCAGGAGTCGTGTGGATTCGCATACAACCATATGAGAGTAGCAATACAATGAAAGAAGAGAGTGCTGCTTAGTTGTTTTTGTTATTGTTGTTGTAATTGTAGAACTAGGTGGACTGTGTTGTCATTGACCAAGATGAGAAAGACTAACTGTGGGAAAACATAAACTTTTAGATTTATTCAGTTAGATTTGCCTATTACTTAATTTTCTAGGTGTTACCTTCTCAATGCCCAAATCCCTTGCCTTCATAAGCACCCTAATTGTTGGTCAGCTCCATGCCTACCTGACATAGCTTTTGTTGTTCTGAGAGGCTATTTTTATGTCTGCCTCTACCCAGAAGTTAAACATAGACTAAGCCTACTCTAATCAGAAAATCTCATTTCTTGCTACAATTTATTGTTTTGCTATTGGACATATGACTCATTTTGGGCCAATGAATTTAGAGATAAATTTTAATGAAAGTTTATGCAGACTGAAATTTCTTTATTTTCTGAAAAAGCTACTAAAAGCAACTCTTCCTCTCTCTGGGTGGGAAAAAGTATCACTCACATGAATCAGTTAAATTCTGTCTGAAGAGAAGTTGGTCCACACTCAGTCTTTGCCATCACATGATTTGCTGGCACAGACTAGAAAGCAGTCTCAATGCGTTTCATCAAAGTACTTGAAAATCATCATTAACAGCAAGTAAGACTGAGAAGATACTCTCTTTTAGGAATGCAATGCTTTCATTTTTCCAAGAAGCACAACCATCAGAAGACGGGAAGCCTGTCTCATGGTCATTGAAATAGGAACAAAGTCAAGCTGCAACAACCTTGGCACTTTCCTGATCCTCTACAAGAGAATAAACTCAAATTTTTCTCCCCAAACACAAAGCACAGCACCATGGTTACTTCCTGGTATTTATCTGGGGACCATGAGAGAAAACCAGCTTAGGATGGAAAGCTGAGCAAGAAACAGAAAGAAACTAGGTGTCTAATGTCACTATTGAACTGCTGAATCAAGCCAACCCTGAAGCTGTTCCTACCTCTTGATTTGCAGTCTTTTATTTTAAACTGTTTATGGTTCCGTTTTTTGCAATTCTTAGAGAAAATCAGTCTAACTGAAGCAATTAAAAAAAAGAATATATCGTGTAGTATCATGTAGACAGTTGGATACATAGACCTAAAACAGTCAGAGGAGAGGTGTAAGGTGTGACAGTTATCCACTGTGAACATACGACAGTATTAAAGACATGAACTTGAAGGAGACACAAAGTGATAGTGCATAGACATGGAGTTGCAGAGTGCTTTTTCACAACCAGGACGTTAGAGTCACTCTGCTGCTTCCAAAGGCTGCACAGCCCCAACCTCACTGGCAGGTTAAGAGATGACAGATCAATTAGCTTGGGATCAGAAGTCTTGCTAGAAATGTGGCTAAGAATAAGTCATGAAGACTTATTTATTACACAATCCCCTCCTTTTTATTGGAAAGTTTGGTATGCTGACATACTTTCTTGCCTATGATGCTCAGAGACCTAAATTTTTTGTTTGTTGTTTGTACACCATAGTTCCATCAAGCATTATACGAGCACATCATATTTTATATAACTAAAAAAACCTCACTATTTCTTGCTCCCTACACCTCCTCCCCACCATGGTCTCCAGCTTAGTTTGCTTATAATAAAAACTCAAACTGTGTTTATTCTCTGCTTTCACACTACCACAGCAACAATCTTCAACACAAGGAAGCTTCTGGGATGAAATGCATGGGGGTTTTCCCCTACACCAAGAAGTGGACACCAGCTGGGCATCCTCCAACTTAATTCCGATATTATCTAGTTAGAGATAGCATCAGATCCCACAGGGTGAGGACGCAATCCCCAAGACTGTCCCCACTTCAGACACAAGTCACAAGTCCAGGCCTCCAGAACTGACTGGCTTCAAGTTGGGGTTCCCTTCACTCCAACTTTGGGTTCAAATAATTTGCTGGAACAGCTCACAGAACTCAGGGAAACAAGTTTACTGGTTTATTGTAAAGGATGTTACAGAGGATACAGATAAAGTAGGGTGAGGTATGGGGAAAAGGATGCAGAGCCTCCATGCCCTCTGATATGGTTGGCTCTGTGGCCACTCAGATCTCATCTGGAATTCCCACATGTTGTGGGAGGGACCCAGTGGGAGGTAATTGAATCATGGAAGCAAGTCTTTCCCATGCTGCTCTCATGATAGTGAATAAGTCTCATGAGATCTGATGATTTTATAAACAGGGCTTCCCCTGCACAGGCGCTCTCTCTTTGCCTGCTGCCATCCATGTAAGAGGTGACTTGCTCCTCCTTGCCTTCCACCATGATTGAGACGCCTCCCCAGCCATGTGGAACTGTAAGTCCATTAAGCCTCTTCTTCCCAGTCTCAGGTATGTCTTTATCAGCAGCGTGAAAAGGGACTAATACACCCTCCTTGTGCACCAAACCCTGCCCTCTTTTGCATTTTATGGAGACTTACTGGATAGGCATGATTAGCAACTGTGTAGAAGTGTGATTTAGACAGAAAGGGTATGGAGACTTACTTGATAGGAATGATTAGCAACTGTGTAGAAGTGTGATTTGGACAGAAAGGGTATGTTCTTTTATTTTTATTTTTATTTTTATTTTTGAGATGGAGTCTCACTCTTCACCCAGGCTGGAGTGCCACTCTGCACCCAGGCTGGAGTGCAGTGGCACAATCCCAGCTCACTGAAACCTCCGCCCCCCAGGTTCAAGCAATTCTCCTGCCTCAGCCTCCTGAGTAACTGGGATTACAGTCATGCACTAACACGCCTGGCTAATTTTTGTATTTTTAGTAGAGATGGGGTTTCACCATGTTGGCCAGGCTAGTCTTGAACTCCTGATCGCAGGTGATCTGCCTGCCTCGGCCTCCCAAAGTGGTGAGATTACAGGCATGAGCCACCCCACTTGGCCTGAAAGGGTATGTTCTACACCTAGCTAGTCCTGTCCAGGTTCTTCTTGGCCTCTCTGTGAATTATTCCTCCATTCAGAGTATGGGGCAGGATCTCCTCTGAAATGAGGGTCTTAGGACCCACAGTCAGAAGGCAATTGCCTTGGGTAGGTGAAAGGAGTGCAAGAGAAGGTCAGAGAGAGGGGTTCTGTTTTCTGAGGCCTAGAGTGCCCCAACATTATAACCAGGGCTAGAGGAGTTAGGAACGGGGAACCAATATACATATATGATACATAGATAACATACACATATATAATATGTACATAATATATTACATATACATATAATTATAGTATATAATGACACATTATGTATGTGTGTGCATGCATATGTGTGTATATATATTTGTGTGTGTGCATGTGTTTGTGCATCACAGGGTTAAAAGTGGGAGGTGCTCAAACTGGAACCAGTAATCCTCACATTACTGCAGTCACCAGGCCTGCCCACTTCACTCCCTTGATTTCCTGTGGGCTCTGTCTCCTCCTCCCCATCGCGTCATCACTGTCTATCCCAGTGCCACTGCTTCCTGATATGTACTGTGGCTGTCGCTCCCTCTTCCTGTTGAACTTTTTAAATAATTACTAGCATTATTTTTCTAATTCCTGTAATTCTCCTGCCTTCAAACATTGTTTTTTCTATCACTTGTAATATAATAATCTAAATTTCTTAGAATTGAAAGAAAAAATGGTGAACTCACCCCAACTTAATATGGAATGGGCCAGGTCATGAAACTACATCCCAGCCATAAGAACACCTTCTGATTGACATATGCAAGATGATGACCAGGCCTTCTTACTATGTTTTCCTTGTTAAACAATCTTAGGCAATTTCTGTGCAAGCCCTCCTTCAAGTGCACTTTCCTCTCTTCAGGCTTCCCTCCCCCTACTCCACACAAGCAAAGTTGCAACAATGCGATGGCCCTGCTGTTCAGAGCACACAACCCACCTTCATCTCTTATCCATTGTATTCTAATTATCTGACCGCATCTCCTACAGTAAAGGGCAGGTGACTGCAAGTCACTGTGGCTCCAAGGAATGAATGACAGGTGGTTGGTGAACTTAGTACCTTTAAATTATTATTAACAACAACCTCATTTAAAAATAGCTCATTTTAAGATTTCATTTTTTTTGAAAGCTGAAAATCTCTTATAGAAATAAAGATATATTATCGAAGTTACTCAGAGTAATTTTTTCTCTGATAGGAAGATACACCTAAGATTGTTCAGCTAAAAAAAAAATACAGCAAGAAAGTCTGGTCATGGGTGCTGAATGCATTTTAGGTAACAGTATCTTGCATATGTCAACCAGAAGGAGTTCCTTGTGGCTGGGATATAGTGTCATGACCTGGCCCATTCCATTTTTAGAGACTGGCAACTTCATAACACCTATTATTTTGAAAGTTCACTTTGAGCATATGTCATTAATATTGTGACCAGCCCATGTATAGGCTCCTCATAAATTCAGACTAGTGATGGAACAGTCTACTTAGAGTTTATAACAGTTCTGATTTAAAGAACATTATAAAAACAGATTTTTAGCAAATTAGTAAATGCAAATCAGAAAGAACAAAAGTGTTCCCTGTGGTGTTTTGTTACAAGCAGGTTTTCACAGGCCTAAGGGAACAAGGAGTGAGCTGTACAAAGTCGTTTGTCAGGAATTCTTGTTCGTTTACAGAAATGGCGTTGATTAGTGGTTGGCTGTATATCACTCACTATACGGTGTGAGTTACAATGTTCAGCATATGGCACTGTTGGGTTAATTTTATGACTGCTTGGTGTCAGTCACTCTAGAGCTCTCAAAGCAAGCGGCCTCAAAAGCAAGCGGCCTCAATGCCTGTCTGGGCCTGATAATTTAAATGGGCTCACACTCCTCAGATAAAAAGTTTCTCTCCTTTCTCAACATTCTATGTCAAGGGAGAAGATTATGTAAATAATGTGATGAAAATGTTGCTTTATGGTCTTCCTTCCCCAAACCCATAAATGCAATCTAACCATGAGAAAAACATCAGGCAAATAAAAATTGAGGAACATTCTGTAAAATGCCTGCCCAGTCCCCTCAAGACCATTAGGGTCATCAGAAGCAAAGAAAGCCTGAAAAATTGTAGCAGCCAAGAGGAGCCTAAGAGACAAGAAGAAATGTAACCTGCTCTCCTGGATGGGATCCTGGGGAAGAAAATAAATGCTAGATTAGAAACTAGGTAAACCAGAATAAAAATAAGCATTAATTAATAATAATGCATCAACAATTCATTAATTATAACAGATGTACATACTAATGTAAGATGTTACTAATGAGGGAAATGACATGGGGTACATGAACATTCTGTACTGTCTGAATTTTTTTCTGTCAATCTAAAACTGTTCTACAATAAACATTTATTTGAAAAGTCTTCTGTTAGGATTATAGGTTAGTAATGAAAGAACTTATATATATATATATATGTGTTTGTTTGTGTGTGTATTTAAAACCTTAACTCAGACCACACACACCATACAGTGTGTATGTATTTAAAACCTTACCTCAGACCTATTATTTTAATTTTTATAGGGCTAAATATAAAACCAAACAATCACAATTAACTCCTCCACTTCAAATTATGAAAAGGTTGGAATAGATAAATATTTTATCTAGGTATTGGAAGGAGGATTTTCTATCCTTAAAAGTAAAAATTACAAAAGAAAAAATCAATTCCTATTAGTTTACAAAAATCAAAGTCAATTATCAATTTAAAAATGACTATTTTACTAGAATTAGAGAAATCCAAATTAAAACAATGAATTATTTTTTTCATAGACATCAATTATTAAAAGAGCTATGAGGAAAAGTAAAAACAGTTAGCAAAGACATGGAATCAACCTAAATGCCCATCAATTATAGACTGGATAGAGAAAATACAGCACATATACACCATGGAATACTGTGCAGCCATAAAAAAGAATGAGATCATGTCCTTTGCAGGAACATGGATGAAGCTGGAGGTCATTATCCTTAGCAAATTAACGCAGGAACAGTAAACCAAATACCACATGTTCTCATTTAAAAGTGGGAGCTAAATGATGACAACATGTGGACGCATACATAGAGGGGAATGACAGACTCTGAGGCCTTCAAGAGGGTAAAGGATGGAGGAGGGAGAGGATCTGGAAAAATAACTAATGGGTACTAGGCTTAATATTTGGGTGATGAAATAATCTGCATAACAAATGCCCATGACATAATTTACCTATGTAACAAACTTGCACATGTACCCCGGAACTTAAAATACAAATTAAAAAAAGAAAAGTAAAAATTATTATCGATTTTTCATGTGGTTATTTGTTCAATGTGTTTCCCATTAAAATGTAACATCTGTAAAATGTCATAGCTATTTTATTTCTTGCTATATTCAGAAAGTTTTGCACATAATAAGACAACAAATAGTAATTAGTACAAATCAAATGAACAATAAAATGGTACATAATGTTTGTACCAAATTAATATATACAAGATAATACCCTCCAAGCTTCACAGAAATCATTAGTTCAACAACCCTTTACAAGCAACAACCCTTGTTTTTTCTGTTAAAGGACAGGTGAGCTTATGATAGGCATAGCATAGGGTGGAGAACACCAAATTTTAAAAATAAAGTCTTCAAAGAACAATGAAGATAATGGATTGGTTGAAATGGCCAAGTGTTTTTTGGTGGAGTAATTTGAGATAAATAACTTGTGTACAGATAATAACTGGCCTAAACTTCAGTTTCAGTAATTTTGAGCAAATCATGAAAACAATAGGAAATCATAGAAAAATGTTGACAAGGTTCTTTTACCCCAGCCACCCAATTTAGCAAATGAAAATAATTGTTTTTACCCTGTGAAAATGTATAGTTTAAGTGCTGTAGTAAGTACAAAGATGTGCAAGACACAGTTCCTAAATTAGATTGCTAAGACAACTTTCATCTGCAAAAGTCTACAATTAAAATATTCTTAATGGAAAATTATTCTGCTCTGAAATGTTGGATGGATTAGACGTGAGAAGAGTGAGAGTGGAAATGACAACTATAAATGTACACAAATTAGGTGCTAAAGAACAGTGGGCAGTAAAACTGAAGGTACATGATAAAAATAAAGGATGTTTTCAGAGAACACATTTCAACTTTCCATACAGTTAATTTATCTTTTATAGTTTATGGATTGAATATTAGTTTTTTCTTATATGCATATCTTTTATTTCTCCCACTAGATTACAAGACTACGTGAAGGATACACATCATATTTTAAACAACACATCCCTTACAATGCCTATCTAAGTAATTTGTAAATAGGAGATGTTGAAAAGCATTGTTTAGTTTATTTATAAAAATATCTCAGTGTTTTCAACTGAGATAAATGTAGACTCTGACAAACATAGTGATTGTTACGAGAAAAAAAATATTTAGGGAATTATTTATTTGGTTAGTTTTGAGATATTTTATTTTTTAAAAAGGAAAAATATAAAGAGAGAAAAAAGATGACTGTGAACTTTTACATTTAATATATAATTTTGATCCGTTAAAATCTGATTATATAATATAGGAACTTTTTCTTGATTATTGGTAATTTTGTTTAATGAGCTGTTTTGAAATAAAGACCAAATTTCTTTCATAAAATCTCTTAAAAACTTTGAGAGTTTAAGTGTTAAGTAACAATAATCATTTAATAACCTTCAAATACACCAAAAAATAATATTAACAGTTAAGGCGGTTTTTCATTAGGCCGGCTAAGGAAGACAAATACACAAAATTTTAGTAGAACTCTTCTGTGGCTTCAGAGCTTCAGACACATTTATTTCCTGGAGATTGAGTTGCCCCTTAGGGCTTTCAGCAGCAGTGCTAATGCCTGCACTGGCATTATCTTTATCACACACACTGCAAATTTGTAGATAGAAGAAGCTTCAACATAAATGGCTTTAAGGAGAAGAACTGACAAGGACAGAATCCAAGATTTATTTACAATAAGACCCAAAGGAGATGAGTGCTAAAAGACGTAGACCATTGATCTTTATTGATCAAATGACTATGTACCTAATCACCCACACCATTTTTTCATAGGTAAAACTTCCAATGAATCATACACAGACACATACACACACAGGGTGCTTAGAGACAGCTATTTCACCTTCGAATAAATGGCATTGTTGACAGCAACAATGTATGATATATATATATCATACGTCTTTTTTACAGTCTGAGAAATCAAGGTCAGTTGCATTTACAATGTGATTTGAATGATCCTTGGAAGGTTACAGGCTGCCAAAATTACATCAGAACATTTGTTACAAATAAAAAAGAAATATATTGGGAATGTGTGACTTCTTTTTTTTTTTTTTTGAGACGGAGTCTCGACTTGCTGCCCAGGCTGGAGTTCAGTGGCGCCAATCTCGGCTCACTGCAAGCTCCGCCTCCCGAGTTCACGCCATTCTCCTGCCTCAGCCTCCCGAGTAGGTGGGACTACAGGTGCCCGCCACCACGCCCGGCTAATTTTTTGTATTTTTAGTAGAGAAGGGGTTTCACCGTGTTAGCCAGGATGGTCTCGATTTCCTGACCTCGTGATCTGCCCTCCCAGGCCTCCCAAAGTGCTGGGATTACAGGCGTGAGTTACTGCGCCCGGCCGGACGTTTTGTTTTTTATTTCTCTATATAATGCTTTAATACAAATAAGTTATCTCTAGAACTTTCACTATTCTTAGATGTCTGTGTTTTCCTGGACAGCTGCCCTCACACTTTGTTTTCTACTTATTCATAGTAATTTTCAAACTCTAGAGTGTCCTTTTTGTTTATTATTTTCAGAAGCTCCAAAACACATTTTCTTTAGTCCAGTCCTAAACAAATTCTTTTTTATATCTTATTTTTTTGTTTCCAGTCTACACAATTCCTAAAAGATAGAAATTTATAATTTTCTCTAATTTATACACAACAGTGTATAAAATACACCCTCTTTCTTTCTTATTCAGATAATACTTTCATTATTATATCCAGTTCACCTTTTATTCTGATAACAAAAGCAGCAGCAGATGAGAAAATTAATAGAAAATAAACCTGTTAGAACAATTTTCCCCATCTTTAAATAGAGCTACATTTCTCTTCAAACAGCTTGTCTTTAGAAGGAATAAAATTGACTCTAGAATGGATGTGCAAAAATAAAAACAAATAAATTTGACTTTTTCAGAGTGGCTGCTACTCTAGCAGCTAAAATAAGCATTTAGCTGCCAGACGTTCAGCTGATTTCCAAATCTGACCAAGGGAATCAGGGCAAACTCGTTGTCTTACATTGAAGTTATAGGATCTCACGTGTATTCAGAGCAGACAAAATTGTGGATTTCAAATCTCCAAAAGTGTGTAATGATCAGTTTTATTTATATTTATCTCTCCAAACAGGATAAGAAAATTAATAACTCTCGACAGGATTTAAATATTCAATGGTAGACTGGTTAATCAAATCCTCCACTCCTACACACCTTCTGTTGAGATTAAAAAGATTGCTTCATTAGTATGAAGATCAAAGTTTAATTATTTGCACCATAACAGTTCTCAAACTATCATTAAATTCTCATCTATTATTCTAGATAACTATAGTTATTTCTTCCTGGTTAAAAGCAAGCCTCCAGAATCAGACACAACAGTGTCCAAATATTTACTCTGCAACACAAAACTCAAGACTGGTGAGTTCCCAGAAGTAGCTTAACTTCTCTGTTCTTCAGTGTCCTTATATTTAACATTGCATAATGAATGATAAGTACATTAATAATTTTATGTAGTATTAAAAAATGCAACTGATGCTCCAAAACAAGTTATATGGCTATTATGATCCAATAGAAATTCATACATCTTTTATTATCATGGAGTCATCCATGATGCATCTTTCTTACACTCACATTATATATATATATAAATATATATATATCTTTTTTACACTCAGAAATCAAGATCAGTTGCATTTATGATGTGATTTGAATGATCCTTGGAAGGTACAAGCTGCAAAAATTACATCAGAATATTTGTTTACAAATAAAAATATATACTGGGAATGTGTGACATTTTGTTTTTTTATTACTCTGTATTATGCTTTATACAAATGTTATCTCTAGAACTTGACTATGAATTCATTTTATCATGTCTTTTTTTATTATGTCCTGAGAAACATGGTAGTGTGCTAAAAGCTGGGTTTGGCAAATTGTGATAAGAGGATCCTCATAATGGAGTGTGAAGGAAAAATAGAATCTCAGGACCCCAAACTCACTACCCCAAAGGGAAAGTTAAGCTTGAGAACTGAGTCACATACAACTGCCTTTCTTTTGTTCCCAAACATAGAGCTGTAATTTCACATGCCTATTTTATCTAATGTAAACTGTAGATTTACTGAGTGCTAATGAGAGCCTCAAACAAGAAAGTAACCACTTGCCTCAGTGCCTACCCTCCCTCTTTTTTTGTTTTGTTTTTTTTCCCCTCCTGCTTGCTCTTTCTCCTTTAAATATTGGAGTTCCCAAAAACCCTCTATGGGGAAAGGCACAGGTCACAGATACCTCTGGACTCGATTTTCTTTTTCCTAAGTGTGTCCTCAACCTTAGTAAAATAAATCTATAATTCATTGATATCTGCCTCAGTCACTTTCAGTTACAGGAAGTTTAAGGGAGATGAAAGAATGCGGAAATCAACTCAACAGAGATTCTCAGACTCTTCCACTGGAGTCCTCTTAAAGGAATCCTGAAATCCAAAAGGACCCCTGGGATTTGTGGGAGCATGGCCAGGTGCATCTCTCCACAAGTGCCTATGTCTGTAAAGAGCTCCTGTACTGTGTCCTCTAAAAGATACAAACTTTACATTGGCTTTTTTGATTCATGATTTTGATTCATGATATATTTTTTGATCCATGATTTTGATTCATGATTATATTAATAAAAATAACTTTATTACATGGTAATTAATATTCTTCAACATATTTTCAAAAGTCAGAAATCACTATTCATGTTGTAGAAGCTACTCAAAATATACGCCTGGGGGAAACAGTGATCCTGTGTAAGATTGCCTTTTCCAGCTCGAGCTTGCAAAGCGACAGCAACATTGTCACCATGTAAATGCAGCCATTCTGTTACAATGATAAATTCCAAGATGTCCAGCCTGCAAATTCAAGGAAAAGATGATTTGGATGAGGGCAAATTATTTCTGTCCATCAAGTCCTATGACGCTATCCTAAAATACAGTACAGAATGTGATGATGTTGTTTGTAATTGCACTACAGGTTCCTCCAGCCTGCTGCACAGACAAAATCAATTCACTGAGACCACAGCATTTCAGTAGACAAAGAGTTTAACTGGTGTGAGGCCAGCCATATTGGAGAACTAGAGATATCACTCAAATCATTCTCCCCAGATGCTCAGAAGTTAGGGTTCTTGTAAACAGTTTTGGGGGGAAGGGTAAGCAGGGGTTTAGGGAGTGGGTGCTCCTGATTGGTTGGGGGGTGAAATCATAGGGGTGTGGAAAATGGTTCTCATTCACTGAATCCACCTCTGGTTGGAGTCACAGTACCAGTTGAGTCGTGAGTCATAAATCTGGGTGGTCATAAATCTCAGTCTGAAAAATATTTCTAAAAACCAGCCTTAGGTTCTACAATAGTGATGTTATCTATAGGCACAATTGGAGAAGTCACAAATCTTGTGGCCTCTTGCCATTTGATTCCTGAACAGGAAAGGCTTATAGAAACCATGCCTACATTTTAGCAGAGTTAGGTCCTTCCCACAATCCTAACCTTGTGGTGCCTCATGAGTCTTACAGTTTTTGGTCCCTAAGCAAGGAAGGGGTTGGTTTCAGGGAGGGGCTGATATCCTTCATTTCGAGTTAAACTATAAACTAAATTCCTCCCAAAGTTAGGCTTGGCTTATACCAGAAATGATCAAGGACAGCTTGGAGTTCAGAAGAGAGATGGAGTCAACTGTGCCCAGTTTTTCTTACTGTCAAAATTACGCGAAGATGGTTTCAGTGTTTCTGCTGTAACCTCTGTGAAACCCAGCTATGAAGAGACCTGGCCCCAGTGAGAGGTGAGGTTCACACATTATAGAGGAGACCTGCACATTTTTTGATGATCATCTCAGCTTGATAGTGGTTGTACTGTTGGCCAGTCTGTGTAAGGAAACATGTATAAAATGTTATACTTATGAAATCGTCTTTATTTGGACAAAAAAGAACAAATATATACTTTTCATGACTTTGTTATGTATTTAAATTTGTTATTTTAAAATATGCAATCAATGAGAGCTCATTTTGTATACATAAACAGATAGAATCCAAGTAATTATTTGATTTAGTAAATATATTATTTGATAAAAATAGGTGAGCTAATAGTAAATACAGTCCTGCTCTTCTGTCTGTCACTTAGGGATAAATGAGTTCATTGAATTTATCTATACTCTTCCAATATAACTTTTTTAATGGAAGAGAAACAATCAGAAAATGGTGAGGAATAGAAAACAAAAGCACACCTCTTTCTGTCGTTTATGATGCTTCATGATCAATTTACCTAAACAGTGTTAAGTGGATTAAAAAGACCAAAGGGACTTAAGAGGATAAAGATGAACAGAAGCTCTCATCTCCTAGGATAAAATTGCATCCACTTTGTCACAAAGAGCACCTCATTTAACTATTTCATGATTAGAGTAACTGTGACCTTTTAATGAGTTTATGAAAAGAAAAGAAAATTTTAGGACTTTTCAAATTTATTATGCCAAGGGGAAAAGTTAAGCCCTGGAAATTGTTAAGACCTGGAGTTATATGACACAGCTGTTTTTTTTTTTTTCTGCTGCATGACTTTTGCTTCTTGACCTTTGTGTTGAGATGTTATACCTTAACCATGCACCTTATTCTTTACTCAAACATAGACCAAGTGACATTGGAGATAGAGACCCTTGTGACTGTTACTTCTTCACAATGTTACACCCTTTGGAGTGTAATCCATAGTGACTAATCAAATCTTTTATCTATAGTTTACCATAGTTTTAAAAATGTAATTTTATTACAGAGTAAAAACATTTTGCTTGTGGGACAATAACTTAGGAAAAAAACAACACTTACTATTCGATGAATACAGTCAACAAAAATGCAGTAAGTATGTATACCAAAAATATGTAAAAATATAATCATTGCTGCATTATTTATAAAAGTCAATGTAGTAAACAATTCAAATATTGACTAAGAGCAGAATTCCTACCTACATGTGATGCTTCACCTATGGGGCTACTCTGCCCCTATCAAAAAAAAAAAACAACAAAACACTACCCTTTTATGCATCTATATGGAAGATACTCACAGAAGACATGCTACTGAGTGAGAGAAGGCAGACATAAAACAATACACATTGCATGATTGTACTCATATAGTTTTCAAAACAAGTAAGTTAATCTCTACCACTAGAAGTCAGGGAGATATTCATCTTTGAGATGGGAGGGGTTAATGATTAACAGGGGCATGAGTTGAGATTCTGGGCAACTGGTAATGTTCTGCCTAGTTCCACAGGTATATTCACTTTGCGTTAATGCATCCAGCAGGACATTTATGTTTTGTACACTTTTCTGTGTGATTTATAATGTAATTTAAAAATATTTAATAAAGCAAAACATAACATTTATTTTTGCCACACTGCTGTTCATTTTCTTGAATCTTAATTTAAATACACCCAACAATTCTTATTGGATGTTTGCGAAGATAGTTTATCTTTCCTAATACATTTCAATTTTTGAAGGAAGCACTAAACATGGAAAGGAACAACCAGTACGAGCCACTGCAAAAACATGCCAAATTGTAAAGACCATTGAGGCTAGGAAGAAACTGCATCAACTAATGAGCAGCTAACATCATAATGACAGGCTCAAATTCACAGGTAACAATATTAACCTTAAATGTAAATGGGCTAAATGCTCTAATTAAAAGACACAGACTGGCAAATTGGATAAAGAGTCAAGACCCATCAGTGAGCTGTATTCAGGAGACCCATCTCATTGGCAGAGACACAAATAGGCTCAAAATAAAGGAATGGAGGAAGAACCACCAAGCAAATGAAAAACAAAAAAGACAGGGGTTGCAATCCTAGTTTCTGATAAAACAGACTTTAAACCAACAAAGATCAAAAGAGACAAAGAAGGCTATTACATAATGGTAAAGGGATCAATTCAGCAAGAAGAGCTAACTATCCTAAATATATATGCACCCAATACAGGAGCACCCGGATTCATAAAGCAAGTCCTTAGAGACCTACAAAGAGACTTAGACTTCCACACAATAAAATGGGAGACTTTAACACCTGACTGTCAACATTACACAGATAATGTCACAGATTCTGTCAACAAGACAGAATGTTAACAAGGATATCCAGGAATTGAACTCGGCTCTGCACCAAGTGGACCTAATAGACATCTACAGAACTCTCCACCCCAAATCAACAGACTATACATTCTTCTCAGCACCACATCACACTTATTCCAAAACTGACCACATAGTTGGAAGTAAAGCACTCCTCAGCAAATATGCAAGAACAGAAATTATAACAAACTGTCTCTCAGACCACAGAGCAATCAAACTAGAACTCAGGATTAAGAAACTCACTCAAAACCACTCAACTACATGTAAACTGAACAACCTGCTCCTGAATGACTACTGGGTACATAACGAAATGAAGGCAGAAATAAAAATGTTCTTTGAAACCAATGAGAACAAAGACACAACATACCAGAATCTCTGGGACACATTTAAAACAGTGTGTATAGGGAAATTTATAGCACTAAATGCTCACAAGAGAAAGCAGGAAAGATCTAAAATCAACACCCTAACATCACAATTAAAAGAACTAGAGAAGCAAGAGCAAACACATTCAAAAGCTAGCAGAAGGCAAGAAATAACTAAGATCAGAGCAGAACTGAAGGAGATAGAGACACAAAAAGCCCTTTTAAAAAATCAATGAATCCAGGAGCTAGTTTTTTGAAAAGATCAACAAAATTGATAGACTCCTAGCAAGACTAATAAAGAAGAAAAGAGAGAAGAATCAAATAGATGCAATAACAAATGATAAAGGGGTTATCACCACCGATCCCACAGAAATACAAACTACCATCAGAGAATACTATAAACACCTCTACACAAATAAACTAGAAAATCTAGAAGAAATGGATAAATTACTGGACACATACACCCTCCCAAGACTAATCCAGGAAGAAGTTGAATCCCTGAATAGACCAATAACAGGCTCTGAAATTGAGGCAATAATTAATAGCTTACCAACCAAAAAAAGTCCAGGACCAAATGGATTCACAGCCAAATTCTATCAGAGTTACAAGGAGGAACTGGTACCATTCCTTCTGAAATTATTCCAGTCAATAGAAAAAGAGGGAATCCTCCCTAACTCATTTTATGAGGCCAGCATCATCCTGATACCAAAGCCTGGCAGAGATACAACAAAAAAAGAGAATTGTAGACCAATATCCCTGATGAACATCCATGCAAAAATCCTCAGTAAAATACTGGTAAACTGAATCCAGCAGCACATCAAAAAGCTTATCCAGCATGATCAAGTGGGCTTCATCCCTGGGATGCAAGGCTGGTTGCACATATGCAAATCAATAAATGTAATCCATCATATAAACAGAACCAAAGACAAAAACCACATGATTATCTCAATACATGCAGAAAAGGCCTTCGACAAAATTCAACAACCCTTCATGCTAAAAACTCTCAATAAATTAGATATTGATGGGATGTATCTCAAAATAATAAGAGCTATTTATGACAAACCCACAGCCAATATCATACTGAATGGGCAAAAACTGGAAGCATTCCCTTTGAAAACTGGCACAAGACAGAGAGGCCATTTCTCACCACTCCTATTCAATATTGGAAGTTCTGGCCAGGGCAATCAGGCAGGAAAAATAAATAAAAGGTATTCAATTAGGAAAAGAGGAAGTCAAATTGTCCCTGTTTGCAGATGACATGATTGTATATTTAGAAAACCCCATCGTCTCAGGCCAAAATCTCCTTAAGCTGATAGGCAACTTCAGCAAAGTCTCAGGATACAAAATCAATGTGCAAAAATTACAAATATTCTTATACACCAATAACAGACAGAGAGCCAAATCATGAGTGAACTCCCATTCACAATTGCTTCAAAGAGAATAAAATACCTAGGAATCCAACTTACAAGGGATGTGAAGGACCTCTTCAAGGAGAACTACAAACCACTGCTGAACAAAATAAAAGAGGACACAAACAAATGGAAGAACATTCCATGCTCATGGATAGGAAGAATCAATATTGTGAAAATGGCCATACTGCCCAAGGTAATTTATAGATTTAATGCCATCCCATCAAGCTACCAATGACTTTCCTCACAGAATTGGAAAAAGCTACTTTAAAGTTCATATGGAACCAAAAAAGAGCCCACATTGCCAAGTCAATCCTAAGCCAAAAGAACAAAGCTGGAGGCATCATGCCACCTCACTTCAAACTATACTACAAGGCTTCAGTAACCAAAACAGTATGGTACTGGTACCAAAACAGAGATATAGATCAATGGAACGGAACAGAGCCCTCAGAAATAATACCACACATCTATAACCAACTGATCTTTGACAAACCTGAAAAAAAAACAAGAAATGGGGAAAGGATTCCCTGTTTAATAAATGGTGCTGGGAAAACTGACTAGCCATACATAGAAAGCTGAAACTGGATCCCTTTGTTACACCTTATACAAAAATTAATTCAAGATGGATCAAAGACTTAAATGTTAGACCTAAAACCATAAAAACCCTAGAAGAAAACCTAGGCAATACAAGACACAGGCATGGGCAAGGACTTCATGTCTAAAACACCAAAAGCAATGGCAACAAAAGCCAAAATTGACAAATGGGATCTAATTAAAGTAAAGAGCTTCTGCACAGCAAAAGAAACTACCATCAGAGTGAACAGGCAATCTACAGAATGGGAGAAAATTTTTGCTATCTACTCATCTGACAAAGGGCTAATATCCAGAATCTACAAAGAACTCAAACAAATTTACAAGAAAAAAGCAAACAACCCCATCACAAAGGGGCCGAAGGATATGAACAGACACTTCTCAAAAGAAGACATCTGTGCAGCCAACAGACACATGAAAAAATGCTCATCATCACTGGTCATCAGAGAAATGCAAATCAAAACCACAATGAGATATCATCTCACACCAGTTAGAATGGCGATCATTAAAATGTCAGGAAACAACAGGTGCTGGAGAGGATGTGGAGAAATAGGAACACTTTTACACTGTTGGTGGGACTATAAACTAGTTCAACCATTGTGGAAGACAGTGTGGCGATTCCTCAAGGATCTAGAACTAGAAATACCATTTGACCCAGCCATCCCATTACTGGGTATATATCCAAAGGATTATAAATCATGCTGCTATAAAAACACATGCACATGTATGTTGATTGTGGCACTATTCACAATAGCAAAGACTTGGAACCAACTCAAATGTCCATCAATGAGAGACTGGATTAAGAAAATGTGGCATATATACACCATGGAATATTATGCAGCCATAAAGAAGGATGAGTTCGTGTCCTTTGCAGCGACATGGATGAAGCTGGAAACCATCATTCTCAGCAAACTATCACAAGGACAAAAAAACAAACACCGCATGTTCTCACTCATAGGTGGGACTTGAACGATGAGAACACTTGGACACAGGAAGGGGAACATCACACACCGGGGCCTGTCTTGAGGTGGGGGAAGGGGGAGGGATAGCATTACGAGATATACCTAATGTAAATGATGAGTTAATGGGTGCAGCACACCAACATGGCACGTGTATACATATGTAACAAACCTGCACATTGTGCACATGTACCCTAGAACTTAAAGTATAATTTAAAAAAGGAAAAAAATCATGAAAGACTAGTCCATGAACTCTTTTAGCAGCTACTTAATAAATTAAAAAGAAGTTATAATAGAGGGACTGCTTGTGAAACATGATTATCACTACTTCTGAAGCCTCACTCAAAGAGCAGCAAAAAAAAAATGTGCAAATCTTTTTTAACAAAGAAAATGGGAGAGTACATGGTAGAAAATAAAAGTCAGTAATATTTGAAAATTAAAAAAAAATCTCAAACAAAATTATAATGAAGACCAAAATACAATTGAAGTAATACTCCAGAATTTCCAGACATCAAAGAGGGAAGAAACAAACATCAATATACAAAATGATGTTTCTTAGTTTCCCTCTGGCCTTGTTATTTTACTGTTTCATTGGGACAGTTTCATTTTCCTCACTTGCTCTACATGCCAGAGACATTTTCTCCCAAAATGTGAACTTATTTATAAATGTCTTGTAAAATCTAGGAGCGAATATAGTTCAATTTGCGGGGGGAATCTCATTAACCTCTCTGCCTAATTACCACTTCTTAATAAAATAATTAACTTCGACTGACAGAGAATCCATGAAGAGGACTGGCATTTAAGGTAGAGCATGTGTGTATTCACTTACACCCACTCGGGACTTTTAAAGTGTACATCCAGCCACTTATCTTATAATGAGGATATCTTAGTCCGTTTCTGCTGCTATAATAAATTACCTGAGACTGGGCAATTTATAAACAATAGAAATTTATTTCTCACAGTCTGAAGGCTGGAAGTACAAAATCAAGGGACTGGCGGGTTTGGTGTCTGGTGAAGGAGGCCCCTTCCTTGTGAATGGCGATGTCTGGGTGTCCTCATGAGGGGGAAGGAATGAAAAGAGCAAAAGGGTATGGCCACTCTGTCCTTGAACGGCAGACAGCAAACCCGGTCCCTGCAGTCCTTTACTAAGGACTCTCATCCCATCCATGAGGGCTCTGTTTTCATGATTCAATCACTTTCTAAAAGCCCTATCTCTCAATGATATCATATTGGCCATTAAGTCTCAACATATAAATTTGGGGGTAAACATTCAGACCACAGCAAAGCCAATAACATGAATGATGATTTTGTTTAACATACTTATAGAATTTTATATTATTAGGCTAAATAAACTTCACAGGAAGTTGGTAAAAAATGAACGACTTAATACGTAAGCTTTTAGGGAGCAGATACTGTGCTTTTTGCATATAGTACAGAAGGGATACTGAATAGATATTTAAAGATAACAAGGCCTTTATCTCCTTCTTCAACAAACCTCATTTATTAATTTTGTATTCTTATGGCCTTTTGTTCTTTTTATAAGAATATTCATATTGGAGGTGCTTTATGAAAGGTGATTGTTTAAGATAAATCAGCTGGAGAACTAATGTTACAGCATCTAAAAATATGGCAATAATTGAGGATTTCATAGATGATCCACTTTTTTGTTCTACTCTAATTCTAGTGAATCTTACACATAATACCTTTACAATATTGTTCAAAGTGGAGCTTGGGGAAAAGAAAGTAGAAAATTCATAAATCTCCATCCATTTTCCAATGTAGATCTTAGATGAATGGTCCAAGGGTAGGTGGTGGCTTTCTCTTTTACTTGAATAATAAAAGACTTGGCTCTAGCTATACAAATCCGTTGCCGAAAGCCAATTCCTGACAGCTTCCTCTTCCTTTTCTGATACTTTTTGTGCCATGGTTGATTGCAGGCAACATTACAACTATGTTTAATCAGGACTTGGCTTGGCAGGCTGGCCTTGGGCCTGCAGGATGAATGGGTGGCTAATATGGTCAGGACAACGCACACTTAGAAGGTGCTGGGCTTCTCTGGCCTCAGAATGAGGCGTAGCCAGTTTCTCCAGGACATTCGTAGGAGTCAGAGCATAAAAATACTCTTAAAAAAAGCAAACATAATTTATCTGAAAAGGCTGTACAGGATCATCACAGATAGCAGACAGTGACAGTCTCTTGCCATTTTAAATAGGCTATGAAGACCTTAGAAACTCAGTCGCTGAGAATCTTTTTGCGTCCTGCTCTGAGTTTTATTTTATTGTTTGCCTGCCATAAAGTAACACACACATCTTCCTGTGTCTCTCAGTCATATCATATTGCGTTTAAGAAAATCCTGAATTCAGCAAAGAGCTAATTCTTAATACATTATATAAGATTTTAAATATAGATTACATTTATTTATAGATACTGATGAGATAACACATCTAATGTATCAGAGGCACATATCTAATACTAAATCATTTTCTGTGTATAATATATATATGCTTTTATCCTGGTTTTGATCGAGGTTATATTTCTAAATATGTATTTTAGGCTACAGAGTTTTAGATTTTATCTTAAAGAGAGGCCTGGGATTTTTTTTTATATACACTTTTTTGTATTATTATACTTTAAATTCTGGGATACATGTGCAGGACGTGCAGGTTTGTGACATAGGTATAAGCGTGCCATGGTGGTTTGCTGCAGTCATCAAGCCATCATCTACAATAGGTATTTCTCCTAATGCTATCCCTCCCCTAGCCCCCTACCCCACGACAGGCCCTGGTGTGTGATGTTCCCCTCGAGATGCCTGGAATATTAAACATATTAAGTTTTACATCATATCTGTTATTCAAATTGAGTAAAACTTTATATTATCCCTAGAGCATTTTTCTTCAGCAGTCAAAACAATAAAGGTCTGAGAATATCACTGACTATTTATTGAACAATATGCTAATTGCCTACTAAGAAACTCAAAAGACTCAAAAGACATGGATGATCCAAATATGACAACCATGGTCCAAGCAACTAACTAATTAGCAGATGAAAACAAAATAAAGTGCTTCCCAAACTTCTTTTTAGTCACATTCCCTCAGGAAAATCCAGCAGAGAACAGTGCGCACTCACAGTGCACTTCAGCTGTGGCCTGGCTCTCCTGCATGAGGCTGTGTCCTTAATGTACTGGAAGAGCCCTTTTCTCTGCTAGGCCAGGTCAGATAGCTGGGCCACATGGGGCTGCATGAATGGGTTTGATGGTTTTGAATATCAGAAGAAAAATATGAGTTCATAGTGTCATACGAAAGGATATCACCAAGTCTTATTGTCAGGTTGCCTCACATATCTGGTTCTCACAATTTTAGAAAAATACCTTTTCCCTTGTTGGAGATATCAACTACACATCTGAATGTAAGCTGTCATACAACCTGGACATCATGCATTCTCTGGAAATGAAAAATCTTTAAACTTGTAAAAGATTATCTCTTTATTGGCTGGGCGAGGTGGCTCACGCCTGTAATCCCAGCACTTTAGGAGGCCGAGGCGGGCAAATCACGAGGTCAGGAGATCGAGACCATCCTGGCTAACACGGTGAAACCCTGTCTCTACTAAAAAATACAAAAAATTAGCCCGGTGTGGTGGCAGCCGCCTGTAGTCCCAGCTACTTGGGAGGATGAGGCAGGAGAATGGCATGAACCCAGGAGGCGGAGCTTGCAGTGAGCCGAGATCGTGCCACTGCACTCCAGCCTGGGTGACAGAGCGAGACTCCGTCTCAAAAAAAAAAAAAAAAAAAGATTATCTCTTTATTATATCCTGCCCCGCTGACTACCACCCAAAGAATGCATATAACATGAATAGTATGGTAATTATGGTAAAGTATGAGGGCATGTTTGATAAAAGACAATTCTATTGGAAATTAACAGTGTTTCAGTATATGCTTTCTACAAATAATTGGATTATATTCACTGTCTACACTTTTATATAGTTTACTTTTCAGAGACATGTCCACCAATTAACAGCAGCTGAGATAGATCAAGCTCCATTAGTCTTATTTAAATACATTTAAACATTCCAAAGTTTTCCCTTATAAAACTAGATGAAGGTGTATATTGCAAGTGAAATGCTCTCCAGCAAATATCATTCTGTGGTGGCAAAAAGGTATGTTTTGTACCACTGGTAAGTTATAGTAAAACAATTTCTGCAAAATAGAAAATATTGTCACATTTCCTTCTCACAAAACTTTTTCAGAATCACCTTATTTCCTTAAATTAAATTAAATTTTAAATTTTAAAGTAAAAAATCAAGTTATCAATTTGTCTATTTGCTCAATAAATTGGTTTATTTAGGGATTTTGTTGTCTATTAATAAAGAGCTTTCTTTATTTAATTCTTATAGAAAGCAATAGAAATGTTTTAAAAGCCTGATATTCTTGAGATAGTAATATATTTCTTGTTTTGGATTTTTTTATTTTTTTCTTTAATAAATCCTGATCCTCTTTGTGTTCAATCTACTGTAGTCTTACAACGTTTTCCAAAGCTATATTTCAAAGTAAGGTGTATATAGTAAGCCCTATAACTGCATATGTACTCAAATGTTCCCATAGTTAGTCGGTAATTTCCAATAGGATTATTGTTAAAATATTCCATGATGTCTTTAGAATTAGAAAAAAATGCCTATTCAAGAGCTATTTACTGAGCTTGCAATAATAGGTGTTTCTCCCATTCTCACAGACTTTTCAATGCTACTCTCAATCATGCTTAAATATACATAAAGCTTGCATTTCCACTCTTCATAACATTTTTAAAAATATTTACCTTAAAATTAATGCTCATATTACTGTATTATTCTGGAAAATGATGTTGAAGAGGTCATAAATTATTTTTAATAAAATTTAAAATATTAATTCATTCTGGATGAAGAATAAGCTGAGTTACAGAGCTTGGAAACTTGAGAAAAAAATTGATATGAAATATCTATAGGCTAAATTCTCTTTAACTTAGTTACAGATGTTCTTTCAAAGAAGAGAACTAGAAAGAAATAAATGGCTGAACATCTATAAAAACAACTGCTTCAAGACAAAACAAAAAGCCAGAAAATGCAGAAAGGCGTACAAAAGGCATAGAGGATAAAGGAACAGAATCATAAGCATGATATATACATACACATATGTACATTATAAATAAAAATACACATATATGTGTGTGAGTGTGTGTGTGTGTGTGTGTGTGTATGCATTTGGAGTTCTAGAAAAGTAGGGATAAATAATAAGGCAAAAAACATATTGAGGAAATAAAGGAGGAGAACTTTCCAAAACTACTGAAAACTATCAAGCAACAAATTTAGGAAGGCATCTGAATCACAGTAGATTGTATTCAAAGAGAATCACACCTAGGCACCTCATAGTTAAATTGCTAAAAAACAGAAAAAAGAAATTAGAGGAATTGTCAAGAAAGGCAGGAGGAAATAAAAGTCAGGTTCAAGAGGAAAAATTAGACTAATTGCTGGATTTTCAAAAATAATAATGTAAGCCAGAAGAGAATAAAAGTATATTTCAAAGTACTAAAGGAAAAGTAGGACAAACTAGAATTTAGAACAGGGAAATATTATGTAACAATGAAGGTTAAATAATCACAATGTCAGACAAATTAAAACTTGCAGAATTGGTCACCAGTAATAAAAAAAAACTAATAAACTACACTCAATTTGGGAGAACTTTAAAAAAATACAAAATAAATTGTTTGTGATACCATGTTTATAGATTAGAAATTTCAATACTAGTTTTTTTCAAACTGGGTCCACAGAGTTAATGCAATCCTCACCAAAATTCTAACAGTTCCCCACAAAAGTTTTTTGGAATTTGACAATACATTTTCAAATTTATAAATATATAAAAATGTTATAATAAAAGCAAAGATGTGTATTAGTTTCCTATGCCACAGTAACAAATTAACACACATAACAGAATAAAATGATATGAGTTTATTCACTTACCCTTCTGGAAGTAAGAAGCCCTAAAATCGTGGTGTCACCATAGTTGCCTTCCATCCAGAGGCACGAAGGGAGAATGCATTCTTTGCCTTTTCCAAAATCTAGAGGTTGCCCACACTCCTTGGCTCATAGCCCCACATCACTCCAATGTCTTCTTCCACTGTCACATGTCCTTTTCTGACCTGACTCTCTTGCCTCTCTCTTGTAAGGATTGCCATGATTACATTGTGCCAACCCAGATAATTCTTTCTCAGAAGCTTAATTCAGTCACACCCAGAAAGTTTCATTTCGTTATGTAAAATAACATAGTTACAAGTTATGGAATTGAGGACTTGGACATGTTTGGTGGAGACCCTTATTCTGTCCATCTCAATGCCATTAAGAGTAAAGACAAGTTTAGAGGGTTGCTTTCTAGCTTTCTACATACCAAGACTTTATTATAAAACTGTGGAATTCTATATGATACTGATACAGTATTGGTGGGAAGATTTAAAAATATAGAACAATGAGACAGAGAGTCCAAAAACAGAAATACACATAGGTGAACACTTAACCTTCCAAAAGAGGAAGCTGAACAGAGAAGTGTGGCAAGGGCTGGCCTTCATGAAAGTGTGGTGTCAATAGTATACCTCTCTGAAAAGAAATGAAATCACCCCCACCCACAGCATGCAAAGAATTAAATAACAGTGGATTGAAGATCTAATTTTGAAATGAAAAATGATAAAGTTTTCAGAAGATAATACAGGGAAAGAATTTCATGATCTTAGGTTAGCATTGCTTTTTCTTAAATTAGACATAAACAGTACTAAAAATAAAGGAATATACAAATGAATTAATAGTAAGAACTTTAAAATTTCTCAAACTCTTTAGTAATCAGGAAAATATCAATTAAACCTACAATTAGGTATAATGCTATATTCCTTAAAATGGATAAATCAATTAACAAGAATAGGAAAGGCTATTCATTAATTTGAAATACTTATATGCTACCAGCAGAAATATAAATCAGTACAACCAGGACACGGTGGCTCACGCCTTTAATCCCAGCACCTTGGGATGGTGGATCACTTGAGGCCAGGAGTTTGAGACTAGCCTGGCCAACATGGCAAAAACCTATCTCCATAAAAAAAAAAAAAATTAGCTGGGTGTGGTGGTGCATGCCTGCAATCCCAGCTACTTGGGAGGCTGAGGCATGAGAATCACTTGAGCTGGGAGATTACAGTGAGCTGAGATTGTGCCACTGCACTCCAGCTTGGGCAACAGACCAAGAATCTGTCAAGAAGAGAAGGAAGGAAGGAAGGAAGGAAGGAAGGAAGGAAGGAAGGAAGGAAGGAAGGAAGGAAGGAAGGAAGGAAGGAAGGAAGGAAGGAAGGAAGGAAGGAAGGAAGGAAGGAAGGAAGGAAGGAAGGAAGGAAGGAACAACCTAGCCTAAGGTAGAATTTATACATAGCAACTGATCCAATAACCTCTCTTCTAGTTATATACCCAAGAAAAAAGCAAATATAAATTCACCAACCAACATAGCTTATAATATTGCTATTGACAATTTTTGTAAAATCTGAACGTTAAAATAATCCAAATGTTTATCAACTGTACATAGTTTAAGTAAATTGTGGTAAAATTATACAACTGAATGCTATACAGCAATGAAAATGAAACTCAGCTATACATACAATGTGTATGAATTTCAAGAAACACAATATTGAATAAAAGAAGACAGAAACAAAAGACTGTATGGTGTATGTTCCCATTTCTATGAAGCCTAAAACTAGTAGACTAGAGTTTTATAAATTATACTGGTAGGTACTCTCTCTAAGGGAGGAAAAAAGGTACAGTGACTGGGACCATAATTTACTGAGCGCTACCCAATTTCTTGGACTAGATGTTGGTTTCATGGGGTGATGATTCATTAAGGAAAACCTCTATTTTACTCTATAATTTGTTGACAAACAAGGTGAGAAATAGATTAAATAGCAGCAAAGATAAAAGGTATTTTTCTACTAAAAATGTCAGCAGAAAGGTATTTTTCTACTAAAAATGACATCCGGCTACAGAGCAGGATAATGTTAAATAGGAAAATGGGAATACTGACTGGGCTTGGTGGCTCACGCCTGTAATCCCCCACTGTGGGAGGCCAGGGTGGGAGGGTGGTTTGAGCCCAGGAGTTCAAGTCTGCAATGAGCATCAACTGCACTCCAGCCTGAGCAACGGAGCAAGACCCTGTCTCAAGAATAAAACAAAACAAAAGAAATAAAGAAAATGTGAATATTAAGAAAGATAAAATAAGAACCAAAAAGCTCTTACAGATTGAAAATTATTGGTAACGCGGAGTTTAGATCACTGGATTCTTTTTAAGAAAGTCATACTAATTTAAACGAAAGTCGTCCAAGGCTTACTTTTCAATTCGGCTTGGGGAGGAATAGGTTAGCTCCACTAGTAACTTTCCAGAGTCTGTCCCTAAAGCGCAGAGTTGAACAAGCAAGGGGCCTTAACCTCACCGCATAATCAGAACCCAAACCTCTTCCAGTCTGCATGAGCTCACGGCGTCATCGTAGTTCCTAGGCCTTTCGTCGCCTTGCCACCTGATGTTCACTCTACTCATGCGGGACTTTGTGTAACAGGGCACATTTTAGGGATCCTTCATGCACATTTGTGGGCTTCCTTCCTTGCAGGGTTCCCTCCCTTTGTTACTCTGCCATTCACATTCCTTCCACTTCCTTTTTCCTGACTGCACCTCTGCCACTCTTTCAGGACCAGGCACTTAGCCTCTCTGGGTGGGATCCTCTCCCTGCGCAGAGGCCCAGAGGAACGTGCCTCCTGAGAGCAGCAGGCAGTCTGGGTAGCCTCATTTCTTTTCACAGTTGCACGCATGAGGACCCTGTGCCACTCGCTGTTTGGTGCCTTTAAACAGTGCTGTCATCCGTTTTATCTAGGGCTCCAGTGTTTAGAGTGAGAGTTAATGCCAGCATAGCCAGAACCAGAAAGTGTAAAGTTTTTAAACAGGAGAAAATTGAAACTATAAGTTTATATATGCATATTTTTAAAAATTAAATTGCTTATTTTTATGGATTTAGGAATACAAGTGCAGTTGTGTTACATGGATATGTTGCGTAGCGGTGAACTCTGAACTCTTAGGGTACCCATTACCTGGATAGCGCACTCTGCGCCCGATAGGTGGTATTTCATCCCTCAGACCTGCAGTCCTCCCACCATTTGGAGGACCAGTGTCCATTATTCTACTCTGTATGTCCACGTGTACCCCTTGTTTAGCTCCCACTTATAACTGAGAATATGTGGTTTTTAATTTTCTGTTTCTGAGTCGTTTTAATAAGCATAATGCCCTCCAGATTCATTCATATTGATGCAAGAGACATGATTTCATTCTTTTTCATGGCTGTGTGATATTCCATAGCATATATACACCACACTTTATTTTCCAATCATTGTTGAGGGACACTTAGATTGACTGCATGACTTTGCTGTTGTGAATAATGCTGTGATACACACACAGGTGCAGGTGTCTTTTTTATGTAATAATTTATATTTCCTTTGGGTAGATACCCAGTGGTGGGATTGCTGGGTCAAAGGAGAGTTCTATTTCTCTGAGAAATCTCCATTGTGTTTTCCACAGAGGTTGTACGAATATACGTTCCCACCATCAGTGAATAATTGCTCCCTTTTCTCCACATCCTTGCCAGTATCTGGTGTTTTTTAACTTTTTAAGAATAGCCATTTTGTCTGCTATAAGATGGTATCTCACGGTGATTTTCATTTGCATTTCTCTGATGATTACTGATGTTAAACATGTTTTCATATTTGCTTGACATTTGTATATCTTTGAAAAATGTTTTTTTCATATTCTTTGCCTACTATTTAATGGAGTTATTTGGTTTTGTTCTTGTTGAGTTGTTTGAGATCCTTGTAGGTTCTGGACATTAGCCTTTTGTAGGACACTCTATTCAATGAATGGTGCTGGGATAATTGGATATCCATATTTGGAAGAGTGGAACTGGACCCCTATCACTCACTATATACAAAACTTAACTTCAGGTGGATTAAAGACTTAAATGTAAGGCCTGAAACTATTAAAATCCTATGAAAAACTCTTCTGGACATTGGTTTAGGCTAAGAATTCATAAATAAGTCCTCAAAAGGAAATGCAAAAAAAAATAGATGAATTAAATTAATTAAACTAAAATGTTCTACACAGCAAAAGAAATAATCAACAGAGCAAATAGACAACACACAGAATGGGAGAAAATATTTATAGTGCATATTTTTTAATTTAACATAATTTATTTTATGGCAACATGCATTAAAATTCTCATACTATTTATATTTGTTGTTTGTTTTGTATATTTTTGCTTATTTTATTTTGCTCTAGTCAATGTAAAATAACTGAATTGTTTAATTACATTTATGCACAATTATACAAAAATTAACAACATGGAGTGTATTAGTGTTTGCTGGTAGCATTAGTTATGTGTATCTGTTGTTAGTATTTGAACACTATAGCAGGCCCCAACCAAAAACTTGGAATCAATTTTTCCCTTTGAATGTTAAGTTGTAAAATTAAAAGAAATTCAGTGATATGTTAAAACTATGGGATAAATTTCTCACCTGATAAACTTGACTGCATTCTGATTTAAATTATTGACAGTCCCAAAGGCAGAACAAGTTAATCTGGAGAAGATTGACTTATGCAAAAAGAAAGAAAGAAAAAGAGAAAGAGAGAAGAAAGAGAGAGAGAGAAAGGAAAGAGAAAAGAGAAACAGAAAAAAGTGAAATAGCAATTGTATATAATCACAAAGGCAAATATTTTCCTGATTTATCCAGATCTTTTCAGAAGTTGGGAAACATTGGCAACTAGCTCTTTAAATATTCTTCCCTTATGGGAAAGAGCATCCTTCCTATACGTGCTGATGTCTTGAGCTCTTAACCCCAAAATATGAAATGATCTAGGCTTTCATGAACAATTTTGTTGCAGTGTTTCGTTTGTTTGTTTTGTTTTGTTTTATAAACAAAACATGATTTAGCTTCCCACACATGTCTGTGGAGCTGACTATGTTGGTAGTCTGTCCAGATACTGTTGGGTTCTTTTAAAACATTGTGTATATCCTCAAAACTTTGATGTGGTTTTGCTTCCAGCAGCCTGTACCTGTAACTTGTTATTTTTGGAAGACTACCCAAGGCCCCCTGACCCTTACTTAACTGCATGCATGGAGAACAAAATTGCCTGAGATTTTTTGTCCCTAGAGGAATGAGTCTGAGCTAGCGATTGACAGGTGCAGAAGCATGGAAGCCCTGCGTACATTGCTTGGGATGAGACAATTTTGATGCTTAACTTATGCTCCAAACATCATGGGATGCCCCTGGAGACCCAGTAGTCCCCTACTTTCCTGTCCCATATCATCTTTCCCTTACTCATTTCTTTGAGAACAGCTTCTTAATCAACCACATGCATCCAAATCTTTTATTTCAGGGTCTATTTCTGAGGAACTTGAGCTAACTCACTCTCCTCTATAGAGAAATAACGGACTGTTTATATCATCAGGAGAATTTTATTCCATGCTTCAGTAATACACCTTATATCAAATCAATAAATAGACACATCGATGTACTGTACCAGATTCACAAATTATGTAAATATTCATTCTAGCTCCAATTTTTTTTTTTAGTAAAATTCAGTTTGGGAGGCTTAAGACTACATAAAGGCAAGATCATGGGCAATGGCATATTCACAAAAAAGAATTATACTCAATTTTAAAAGGCTAAGGGGAAACTTAAATCCTCTGGGAAATATCCCTGTCCCCCAAACCAGAATTTAATTCTTTTTGTGCTTTGATTTTTCTAGACTAAATTATTATCCTAGTTTACATCCTTTCTTTTTTTCTTTTGAGACAGAATGTTGCTTCCTTGCCCAGGCTGGAGTACAGTGGTGCAATCTCAGCTCACTGCAACCTCCGCCTCCTGGCTTCAAACAATTCTTCTGCCTTAGCCTCCCAAGTAGCTGGGCTTACAGACTTCCACCACCACCCCCGGCTAACTTTTTTTGAACTTTTAGTAAAGACAGGGATTCACCATGTTGGCCAGGCTGGTGTCGAACTCCTGACCTCAAGTGCTCTCCCAAGGTGCTGGGATTAGGGGTGTAAGCCACTGCACTCAGCCTTACATCCTATTTTTAAGCTTTAGATTACTAAACTGCTACATGTGTAGACATGGAAAAGTAATACATACTATTTTCTCAACAAGATTAGAGGAAATTATTGCTGCATTACCTGTTAAATTACCACAGCAGTTTGTATGTTATCAAAGTAAATCGTATTTCTGTGAATCACCACACACTCATCATCATCATCATCATTTTCATTGTCATTACCAACATTGTTGTCATCATAATTGGCCAAATCAAACAATACAGGAAACAACAAATAGAAAAACCTGGATATAGCTCAGTCAGTCTTTACATATATAATTCAGATTTAATCTGGGTATATTAATACTTATATTTCTTTCCAATTATTTCTGGGACATGTTCAATTCTGATATTGTCACTTTTAGTCTAATATCCAAGATGCAATTTCATCAGTTACATGGAGTGGTCCCTAAATCTTAGGGTGCATCTAAGTAATTTTTGTCACACAATTTTGTAACATCTGCCCAAGTCAGTAACTTAGAGTACTCAAAAGAATACTTTGAACTCTGCCAATTCTCCCTGATTGTGTATTTATAAATCACTTCTTTCCAATTGACCAATGCTTATTATTTCAGTAGAAGATGTGTGTAGCAGAACATTAACTTATTTATTCAAAATACTGATTCAGTATTCATTATGTGTTGGACATTGTATAATAAGCCATAAGAAAAAGAAAGAAAAATGAAAAACAACATGCAGACCTTGTCCTCAAATAGCTCAAAATTTTGTGAGGAATACAGAAATGTGAAACAACAATGCCAGAAGATGAATGCTATGGATGAGCCAGGGAAAGAAACAGTTTTCATTCTGTTTGGTATTTTAACTTTATGTCATTCAGTAAGTCTGTTTTAGGGAGTCATTAGCAATCTTTCTTCATTGTTCGCATTTTGATAGAGCATTCTGATCACCTTGTCACATTCTTCATGTTCCCAGATGTCCTGCTTAACTTTATTGTCCTCATTTTTAAGGACCTCATATTGTTCCTGAAGGAGACTTAAATATTCTACATTTTGTATCTGCCAGACTGCAACTAACAAAAAGAACAGCAACATAAAGGCAATAAGATACATTAATATGCAGATGCTACAAAGAAGTTTCACCTTTGTAATAAAAGTCTTTAATTCCCAAAATATTTTGTCTAGTTTGCAAAGGAATATTTGCATTATGTCTGCACTTCTTTTGTACTGAGGGAACTTGAAGGGTCAAATTTACATATTACTCCTACTTTATTTCTTCATTATTAATTTGGAAATTATTAATCTTAATTCATTATCAAGTAATGAATATTATCTAGAGACATGTATATATAATTAGGCCATTTGTAAATGTAAATAATAAAATCCTAATTAAAATATCTACCAAATTTAAATACGATTTTAATATTAGTGGTGCCTAAAGCATTAGTAGAGAATGAGAAATAATAATTCTCTTGCTCTTATTCCACAAGTCAATTTTATTGACAATCACAGTGATCTCTATAAATATGCATATTAATTAATGTAACAAAAATTGTTAGATGTGTTTTTAGGGCCTTGTAAACTGTATCAAATTCTATACATAGTTACTCCATAATGTTTTAATGGAAGATTCTATTTACTTGATCTTAACCATAGTTTGGCTACACATGTTGTAAACTCAGTAAAAATAATCAAAATAAGAGTAAAGAATTTCCACAAATTAGCATTATTGTGCTTATTTAAAAAGCAGTTTAAGTTCTTTAGTGTCAAAGCTGATTAACTAGCAGGTAATTAATATATTTTAACCCAATTGAAACCATTTTAACTTATTTTAACCAACTCCAGTTACTACACCGTATTAATACTTGAAGGAAGAATAAAAACCAAAGAAAATTATTTAAACAGGCCATGGAGGTTAAGTCAGATAGACTCTGTATAATGATGAGTAAAACAGGCCAGGCATGGTGGCTCACATCTGTTATCTGAGCACTTTGGGAGGCTGAGGCAGGAAGATTGCTTGAGGCCAGGAGTTTGAGACCAGGCTGGGCAACATCTTAAAAAAAGTAGACAGACATGGTGGTGCACACCTGTGGTCCCAGCTACTTAGGAGGCCGAGATAGGAGGATCACTTGAACCCAGGAAGTCAAGGCTGCAGTGAGCCATGATTGTGCCACTGCACTCTAGACTGGGTGACAGAGCAAGACGCTGTCTCTTAAAAACAAAGAGTAAAATAAAATCCTAACTTCCGCAGATAAAATCAGAAAGGACTCTGATCCTGTCTTGATCTTGCCCCTATGGTGACTCCAATATGAGTATAAATCACCAGAAGTAGCAGAGGTAAATTTTATTAATTCATTATAGAGCCAGAAAAAAGTCATTTTCTATTTTTTCAACATATGATAATTATAATCAGAGTACATTTTGCATTATAACAGGTTATGTACAATAGTAAATGGTGCCAATCATTGTTCATTATAATCTCAAGGTCAGAACATTTTTATGTTCATATTACTAAAAGCATTACATCAATCTATTATAATTTAGTCATCAAAGTGATCATACCAAAATAACTGGAGTACATGAATTTTTAATAGATGTATGCTTTGTCAACACATGTTATATAAAATAAATGGGAAGAAACCTCAGAATTCAAAGAGTTTGCCTACTACTGAGATTGTAACATGTTTGTTAACACTGCAGCAGGGAACAGTGTGCAAAAGGGAGGGAATCATGGTGAAGAATAGGCAGAGTAGGAAAGAGGAAGGAAATAATATTTGTTGATTCCTTCATATTTTACAGTATTTTATTTAACCAAAGGAATGTAATAATGAGTAAAGTAATATATTAAGTATATGTCTGTACAATATTATGTGAGGAGATATTAGTACATTTTTTTCAGTTTATAAAATTTAAGATATTATCTTCTTAAACTTACATTCGTGTCAGTATGATTTTCTCTCAAGATGGATGTGTCTATGTACCTGTGCTTCTTGAAAGTGAGTCATGTTATTGTCAGTTGTGCCTAGTAAATTATTTTTAAGTATATTCAACAAAAGATAGGGAATCGGAAGTTTTAGTACTACCAAAAAGTAGACTAGGGCAAAAAAGTGGATTGTTCTGGAGTGATACTAGAAAGATGGCAGATTAAGAAGCTCTAGACCTTCACTCACCCATGGTAAGACAGAATGAAAAGTGACATATGGACCAAAATGACTTTAGAGCTTCAAAAACCACTTTAGAAGTTGCATCAACCAAGTGAATGCCAAAAGAAACAGCCACAATAACAATAGTAGAATATTTTGTAGTATTTTTACTTCTCCTTGCTCCATTCACTCCTTGGAGCAGCGTGACACAGTCAAGAGAAAGTTGTCCAATTCCTACTTAATCTGGAAGGAAATAAGTGGAACTTGCAGCATTTGGGCTTGTCTAGGGACTGCCAGGAGACTGGTCTATGTGTCACCTGACTTGGAGAGTTGATTGGAATGGTGGCATTGTTAGGACATCAGGTTGGAGGCCACTGAAAGCAGTAGTGATTGCCATGGTGAAGAGAGCTGAAAGGCAACTGGAGACCTGCAGGCACCTAAAGGCAAGAGATCAAGGAAGAGGAACACGATAAAATGCTTATGGATCCAAGAAGAAATAGGGTGAGACTCTTAAGGAAATTAAAACATTTCAAAGCAATTGTGTAAATGGATGAACTGGAACAAAAGTGACTTGTCACCCAGTGACGAGTCATTTCTAGAAAAGACTTGAAAGAACAATGCATGTGTACATGGGGCTGATTAGTGAGTATTTGCCCTTGCATGGAGCCAGTCTGCAAAGGATGGGAGAAGTGGTTAGCTTTGCCATTGTTGCTTTGTTCTGTTTTTCTCTTGGTGTTTTACATGCGCAGTTTTCAAAAAAGGATTAAAAGTCATGTAAAGAAACAGCGAATATGGCCATTCAAAGGAACAACATTAGTGTCTAGAAATTAACCCTAAAGAAACATAGGTCTTGACAATGACTTTAAAATAACCGTCTTAAGTATGCACAATGAGCTAAAGAGAAGCGAAAGAGAATTACATGAAAGCAGGAAGACAATATATGAACAAAATAATATCAACAAAGATATTGAAATTATGAGAATGAATCAAACAGAACTTCTGGAACTGAGAAAATATAATAACAGAATTACAAAATTAACTAGAGGGATTCAATAGCAGAATTAAACAGATGAAATAATCTGCAAATTTAAAGACAGGTCATTTGAAATTACAGAGTCAAAGGAGCAGAAATGAACAGAATGAACTGAGAAATGCCACAGGGACTTATGGGACACCATCAAGCCAACCAACATGTATATTATGGAAGTCCAAGTAAAATAAACACCAAAAGACCCTCACTGAGATACATTATAGTCAAAATGCCAAAAGTTAAGACAGAGAAACTTCAAAGTAGCAAGAGAAAAATGGCTTACCTTGTGCTTGGTAGCCCTATAAGATTATCATGATTTTTTAGGAGAAACCTTATAGGCCAAAAGACAATGGGAACTAATGTAAAATATATTTAAAGTTAAAGGAAAAAAAATTCTGAGAACACTATGTCTGGCAACACTGGTCTTCAAAAATGAGAGAAAACTAAGACATTTCCAGGGAAACAAAAGCTGAGGGAATTGATTACTACCAAATGTACTGTACAAGAAATGCTAAAGGGAGTCCTTCAAATTTAAATGAAAGAATGCCAGAGGGTAACTTAAAGCAATACAAAAAAAAAAAAAAATGAAGTTCTCAGGTAAAGGTAATTATCATGACAAAAATATTTTATTATTTTAGTTTTGGCTTGTAATACCACTTTTAATTCTTTCATAAGGTTTAGAGGACAAAAGCATAAATTGATGCAATGGGTACAAAACATATAAAAATGTAATTTTTGACATCAACAACAATAAGAGGAAATTAAGTTGTTAAGAAGTAAAGTTTTATATGCAATTGAAGTTAAGTTGTTATCAGATTAAAACAGCATGCTGTAACTTTAGAATGTTTTATGTAATCCCCATGGTAACAAAAAGCAATAACTATAGAATATACAAGAAAGGAAATGAGAAGGAAATCAAATCATAATGTATCACTACATAAAGTTAACTTAAAAAGTTAACAAAAAGAAAGTTAATAAGGAAAGAAATGAAGGACAAAAAGCTCAAAGAAATACTGAAGACAATTAACAGAATTACAAGAGTAAATTCTTTCCCTTAAGGAATTACATAAAATACAGAAGAATTAAATTCCCCATCAAAAGATGCACATTTGCAGAATAGATATATACACAGGATCTAACTACATGCTGTCTACAACTGACTCACTTTAGATCTGGGAACACTCATATGTTAAAAGTAAAAGGATGAAAAAAGATATTCTATGCAAATAGCCATCAAAAGAGAGCAGGGGTGGCTATACTAATGTCATGCAAAATAAATTTTGAGCCAGAAACTGTTAGAGGAGACAAAGAACATTATTTAGTGATAAAATAATTAAGCCACTAAGAAAATATAACAATTATATATACACCCAACATCAGAGCTCCTAAATATATGAAACATTGACAGAAAGAAAGAAAAAAATAGATAGACAGCTCTATAAAATAGTAGAAAATTTTAATATCTCACATGTAGTAATGAAAAGGACAGATCAATAAATAAACAGAAGGCTCGAAAACAGTATAAATAAATTAGATCTAACAAACATACACAAAACATTTCAAACAACAGTCGGAATACTCATTTTTCTCAAGTATATATAGAACATTCTCTATGATAGAGCAAATGTTGGGCCGAAAAGCAAGTCTTAATAAATTTTTAAAAAATGAAATCATACAAGGTTTCTTTGCTACTTGCAATGGCATGAAACTAGAACTAAGTATCCGATGGAACTGGAAAATTTACTAAATTATGGAAATCAAACAAGACACTCTTAATCAACCAATGGGCAGAAAAGATATCACATGGGAAACTGGAAAATACCTTGAGGCAGATGAGAGCAAAATATAACATTCTAAAACACATGGAACACTGTGAAAGCAGCACCAGCGAAAATATACAGCTGCAAAAGCTAACACTAAAAATAAATTTTGAAATCTCAAATTAAAAACCTTATTCAGGGAACAAGAAAAAGAAGACAAATTAAATCTACAGTTAGCAAAAGAAGGGGGATAATAAATATTAGGAGAGAAGCAAGTGAAATAGAGAATATAAAACTATAGAAATATTTTGATTCTGGTAGATTTGAAATAAATATTAAAATCAGAGAGTATAAGTCTTCTAAATTTGCTTTGAATTTTCATGATTGTTCTGGCTATTCGGAATCTCTTGAGATTCCATGTGAATTTTAGGATGTTTTTCTATATCTGCAAAAAAATAATACCTTCTGAATTTTGACATGGATCGTTTTGGGATTTTGATATGGATTGTATTGAATCTGTTGATGAATTAGAATAGTATTGAAAAAACTGATTTTTGCTTGTTGATTTTGTACCCTGAAACTTTGCTAAATTTCTTTCAGTTAAAACAATGTTTTATTAGATTATTTAGGATTTTCCACATATACAATCATGTCATCTGCAAACAGAAAAAAGATTTTCACCCTCCTTTTTGCTTTGAATGCCTTTTGTTTCCTTTTCTTGACTAACTTCTCTGGGTTTCTGTACTGTGTTAGATAGAAGTGGCAAAAGTGGGCATCCTTTTCTTGTTCTTTCTGATCTTACGGGAAAAGGTTTCAGTGTCCTATCATTGAGTATGGTGATAGCTGTGTATTGGTCATAAATGGCTAAACCTATTAGAAGACAACAAAAGTGAAAAGTTTCATACATTAGATTTGGTAATGGTTTATTGGATGCAACACCAAAAGCACAAGCAACAGAGAAAAATAGGTAAATTTGTTTACATAAAATTTAAAAATGTCTGTGAATCAAAGAATACAATCAACAGAATGATAAGGCAGCCAACAGAATGAGAGTAAATATTTGTACATCACACGGTGGATAAAAGGTAAACATCTAAAACATAAAAAGAACTCCTACAACTCAATGATACAAAAAAAAAACCCAAAAAACCCAAACAACCCAATTCAAAAACTGGCAAAGAAGTTGAATAAATATTTCACCAAAGAAGACATACAGATGATCAACAAGCATGTGAAAAGATGCTCAACACCCCTAATTAGAAAAATGCAAATTAAAACCTCAATGAGATACCATCTCTAAGATGGCTACTATTAAAAAAATAGAAAGTAACCCATTTTGACAAAGATGTGGAGAAATTAGAACATGTGTGCACTGTTGATGGGTATGTAAAATGGTGCATACGCTAGGGAAAACAATATGGTTGTTTCTCACAAAATGGGAAACAGAATTATGATGTGATCCAGCTTTTTCATTTGTGGATATATACCCAAAATAATTGAAAGCAGGGCTCAAAGTAATGTTAGTACACCCATGATCACAAGCCTCCATCTATGGATGAAATGAAATGAATGAAAAAGCAAAATGTCAGAATCCATAAAGTGGGGCACTTTTTGAGTCTGAAAAAGATGGAAAATCTGATAGATGCTACAATGTGAATGAACCTTGAGGACATTATGCTAAATGAAATAAGTCAATCACAAAAAGACAAATACTTTATGATTCCACTTCCATGAGGTGCCTAGAGAAGTCAAATTTATGGAGACAGAAAGTAGAATGGTGGTTGCCAGGGGCTACAGAGAGGGAGGAAGGAATGGGGAGTTGTCGTTTCATGAGTAGAGTTTTAACTTCAAGATGAAAAGTTTAGGAGAGTGGGTGTGAAGCAATATTAATGTACTTAACACTACAAACTGTAGACTTAAAAATGATTAAGATGGTAAATTTGGTTATATATATTTTACTACAACTAAAAGTATACAATATATTTGTGATAATTCACAAATATACATTTAACTTTCAGAATGAAAGAAGTTAATAAAATTCATACATTTTACTAGCTTTTAAAGCACAATCCTTAGAATAATGACAAAGCTGATTTCTAGTGTATGGTAAGACATAATTCTAGGTTTAAAATAATATATTAAAATATTTATTAATACTTTTCTATAGTTTCTTACAAATAAAAAACTACTTATAGTAAAAAATCTAAATTTATTAGTAAATCAGTAAATATTTGCTCTTAAATAACTTCTTTAGGTAGTTCATATTAATATAATTTATTTGCTTGTGTTTTCAATATTAGCTAGACTTTTAACATATTGCTTCCACCATAATAAAATATCACATAAATAATACTAATAAGTTAAAATAACATATGTAACACTTGATTCATATACCAAGTCATAGTTTTGAAATGTCCATATACATATTCACTTTGCAATTTATAAAATAATGATTTCCTTGAGGTATACATAATTTCATACAAACTTCCTTGATGTAAGGTTAAATGGATTTTAGAAACTAATTTTTATTACAGTTCATATGTATTACCAGGAGATGTAACAGAACTCCTATTAGTTCAATTACTGTGCATAATAGTATTTTCTTTGCATGATTTTAATTGATTTGTAGATTTGATGTGTGCCTACTTCCTTTAAGTTTTTTTTTTTTTTTTTTTTTTCAGATAAAGACTCCCTCTATCGCCCAGGCTAGAGTGCAGTGGCGTGATCTCGGCTCACTGCAACCTCCGCCTCCCAGGTTCAAGCTATTCTCCTGGCTCACCTTCCCCAGTAGCTTGGATTACAGGCACCCACCACCATGCTCAGCTAATTTTTGTATTTTTAGTAGAGATGGGGTTTCACCATGTTGGCCAGGCTGGTCTTGAACTCTTGTCCTCAAATGATCTGCCCACCTCGGCCTCCCAAAGTGCTGGGATTACCGGCATGAGGCACTGTGCCCGGTCTTCTTCCTTTAAGTTTTCTACTAAATATCCCTTTCAAACAAAATTATCCTCATGGGAAATAGCCTTGGGTGAGCTATTTCCAGCACTTTGGGAGGCTGAGGCTGGAGGATAGCTTGAACACAGGAGTTCATGACCAGCCTTTGCAGAATGACAAAACCAGTCTGATATGGTTTGGCTCAGTGTCCCCATCCAAATCTTATCTCCAATTGTAATCCTCATGTGTTGAGGGAGGGACCTGGTAGGAGGTGATTGGATTATCGGGGCGGTTTTCCCCATGCTGTTCTCAAGATAGTGAGTTCTCATGAGATCTGATAGTTTAAAAGTGTAACACTTCCCCTCCTCCCCTCCTGCTGCCATGTAAGATGTGCCTTGCTTCTCTTTTGCCTTCTGCCATGATTATAAATTTTCTGAGGCCTCTCCCAGCATGAGACTGTAGAACTGTGAATCAATTTAACCTCTTTTCTTTTTTCTTTTTTTCTTTTTTTTTAATTTTGCTTTAAGTTCTAGGGCACATGTGCACAACGTGCAGGTTTGTTACATATGTATACATGTGCCATGCTGGTGTGCTGCACCCATTAACTCGTCATTTACATTAGGCATATCTCCTAATGCTATCCTTCCCCCCTCCCCCCACCCCATGACAGGCCCTGGTGTGTGATGTTCCCCTTCCTGTGTCCAAGTGTTCTCATTGTTCAATTCCCCCCTGTAAGTGAGAACAAGCAGTGTTTGGTCTTTTGTCCATGCAATAGTTTGCTGAGAATGATGGTTTCCAGCTTCATCCATGTCCCTACAAAGGACATGAACTCATCCTTTTTTGTGGCTGCACAGTATTCCATGGTGTATATGTGCCACATTTTCTTCATCCAGTCTATCATTGATGGACGTTTGGGTTGGTTCCAAGTCTTTGCTATTGTGAATAGTGCCACAATAAACATACATGTGCATGTGTCTTTACAGCAGCATGATTTATAATCTTTTGGGTATATACCCAGTAATGGGATGGCTGGGTCAAATGGTATTTCTAGTTCTAGATCTCTGAGGAATCGCCACACCCTCTTCCACCATGGATGAACTAGTTTACAGTTCCACCAACAGTGTAAAAGTGTACCTATTTCTCCACATCCTCTCCAGCACCTGTTGTTTCCTGACTTTTCAATGATCGCCATTCTAACTGGTGTGAGATGGTATCTCATTGCGGTTTTGATTTGCATTTCTCTGATGGCCAGTGATGATGAGCATTTTTTCATGTGTCTTTTGGCTGCATAAATGTCTTCTTTTGATAAGTGTCTGTTCATATCTTTTGCCCACTTTTTGATGGGGTTGTTTGTTTTTTCTTGTAAATTTGTTTGAGTTCCTTGTAGATTCTGGATATTAGCCCTTTGTCAGATGAGTAGATTGCAAAAATTTTCTCCCATTCTGTAGGTTGCCTGTTCACTCTGATGGTAGTTTCTTTAGATCCCATTTGTCAATTTTGGCTTTTGTTGCCATTGCTTTTGGTGTTTTAGACATGAAGTCCTTGCCCATGCCTATGTCCTGAATGGTATTGCCTAGGTTTTCTTCTAGGGTTTTTATGGTTTTAGGTCTAACATTTAAGTCTTTAATCCATCTTGAATTAATTTTTGTATAAGGTGTAAGGAAGGGATCCAGTTTCAGCTTTCTACATATGGCTAGCCAGTTTTCCCAGCACCATTTATTAAATAGGGAATCTTTTCTCCATTTATTGTTTTTGTCAGGTTTGTCAAAGATCAGATGGTTGTAGATGTGTGGTATTATTTCTGAGGGCTCTGTTCTGTTCCATTGGTCTATATCTCTGTTTTTGTACCAGTACCATGCTGTTTTGGTTACTATAGCCTTGTAGTATAGTTTGAAGTCAGGGAGCGTGATGCCTCCAGCTTTGTTCTTTTGGCTTAGGATTGTCTTGGCAATGCAGGCCCTTTTATGGGTCCATATGAATTTTAAAGTAGTTTTTTCCAATTCTGTGAGGAAAGTCATTGGTAGCTTGATGGGGATGGCATTGAATCTATAAATTACCTTGGGAAGTATGGCCATTTTACCTCTTTTCTTTATAAATTACCCAGTCTCAGGTAGTTCTTTATAGCAGTCTAAAAACAGACTAATACACCATCTAGACAAAAAACGCAAAAATTAGCTGGGCATCGTGTCATATGACTATAGTTCCAGCTACTTGGGAGTCTGGGTTAGGGGGATCACCTGAGCCAGGGAGGTCGAGATTTCCAGTGAGCTGTGATCATGCCACTGCACTCCAGCCTAAGCAAGAGAGCAAGACAACATATCAAAAAAAATAAATAAATAAAAATAAAAAAAGAAAGAAAGAAAAAAGAAAAGAAAGAAATAACCCTTACATATTATCAGAGTGAAAAACAAAGTTACCTAAGCAATAGAAAATAATCACTGAAAAAAGTGGTATTTGAATGCAAAAAAAAAAGTGTCAATGTATTTGCAAAGCGGCACTCCTATTTCTTTGTAAATTATGATAAGTTACTTCTTCATGGGCACAGTATCTGCTCAGGGCAATTATGTCAACATGGAAAGTTCTTGTTACACTGTATTTTTATAACTTCTTAACACTTTGGCAAAATTATAAGTTATCTGAGAAAGATGAAATACCAAATCGATTGAAAACAAAGATAAAACATTATTCTAATTATAGCAGTAACTTTTTATTATATTTCATATTGAGTTCAAGCCAATTTTTTGCATATGCATAATTTAAGTTTACTTTTGGTTTTCTAAACTGCAGTAAAATTAGTTCTGAGGGAAATTAGCTTTGCAAATGTCATTTTCCCAATTATAATTTTTTATACATATAATTGCCTTTTCTTGCTTTCCCATGACTTCTCCAAATTTTAGTCTATAAAATTATTTGAATTTTTTAAATATTGGAGTCAGACTTAAGAGAAACCTAATGATGTGAATTAAAAATCACCATTCTATCACTTAAAATATATTGAATGCTTTATATGTGCCAGGCCCAGTAAAAGATCTATTATATAACAGAAAAGAAACTAAGACACAGAGAGGTTAATTACCTATAATTTTTGCCTGAATGACTCAGCTCATAATTAGCATTGTTAATTTCAAACCCAGGTCTGTTTGACTTTAAAGGTTAAGCATTTAATCAGTTTGGTATATTGAGATGTTAGCTCTGAATCACTGGAAAGGGATGGGAAAACTTGAGCAATCTGAGGTAACACCACTAGCATATTTTGGAGGTCGATTTTAGGCCCGGGTCTTTTCAGTTCTTACATCCACTCAAGATTCTTTGCCTCATCTTGTCTTCCAAAATGTAGAGTACATCATTTGCCTTCAATAAATTCTGGTTCCTGACTGCATCCCCGCCTGTACAAACCTCCCCTCCCTAAACATTACAAATCATAAGAACATGTGCTGCCCTATAGTAGACCTAGGAGAGTTTATCAGCAAGTACATTTAAGGAAGAATAAGAAACAGCATTGAGAAGGACAAAGGAAGGCATTATAGAGAAGAAAAAAATACAAGAAAAATTTTAAAATATAATTATTTGTTTTCCCCTGTAAAATTGATGATCACTATGCATAGTTTCTTATGTCTGTGTGAATTCTTAAAATCTATTTATATCCTCTTGCGATTTCAGTGAGCCAATAAATAATATTCTCCTGTCCTCTTCAATAGCAAATTCAGAAGTCAGTGGAAAATTAGATACTGGTATCATGTCTTAGCTTGTTTGGGCTGCTATAACAAAAATATCCTAGACTGCATGTCTTGTAAACAACAAAAATGTATTTCTCACATTTCCAGAGGCTGGGAAGTCCAAGGCTGAAGTGCCAGCCAATTCAGTGTCTGGTGAGGGCAGCTTCCTGGGACACTGACAGCCATCTTCTAGTTGTGTCCTCACATGGTAGGAAGGGCAAGGGGTCTCTCTGGAGTTTATTTTATAAGGGCACTAATACCATCCATGATGGCTCTGCCTTCATGACCTAATTTCCTCCCGCCAGCTCCATGCCTTAACACCATCACCATTAGGGTGAAATTTCAACATATGAATTTGGAAAGGACATAACATCTAGTCTGCAGCAGACCTTCTAGATTGAGAGAAAAGAGTCAGTTTTATTGTTAGGGATGATTTTGGAACCTTGCTGAGAATTGTGTCCTCAGTGGGCTTCCTCAAACTCTGAGTTTGACTCAGGCCCACAACACTCCCCGAGTCCCTGACATGAATAGAAAGTTGTGGACTTTCACTGCAGGGACATGCTGCTTATAGCATTGATGCTAACAAAGCAGAGATAACACTGGAGGCAAGAAAAGGAGGGAGGGAGAGACAGAGAATGGATCACACCAAGCATGCTTAGTCTCTTCTCTGAGTAAATGAGCCAGTGAACATACAGAGATGCACCAGTGGCAAATGAGTCAGTACATTACTAACCATCTATTGACACCCTCCTGTTGGTTCCCTATAGGGATGTAGTAATGCAACTTCGATTTTCAAAATTTTCTGTTTTAATGTGAACCTGTTAGAATCATATCATCTTTATTTTAGTATATTTAAGGAACTGGAAATGTCATATGATTTATAATGATTTAGAGAAATTCTTTAGTTCCTTTTTATGAACCAAGCAAATTAGGTCCAAATAATTATCATTGAGTTATTTTTCACCAAGGAGTTTCAGGAGCATAACTTGTAACTTTTGCTAAGTGTTTCTCTTTTTTTAATTTATGAGAAACTTCCTCATAAGTAGGTCTTCAACAATCAAATATATAGGCTCAAGATTATAAGTCCTTTAGAACTATTTTTAAATGTTTATTTATTAAGCATAGTCCTGTTCCGTTTCCATGAGACAGAACTAGACAGAAAATCAATTTTAATATGCAAAGAGACTTTATAACTGTAGACAAATCAAATTTTCTGGTAATAACATATAAATATGTGCTAACTGTCTTCATATAACAAGATGTAATGGACATCTCAGTGATTAGGTTGTTAAAGCACCTGCATCAACAATTGCTATTTTCCAGACACTGAATTAATAACATTTAATACCAACTGCTATCTGAGGCTGCAAACCTGTGACTTTAGTTGTTCTTTACTTGCCAGGTCTGAATAAAGGAATATGGGTGTCTTAGTTTGAGTTCTCTTAAAGTGGACATGGAGACAGGGATCTGCAGATCCTAATACATCACAGGAGAATTGGAAGGAGGGCTGGGAAGTGGGGTGAGTGTCAATGGCTGAATTTATGGAAGGAGCAGATAGAAAGACAAATTGGACTTACTCCTATTTATTCTGCTCCCAGGTCAATAGGCTTGAACTTTTAATGCATTATTTGTGCCCACTTGCCTTTGACTATTAGAATCAACAAACAAGAGAACTTAGAGTCTTGCATTGTGGCCTTTATTTACTTTTCTCACACACTATAGAGCTATAATTAAGACTAGAAATGAAGCATCATGATATTTTCATGATATTTGCATGTAGGTATGTTTTGATGTTTTGTTCTTGTTTATTTGCATATTTGTTTTCTTCTCCTCCAAGGCAACAGGGCAAACATTTCCTTGTGAATGATAAGAGAATAAACAGTAAATATTGTAGGCTTTGCAGGCAACAAAGGCCTCTGTTGCATATTCTTAAAAAATACCTTTAAACATCTAAAGGTCATTTTTATTCTATGAGCTGTGCAAACACAGGCCATGGTTGATTGCTGTAAGGGAAGAGATGTTTAGTATTTATTTTCTATGCATTTCAATATAATCTAATTTAGAAATAGTAGCAATTAAGTTAACTTTTTTAAAAGTATAAGTGTCCCAACTCCCCTGCTAAGGTGGTCTCAAGGAGGGCCTAGGAAGGAGTCGGAACTTTCATCCCTGCTGGGTACAACAGGCCCCAGCCCCATGGTGTTAGTGGAGATCACATGGCTAGTGTATTAGTCCATTCTCACACTGCTATAAATAACTACCGAGACTGGGTAGTTTATAAAGAAGATAGGTTTAACTGACTGACAGTTCCACAGGCTGTACAGGAAGCATGGCTGGGAGGCCTCAGAGAACTTACAATCATGGCAGAAGGTAAAGGGGAAGCAACCACATCTTACCACGGCAGAGCAGGAAAGAGGGGAGAGATGCTATACACTTTTAACCCATTTACTCCTGAGGTTGCAATTTTTTGAGTTTGAAAAAAATCAGACCTTGGCAATGGCCTTGAGCAGTAGGATATAAATAACTCCAACATGCTCAGTGTTCCAATAATGAAACATTAAACATAAATGTGTTTAAACAAGCAGATCTCATGAGAAGTCCATCACAAGAGAGCCCTAGGGGGATGGTGCTAAACCACTGGAAAGAGCCCCCATGATCCAATAACTTCCCACCAGGTCCTACCTCCAACACTCGGGATCACAGTTCAACATGAGATTTGGGTGGAGACACAGAGCCAAACCATATCAAGTAGTGTGAACTTTCACCTCCACCTTTTGCCATAAGAAGCCTCTCCCCTCCCCCAAGGGGTGGTGTCAGAGGAGGCCAAGTGGAGTCAGGATTTTCACCTCTGCAGAGAGGTATTGAGACCACCTCCCCCTTCGGCTGTTGGTGGATGCCACATGGAGAGAAGTAACAAGGAACACTCCTACCAAAGGGTAGCATTGGTGAAAGCCTGTAGAAAACCCAGAGCTTACACCCCCAACCAGCAGTAAAAAGGTTGACACATGGATGTCAGCAGAATCTAGTGGGAACTTGAACTACTATCCCACCTGGCAGTCATGAGGCAGTGCCCACCTTCCATCCAGGGCAGTGTCTGACAAAGCCAATGAAGCAGGTTTAACTGACTCAATGCCATAACATAATATTCCAATGTCCAGGTCCCCATTAAAAACCACTTGTCATACCACAGACCAAAAATATCTCAGTTTGAATAACAGAAGATACTCAACAGATGCCAACACCAAGATGATACAGATGAGGATCAGACAATGATTTTAACTCAGCCATCATATAAATGCTTCAACAAGGAATTACTAAAAAGCTTGAAACAAATTAGAAAATAAAAAATCAGAATGAAGAAACAGAAATTTGCAGTAAAGAAATGGAGTAAAAAATAAGAAAATGGAATTTTTATAACTGAAATTTGCTATAATCAAAAATATTTGAATATGCCTCAATAGATGGACTCAACAGCAGAATGAAAAGGATAGAAAAAAGTATCACAAAATCTAAAGAGAGAACTATAGAAATAACCATATTTGAACAAGAGAAATAAAATAGGCAGGAAAAAGAAATGAGCAGAACTTTCTGGACCTGTTGAACTATAACAAAATGTCTAATATTTGTTTCATCAGAGTCCCCAAAGTGAATTGGTTAGGGCAAGTGTTCAAAGAAATAACGGATAAAGTTTTTCAAGTTGGTGAAAACCACTTACCTGCAAATTCAAGAGGCTAAGCAAACTCCATATAAGATAAACACAAAGAAACATATACCAAGATATATCATAGACAAACTTCTGAATAGCAGATACAAGAAACCCTTAAAAGTAGTAAGAAAGGGCCAGGCGCGGTGGCACAAGCCTGTAATCCCAGCACTTTGGGAGGCCAAGGCAGGTGGATTTCCTGAGCTCAGGAGTTTGAGACCACCCTGGGTAACATGGTGAAACCCCATCTCTACAAAAATACAAAAAATTAGCCAGGCATGGTGGTGCGTGCCTGTACTCTCAGTGACTTGGGAGGCTGAGGCAGGAGAGTCGCTTGAGCCCAGGAGGTGGAGGTTGCAGTGAGCCGAGATCGCACCACTGCACTCCAGCTTGTGCTACAGAGTGAGACTCCATCTCAAAAAAGGAAAAACAACAAAAAAAGAAAAAGTAGTAAGAAAGAAATAACACTTTACCTGTAAAGGGAGCAATTCAAGTGACAGCATGTTTCTCATCTGAAAACAGAGAGGCCAGAAAAAACTACCACAGTGAGATTCCAATACTGAAAGAAAAGAACTCTAAACCCGTAATTCATACCCAGTGAAAATATCCTTCAGGAATGATGGGGAAATCAATCATTCTGAGATGAAGTAAAATTAACAGAATTCGTCCTCAGAATACCTATCCTATAAGAACTGCTAACGTTCTTCAAAGAGAAAGTGAATGATTAAAAGAAATTTTGAAACATTGGGAGTGGGGAAAGAATAAAGGAAAGAATAAAGATAACGGTAAATACAATAAACTTTTCTTCTCATATTGAGTTTCCTTAAATAAAAAAATTAGATATTGCTTCAAATTATAACTAAAATTTAAATGGTGACAACAAAAAACACTTGTGAAGATGTGTATTACCCCATTTTTATACGTAATAAAGAAATATCCGAGACTGGGTAATTTATAAAGAAAAAGAAGTTTAATGGATTCACAGTTCCACATGGCTGCAGAGGCCTCACAACCATGGTGGAAGGCAAAGGAGGAGCAATATCTCATCTTACATGGCGGCAGGCATGGGAGCATGTGCGGGGAACTGCCCTTTACAAAACCATCAGATCTCGTGAGACTTATTCACTATCATGAGAACAGAGTGGGAAAAACCCACCCCCATGAGTCAGTTACCTCCCACTGGGTACTTCCCATGACATGTGGGGATTATGGGAGCCTCAATTCAACATGAGATTTGGGTAGGGACAGAGCCAAACCATATCAGGATGCAAAGAAAATTGATTACTTGCATATTGCTGGTGGTAGTGTAAAATCATGCGGAACTTCAGAAAATGAAAAATAATGCCATAAAGGTCAAAAGGAAAGAAATGGAAGTATATATTATTATAAATTGTTATATAATATGTGAAATAGTATGCTATCACTTAAAGGCAGATGGTGATAAATTAAAGATATATATTATAAACTCTAAACTTACAATCAAAACAAAACAATAAGTTATGTAGTTAATATAGTTAATATATAGTTAATAAGTCAATGAAATCAAATCAAAAGAAGAAATGAGAAACATTGAATTAACTCAAAAAAGGTAGATCGAGAGGAAGATATAAACAAAGAACAAAATGGAGAAAGAGAAAACAAATAGCAAGATCTTATCAATAATCACATTACATTTAAATGTTCCAAATACCAATTATAAGGCAGAAATTGTAGTTTGAATCAAAAGCTAAGACGTAGCTGTGTGCTTTCTACAGGAGAGCCATTTTAGATGATAAATAAGTTAAAAGTAAAAGGAAAAAACCCCACATATCACCCTAATCCAAAGAAACCTAGACTGACTATGTTAATATCAGCAAAGTAAATTTCAGAGCAATAAATGTTACCAGCTCCAAAAGGGGTCATAGTATAATAATAAAATGATAGATTTATAAATAAGACATAATGACCCTAAATTGTTACATAGCTAATATGAGAGCTTCAAAACATGAAACAAAAACTGAGAGACTATGGAAAAATAGACAAATTCACAAATATAGTCAGATATTTTTAACATCTCTCTCTAAACAATTGGTTGGATAAATAAACAAAAATAATCAGTATGTAGCAAGTTTATTTTTGAGCCCCAAACCATATGTAATTCAAGTGCTCATCAACTGGTAGTATATTCATACAATGGAATACTACTCAACAATAGGAATGACTATTAATATGTGAAGCATATATCAACACAATTATGCTGCACTATTTATATTGACAGAAAGTAGGTCGGTGACTCCCCAGCAGTGGGAGTGTGGGGAAGAAAAGGAAGGATTAGGAAGGGGGATGAGGAAACTTGTGATGTGGTTTTGATGGCGGCTTCACAAGAGTATACACATGCCAACGCTTAGCACATCATACACTTTAAATATGTGCAATTTATTGTCTATTATATTTCAATAAAGCTACTAAGTATTTTTTGGAGAAAGGTGAATTCTGTGATCCATTATTAGAAAACGGAATGATTATTTTCCCGCCTCTCTTTTGTAGGTGAGAGATAGGACCACTAATTGTTTACTCATTTCAACCAGTAAACATGTCCTGCAATGCCAATCTGTCTTTCTGCCACAGCAGTTATGCACCTCCTGAGTTGTTTCCATCACCCTCCAGTCATTCAGGACCACCAATGAGATTTGTGACATTTGGAAAACTGCCACCCAGTGCCTCCTTTTCCTAATCTGCTGAATAAAGTTAATAAGACTATCCTATGTTGCCATCATTTGTTTTGGGGATTCGTGGGTTAGGTGATACTTAATATATATGGAAAGTGTTTGAATAATATTTTATGGAGACTTGTCAAAAACATATATTTTGAGGTTTTTTTAAATATTGCCATTCAAACAGAAAAAAACTTCTTCTCTGTATATAAAACCTTATCAAGAGATTCATCCGTATTTTATCAGCACAGAAACAACAAGGGTTGTCTATAAATTCTTACTTCACCGCCTCATTATCTGTTTTTTTTTCACCACCAACTTGACGCCAGATAGGTTTATCTCATCACTCCTCTGAATTTGCTTTAGAAATCACAGTGACTTCCATCTTGCCTTCATCCTCATCTTATCAGATGTGTCAGAACCCTTTGAGGCTGTTGATCACTTCCTCCTTCTCAAAACATTCTTGGTTGTCCTCTTTACTCACCTACTTTATTCTCCACTTTAGTCACAAGTGTCTCCCATTTCTAATCTCTAAATGTTGAAATCTCCCCCACACAGTCCTCAGCTCCAGTCTGCCTTCCATGTTCACACACTCAGTGTCCTCACATGGTTATCCACAGCTAATGACTTCTGCATTTACATCATCAGGCCTGACATTCCTAAGAGGTTGCCACTCATATCCTAAATTGCTTATTCAAATTTCACCTCAGGCACTTATTAAACATCTAAAAGCACACATGTCAAAAAGACACTCCCAACACTCATCTCACCCTCATCATTTCCTTTATCAAGACAAAATTCAGGAGTGATTGCAGAGGCACCACCGGTGTTGCTGCAGTCTTGCCTCTGATTATTAATGCAAGTAATAAAGGTCGTTAAAGGTATAAATGATTTTGTTTTAAATTTTACTCTAGGAGGAAGGGTGAGTAAACAATTCCAATGAGGTAATCATGGATAGTTTAAAGCAGGAGATGATTTCTCAACTTAACTTAGAAGAATAAGACACAATCAATAGCAGTAATATTCATAAAGGATTTTTAGAAAAGTGTTCTAAAATAGGAAAATTGGAAAGCAATGATATATCAGTAGAACACTGGGTTCAGAGACAGGAGAAGGGTATAAAAGTGGTGAAAGGCATTATATGAAGGTGGATCAGATTCTAAATAACTTTGAGTACTCCACAAAGGAGATTAGACTAATTGAAGGTTTTCTAGCACAGCAGTGAAAGTTAGGGGGATAAAATCTAGAACCATGTGGAAAAGAGATTGGTTGAGAAGTAACCTGAGGTCAAATAAGACTAGTTATTCCATCACTTTGGTAGTCCAAATGCAAGGTGGAAACAAAAACGAGGACAGTGGCATTGGGCAGCAGACATAGAATGATTTAGAAATTATTGAGAAGGATCTAGCGCTAACTTTGCCTCATTCAGGACATTAGTTTCTTACAGTTGATCTGGATGAAGTCACTAAATAGAGTTTTCACGTGTAAAAAGGGAGTAATAAATGTGAGCTAGATCAATGAGTTAATTTAAGACATTAATGTGTCATTAGTGGCATAACGTTCAAATAGCTTGGTATTAAAAATACTTTTTAAATACCCATTCTCACCACATGCTGTATTTAGGGTTGGGGATTATAAATAAAATGATAATTTTCATTAAGAAATGGGTGGATTCCAGAAAACTCAAGAAATCATTATTCTTCGGTTAGTTTATCCATTCATCTATTGGTGCATGTATTTGTTGCTGAAAATTTGGGGAAATTATGAATAAATTGAATAAATGATTATCAGTAAAACTGTTACAAACATTCATGCATAGAAGCTTATATTGGCATAGTTTTTTTAAATCAATTGGGTAAATAACTGGAAATTCAAATACTGGACTATGCTCAGTTTTATAAGAAATTGTAGAAATGTCTTCCAATGGTTGGACAAATTTACAGTCTCACTGGCAATAAATGAGGGTTTCCAATGCTTTGCAGAGTTGCCAGTAGTGGTTATCATCAGACTTTTGCATTTGAGCCATTCCAATAAATACGTAGTGATATCTCATTGTTGTTTTAATTTGCATTTCTCTAATGATGAGTGAATGCTGAGTGTCTTCTCATAATGCCTATTTGCTATCATCTTTATAGTTTTTTGGTGAGATGTCTTCTCAAATCGTTTTGCCTATTTATTAATTAGGGTATTTGTTGTTGTTGAATTTTAAGAATTTTCTTGCATATTCTGGAGATAATGTTTTTAAATCAGATATATGATTTACAACGATTATTTCAAGCTTACTTCTTATCACTTATATAACTACTCTAACCTGAGAAATAATCTAATGTTTACAAAATGTGCTATTGATAATTTTTTCATCTTTTGACCAAATAAACTGGTAATTTCATGTTAATTTTCAATAGCTTTGGTTTGAACATAAGGGTTTAAGTGGTTTTAAAATGGTCTTATATTACTTCTCTTTATCTCGAGATAAAATTTAAAACTTTAACCTTAGTTCTTTCATGATGTGTCTAGATTGTTTCTAAGATAAACACATAAACAAATATTATTTTAGTTATAGTTCCAAAAACACTTAATATTTTGTATTGAGACTGGCTGTGCATTTTTTCTTAAAAGTCTCTGCCAAAAATATGAATATCATGAGATAAAGGTATATTATTATGCATGTACAAAGATTATAAAGGTATCCATCAAAATTTTTAAAATCATTATTTTCAGAAGTGTTGAAATAATAATTCATTTTATTTAATTTACAGGTCTGTTCTAATATTTCTTTAATAATCAAAAGTAAATGTCTTATGGAGTCTATTTTTTAATAAAATATTACTTTAATTTGTGTAAATAATTGTATTTGACTAATATAATTTTTAAATTTTTTCATTTGAGAAGTAACTATGAAATAATATAAACATGTGCTATCTTCCAAAGCATATGAAACAAGTAACAAGTATCCCTTTATGCGAAGCTACAAAAAGAATTACATGTGAGGCAAAATCATTTCTGTCATTCATAACACGGGAATGCAACTTATAAATGTGGCAGGGTAGGTGGCTCACATCTGTAATCCCAGCCCTTTGGGTAGCTGAGACAGGATGATCACTTGAGACCAGAAGTTCAAGCCTAGCCTGGGCAACATAGTGAGACCATTTCTGCAAAAATAGAGAATATGTATATAAAAACTTAAAAAATTAGCCAGTCATGGTGATGCATGCCTTTGGTCCCAGCTACTTAGGAGGCTGAAGTGGGAGGATTGCTTGAGCCCAGGAGGTGGAGGCTGCAGTGAGTTTTTATCGCACCACTGCACTCCAGCCTGGGTGACTGAGTGACACTCTGTCTCAAGAAAAAATAAAATAAAATAAAAGATCAGATAAAACAAAAAGAAAGAAAAAAGAAACTTACAAATGATACTATAATGAGAGTGTTAGAGAGAAATGTGTTATCTTTGGTCATTTCATACAATAAATCAGGATTTGAAAGAGAGTCCAGAGTCACAGACTCTAAAATTAGTCTCTTTGATTCTCAGAAGGGAACAGACGAGCTGAGAGGCTATGATCTGTGCACGCTGTGTTGAGGCAACATCCCTACTTCTCATGGCGTCACAGACAACATTAATTTTCTCCTGCTAGTTTGGAAAAGAAGAGCTCTAGCGCAGATTTGCTGTCATTCCTCCTAGGAGCATCCCCAGCATTCCAGTCATAATACAGCATAAAGAGATATTCAACATCCAGTGCTGTCTCCCTCTCCAAATACTTTCCTGAGCCAAGTGCACTGCCATCTGGCAGATGTAGAACACATTGTCCAGGGTTCTTGGAAGGTTAGGTTAGATGCAGTTCAGATAGCACATAATAAAGAAAATCAAAGAATTGCTTAAAAACGTCTCAATCTTTAATTTAGAGCTGTTACTTGGCAATGAACTGAAATGCAAATAACCATGTATACGTTGCTTTTTTCCCTAAAATAGCCATGTCAATATCATCTACCTATGTGACTACATAATTTCCTATGTTCTACACACCTTTTTAGATGATTAGTGAAGATTGTGACCATGAATGCCTCAGGTCAACACCTGAACTCTCCAGACCATATTTTTTCTCCTGATGTCCGAATGTATTATGAATTTCTTTGTTACCAAGCCGCATTTAACTGCTTACAATATTCTCAATACAGTGCTCCAGTGATATGATAACTAAATATAGCTTTCATTTAGTTTGCCAAATCCAATTTGCGATCTTAAATTTTTCTAACCACGAGAAATCATAGATACAACTTTTGGAGTGCAGTGGTGCAACCTAGGCTCACTGTAGCCCCCACCTCCCAGGGTCAAGCGATTCTCATGCCTCAGCCTCCTGAGTAGCTAGGATGACAGGTGCATGCCATCACACCCAGCTAATTTTTATATTTTTAGTAGAGACAGGGTTTCACCATATTGCCCAGGCTGATCTTGAACTCCTGGCCTCAAGCGATCTGTCTGCCTCGGCCTCCCAAAGTGCTGGGATTACAGGCATGAGCCACTGCACCCACCACTAAATCATAGATATAACTCTTGACTTCAAGGAGTTTGCTATTAATTTGTATAAATGAAAAGAACATTGGTGGCAATACCAGAAAATTAATCAATAATCCATCAGTGTGTCAAAATGTAATTTTAAAATAATGAAACAATTTTGCTTACACTCATGTTGTTTATCTTTTACAGAGATGTGTAACCAATAAAAGTATGATGAATTCTGCTGCCTCTGCAGAATACAATCAGAACATTAAGAGAGGACAGTGAATCAGGAAATGAAATGCAAGGGAGGTCAGTGCTGTGGTCCTTCATTGATAAGCTGTATGACTGTTAGGAAGTTCTTAGTAACTTTTTTGAACATTTAGATATTAAAATTAGAAATGGTAATACAAGGATAGAGGGATTCTGTGAAAATAAATGAGAATGCACCATGAGTACCTCTGTAATGGCATTACATACATAAAGGTTCCTATTGCCTAGGGAATAAGAGTCAGTTAACCTTTCTATTCTTGTTTCACCTATGTCTTAGTAAGTGGCATAAAATATATCATTGTTCTCTCCCTATGATACAGTTTCTCAGAACAGAAGAACAAAATTAATGGACTTGACCTTCCTCACAATGATAATGTAAAGACTTATGAGTTAAGTTTTATAAAACACTAGCAAGACTATAGTGACATTCTCATTAATTATAAACATACACATTATAGAAGGCCATGTTCAATGAAATCATTCTTTTATGTTTCACATTGACTCCTATGAGAGCAGTAGTCTGAGCATATACTTATTAGCCCACTATATAAAATTGTACCACATATAAAAGAGAAATGTTTGGGACATTGTAGTTTTGTAATTATATTAATGAAGTAATTTTGGACAAAGGTGACTGGTATTAATGTGTTAGTTCCTGTAGTCACCTGTGTGGCTTTGGGCACCTTTTCCCACATGCCTGGTGGATGTTTTCTTGTACTGTCTGAATTCTTTCTTCAAGACCAGGTACTCACTTTCCCAGCTGCTGGGGGCTAGCAGCTAAATATTTCCAAAAATCTGTAACACACCATTGCCAATATTTTCTCTCAGCATATCAATAGCCTATATTTTATTAATGGTGTATTTCACTGTACAGATTATTCTTAGGTTTCTTGTGGTAAAATTGATTAAACTTGTATTATAGAACTTGTTTTTAGGTAAGTTATTTGATTTAAAAAAGTTCATTCTCTATTTTTCTGATGCTTTGACCACTGTTTTATTAGTATTTAAATGTAATGAAAATATTACCTTGAGTGATGACAATTTATATTATTAAATGACAGCTGTTTTTCCCCAAATCATTTTTTAAATAATTTTTCCCACATAATTGAAATGTCTCATAATAATGCTGACATAACGTGTTAATTTGTTTGCTTTTGTTTCACTGATTTGTTTCATCCTGTTATAATATCAAGGTATTTGTTTTAAGTACTTTAATCTATATAATATTACTTGATTTCTGGTGATGGAAGTCAATCTATTTAACCATACTTAGGTTAACATATAAACTATTTCCAGCAACCCAGAACTCGCTCCCTGCCCCATTTTAGTGAACACCCCCAGGTCAGAGTTTACCTCTATTCTTACTTCTATGACTCAACTTCTTCTGCTGGTTCTTAAAAGTAGAATAAATGGAATTATCAATGTACTCAATTGTCTAACTCCTTTGGTTTAACATAGTATCATTAAAATCAACCTTATTGACGCATTTATCCATAGAATGTGTAGCATTATAGTAACGGAATATATCACAATTTATTTTATACTTGTTTTTAGGCATTTGGAACTTTTCCAATTTCTTCATATTATGAAGCAATGGAACATTATTGTAAAGACTTTTTGGGAGGTACTTATCCCATTTTCATATATATATATGAATGGGATTGGTGAAACATACAATAGACATATATTTTTCATTAATAGATACTGTCAGACAGGCTTCCAATATGTCATACCAGTCAATCGTCCCACTAACAATATAGAAGAGTTCCAGTTCCTCCTTGCCACCAAAAGATATTCTCAATTTGCTCTGGGCATGTTTGTTTTACTCATAATGTATTTATAGTGGCATTTCATCAAGGTTTTAACTTCCATTTTCCTGGTTATTAATGATGCTGGACACTTATTCAAATGCCTATTGAGAATTTTTATATTTCTTTTAGATGCTTATTTAAGTCTTGCAATGATTGCATGGGTCAGATAATTAAAAAAAAGAAACTCACAAAATTCCACAGAACATACTCACGGTAAGCTTTCATTATAATAAAGACAACAGATACAAAACAGCAGGGAAAAAAAAACCAGCTAACAAACGAACAAATGAAAAAACATGCCGGCAAATATTGGAAGCCTAATAGCTCCCCAGAATTTTCTCTTAAGTTATTCAGTATTTGTTTTATCTCTGCACATGGGCCATTATTTATATTATTTATGTATTATGTTATACATAAGTTGTGAAGTATACTGTGAGTCCTTCGACTTTGTTATTGTTTCTATTTTTTTCAATATTTTCTGGGTTATTCTAGACCATTTGCATTTCCATACAAATTTTAGAAACAGTTTGTAAATTTCCAAATTATGATGGAGCTTTAGTTTGGATCTCATTGAATATATAAGTACATTTTGGGGAGACTTGACATCCTAATAAGACTGAATATTGCAATCCATCAAGATGATAGCTTCTTTAAATTCTCCCAGCAATGTTTTGTAGTTTTCAATATATAAATTTTGCATATCATTGCCAGGCTGAATTGTAGGTCTTTAAAATTTTAATGCTATCATAAATAGTGTTTTTTAAAATTCCCATTATTTTTGCTAGTTAGAATTACCTTTTGTATATTGACTGTGAATCCAGTGCCCTTGCTGAATTGACTCATTTAGTGAATTTATAGATGCTTATTAAGTATAACCAGTTTTTTTAAGATTCATTTGTATTTTCCATGTGAACAACCATATCAACTACAAATAAAGATTTATTTAGTGCTTTCTTGCCTATCTTTATACTGCTTAATTATTTTGCATGTCCTATTGCCTTGGTTAGGACCTTCAGCACAAAGTTTAATATAAGCCACGGTAGTCATCTTTGTCCTTTTACCACAATTTCACAATTATGATAGCTGTAGCTTTTGTAGATACTTCTATCAAATAAGAAAGTCTCTTTCCATCTCCATTTTCCTATGGGGGTTTATTAAAAATATGTGTTGAATTTAGAAAATGTGTTTCAGAACCTGTTGAGTGTTTTTCTCTATACTCTGTTAATGTGGTGCATTGCACTGATAGATTTTTTTCATTGTTTTCTTTCTTTTCTTTTCTTTTTTTTTTTTTTTTTTAGCAGAGTCTTGCTCTGTCACACAGGCTGGAGTGCAGTGGCAAGGTCTCCATTCACTATAGCCTCTGCCTCTCAGGTTCAAGCAATTCTCCTGCCTCAGCCTCCCGAGAAGCTGTGATTACAGGCATGCACCACCATGCTCAGCTAATTTTTGTATTTTTAATAGAGACGGGGTTTCACCATGTTAGCCAGGCTGTTATCAAACTCCTGACTTCAGGCAATCTGCCCTCCTTGGCCTCCCAAAGTGCTGGGATTACAGGCATGAGCCACCACGCCAGGCCTGATTGATTGTTTTTCAGTGTTAAACTCAGTTGCATTGCCAAGAAAAGCACCAGTTGGTGTACTACTTTTCTGATATTTCTGTGAATCCATTTTCCTAATATTTTGTGTTTTTGAGTTAATGCTGGTGAGAGATATTGGTCAGTAATTTTTTTCCTTTCTCTCCCTTCCTTCCTTTTTTCCTTCCTTCCTTCTTTCTTCTCTTCCTCTCTTCCTTCCATCTTTTCTTTTCCTTCCTTCCCTCCTTCTTTCCTTCCTTTTGTAACTACTTTTCATATATCAGTATCTAAATTATGCTGGCTTCATAAAACAAGTAGAGAAGTGTTCCTTCCTCCATGAATTTCTCGAAGAATTTGTGTGACTTTGGAATTTGCTTCTTAAATGTTTGATAGAAATCAGGCCATCTTGGAGATTTTGTTGTGGAAAGAGTTTTAATTAGGAATTAAAATTTTTTAACAGACATACTTTTTTTCAGATCCTTCTGTTTTTATTTTTATTAGACTTTTTAAATTGCGTTTTTCACTCAAAAGCTTCTTTACAATTGTCCCAGATTATTAATAGGCATGTAATATTAATATGTACATATTTTTGTCCAATTTTCTATTTCTTATATTAGTAATGTGTATTAATCCTCTTTTGTTCTTTATACTTCTTGCTGCAAATTTATTATATTAGCCACTGTTTTGGCCACATCACATATGTTTTCCTACGTTTTATTTATTTTTAAAATTAGTATACCATATTTCTTACTTCGTCTTCTCATTTTTCATTGATTATTTGGAAGGTGTCGCATAATTTCTAAATATGAAGTACTTTTAGGATTTGTTTTTTGATTCATTTTTTGCTTATTTCACTTGTAATCAGAAAACAGGCTTTGTATGTTTCTATTGTTTTCAATTGGTTGATATTTGTTTTGCGGTACAGTATGTAGTCTCTTTCAGTAAATGTTCCATTTGCAATTGAAAGTAATGCATCTTGGAGATTTTATTTTAATGTCAAATAGGTTAACACAATAATCATGTTTCAATTTTCTGTATGTTTACTACTATTTCTGCTTCATTTATCAGTTATTAAGAGAAATGTGTTAAAATTTACAACAATGTCTGTGTGTGTGTCTATTTCTTATGTTTGTTCTGACAATTTTAGCTACAAAATTTGAAGATACGATTTTAAGACTTTAAGATTTTAGGATTATAATATTTTTCTTTTGAATTATCTCATTCATCATTGTAACTTATCTGTCTTTGTAACTAATACTGTTTGTTTTAAAGTCTTCTGTGCCCAATTCCTAATAAAGTCACAAAAACATATTTTTAATATTGTGTGCTGTGTCTTTTCCATGTATTTACTTCAGTTATTTGTGTCCTCTATATTGTGTTTCTTATAAACAACCAACAGTTGTGTCTTTTTTTGACAGCGAACCTGACAATCTTTGTCTTTTTTTTTGACAAATTAATTTAGATACATTTAATTTAATTATTGATATATATTGGTTTTAACTGTTTCATATTTTCATTGATTTTTAAAAATTATCTTCTCTCTCTTTTTGGTTCCCCTCTTTTCTGATTTCCTTTGGGATAATGCAAGTTTTTATTAAATTATTTTATTTTATCTCCTCATTTGGGTTAGTGTTTATATTATGGCTTCATGAGAATTTCTTATACACATTTGATTCATTGCAGTTTTCTTTAAATTGATACTTTTACCATTTCCTAAATAAATCAAGAAACTTACCTCCATTTATTGTTATCCCTCCTTCCCATTCTTATCATAGATATTCTGTTACTATTTATGTAATAAAACCCGTAAAACATAGTTATTAGTGTTGCTTTATTTAGTCAAACGTACTTGATCCCTACCCACACATTTGTCCTTGCAAGTGATCTGCATTCTTTCATGCATACAATAGACAAGGTTCAGTCAAGAAAGTGGAACATATATGGGATATTCAATAATAGATTTCATAAAGGATTTAGACCTTGCTTGCTGAAATTGTTGGAAAACCTGGTAAAGAGGAAATCTAAATGGAGACTTTAGGGTGTAAGAGGGGTTACCAATAAAGCAAACTAAGAAGCCCAGGCTGTCTAACTGCTGAAGTGGGACTTCAAATAAATTACTGGTGGAGTGGTCTTTGGGAAGCTGCTGCCTCTGTGATTCAGAGGAGGGTTTCTGGTAATAAGTCTGGGCCACTGTTGATCACCTGGGAGTATTGCAGAAAAGGGAGAGGCAAGCTGAACTTTGGCTTCAGTCAAGTTTCCCATGGAATCAGGGCAACCTTCCAAGAGTAATTGCTCTTGCATAACTTCTGCCCCTCCACATCAGACGTAGCTTCCTCTTTGGTACAACTGTGACTTGGAATCAAACAGTAAAAGCAATTCTGGAAAATATAATTTCTAGTTAAATTAAGTCAATAATAGAATGAGCCAGTATAGCCCAACTTCTGTTAAGATGGCATCCAGGTACCTGTTTCCACAATTTTTAACTTTCAAACAAAGACAATAGTAAAATTATGCTCAATTACTTATGACATATTTATCCCTCATACAATCAAAAACATGGCAATAAAAAAAGGGTATGTAAAGTTCTGTGACATGATCATCGGGTGATTTTCATTTTTCTAGCTGAGTCATTTGATATTATACAACATATATACTGAGATATAGGATGATCCACTTTAACAAATATTAGGTTAAAAATAGGTTCATGAAGGAGAGAAAATGAAAGAAAATTGGTATACACACAAACATATTCATATTAAAACAATGAACAAATATTCATAAGTACTATAGTTCTCATTTCTATAACTATTCACTTGGTTGTAGTTATTATTTATAAATTATTTCTTTACCCATATTCCCTTCACTTTTAGAAAGTCCATCAGCTGGTCATGGTTCTTTACCTGGAGAAGTAACCAAAGTTTTCATCAACGATGGGTCTGTTCATTAAAAGTTCTGCATGTATTGGGCTAATATAATTTAACATTTACATTTATCAAAGGACCTGAGAGAACTAAGAAGGATTTCCTGAGTTCCAGCCTTCTTCCTACTCCTACTGTGTAATGGAGATTCAACTTCCTTCTGATACCAAGGAACAATCACTCTAACCTATGCAGCAATTATATGTGCCAGTTGATTTCCCTGGCCTGAGGAGCCTACTGACTAGAATCCTTCCAGAGCTTTTAATGAAACCATTGTATTTTCTGATCAAAGCATTTAATCTTTGGGAGAAATCAGCAGAGTCCAAAATCGCAAAGATGGGATACAAAAATATTGCTGGTAGGTCTTTAGGGTAATGAGAAAAGGAGCCACTCTGAGTTCCACATCTCAAACCCACACAAGTACATCCCAGTGATGGGAGGATGAGCACCATATTCTCAGTGCTGATTCAGTCTCACAAAGTGTCACCAGCCACTAGTGTCATTCAGAAAGACAAAACACTTGAGGAAGCTAATAAATAAGGAAATCTGAATAAAGCATGAATTTAGTTACCAGTAATTTATTAATATTAGTTCATTCATTGTAACAAATGTATTATATGGAAGATGTTAATAATGGGAGAAATGAGATGTGGGAAGTCTCTGTACTATCTCTCAAATTTTCTGTAAGTCTAAAACTTACCTAAACTAAAACACATTTTGAAACTCATTGAATATTAAAAGAAAAAATAAACAAGAGGCCTCCCACCATTCTATTATTGGTTTAGCTATGTCAAAATGATAAAGAATATGGTAGGACCAGTAAATCCATGAACATGTGCTTGTGCTGCACTTCATTTGGTACAAAATCACTCACATGTTCAGAATCAATGTAGTGTGGAATACGATGACATTGAATAACGTGTTCGATAAGCTCACAGAAGGAGATTTTGGCAGAAGTACTTTGGTCAAAGAAGGAAGGCATAGCCATATCTAGAGTAAGTGCCTATTTCACTGCAGAAAGTTACCCAATGTAATCAACCTGGAAGGCATAGCCATATCTAGAATAAGTATCTATTTCACTGCAGAAAGTTACCCAATGTAATAAACCTGCTAAGTGGCTGGATTGTCTACTGAGAAAATGGTGCCATTCATGGGCTGTGGGCTTGCTCTTGGTAAGCTAAGCAATCCACAGTGGTAACCAGATTGATTTTGAGAAAGGAAATCCATGTAGCTGAGTCCATGTGTAATGCCCATTCCTGTTGTCAGGCACAGTTTGCTCATGAGGCCATTGGCTGAGTTTAGGGGCATCTGAGGCAAGAAGCTCCCTAGCATCTACTTAACAGCTCAACTTGTCCATCTGACTATTAAAACTCTTTGCTACTAAGACTGCTATTTAGTGAGTATTTACATAAAACGCAAGTATTTTCACTCTCTGTGCCGCTTTGGAAAGGTCATTCCATACCTTTTCTTAAAACCTTTTCCCCAACTTTCCAAATATATTCCCTCCAACTTCCTGAGTATTGAGCCAGACAATGGTCTGTTGTTTCTGAATCAGTGAGGATCCCTATGGCTATCTCTCTTTCTAGGTAAAAAGAATCACTCAGTGCCCTGCTCAAAAGTGCTGCCCACATGATAGAGGATGCAGAGCATTTCCCCCATCACTGTTCTTCATGATGACACCAGAGTGGGACTGCAGTCCTTCAGATGTCTGCTGCTGGATAGTAACAGAATACTGTGGAGACCAATCTGAAAGCCAGGAGCAATTTTTTCATCTTCAGTAAACTGTTCATAGAGAATACTTGATGCAGGTTGTGAGAAGGAAAACAATGCACCAGGAGTATATGCTCTGGGAATCTGAGTCATTTAGTGGTGAAAATTATTTACTTGTGCCCAATCTCAGGCATAACTTCGCCTGTTTGATGAAATGCTCCATGAGTTGGACAAATGCCATTCATGACAGGCAGGCAGTTCAGGCTTCACAGCAACACAGCAGCCCATGGCCAACCATTTGGTCTCTAACTAGCCTAGGAGTAAATCAGAAGTGGTTTCTCCAACCGAGAATACTTACTGGAAGAGAATAGCACAGTTTTCCTCTAGCAAAGAAGTCAAATAATTTATCCTAGCAAAACCATAAAAAATACAGACAATTTTACAAAAATTCAACTATAATTCTTAGGAAGACTAGGATTCACCACTGATATAAGTTGAAAAATGAGGAAACGCATAATTTGGTGGGGAGTCAACTCTTCAAAAATTAAGTTTACAACCTTAGATGAAAAAAGAAACTATAGAAAGAAAAGAAAATATAGAAATTATATAAAAGGATATTTCTTGTTCCGCTTAAAAAATATGTACTGAATTTGTACTATTTTTCAAGCACTCTGAAAATACAATGTTGATCAAAATAATGGATATCATCGCTACCTTCAGGAGCTTATACTGCAGTCAGGTTGATGAGAATAATAAAAGCCATACATCTAGACACATATACATGCAACACTAGGATGGCTAAAACACTGAAGCTTAAACAAAGAGCTTGAGCAGTCAACTGTAAAAATTTTATAAAACTTTTATGTCAAAATATTTATAATAGCACTGTGAAAGTTAATATCTTTAGTTAATGACAAACAGTATTTAGATTTTCCATTTTTTCTGTGTCTACTGTTTGTGAGTCTTTGTAAATTATATTAATCATTTTTCCAGTTACTATGGCTATAGAACAAACTGTCAAAAAATGCTTGGTGAGTATAAAACAACCACTTATACTTACAGAGTCTATGGGTCAGGAATTTGGACAGGCCACAGTATGTCTCTTCTTCATTGTATCTGAATCCTCAGCCAGAAGAGTCAAAGCCTAGGGACTGGAAATAAAGATTCATCCATTCCTATGCTGGGTGGTTATGCTGGTTGGCAGCTGAGACATTGGCTGAGCTGTCTCAAAACACTTATATTGAGCTCCTGCATGTAGTTCCCTCTTCCTCACAGCATATTGGCTACTTTCCAATGGTGAACACTCATGGGAGAGAGAGAAATGGGAGAGAGAGAAATGAGAGAGAGGAGTGCTGGGTGGAAGCTCTACCATTTTTGTGATTCAGCCTTGGTTGTCATGTTGCATCTTTTCCACCATCCTCTATGCCCAACCCCATCGTAAACTCATCCAGTTTGAAGTGGAGTAGAAATAGACACTGCTTCTTGATGAAGAATGGCAAGGTTTTGGAAGGACAAACAGTATTAGAAATATTGCTATAGCATTTTTGGAAAACACAATCTTTCACAATTATTAACGTTAATGATTTTATTTAATTGTTTTTCGGAAAAGATCCAGTTTGTCAGCCGGGCGCAGTGGCTCAGGCCTATAATCCCAGCACTTTGAGAGGCCGAGGGGGGCAGATCCCTTGAGGTCAGGAGTTTGAGACCAGCCTGGCCAACATGGTGAAACCCCGTCTCTATTAAAAATACAAAAAATAGCTGGATGTGGCGGTGTGCGCCTGTAATCCCAGCTACTTGGGAGGCTGAGGTAGGAGAATCTCTTATACCTGGGAAGGGGAGGCTGCAGTGAGCCAAGATTGTGCCACTGCACTCCAGCCTGGGTGACGAAGTGAGACCCTGTCTCAAAAAAAAAAAAAAAAATCCAGTTTGTCAATTGTCAATCTGCAAATATTTATTGGTAACTATGTGTTAGGCATCTTTCTAATTTCTGAGAATATGGGAGTAATAAGAAAAACCTCCTCAGAGTTACATTTTTGTGGTTTTAATTGAAACAGTATTATTCATCTACTTAGCAATGTTCTTCATACCCTTTAAAGGCAGCTCTCAACCAACACTGGTGGTCATTACAGGCTTGCTGAAGACAAATGACACAGTTTAAAATAAAATGTGAAATGATGCAACAGTGAGTCAAAAGAAATGCCTTATATGTTTGCAGGTATACTTTGTATGCTAGCATGGTGTTTCACCTAGTGTGGTATTTAGTAGGCAAACTGCTTAAAAATACCCTATTATCTTCTGACATGTTGTATTACAATCTAATTTGGCTGCTTAATTTGAAAGCACATATATGAGAACTATGGGAGATATCAGGTAACTTTGTCATAGACCTGTATGATTTGTATCATGTATCTTTTGTGAGGTCTTTCTTAGTGGATCAGTCATGTACTGAAATGAGAACAACCTTGGGCCTGTGCCAAGTCAACATTCTCACCAGAATTCAGTAGCCCAGCCTTTGTGCCCTGGCTCAGCTCATCCAACGAACTCAATGCTGTGACTTCTTATCGATGGCCCTTCTCCCTAAATAACTTTATTTCTTCATCAAAGACAGAAATACTGGCAGGACTTGGGCATTTTTCCAAAACTATGTCTTAATTCACTTTAACTTTTAAAAAATTATACAAACTAAAGCATTTCTAGAAAGAAAATTGGACAAATCTGGTATCTTGGTCTAGAAATCTTCCAAAATCTTCCTCTGATTTTCAAGATTATGTAATTCTAATTATCATGTAAAGAATACATTGAAATACAGAAGCGTACTCTTTAGCTTTACTTTCCCTTTTTAAAACTGTCATTTCTCCACAAAGAAGGGAAATGCAAAGTTTTTTCTTTATCAAGGATGCATTAAACTAGTATCACTTCTTCTTCTAAAAAACCACTTTATTTTCTGCCCTCCAATCCCCAAATACCATTTTTGCAAGTATTATTTATCAAAATGAAGAAATAATTGTCAAAAAAAAAATCAAGTACATGCTACAATGGCAGAGTTGTTAGAAGGTTAGCAATTATTTCCTAAATAAGAGAAATAAACTTTATCCACTTTTGAAGACATCCTACATCTAAGTTACATGCTTGAACCTCTATGTTAAATGAAATTAGAAGGCTCCTAAATTCCACTTTGGAACAGGAAGCTAAGGTGTGAGGAGGTTAAATAAAGTTCCTAAACTGACATTAGTAGCTGTCAGCCTGACTGCAAATGAGACCTAAACATTTACATTTCTGTCACTCTTTTTATTGTTCAATCCCTTACCTCAAAAAGTGGTGACTGTAGAAACTGATGAATATTTTCTTCTGTGACTATTCTGGGAAATAATCAGCTTGCTACATTTTCATTCACAGATGTTTAAAGGGACAATGATAAGCTCCACAATTAAGCATAATTTTGGGGAACACAGAATAAAAATGAAACATCAGGATTCAAGATGTTATTCTATTATTTATTGTCTGTGTGTCAGATAATTTATCCTTTATAGGTCTCAGACTCTCTCACTCATATAGAAAATTTGAATTAAAAATATCTGCCTTGTAGAATTTATGTGACTATTACAGGAAATAATATAGGAAAGCATTTACCCAGGGCCTAAAATCAGGCAGGCACACAATGAATGTTATCTGTTTTTATTCTTATCTAGAATAGAGTTGGGAAGTAATTTGATAGATTGTATTTATTTTGAGGGAGTGTTGAAAAGCAGGTCAGAAACTATATGCATGGTCAGGACAATTTTTGTGTTAATGAATAACCAATTTCTTTATTACTGTGGAAATAGATAAGCCTAGTCTTTATCATCTGTTCCCTGAAAAGGGCCTAATTTATTTTTCCTGTTGCAAGCGAATTTAGATGGAATTCAAAAATGAATGCCATGATAATTTTTCCTTAACCCCAAGCCAGATGCTCTCAATTCACTGAAAACTGATTTAAAATATTACAAAGAAAACGAATGTGTGTCCACATTTGAAAAATATCAGTAAATGGACTGGAATAACTCAGGTTGAAGCCAGATGATATAATGATAGTCATTTTCTTTCTGCTTTGAGAATTCGTCCCAATACTATATTGCTGTCCTTCCTATTTGAGCAATAACACTATTGACTGCAATTATTCTCTGTGTGGGGTATTTACTGAAAAGACCCTTGTGCGATGATTATTTGCTACACAGTGTGCACACTTGAAAAGAGAGCTTTGATTTCCAAAAACAGCCATTTGTTGCACTGTTAGTTTTTTTATTCCTTCATCTTAAACTCATAATCTGATTGAAACATTTATACAAAGATTCTTATTTCCAGCCAGTTCTGGTGGCAGCATCCCAGTCCCAGGACTCTGGGACCAGCGGCACCACAGAGAAGCCACATCTCCTGACGTGGTCCTCTGTGTACACCACTGTCGTCCTGCACAAACATCAATACAAGCTCTAGGTGGATATACTGCCTTCTTGCATTCTGTGTCTACATGTAGTCTGAAATATTTGTGAGGGGTATATATGCAACATTGCCAAGATAGGTGTGTATGACTAGCAATGACTGCTGACCCAGACATTTCTTCATGCATTTAGAGTGTTTACAAGTAAAATACAAAGTGACTGGCCCGGCGCTGTGGCTCATGCCTGTAATCCCAGCACTTTGGGAGGCCGAGGCAGGAGGATTGCGTAAGGTTGGAGTTTGAGATCAGCCTGGCTAACATGGTGAAACCCCGTCTCTGGTAAAAATATAAAAGTTATCCCAGTGTGGTGGTGTGGGCCTGTAGTCCCAGCTACTCAGAAGGCTGAGGCAGGAGAATCCCTTGAACCCGGGAGGCAGAGGTTGCAGTGAGCCAGGATCGAGCCACTGCACTCCAGCCTGGGTGACAGAGGGAGACTCCATCCCAAAAAAAAAAAAAAAAATGACCACAGCAGAAATTGCAAAAGAAGGCCTCTGATGTTATCCTCCATAAATAACTCCATTTATGTACAGTTTCCAGAACACAGAGACTGAAAGTAGATGACTGTTTACCAAGGGTTGGGTAGAAGACAGAAAATAACTGCAAATTAGCCCATTTTGGGATAATGAAAATATTGTAAAATTAGATAGCAGTATTGGCTGCACGACTTTGCTAATCCTAGATAACCTCAATTTGTACTCTTTGGTGAATTATATGGTATAAAAATAATATATAAGGCATTTAAACCAAATGCACTAATTTAAATTTATTTCTAGTGTATAGCTTCAATTTACTATGAGTGAGAGTTTGAGTTCAAATCTGTTTAAATGACTTGACAAACCTTTGGAGATTATTTAATTTAAAATGTTGTTTCATATTTTAGGATCTTAAGCCACTTTGTTTCAAAAATCCACATTTTATATCTCTCATTAGAAAGTAAATATTATCTGTTTTCCCATCAGGTAAGGATGGATCCACTGACTTAATTATAAAAAGTTCTCATAAAATGAGCTCACCTTTTTTCTAATTGCTGCTCATTTAAGGATGCTTTCACTATGCTAGTTTAATAGCATGTTTCACTCTGTCACCCAGGCTGTAGTGCAGTGGTGTGATCATGGCTCCCTGCTGCCTTGAGCTCCTGGGCTCAATCAATCCTCTCACCTCAGCCTCCATAGAAGCAGGGAGTACAGGCAGGCACCACCACACCTGGATAATTTATTTTTATATTTTTCATAAAGATGGGGGGGTCTCACTATGCCGCCCAGGCTGGTCTCAAACTCCTGGGCTCAAGGGATCCTCCCACTTCGACTGCCCAAATTGCTGAAGTTACAGGTGCAAGCCACCACGCCTGGCCTTTTTTCCTTTGTTTTCTACCCCAAAAGTATCTATAGTTTTATGATCCCATAGATAACTGTGAAAGTCATAGATTTTGTATGTGAGTGTAAAGTTATTATAGTTATTTTTATAAGGTAAAAGTAAATTATGAAGCATTACATACCGTGAAAATACTTCTGATGTAAGAAAAAGAAAAAACTAAGTGACCAAATATTTGTCAGGCTGTGTCCTCATCTAAGACCAGCTCACATTAATCAAATGCTTAAGTGTAAAAATCTCTTCAAAGTGAATGTATAGAATTCCCTATTAGTTACCAGTCACTTCTTTTAGGATCTAGTTGTTAACAAAAAAAATTATATTTTACGTTCAGGGGCACAAATGCAGGTTTGTTATATGGGTAAACTCATGTCACTGGGGTTTGTTGTACAAATTATTTTGCTGCCCAGGTACTAAGCCTAGTACCCAATAGTCATTTTTTTCTGATCGCCTCCCTCACCCAACATAGGGCGTGAAGTGTCTCAGTGTCTATTGTTCCCTCAGGGTCTATTGTTCCCCTCCTTGAGTCCAGGTGTTCTCATCATTTAGCTACCACATATAAGTGAGAATACATGGTATTTGGTTTTCTGCTCCTCCATTAGTGTGCTAACAATAATGACCTCCAGGTACATTCATGTTCCTGCAAAGGACATAAGCTCATTTTTATGGCTGCATAATATTCCATGGTGTATATGTACCATATTGTTTTTGTCCAATATGCCAGTGAAGGGCATGTAGATTAATTCTATTTGTTTTAGTGAATAGTGCTGCAATGAACGCATATGTGCATGTGTCTTTATGGCAGAATGATTTACATTCCTATGCATATATACCCAGTAATGGGATTGCTGGGCTGAATGGTAGTTCTGTTTTAGCTCTTTGAAGAATCTCTACACTTTTTCACAATGACTGAATTAATTTACACTCCTACCAACAGTGTATAAGTGTTCCCTTTTCTCTGCTACCTCATCAGCAACAGTTATTTTTTGACTCTTTAGTAATAGCCATTCTGAGTGGTGTGAAATGGTATCTCATTGTGGTTTTGATTTGCATTTCTCTAATTACCAGTGATATTGAGCTTTTTTTTCACATGCTTGTTCACCGCATGTATGTCTTCTACTGAGAAGTGTCTGTTCATGTCCTTTGTCCACCTATGAATGGGGTTGTTAGATTTTTTTCTTGTGAATCTGTTTAAGTTTCTTATAGATGCTGGATATTAGATTTTTGTCAGATGCATAGTTTGCAAACATTTTCTCCCATCCTGTAGGTTGTCTGTTTACTCTGTTGGTAGTATCTTTTGCTGTGCAGAAGCTCTTTAGTTTAATTAGCTCCTATTAGTCAAGTTTTGCTTTTGTTGCAACTGTTTTTGGCATCTTCATCACAAAATCTTTGCCCATTTCTATGACCGGGATGGTATTGCCTAGGTTGTCTTCCAGAGATTTTAAGGTTTGGAATTTACATTTAAGTCTTTAATCTATCGTGAGTTTATTTTTGTATGTGGTGTAAGGAAGAGGTACAGTTTCAATCTTCTGCATATGGCTAGCCAGTTATCCCAACACCATTTATTGGATAGGGAATCCTTTTCCCTATTGGTTGTTTTTTGCCAGCTTTGTTGAAGATCAGATGGTTGTAGGTGTGTGGCCTTAGTTGTGGGTTCTCTATTCTGTTTCACTGGTATGGTCTACGTGTCTGTTTTTGTACCAGTACCATCCTGCTTTGGTTACTGTGGCTCTGTATTATAGTTTGAAGTCAGGTAACATGATGCCTACAGCTTTGCTTTTTCCTGAGGATTCCTTGTCTATTAGGGCTCTTTTTTGCTTCCATAGGAATTTCAAAATAGTTTTTTCCAGTTCTGTGAAGAATGTCATTGGTAATTTAATAGGAATAGGATTGAATATGTACATTATTTTGAAAAGTATGGTCATTTTAATTATATTGATTCTTCCTATCCATGGGCATGGAATGTTTTTCCATTTGTTTATGTCTTCTCTGATTTCTTTGAGTACTGTTTTGTAATTCTCATTGTAGAGATTTTTCACCTCCCTCCTTTGCTGAATTCCTAGGTGTTTTCTTCTTTTCATGGCAGTTGTGAATGGGACTGCACTCCTGATTTGGCTCTTGACTTGGCTGTTGTTTGCGTATAGGAATTCTAGTGATTTCTGGACATTAATTTTGTATCCTGAAACTTTGCTGAAGTTGTTTATCATCTGAAGAAGCTTTGGGCTGAACCTATGGGATTTTCTAGGTATAGAATCATGTCTGCAAACAGAAATAGTTTGGCTTCCTCTCTTCCTATTTGGATGCCCTTTATTTCTTTCTCTTTCCTGATTGCTTAGGCCAGGACTTCCAACACTATTTTGAATAGGAGTGGTGAGAGAGGGCATCCTTATCTTGTGATGGTTTTCGACAGGAATGCTTCCAGCTTTTGCTCATTCAGCATTATATTAGCTGTAGGTTTGTCATACATGGCTCTTACTAGTTTGAGGCATACTTCTTCAATACCTAGTTTATTGAGAGTTTTTAACATGAAACTTGTTGAATTTTATCAAAAGCCTTTTCTGCCTCTATTGAGATAATCATGTGGTTTTTGTCTTTATTTCTGTTTATGAAATGAATCACATTTATTGATTTGTGTATGTTGAATCAACCCTACATCCCAGGAATAGAGCCTACTTGATGATGGTGGATTACCTTTTTGATGTGCTGCTGGAATCAGTTTGCAAGTATTTTGTTGGGGTATTTTTGCATTAGTGTTCATCAAGAATATTGGCTTGAAGTTTTTTGTTATTGTTGTTGTGGCTTTGCCAGATTTTGGTATCAGGATGATGCTGGTCTCATATAATGACTTAGAGAGGAGTCCCTCCTTCTCAATTTTTTGGAATAATTTCAGTAGGAATGGTACCATCTCTTCTTTTTACATGTGGTAAATGTAAAAATTTAGAATTTTTACATTTCTAAAATTCTACTGTGCACCTGTCTGGTCCTGGCCTTTTTTGTTGTTGTTGGTAGGCTATTAATTAATTATTCCATTTTGAAGCTCATTATTTTTGGTTTGTAAAGGGAATCAATTTCTTCCTGGTTCAGTCTTGAGAGGGTGTGTATGTACAGTAATTTATTCATTTCTTCTAGAGTTTCTAGTTTGTATGCATACAGGTGTTCGTAGTAGTCTCTGATGGTTATTTGTGTTTCTGTGGGTTCAGTGGTAATATCCCCGTTTTCATTTCTTATTGTGTCTATTTGAATATCCTTTCTTTCCTTCTTTATTTATCTAGCTAGTGGCCTATCTTATTAGTTTTTTTTTTAAAAAAACTCCTCAATTCATTGATCTCTTGGATGGTTTTCCATGTCTCGATCTCCTTCAGTTCAGTTTTTATTTTGGTTATTTCTTGTCTTCTGATACTTTTGGGGTTCATTTGCTCTTGCTTCTCTAATTCTTTTAGTTGTGATATTGTTAATTTAAGATTTTTATAGCTTTGTGATTTGGGCATTTAGTACTATTAATTTTTCTCTTAATACTGCCTTAGCTGTGTTCCAGAGATTCTGGTATGGTGTATTTTTGTTCTCAATTGTTTCAAAGAACTTCTTGATTTCTGCCTTAATTTCATTATTTACCCAAAAGTCATCCAGGCAAAGTTTGTTTAATTTCCATGTAATTGCATGTATTTGAGAAATATTTTTTAATTTTGATTTCTATTTGTATTATGCTGTGAGGACCTAATTCTTTTTTATTCTTCTCTGCTTCCATTGCTCAAGGCTCAAGATTAGTTCTCATTTTGTTCTTTGGTAAATTATTTATTTTCTGTTACTCTGTCACCTTTTTAAGAGATGTTTGGACACAGACATTCATTATTTCATATGTATTAATCCACTAGTAATTAGTACAATCTTTGGAACTTATTATATTAGTTTAGTTGTATGTGTCAGCTTGGCTAGGCACACTACCCAGTTATTTAACCAAACACCAATCTAAGTGTTGCTGTGGGGGTACTTTCTAGATGTGGTTAACATCTGCAACTAGATCTGGCCTTGGACCAGAGGCACTGTGATCCTTAGTTATGGCTTTACGTCTCCTGCTCATGCTCCAAGGTGTATAGCAGTGCCACCAAATTGAGTCTCCTTCTACTCTGCTTAAAGATTAAGAAAGGATGTTGCCACATAGGAATAGAATTTTAAAACTCATGATGTTCCCAGGTCATTTGGCTTCTGGATACCATCCTCATCATGAAACACCCTGTGAATTCTCTCTTCATTCTACTAGAGCTGGGGCTGGATCTCATGAAAACAGCAAGTAAACAAATGGCTCAGACAGCAGGAGTCCAATATCCTCAATAGTGTGGATGGGCCTCATTTAATCCATTGAAAGGCCTTAAAAGTCAAACACTGAGATTTCCCAGAGAAGAAATTTTGCATTAAGATGGCATCATTAATCCTGCCTGAGTTTCCAGCCTCTACCACTTTCAAACTTGCCATCCCCCACAATCATGTAAGACAATTCCTTTGCATAAATTTCTCCTATGTATGTACATCTAGATATCTCTACTATTAGCCTGTTTCCCTAGTGAGCCTGGCTGATGTGCTTCACTTTTTGCTTCACTTCATGTCTTCCTATTTATTTCTTTTTTATTTTTCCCTATGTTATTGGGGTACAGTTGGTATTTGGTTACATGAATAAGTTCTTTAGTGCTGATTTGTGAGATTTTGGTGCACCCATCATCCAAGCAGTATACACCGCATCATATTTCTAGTCTTTTATCCCTCGCCCATCTCCCACTATTCCCCCCAAGTCCCCAGTGTCCATTTTATCATTCTTATGCCTTTGCATTTTTAGCTTAGTTGCCACATATCAATGTGAACATACGATATTTGACTTTCCATTCCTGAGTTACTTCACTTAGAATAATAGTCTAAATCTCATCCAGGTTGCTGTGAATGACATTAATTCATTCCTTTTTATGGAATATAAATATACCATGGAATATATGGAATATGTTTATATGGAATATAAATATACCATACAAATATACCATGGTTTCTTTACCCACTCATTAGTTGATGGGAATTTGGGTTGGTTCCATGATTTTGCAATTGCAAGTTGTGCTGCTATAACCATGCGTGTGCAAATATCTTTTTCATATAATGACTCCTTTCCACACCCAGTAGTGGAATTGCTGGATCAAATGGTAGTTCTACTTTTAGTTCTTTAAGTTAAGTTCACTGTTTTCCATAGTGGATGTACTAGTTTACATTCCTACCAGCAGTGTAAAAGTGTTGCCTGTTCACCACATCCATGCCAACATCTGCTGTTTTTTGATTTTTTGATTGTGGCCATTCTTGCAGGAATAAGATGGTATCACATTATGGTTTTAATTTGCATTTCCCTGATAATTAGTGATGTTGACCTTTTTTTTCATATTTTTTTGGCCATTTGTATATCCTCTTTTGAGAAATGTCTATTCATGTCCTTAGCCCACTTTTTGATGGGATTGTTTTTTTCTTGCTGATTTGTTTGACTTTGTTGTAGATTCTGATTATTAGTCCTTTGTCAGATGTGTGGATTGTGACTGTTTTCTCCCACTCTATGGGTTGCCTGTTTACTCTACTGACTGTACCTTTTGCCATGCAAAAGCTCTTTAGTTTACTTAAGTCTCAACTGTTTATCTTTGTTTTTATTGCATTTGCTTTTGGATTTTTAGTCATTAAATCCTTGCCTAAGCCAATGTCTAGAAGGATTTTTCCAATGTTATCTTCCAGAATTTTTACCATTTCAGGTCTTAGATTTAAGTCCTTAATCTATCTTGAGTTGATTTTTGTATCAAAAAAAAAAAAAATCTGGAGGCATCACACTACCTGATTCCAAACTATACTACAAGGCCATAGTCACCAAAACAGCATGGTATTGGTATAAAATTAGGCACACAGACCAATGGAATAGAATAGAGAACCCAGAAATAAACCCAAATACTTACAGCCAATTTATCTTTGACAAAGCAAGCAAAAACATACAGTGGAGAAAGTACACCCTATTCAAGAAATGGTGCTGGGATAATTGGCAAGCCACATGTAGGAAAATGAAATTGGATCCTCATCTCTCACCTTATTTATTTCTTTTTATTTTTTATTTTTATTTTCTTGCCTGTCAGGTCATGCAAGGCCTATTCCCATTTATTTCTGATCTCAGGAAAATGTTTACATTACTCCAATTCCACAGTCTATGTAATAGTTCTATTTTTTAAATATCCATTTAAAATAACCTTGCCCTAGAAGGCAGGGTAAAATATTCTAGGTGACACATTAGTCATATTAGTCGAAGTGTCTTAGAGTGAATAACACTTCAACTTTTAAAATATTTGGGTTCCATCTTTAGAGCACAAAAACCACTATCAAGACTCAAATCCTGTTAATGTGTTAGTATTCTTTTGTTGTCTGGGCTCTAAACAAGACATCAGCATAAACTTGAAGTTACAAATCCTCAGTTTGGATTACACTTTCCTATATAATGGTAAACAATGTTTATTTACATATATTTGTTTCTAATACTGCTTCTTTTTCACTTCAAATGATCACAGCCATCCTTTATCTTGAGAAACATTTAAGAACGGTATGGATGTTGAGAGCATTAACCAAAATTCAGATGAACTAGTTTCAACATTAGCTTTTCCACTTCCTCCACTTCCTGATGAAGCTTCTGAAACTCTCTCAACTTTGATTTTCTTGTGTGCAAAATAGGAATTAAAAAAACCTATCCCATAAAGTTGCTGTGAAAATTAAATAGTCAATGTATGGCAATCATACAGAATAATGCCTGGTCAAGGTAAGAATTTCAGTAAATATTAGTAAGCAATATTTTCATTGGTTACTTCTTGAAATATGTCCTTTTTCTGTCTCAGATTCTAACCTCCAATTGGCTTGACAATGCCATTATAATTAGGAAACAATAAACTAAAATTGTGTTGTCAACTTTTAAGTCTATTCCAGACTTGGTCAATATCTTAAAACACAAATTAGAATATGTTGCTGTTGTAAATCACCTTCTTATGACCCCATAGGTAGTATTCTCCTTTTTCCAGCACAGCATGTTGATACTATCCAACATCCAACATGTTGTATTAATGCACACTGCCCTGGTGATACAATGAAGAAAATAGCATATGCCTGGAAGAAGCAGAATTAGTGAACAAAAATATGAATACAAGGTAGAGATTAGCAATTTTATTATTGTAATTATGTCTGATTTATGAAAATGTTCATGTGAACTACTTATACTGGACTTTGAGAGAAATATGTATTTTCAAGCAGTTTATCAAAGTATAAAATGATGTAGGTTTTATAATGCATTAAATTATTAAGACAAGATATAACTGGGCTTTAGGCAGCACACGGAAAAGTAGTAAGTTTAAATTACAATTAAACACAAAGTCAGAAATGTTTGTTGTTTTCCGTAGAGAAATAGAAATTGTCAATATTTTAGAGCTTACTAGTCAGTTGAAGTTGTCCTTTATCTTCACTTCTCGTATCATGTTTTGTGGTCTTTCTGTTTTAGCATGAATCTGTTAGATGTAGCAAATCTCACCCAAATAATTCTTATTAAGACCACACTTTGGAAGGGGGTCAGGGCATGGAACAGATAATACTACTTACAACCTAGATTATAAATTGGTTTTTTTTTCCTACTTAACCCCATCACACATAAATTACAAAAAAAAATTCATATGACTGTAGTCATTTATTTTTACTAAAGGTATGATGAAATAGTTAACAAATATTGGACACCTGCTAAGTGAGAGGTACAATTCTATACAAACTACTGTGCTGGGTAGTTTGAGTCTTTTGCCTCCCCTTATAAACATCAGAATCAGTTTATCAATATCAACAGAATAACTTGTTGGAATTTTGATTGGGATTGCATTGGATCTATAGATCAAAGTGGGAAGAACTGACATCCTGAAAATATGGTTTTCTTATGTATGAACACAGAATTTCTCTGTTTATTTAGAACATTGTTGATTTCTTTTATCAAAGTTTGTATTTTGCTTGTGAACAGAAATAGTTTGATATCTTCTTTCTCAGTACGAGTCACCTTTCTTTTCTTTGCTTGTTTTACTGCATTACCTAGGTGTTCTAGTACAGTGTGAATAGAAGTGATGAGAGGGAATGTGCTTGCATTGTTCCCAACCTTAGGGAGAAAGTATCTTGTTTTTCACCATTAAGTATGAGGTCAGCTGCAAGGTTTTTGTAAATGTTCTTTTTAAGAAATTTCTTCTTTACTCCTAGTTTAATGAGGGGAATACTAAATTTTAAGAAAAAATATAAAGCAAAGGAAGAGAAAAAAATAAACAAGAGGGTTTTTGTTTTTAATATGTTCAGGAAATTGTCTCTGAGAAGTAACATTTCAAACCCACATTAAATGAGACAGCTTTCCATGTCAAGATTAGGTAAAAGAGAACTCTAGGAGAAAGGAAGTGGAACTATAAACATTATCAAGTGCAATTTAGTTGGGTATTAAGAAAACTTTATTTTTTTCATTTTCTCCTGTACTAATTCTGTTTTTTAAAAATATGTAATGTTCATTGGATTTAGTGCCTCCCTTATATTTTGTGTTCTGCAGATATTGTTTGGTATGATTATTTATATTTACATGTAAAAGTCTAGAATATAGACTCTGTTCAATCTATACTTTTAAGAAAATAAACTTTTTTTATATGGGCATATTTTCTACACCCAGATGAGACATTTTTGTTTTCTTGTGATATATGCAGGGCCCTGGTGTCCATGTTGCACTCTAGTGATTATGTGGGAGGACTGGACTTCAGCCAAGTCAGGATGTCCACAGTAGGATAATATGTTTGGTGGGGGCATGCCCCCATATGGCCATAAAATAAGTAGAACACTATTCTGCTTCTCTGATCTAAACAATAAAAACACAACCATATGGCACTTTTCAGAATTAGAACTCCAACTTAAGCCTGTTTTTTGTTGCTCCAGTACAAATACTGATAACTCTTTTTTGTTGTCGAGATTCGTATTAGCTTACTATTGCTGATCTAAGAAATCATTACAAATTTGGTAGCTTAAAACAACACAGAATTTATTATCTTTTCCAGTCTTACAGTTCTGGAGGTCAGATGTCTGAAACGGGTTTTGTGGAGCTAAAGTCAAGGTGTTTGCAGAGCGGTGTTGCTTCTGTGAGCTCGGGAGGCAATTCTGTTCCTGCCCTCTCCAGTTTCTGGAGGCTGCCTGAATTCATGGCCACATCATTCCAACTTAGGCTTTTATAATTTGATCTCCGCGACTCCCTGGCCTTCATCCTTTCATTGTAAGAGCACATAATCATATTGGGCCCATATGAATAACGCAGGATAATGATCCCATCTTTATGCCTGCCACAAAACGTGACATACTTTCAATTTGCCCCTTCTTATTAGCTGCTGGCCAGCCGTGCATAGCTGACTTCTCCCTGAGCTCTCCTCCTCTCTGTTGCTTCCTGCCTCAGTTCTATTTCCAGGCTCTACTTGAATGTGAACATATTTTTATGTCCTTTCTCTCTTGCCTGCTTTATTGGGTCCATTAATTCCTCACTGCTCAGGTCTTCTGGTGGCACTCCTCCTAGTTTTAAAATGGTGAAATAAATTAAATTTTATTTTTTGTGTAGTCATTTATTGCAATAGAACTTTGAGAGAGAACGGTGCTAAAAATGTGTATCTCAAAAACCATTTTGAATGGAAGGTAGTATATTTGCTATGGAAAAAAAATCTTTCTTTAAAAACCTCTTGATTTTCTTAAATACAACATTGAAAGCTATTAGACAGACTAGATAAGAGTGTTATTTCAGAGCTAGGAATGTGTTAACTTGTTCTTGATTGTATTTCTGGAAATTGATCTTCCCCTGGATAATAGGTACAAATTTAGTTGTTATAATTTAACAGATGACTTTAAATGAATGTATTGGTTCCCTTACAACACTCGCCATTTATATGTGGAACCAAATATTTAATGAAAAGTTATTCTTTAGGGATACCTTTCTATAGTCTCTGACACTTGAACACTTCATATAGACATGCAGACACACGCACTCACAGACGCTTCAGAAAAATCTGTCATTTATATATAGTTTCCAGGATGATCTTTCATTTTTATTGGCTATAGAGTTCAATAGTGCTAAATGAAGTCTATAACTCTATGTGGCATGGACTGGCTTATCTTTATAAAACATCTTGTAGGTCTATTAATTTAAACAGCTGCCACAGACTGACAGTTAAAAACTGTTTTTCAAGAGCATTCTTTATTGTTTTGTGTTTTTGCCATTGAGTCTCAATAAGATCACAGATAAAGGAAGACACAACACAGTATCAATACTTTTACAACATTTATATATATTTTTACTCCGAGAATCTGTATATATTTCACTTTATCTTAACACTTTTTGAAGTTTGGTGAATATAGCTGCTGTTGTTTTTATCGATTCATCTCGCGTTTCCTTTTCCATGTATTTTGATAGGAGAATACATATTTCCTATTGAAAACACTTTCCTTTCTGGTTTATTAGAAAATGCCCTATATCCATGCTATATATGGAAGAGGCACATAACCCAGTGCTGGCCACAAGGATGAGTCCATAATGTTGGACTAGGTCATTGGTTTGATGTTCATCATACAACCTAGAGAAGAAAATTGGAAGACATGTCTACGGCTTCTGTGGGATAATAAGAAAAATGTGATTGGAGAGACAATAGGAGCCAATAGACACTATTGTCCTTTTTTGTCTCAAAGGATAGTTAATTTGAGAATAATCCAATACAGAATGCAGAATGAATAAAGAGATTCAGATTCCTGGTTATATTATTTGAAACTGTAAATTCCTGAAAATTCACAGCTTGAACTTCCTTATTTAATGAGTCAATAAAATTCTTTTTTGTGTGTGAGCTACTCTGAAGGTGCATTTCACTCATTTGTATCTGAAATAGAGTTGTCTAACAGAATTGATAGTGGTAGTTGTTATTACATAGTTGATGCTCAAATGGGGACTTGAGTAAGTGGAAATGTCCTGGAGGTCCTCATCCTGGCTATGCATTGGCCATCGTTTTTAGGTGGTGGCAAGTAGCTGGTAAAACTGATGTCAAGTGGATGCTGGGATTGCAGCTATGTGTATATCTCACCTACAATTTTAGAGGGTAGAGGCAAAGGGCTGATTGTCCTAGCAATTTATGAAGCCAAATGGATAACATTAAACTGCAAAGAGAACTCACGAATGTGTACCCAGATGCAAGACAGCAAGGCATATTGCTAAGAAATGAAAACCCTCAGGAACTGGATCCATATCTATGCTTGGACTCAGCCTTTACCTATTAGATGTTTCAATATTGGGGCAGTTGTTTCAAATAAGAACCCTCAAGGCAGGGATAAAACAAAAATCAAAAATCATGTGATAGTCAACAACTATGTGCCTTTCTCATTCCTTAAAGTTCCTTAGTTTAAATAATTGTCAATAGTTTATACCTATGAATATAAAATTTTTGAGCATCTTAATTACAGTTCTATATTAAATGATAAAATAAATAAAAAACAAGGATTGCTCTAGAAATGGCATGAGATATATTTGTAACTTTAAAAATTGTAACATGTATTTCTTTTCATATAATCATACCTTTCTTCTCCTCATTTTCTGTTACTCTTTTCTCCCTCTTCCCTCATTTTGTCCTGCTAATCCCATTTCTTCATTGGACTAAAATCTTAGAAAGGCTACCCAACTTCTATTACATAGCCTTGCTTTTTGTTTTAATCTGCCTTCCATCATAACAAATAAACATGATAAACTTTGAGTTTCTAAATCATTTTTTGCAGCTAGCGACAACTAGCTACCCAGTTTGGGTCAATGGAAGTAAACACGTCAAGAGCATTCTTTGTAACTTCTATGTCTCCTACTTTTCACATCAGCGTTATAAAGAAGTGATGCCTGCATCTGTGACAGCCATCATGAGATAATGAAGCAACAAACTGAAGGCTAAAAGAAAGCCAGCCTGCCAGAACAGTGGGATTGAAGGACTGAGAGCCTGGGTATCTCTGGGGCTCCTATTCAAGCTCTATGGAACCACAAATGAGCTTCTTTAAACATTTTGCTAATAAGTAATGTGTTTCTACGGACATGTTTCCCTGTCACCCCAACAAAATAAATTATAATTGACTTGTTCATTCTCATTATTAGAATTTCACTGTAACTAAATTTATTATTATTTACATGCACATGCATAGAGTCAGTTGAAGAAAATATGCACTTGTGTATGATGTGTCACTGTATCAAGTTTTTAGGTAACATATTGCTAATTGAAGAATTGAAATTAATCCCCTAGAAATAATTCTGGTTTTTTTGTTTGTTTGTTTTTTTCCCAACTCCCTAATGAAATGGCTTGAAAGGTTCCCTTGTGCCCCTCGCAGAGTGTGCGACCAGGAGGAGTGGCTCACTTCTTCAGTGCCCTGCTGCTCAAACCTTTAGGGGAGCATACAGACCGGCAGGAGCTGTGGGGCTCTGACCCCACGGCAGCAGCTCACCGTGGATGTTTACAGCTCCTGAAGTCCCAGTGGGTGTGGGCTACTGTGTGCTCTTTTAGTTTCGCCGTCTACAGGCGGTTTGTGTTAACCAGCTCAATTAGACTCTTTACCTTGTAACAAGGACAGAGGGCTTTCTGTATCCCGGGTTCTTGCCTTGGTGTACCGGAGGAATCAGATCACGCCTGGGCTTAGAAAATGAGTGCAAGGTTTTATTGAGTGGCGGTAGCTCTCAGCAGATGGGAGAAGCCAGAGGGAATGGAGTGGGAAGGTTCCCCCCTGGAGTCTGGCCCCTCAGCGGCCCTGGCTTTCCTCCTACTGCCCAGGCCAAACTCTGCCTTGTTCCGCCAGTCAATGGCCTGCCGGCATGCAGGTGTCTGTCATGTGCTCTTCTGCCAGCATCCTCCCCTCGACATCCTCTCCATGTCCAGCCACTTGTGTCTTCTCCGTTGGTGTGCTCCCCTCGATGTTCAGCCGCCTGTGTGTCTGCCTGCTAGGGTCTCAGGGGTTGTTTTGTTCTGTTTTGTTTGTTTTATTTTGAGACGGAGTTTCGCTCTTGTTGCCTGGGCTGGAGTGTGGTGGCACGATCTCAGTTCATCGCAACCTCCGCCTCCCGGATTCAAGCGATTCCCCTGCCTCAGTCTCCCGAGTAGCTGGCATTACGGGCATGCGCCACCACGCTGGGCTAATTTTGTATATTTAGTAGAGACGGTGTTCCTCCATGTTGTTCAGGCTTGTCTGGAACTCCCAACCTCAGGTGATCCGCCCCCCTCGGCCTCCCAAAGTGCTGGGATTACAGGCGTGAGCCACCGCACCCTGCAGCTCTCGGGGTTTTTATAGGCACAGGATGGGGGCATGGCAGGCCAGGGTGGTCTTGGGAAATGCAACTTTTGGGCAGGAAAACAAAAATGCCTGTTTACCTAGGTCCATGGACACCGGCCCAGGGGTGGAGCCCTAGCCAGAGACCATGCCCTCTTCTACCCAGCACTTCCTTCCCCACTTCTGCATCATTTAAAGAGACCACACCCTTTCTTTCCCCTCTCCTGCATCACTAACATATTATCTAATCCTCCCTGGGAAAATAATATTATTCCACAGAATCTTAGGTAGCATTTCTTTCCCCATTGGCAAGTAAGGTCCTCCAATTCATCTTATCCTGACCAGCAGCTCCACTTAAGAGTATAAGGCTAAATTAGAAACTGCATAAGCATGGAGAGTATAGTATTTGTGAGGGTTAATTTCATGTGTTGATTTGGCTGGGCTAAGGTTGACCAGAGAGCTGGAAAGTCATTATTTCAGGGTAAGGATTTTTCCATAAGAGGTTAGCATTTAGATCAGTAGACTGAGTAAAGACAGTCTGTGGGCAGACAGCATTTAATCCCTTGAGGACTCAAATAGGACCAAAAGATGGAGGCAGGAGGATTCTCCCTCTCTCTTCCGAGCTGGGACATCATCTCCTGCTTCGGACATTGGTGTTCCTCGTTCCGGGGCCTTTGGGACTCCAGGACTTACACCATCACCCTAGTGCCTGCCCGCTCTCAGGACTTTGTTTGAACTTGGAGTGCATTGTATCACTGGCTTTCCGGCTTTTCTGGTTCTCCAGCTTGCAAATGGCAGATTGTGGGACTTTTCAGCCTCCGTAGTCAACTAAGCCAATTCTTATAATTAATATCTCTCTTTCTTTCTCCCTCTCTCTCTGTCTGTCTCTTTCTCTCTGTGTGTGTGGGTGCATATGTGAGTGCGTGTTCCTATTGGTTCTGTCTCCCTGGACAACTTCAATACAATACTTCAGATAATTATATTATTTTCTCAAATCCAAGTTATCAGTGACACAGATGCACTTGACACCTCACATCTCCCTTTAGGAAGGATATTTTGATGCTTTTGTGGATTCCAATATGTTGATTTTTTTCATAGTAAACAGGTGGAGCACTGGGAATTATAGATAACATATAAGGGGCTTATCTTCTGTCTCTTGCTATCACATGATTCAAACATTACCTATCATATGCTCACTGTTTATTTTAATCACCTCCTTTCTGAAACCAGGAGTTTTACTTTTCTAAATACTAAATTATCTAATTTTTATATAGCAAAGGATTTGAGATACTTATAAGAAGCTCATAAATTTCTATATATGAAAAATAGCAATGTTTTCTGGAAATCTAAGAAAATCCTAGAATATTTAAGACATTTAAAATAATGTTTTTGCAAATAACTACTGCAAACAATTGAATTTTCTCTCTCTCTGTATATGTGTATGTGTGTATATATTGTATATACATGTATACATGTGTATATGTGTGTTTGTGTGTGTATATATATACACACAAACATTTTATATATGTATACATATACTTATATACACACATATATATATGACAACCTGAGTATTTTACTCTAACTCTTTTTGAATATCTAACTTCTGGAACATTAAAACTTTATATCCATAACTATACAGACTTCTTCATTTTGATACATCAATTTAAATAATTTACAGCCTTTCCTTGGAATCCACAGGGGATTGGTTCCAGGACACCATTTTGAATACTTGAATCTGGTGATGCACAAGTGCTTTCTATAAAATAATATAATCTTTGCATGTAACCTATGCACATCATCCTCTATACACTAAATTATCTCTAGATTTTTTATAATATCTAATACAACGTAAATGCTATGTAAATAGTTATTTTTATTTGTATTTTTATTGTTGTATTCTTACTTTTTATTTCTTTTTCTGAATATTTTCAATTCATGGTTGGTTGAATTCATGGATTTCATGGACAGAGAGGGCAGACTATACTTAAAATCACTTAGAAAGTTGCAGATCTAGACCAGGTGTGGTGGCTCACACCTGTAATCCCAGCACTTTGGGAGGCCGAGGCGGGCAGATCATGAGGTCAGTAGTTCGAGACCAGTCTGGCCAACATAGTGAAACCTTGTCTCTACTAAAAATATAAAAAATTAGCCGGGTTTGGTGGTGTGTGCCTGTAATCCCAGCTACTTGGGAGGCTGAGGCAGGATAATTGTGTCAATCCGGCAGACGGAGGTTGCTGGGAGCTGAGATCTCGCCATTGCACTCCAGCCCAGGCAACAGTGCAAGACTGTCTCAAAAAAAAAAAAAAGTTGTAGATCTAATTTTTCTATGTATAAAATTTACAGAAGTCAAGAAAAATCTGTATTTCACAACTCTTACACAGGAAGTTATCGTGTTGTTTAACAAACATTTATTAAGCATAAACAATCATCAAAGTAGACATTACCCACTGTGGGATATAAAAAGAGAACACTTATGTTATGTGGAGATATCATGGCAGAGTGCAAGGAGAGGAGACTTTGGAAATACAGAGGCCTTGACTGAAGTTAAATTTCCTCCACAAGTTAGCGGTGTGACTCTCCTAAGGTGAGGAAAGTAGGCCTTTCACAGTCATTTTTCATCTATAAAATGAGAATGATAACCTTTATCTCACTGTGCTCCAATGGCCTTTGAATAAAAAAAGGCACAGAAAATGCCCAGCAGAGTAACTTTTATCATATATACCCCAATGAATGTGATTTCTGAAATGACTTCCTTTTTTCTCCGCTGAAGAAGGTAAAATCTTCCATTTTGGGTATGGTGCTTGTGGAAGATGGTGGTGGGAGGAGTGAGAAACGGAGCATTACTGGTGGGTAGCATGAGGTCTGATCTAATGCCAAAAATTTCCCTCACTGCTGCTCTGTCCTGTGGGTGGGTCTCCGCTCCAAATGTGCAGGGCATGTCCTTGGCCCCATAGGCTACTGTGAAGCCCTGACTCACATTATCACCTGAGGCAACATTTATTGTGTATGTAGTATTTGCCAAGTACCATCATAAGCAGTTTTATTTATTAATTTATTCAACTATCTGAGTTAGAAAACACCAATAGTCTCAATTGACTGAGGAGTTGACAGAGGTACAGAGAAGTGCAATATTTGAACACTGCCACACACCTTGTGCGTGATACAGCTGTGACTCCAACTAGGCAGCCTTCCTCTAAAGCTTACGTTACTACGTTATGACCCACTGTGTGTATGTGAGGAGTGTGTGTGTGTGATTTCCAGGTGACAAAGATTGGAAGCTATAGGTTTACTTGGCACTCCTACTCTCTTTTCCTTTGTGCAATATGGATAACCTATCTCTTTTAGAAAAAGAAGAAAATAATAGAAAGAGAGAGAGTTAAGAAGAGTCATATGGAAGGTAACAAAGGCTTAAAAATATTCAAGTAAAATGAAAGATATATGAGACTAAAAGAAGCAAGCTTAAAGTATAGAGAATTTGTGCCCTGAAAAACATGGCTTAAAATAAATAGAGTTGAATCATTCAAGAAGACTTTCTTACAGTGAACTTGAAATTTTAAAACAATGAGACGTATCCTGATAAAACACTGGACTTTTAGAACAGGGAAAAAATTATATTCATCTGGGCAAAAACAATCAAGTCATTCATAAAAATAAAATTGAGCCTCCCTTTCAATTACTTCCAGAGCAGCATTCTAAGCTAGAAGGCAGAGGAGAGATTCTCACTAGGTGCTCTTGGATTCAAACGTTCTGCTGGGCCTTCTCCTTGGGCTGGTGGGGGCTGCAAGGCAGTGGGGGCTGTGCATGGGGGCTCACTGAGGGAGTCCCCTGCTGGAAGCCTACAGACTTTCAGTTATAAGACTGGCAGTGATATGCTGTTTGCTCACAAAGCCTATCTTGTTCTTTTCATCTAGTTTTCTCCACTTGTGCTTATTTAATCTTCTTTTAATCACCTTTCTGTTTCTTCTTGCCTACAGTCATCATCCTTCCCATTTTCAGCTGCCTGTTTGGCCACAACTGTCTTAGATCTCAGGTTCATGACCCTCCTCCCTACAAAATCGGCCACTTCCTCCTCCTGTTTCTCACCAGCTCCTTCCTCTGCCCAGTCTGCCTGGATTTCAGTCTCTTGTTCCAGGTTTTTCTTTCAACCAGTCCCATTATCTGGTGCATTTCTTTGTTTCGTCTTCTGATCCCCTACTTCCTCTACTTACACATTTTGTGGAGATCTAGGCATGATGACTAAAGTTTTAATGTGTTAATATATATGATGGAAACTTGATCTCCAAGGCAACTGTATTAGGAGATGGGACCTTAAAGAGCTGATAAGGTCATGAGGGCTCTGCCCTTATGAATGGATTAATGTCCTTAATATTGCAGCAGTGAGCACCTGACAAGAATGATGACTTTGGCCTTCTTCCTCTCTCTTTGTGTGTTCTCTTGCCATGTGATGCCTTCCATCAGATGTGGGCCCCTCAACCTTGGACCTCCCAGTCTCTGGAATGATGAGAAATAAACCTGTTCTTTATAAACTACCCAGTCTTAGGTAATCTGTTATAGCAGCACAAAACAGACTAAGACAGTGACCAAGGGGCTGTCTGGCAAGGTATGGTATACCAGTGATCCAAAAGCAATGCATTAACATGAGTATCAAGGTCTAAAGGCTCAGGCTAAAATAAACAGTAGTGATTGGAGAGGTTTGGATAGAATTTAAAAGGAAGAGACTAAGGTGCAAACAAGAAGTCAACAGTATTATACAGGTAGGAAAAAATAGTGGCATTGATTTGAAGAGATATTATAAGAATGAAGAGTGTTTTTATGATGTAGAAATAATATTAGAGTCTTAAATAATTTTGAAATTATTTTTGACTGAATGGCTTATATCTTAATTTAATCTCAACCCTTAAAATGGGCTGAGCCTTATGCATAGGATATTTTTTAATTGTAATTTTGGAAGTTATCATCTAGGACTTTTAGATATAACCTATGCATCCATATGTATCTTCTGACAAAATAATTACCCTACATCTGCTTCTAGAATGCATTTGAACCCAAGGGTTGGTCTTTTTGTGAAGTAGCCCCAAGGAAGACTGAGATAGGATGAAATGTTGTCCAAAGTGAGCCAGACTTTTTGGAACCTGTGATAAACCAGGAATTCTGGCTTGAGAAAAATACATTATAACTGCTGGAGAACTCTCTTGGCAGTGACGCCAACGAGTTAAAGACATTTACAAAATCTCTACTAAAATTGCTAACAGAGATTTTGCTTTTATTATCCTCTGTGCATAGCCAGATTTCTAATGAATTATATGGCAGTTTTGATGCATAAAGGAGGCTAATGCCATGAACATAAGTAATTGGGAAATACTGCTTAGTAGAATAATCTACATTTTTAACGCTGGTGATGTGAATCTGGATGAAAAGAAAAAGTAATTCATGTGCCAGAGCAGAGCAGGGCCAGGGAGCTCAGATCTAGGATGTCTCTGTGGATTTAGGGGCGAGAATCAAGAGAGGGGTAACCTCACCTGAAACAGGACAGGAAGGTTGAAGAATCTCACGTTGTGGACTGTCTACCAGCTTGAGGTCTATCTTGGGCCTCGCTTTGCTTGTTCCTTGCCAATATAGTGCAGTACATCATAAGTTTTGATGTTTATCCCCTCCAAATCTCACATTGAAATGTGATCCCAATGTCGGGGGTAAGGCTTAGTGGAGGTGTTTGAGTCATGGGGACAGATACCTCATGCATGGCTTGGTCCCCTTCCCGTGGTGATGAGTCAGTTCTCCATTCGTTCACATGACAATTAGTTGTTTAAAAAGAGCCTGGCATATCCTTTCTTGCCATGTGACAGGCTTGCTCCCTCTTCACCTTCTGCCATGATTGGAAGCTTCCTGAGGCCCTCAGAAGAAGAAGATGCTGATGCCATGCTTTTTGTACAGGCTGCAGAACTGTGAGCAAACATAAAACTTTTTTCTCTATAAATTACCCAGCTTCAGGTATTTCTTTATAGCAACTTAAAAAGGGATTTAAAAAGTGCACCTTCAGCAGGACCCATGTGTCATTTGGTACTATCAACATCCTCTGGAGTCAGAAAGACTTTAATGTGGTAGTATAATCCCCTAATCTAGGGGATGATTAATTGTCCAAGCTTGCCTCAAGAATGACAAAGATATCCTGTTTCCACCAGCCATCAGGTAGTATTCAAGGTAGAAATATATATGCTAATATTACTGCATTGGAGCTTGAAGAGATCTGCACTATTACATAGGTACAATTCTTACAAAGGGCAAGATGGACTCGCACAGCGGCAGCTCCTGAGTCAAAGGTAGTTTACTCTCACCGTTCCAATACAATAAACACATACGAGGGAGGGGAAGCCTAGGCTGATGTTACATTGCATGGTCATGAAAGGCCCTCCAAGATGACGAAGATAAATACTGGGTGTCATTGATTATGGAAAATTACACACAGCAGGACAGAAAAGATGTGCAGGAGAACAGGAGAAAGAAACATACTGGCCAGGCGCGGTTGCTCACACCTGTAATCCCAGCACTTTGGGAGGCCAAGGCAGGCAGATCACCTAGGTCAGGAGTTTTGAGACCAGCCTTGCCAACGTGGTGAAACTCCGTCTCTACTAAAAATACAAAATTTAGCCTGGCATGGTGCCACACTCTTGTAATCCCAGCTACTCGGGAGGCTGAGGGAGGAGAATCACTCAAACCCGGGAGGCAGAAGTTGCAGTGAGCTGAGATCGCGCCATTTCACCCCAGCCTGGGCAACAAGAGTGAAACTCAATCTCAAAAAAAAAAAAAAAAAAAAAAAAAAAAAAAGAAAAGGAAGAAAAGAAAGAAACATAATGAGATTAATCAGCTCCACATTAAAATAAAGAGTTGGTAAAATAGGATACAGAAAGGAAAAAAGAAAAATATTGTGAGAGTTGGCTTTTTCATGTTAGTAGACGAGAGAGGAAAATATTTTATTTTATTTTTTTTTTTTTGAGACGGAGTCTCGCTCTGTCACCCAGGCTGGAGTGCGGTGGCGCGATCTCGGCGCACTGCAAGCTCCACCTCCTGGGTTCACGCCGTTCTCCTGCCTCAGCCTCCCAAGTAGCTGGGACTACAGGCGCCAGCCACCACGCCCGGCTAATTTTTTTTTTTTTTTTGTATTTTTTAGTAGAGACAGGGTTTCACAGTGTTAGCCAGGATGGTCTCGATCTCCTGACCTCGTGATCCGCCCGCCTCGGCCTCCCAAAGTGCTGGGATTACAGGCGTGAGCCACCGCGCCCGGCCAGGAAATATTTTTTAAACCATCTCTGAGATGTGTTTCTTTTTCCTGATGTTTGAGAAATATGATTTCCAAATTAATTGCAATCAATTTGAATATGTTTTCAGCCTTTGGAAGAATGTTTTCTTGCAACAACATTTCTTCTATATTGAACTAATTTATAAGTGCATTCTGCAGTCAATTATGCACTCAATTTATCTCTGTTATTAGCTTACTAGGCCTTTGAGGATAGAGACCATATTTTAAATATACATGTATTGGCCATGATGTTCATAAAGTGCTTTGAATTTATGAGTGCAATTCAGAATTATTTTATTATATTGGACTGGATTTTAACAACTTGATTCTATAATATAAATTTAATATAGGACATGTTTGGGGAAGAAAATGATAATATTTATGTATCAATTTTGACTAATGTAAATCACTGTGGATCATCTATAATTGAAATACAAAACAAGCTCTAGGCATCAGTAGTGTTTTCTGTAGGTGAAACATCAGTAAATATTTAATAACTAAATCCTGAGATGCTCAACATTTGAACTACCAGGGATAATAAGAATGACCATCCTGGCTAACAAGGTGAAACCCCGTCTCTACTAAAAATACCAAAAAAACTTAGCCGGGTGTGGTGGCAGGTGCCTGTAGTCCCAACTACTCGGGAGGCTGAGGCAGGAGAATGGTGTGAACCCGGGAGGTGGAGCTTGCAGTGAACTGAGATCTCGCCACTGTACTCCAGCCTGGTCGACAGAGTGAGACTCCGTCTGAAAAAAAATAAAAAATAAAAAATAAAAGAATGTTCAGATGTGCTATTATTACATATACCAACCCATTAATTCAGACTATTGGAACTAGTTGTTCCAATGAAATACTGTATTGGTGCAAGACCATGCAACTTTTTATCATGCTTCTACCAACTCTATATTGTAAATCATCAAAAGTTCTCTTGGCTGTATTTTAGGATAGGGGATTCTATAAAATCTTTGGCTTGGGCCCTGTTGAGTGTTTGCATGTTTCTACAAGCCATATGCTTTGTCTCTAACCATTTTATACAGCCTTGTAAGAAGCTACTGTGTGTGGTTATCCAAATTTTAAGAGCCAATGTAAAGCACGTAGCAGAGTTACATTTGGAAATATTCCTATAGAACATTGTTATGGCTCTTTCCACTTGAGAAAATAGGAGAAGAAATTTATTTTAGGGATCAGAGAGTGATTATGTTTTGGCCTAAACTCTAACCTGAAACGTATTATTTTGTATGTGTCAGTTCACCCTAGCCATAGGAATGATTTCATTTTGGTTATTACCTCCACACTATCTTTCACAGTAAGATAGAGTGGTTGAGAAAATAATTTTAAACTACCCATTCCTCTCCCTGTGTATCTTAAAAGAGAAGAAACTAGTGAAAATCTTTGACAGCCCTACTTGGAAGAGGGATCAATTAATAAAGGATACTCTGTGTGTACGTGTGTGTGTGTGTGTGAGAGAGAGAGAGAGAGAGAAAGAAAAAGAGAGAGAGACAGAGAGACCATATGAAGGATAATACCATCATTCTATTGTTCTCCTATTTTTTTCCTGTCCTCAACCCTGTGACTCAGCACAATGATGAAAACATAACAGGTGTATAGCAAATATCTTTTCATTTATAGAATCAACAGAAGCATTGTTTACATGCAACTCAGAACTAGCAAGACATCCTCTTTTTAGGCCGGGTGTGGTGGCTCACGCCTGTAATCCCAGCACTTTGAGAGGCCTAGGTGGGCAGATCACCTGAGGTCGGGCATTTGAGACCAGCCTGACCAACATGGAGAAACCCCGACTCTACTACAAACACAAAATTAGCTGGGTGTGGTGGCACATGCCTGTAATCCCAGCTATTCAGGAGGTTGAAGCAGGAGAATCACTTGACCCTGGGAGGCAGAGATTGAGGTGAGCAGAGATCGCACCATTGCACTCCAGCCTGGGCAACAAGAGTGAAACTCCATCTCAAAAAAGAAAAAAAAAAAAAAAGGTATCCTGTTTTTAAATATGACCATCAAATCTTAACTTTTAGTCAAACTAAGGTCTTGAATGAATTGGATTGATAAAATTATGGTGTTTTATTTGTTGTAGTTGTTGTTCTTTTAATTGGTTTTATTTTCTTCTTCTTATATTGGGCATTTAGTTCTTCTTGATCTATGGAAGGGTTTTGGGTATGGTTTTGTTTGATTTTTAGGCAGTCTTACAAATGAAAAAGATTAAATATAGTTCATGAGTTGGTTTTATCTCATCTGCTATTTCATCTTAAATGGAATAACAGTCAGAGTTCCATTGAAAATGTAAGGCAGATGTGCTCTGGATAAATAAGTGGCATAAGATTGTTGCTGGTGTTTTCTACAACCGATGTAAGGACACAGTGGCCATCACTACCCCCAGAGTGCCAAGCCTGCTGTTCGTCACCGTCTTCATGGTTCCCTGCTATCGGTTAGTCATTTAAGGAGTGCAATGACTCATAGCTCAGTGCCCTGAACTCCAGGGCAAGCACCTCAAAAATATAGTAGCAGACAAATCGATGACAGTATTTTGTCCTTTGTGTCTTCTTAAAAAGCATGTTTTCTTTAACTCACTTACTGAGGTTTTATTATCTATTTTTCTATATAAGTATGATTAAGCTTCTAATTTTTTGCAATTTTAGTGCTCCATTAAAAGTACTATAAAAATTCAGCTCAACTCACTAATTTTCGACCTCATATTTTACAGACAACTTGACCATTCACCTGGGAAATTCATTACACTTTGCAAGACATCTCAAATAACAATTACAGTGCTTACCTGGGTATCACTATTAGACCAAATATACACTGATAACTTCTCACTCTACAAATAAATTTATGCAAAATTGTTTCTTCTATCTACTTTTAGGACTATAGAGAAAACACCTTTAAAATTAGATTATTTATTTAAAAAATTGATTATTATAATAATATACTTAAGTATATCTTTGTTTTTTGCTTAAGTTGAATGATTAGTTTCATCAATCTAATTCTTCACTAGATTTTAAACAGAAGACCTGCAACAAAAATACTACCACCAAAAGGTTTTGATGAAGAAACACATAAGAGGAGGATGGAAGGAGAAAATGGCAAAGAGAAAATGGAAGGGAGAGAACTAAAAGGAAGGGAGGGAGAGAGAGAGAAATACAGGAAAGTATCTTGAAACAATTTTACATTCGTTTTGGTGTTATGTGACACAATTCCAGAAATAAGAATGTAACAATCGGGATTAGAATGGTCTAACCTTTTTAAAGAATGCCAGGCATCTAGTTGGTGTGCAATAAACATTTATCAAATGAACAGCTATGTATTATAGTAAACCTTCTATTGACTATAGACAATTACAGGTGAATCTGTACAAATTCACTCTTAGGCTTGAGAAAACTATTTTCATTTTCAGAGGTTAGTCAAATGTAAATAAGTGGAGTGATACAAGAGCTTAAAATATGAGAAGAGAAAGCTACCTTTATTTTTAATAGCCTACATACTTCAACTCCTCTTACAGGAAAATTTCCAGCTGTTCAGGGAAAGAACCCATTTAAATAGGTTAGAAAGCAGTAGGAGCTCTTGGAGATCATTCTAAAAACAAAAAGAATTAATTCATTTTCCATAAAAACTAAAATATTAGAAACACAAGCAGTTTTTTGATAATATTTTTTATAGAGCATGTAATAAAAACCAGTGAACCAGCATATGAGGAAACCATAAGAATGAAAAATACGTATATTAGAAATGTTAATAGCAATATAAGATGAGAAATAGAATATGGGAAACATTTATCATGGTTTTATTATATAAAACTATGGTATTAATTCTTACAGATAGAACCTAGTTTAGGAATATATAAAAATGTGACATTTTGAATTCCTTTTCAGAGACGCCTGTTGTAATAAGCAAACAGAAATGTTAAGTTTCTGAAAAAGGAATATATTGCTAAGGGTCAAAAAGATTTAATATTGGAAAGTAGGCTGAGAGAAAGTCACTGAAAATGTGATCCTTGGCTACAATCAACACATTCATTCACTTTTAGCAGAGCCTTGATTTAATCAGCTTCAAGTAGGAGATGAAGTGTTTGAAGTGATAGAATTATAAATGCACAAGACCCAAGCAGAGCAAATATTAGTAACACCTCTGGATGCCCAATAGAATGTTTTTGTTCATGAAGTATAATCTTAAATTTTAGCTACTATATGGAATAAAATGCGAAAAAGTAACATTATAAAAAGTTTTTTTAAACAGAATAAAATGTTGAAAACTAGTAAAATTTTAGCATGAAAAAATGAATACGGTTCATAAGGCCAGGACTAATGGTTTACTATTTTTTCTGGTCCAGTGGTTTGAGCTTTATGGAATCATACATAATTTTAATAGTGTAGATAATCAGTACAAAGTCTGCTGCTGTGAAACCACAATACGAATGACCACACACTAGCACACAGCAACAAAATTAAACACACATATACAACATATTCAGGAAACTGAGAAGCAGCTTATCTCTGAAGAGTTTAGAAGATGGTATTGAGCTGTGCTAAATAATTGTGATTAAGGTGTAAAGGTGCAGTATAACAAGAATATTTAAATTTTTTTAAATTTTTTTATTATACTTTAAGTTTTAGGGTACATGTGCACAACGTGCAGGTTAGTTACATACATATACATGTGCCATGCTGGTGTGCTGCACCCATTAACTCATCATTTAGCATTAGCTATATCTCCTAAAGCTATCCCTCCCCCCTCCCCCCACCCCACAACAGTCCCCAGAGTGTGATGTTCCCCTTCCTGTGTCCATGTGTTCTCATTGTTCAATTCCCACCTACGAGTGAGAATATGCAGTGTTTGGTTTTTTATTCTTGCGATGGTTTACTGAGAATGATGATTTCCAATTTCATCCATGTCCCTACAAAGGACATGAACTAATCCTTTGTTATGGCTGCATAGTATTCCATGGTGTATATGTGCCACATTTTCTTAATCCAGTCTATCATTGTTGGACATTTGGGTTGGTTCCAAATCTTTGCTATTGTGAATAGTGCTGCAATAAAGACACGTGTGCATGTGTCTTTATAGCAGCATGATTTATAGTACTTTGGGTATATACCCAGTAATGGGATGGCTGGGTCAACTGGTATTTCTAGTTGTAGATCCCTGAGGAATTGCCACGCTGAATTTCACAATGGGTGAACTAGTTTACAGTCCCACCAACAGTGTAAAAGTGTTCCTATTTCTCCACATCCTCTCCAGCACCTGTTGTTTCCTGACTTTTTAATGATTGCCATTCTAACTGGTGTGAGATGGTATCTCATTGTGGTTTTGATTTGCATTTCTCTGATGGCCAGTGATGATGAGCATTTTTTCATGTGTTTTTTGGCTGCATAAATGTCTTCTTTTGAGAAGTGTCTGTTCATGTCCTTCGCCCACTTTTTGATGGGGTTGTTTGGTTTTTTCCTGTAAATTTGTTTGAGTTCATTGTAGATTCTGGATATGAGCCCTTTGTCAGATGAGTAGGTTGCAAAAATCTTCTCCCATTTTGTAGGTTGCCTGTTCACCTGATGGTAGTTTCTTTTGCTGTGCAGAAGCTCTTTAGTTTAATTAGATCCCATTTGTCAATTTTGGTTTTTGTTGCCATTGCTTTTGGTGGTTTAGACATGAAGTCCTTGCCCATGCCTATGTCCTGAATGGTAATGCCTAGGTTTTCTTCTAGGGTTTTTATGGTTTTAGGTCTAACGTTTAAGTCTTTAATCCATCTTGAATTAATTTTTGTATAAGGTGTAAGGAAGGGATCCAGTTTCAGCTTTCTACATATGGCTAGCCAGTTTTCCCAGCACCATTCATTAAATACGGAATCCTTTCCCCATTGCTTGTTTTTCTCAGGTTTGTCAAAGATCAGATAGTTGTAGATATGCGGCATTATTTCTGAGGGTGCTGTTCTGTTCCATTGATCTATATCTCTGTTTTGGTACCAGTACCATGTTGTTTTGGTTACTGTAGCCTTGTAGTATAGTTTGAAGTCAGGTAGCGTTATGCCTCCAGCTTTGTTCTTTTGGCTTAGGATTGACTTGGCAATGCGGGCTCTTTTTTGGTTCCATATGAACTTTAAAGTAGCTTTTTCCAATTCTGTGCAGAAAGTCATTGTTAGCTTAATGGGGATGGCATTGAATCTATAAATTACCTTGGGCAATATGGCCATTTTCATGATATTGATTCTTCCTACCCATGAGCATGGAATGTTCTTCCATTTCTTTGTATCCTCTTTTATTTCATTGAGCAGTGGTTTGTAGTTCTCCTTGAAGAGGTCCCTCACGTCCCTTGTAAGTTGGATTCCTAGGTATTTTATTCTCTTTGAAGCAATTGTGAATGGGAGTTCACTCATGATTTGGCTCTCTGTTGGTCTGTTATTGGTGTATGAGAATGCTTGTGATTTTTGTACATTGATTTTGTATCCTGAGACTTTGCTGAAGTTGCTTATCAGCTTAAGGAGATTTTGGGCTGAGAGAATGGGGTTTTCTAGATATACAATCATGTCATCTGCAAACAGGGACAATTTGACTTCCTCTTTTCCTAACTGAATACCCTTTATTTCCCTCTCCTGCCTAATTGCCCTGGCTGGAGCTTCCAACACTATGTTGAATAGGAGTGGTGAGAGAGGGCATCCTTGTCTTGTGCCAGTTTTCAAAGGGAATGCTTCCAGTGTTTGCCCATTCAGTATGATATTGGCTGTGGGTTTGTCATAGACAGCTCTTATTATTTTGAGATACGTCCAATCAGTACCAAATTTATTGAGAGTTTTTAGCATGAAGCATTGTTGAATTTTGTCAAAGGCCTTTTCTGCGTCTATTGAGATAATCATGTGGTTTTTGTCTTTGGTTCTGTTTATATGCTGGATTACATTTACTGATTTGTATATGTTGAACCAGCCTTGCATCCCAGGGATGAAGTCCACTTGATCATGGTGGATAAGCTTTTTGATGTGCTGCTGGATTCAGTTTGCCAGTATTTTATTGAGGATTTTTGCATCAATGTGCATCAAGGATATTGGTCTAAAATTCTCTTTTTTGGTTGTGTCTCTGCCCGGCTTTGGTATCAGGATGATGCTGGCCTCATAAAATGAGTCAGGGAGGATTCCCTCTTTTTCTATTGATTTGGGGTGGAGAGTTCTCTAGATGTCTATTAGGTCCGCTTGGTGCAGAGCTGAGTTCAGTTCCTGGATATCCTTGTTAACTTTCTGTCTCGTTGATCTGTCTAATGTTGACAGTGGGGTGTTAAAGTCTCCCATTATTATTGTGTGTGAGTCTAAGTCTCTTTGTAGGTCACTCAGGACTTGCTTTATGAATCTGGGTGCTCCTGTATTGGGTGTATATATATTTAGGATAGTTAGCTCTTCTTGCTGAATTGATCCGTTTACAATTATGTAATGGCCTTCTTTATCTCTTTTGATCTTTGTTGGTTTAAAGTCTGTTTTATCAGAGACTAGGATTACAACCCCTGCCTTTTTTTGTTTTCCACTTGCTTGGTAGATCTTCCTCCATCCTTTTATTTTGAGCCTATGTGTGTCTCTGCACATGAGATGGGTTTCCTGAATAAAGCACACTGATGGGTCTTGACTCTTTTTTTTCTTTTTCTTTTTTTTTTTTTGAGATGGAGTCTTGCTCTTTCGCCCAGGCTGGACTGCAGTGGCGTGGGGCGATCTCGGCTCACTGCAAGCTCCGCCTCCCGGGTTCACACCATTCTCCTGCCTCAGCCTCCCGAGTAGCTGGGACTACAGGTTCCCGCCACGGCACCCGGCTAATTTTTTGTATTTTTAGTAGAGATGGGGTTTCACCATTTTAGCCAACATGGTCTTGATCTCCTGACCTCGTGATCTGCCCGCCTCGGCCTCCCAAAGTGCTGGGATTACAGGCATGAGCCACCGCACCCGGCCGGGTCTTGACTCTATCCAATTTGCCAGTCTGTGTCTTTTAATTGGAGCATTTAGTCCATTTACATTTAAAGTTATTGTTGTTATGTGTGAATTTGATCCTGTCATTATGATGTTAGCTGGTTATTTTGCTCGTTAGTTGATGCAGTTTCTTTCTAGCCTTGATGATCTTTACAATTTGGCATGATTTTGCAGTGGCTGGTACTGGTTGTTCCTTTCCATGTTTAGTTCTTCCTTCAGGAGCTCTTTTAGGGCATGCCTGGTGGTGACAAAATCTCTCAGCATTTGCTTGTCTGTATAGTATTTTATTTCTCCTTCAGTTATGAAGCTTAGTTTGGCTGGATATGAAATTCTGGGTTGAAAATTCTTTTCTTTAAGAATGTTGAATATTGGCCCCCACTCTCTTCTTGTAGAGTTTCTGCCGAGAGATGTCTCGTTAGTCTGATGGGCTTCCCTTTGTGGGTAACCCAACGTTTCTCTCTGGCTGCCCTTAACACTTTTTCCTTCATTTCACCTTTGGTGAATCTGACAATTATGTGTCTTGGAGTTGCTCCTCTCCAGGAGTATCTTTGTGGTGTTCTCTGTATTTCCTGAATCTGAATGTTGGCCTGCCTTGCTATATTGGGGAAGTTCTCCTGGATAATATCCTGCAGAGTGTTTTCCAACTTGGTTCCATTCTCCCCATCACTTTCAGGTACACCAATCGGACGTAGATTTGGTCTTTTCACTTAGTCCCATATTTCTTGGAGGCTTTGTTCGTTTCTTTTTATTCTTTTTTCTCTAAACTTCCCTTCTCACTTCATTTCATTCATTTCATCTTCCATCACTGATACCCTTTCTTCCAGTTGATTGCATCGGCTCCTGAGGCTTCTGCATTCTTCACGTAGTTCTTGAGCCTTGGCTTTCAGCTCCATCAGCTCCTTTAAGCACTTCTCTGTATTGGTTATTCTACTTATACATTCGTCTAAATTTTTTTCAAAGTTTTCAACTTCTTTGTCTTTGATTTGAATTTCCTCCTGTAGTTCAGAGTAGTTTGATCATCTGAAGCCTTCTTCTCTCAACTCATCAAAGTCATTCTCCGTCCAGCTTTGTTCCATTGCTGGTGAGGAGCTGCATTCCTTTGGAGGAGGAGAGGTGCTCTGCTTTTTAGAGTTTCCAGTTTTTCTGCTCTGTTTTTTCCCCATCTTTGTGGTTTTATCTCCTTTTGGTCTTTGATGGTGGTGATGTACAGATGGGTTTTTGGTGTGGATGTCCTTTCTGTTTGTTAGTTTTCCTTCTAACAGACAGGGCCCTCAGCTGCAGGTCTGTTGGAGTTTGCTAGAGGTCCACTCCAGACCCTGTTTGCCTGGGTACCAGCAGCAGTGGCTGCAGAACAGCAGATTTTCATGAACCTCGAATGCTGTTGTCTGATTTTTCCTCTGGAATTTTGTCTCAGAGGAGTACCTGGCCGTGTGAGGTGTCAGTCTGCCTCTACTGGGGGGTGCCTCCCAGTTAGGCTGTTCAGGGGTCAGGGATCAGGGACCCACTTGAGGAGGCAGTCTGCCCATTCTCAGATGTCCAGCTGTGTGCTGGGAGAACCACTGCTGTCTTCAAAGCTGTCAGACAGGGACATTTAAGTCTGCAGAGGTTACTGCTGTCTTTTTGTTTGTCTGTGCCCTGCCCCCGAGGTGGAGCCTACAGAGGCAGGCAAGCCTCCTTGAGCTGTGGTGGGCTCCACCCAGTTCGAGCTTCCAGGCTGCTTTGTTTACCTAAGCAAGCCTGGGCAATGGCGGGCGCCCCTCCCGCAGCCTTGCTGCTGTCTTGCAGTTTGATCTCAGACTGCTGTGCTAGCAATCAGTGAGACTCCTTGGGCATAGGACCCTCTGAGCCATGTGCGGGATATAATCTCCTGGTGCGCTGGTTTTTAAGCCTGTCAGAAAAGCACAGTATTGGGGTGGGAGTGACCCAATTTTCCAGGTGCTGTCTGTCACCCCTTTCTTTGACTAGGAAAGGGAACTCCCTGACTCCTTGCACTTCCCAAGTGAGGCAATGCCTCACCCTGCTTTAGCTCGCGCACGGTGTGCTGCACCCACTGTCCTGCACCCACTGTCTGGCACTCCCTAGTGAGATGAACCCGGTACCTCAGATGGAAATGCAGAAATCACCTGTCTTCTGCGTTGCTCACACTGGGAGCTGTAGACCGGAGCTCTTCCTATTCGGCCATCTTGGCTCTCTCCAAGAATATTTAAATTTTAGAGGTACCATTTGTTGACTTGTGATGTAGTGTCCACTTAGTCAATTGACTACCTCCTTCAGATCATCTATTGCAGGAAAAGTTTTAGTAAACTGGTATCATTATCCTTTTAGAAATAAATAAGGTTTATATTATTATGATTTACAACCTTTGAGGTGGATTTTTATGAGCAATAGTTCATGCTATTGATAGCCCTAACACACTCTTTAAATTAAATTTACTCCTCTTTAGAAACTACCCCATAATTGTTTTTTTTCTTTGCATAGTAATTAACAGAAGTTTTCCTGTGATAAGTTAACTGGAATTACTTGTACAAGGATAGGGAAAGGTTAACGTATTATGTCTTACCTCCTTTAATTGTGAAAACAGCCTATCCAACCCACAACATAGGACAGCTTTGAAGCGGCCCAACACAAGTTTGTAAACTTTCTTAAAACGTTATGAGATTTTTTTGCAATTTTCTTTTAGCTTATCAGCTATCATTAGTCTTAGTGTATTTTATGTGTGGCCCAAAACAATTCTTCCTCTTCCAATGTGGCCCAGGGAAGCCAAAAGATTGGACACCTGCCTTAGACAAAAGGTATAGTAAAATAAAATTTAAAAATAAGATTTGTAAAAAGTAGGCTGGGTATGGTGGCTCAAGCCTGTAATCCCAGCACTTTGGGAGGCCAAGATGGGTGAATCACCTGAGGGGTGGAGTTCTAGACCAGCCTGGCCGACATGGTGAAACACCGTCTATACTAAAAGTACAAAAATTAGCCAGGCGTGGTGGCAGGCGCCTGTAATCCCAGCTACTCAGGAGGCTGAGGCAGGAGAATTGCTTGAACCCAGGAGGTGGAAGTTGCACTGAACCGGGATCGTGCCATGGCACTCCAGCCTGGGGGACAAGAGTGAGACTTCGTCTCAAAAAAAAAAAAAAGGTAACTACAATATTCCAAAAAGGAAAGCATTTCTATGGAGCCAAGTGCAATGACAGTAAGAAAACACAGAGGCAGAAGTTTACATATGGAAATGAGGATAGAATAGTAAGTTGCAAACAGCAGCAATCAACCCAAAGCTTTCCTCAGTAATGAGCCTACTAATTTAAGACAAGGGAGAATTTCAACTCTGTTGAAACCACTTAGTACAATTAAAAATATGAAAAAGGAATTTATTTTCATGGATGAATTCAGAACATTAACCATTACTGAACATTGATCAAATGTTGCCTTAATTTTCATGAGTATAGCTCCATATGAGGGTGCTGGTGGGAGTGAGACACACTGACCTCAGGGGTGAATTGCAGCCATGCAAATGTGGCTTGCACCAAAAGCAAATGGGATACAAGGCAAAGTAACTTTTCAAAGTTAAGAGAGGAATCTGTTGACTAAAATTCAGCTTTATGCACCATGGAAGCCAAATCAGAGCCCATAAGCATCATCTCTACATTTTCTAACTCTATCTTGTTTTGAAGGAAAGATTTAAACAGGGTTTTACTAGTATTGAACACAGTCATACATTCCATACCCAGAACTAGGGTAATTGCAAATTTATCCAGAAGTCTCAGTGATGCCAGGTGGCACCACGGGCACCTGGTGACCCAGTATTGTCAGTCCCTGAGGAAGCTCAATGATCTGTAAGTTGTGCAATTTCCCATTAGGTGATGCAAAATGGGGACTAGACAGACTTGGAAACTGGAGGCCTGGTTTTAAATATAGTCAGATAAAGCACTCGAGCAAGGGAGCAAAAATGTTGAAAGCAAAGCAAAATAAATTAGATAGCTAAGAGGTTCAAAGGCTATGATAAAGATTTTCCAGTGAATTCTAATTAAGAGAAAATTGCCAAAGAGAAGAAGAATAATTGCAAAGTAAAAGGCAAATGCAAAAGGGTGGTATGGATCAGTTGCTGAAAGTCAGTTTTTGATGGTGGCGGTTGATGTTAGATGTTAGATGAAGTGAAATGAAACCCTACACCAAATCGCAAAAAGAGAAAATTCTATTTTGTTTTAGTCTTCATTTAAAATACATTTTGATTGCTTATGCTCGGGCAAAGATTAAGGGGTGTATTAGTCTGTTCTCATGCTGCTAATAAAGACTTGCCCGAGACTGGGTAATTTACAAAGGAAAGGGGTTTAATTGACTCACAGTTCAGCATGGTGGGGGAGGCCTCAGGAAACTTACAATCATGGTGGAAGGAAATCAAACATGTCCTTCTTCACATGTCCCAGGGAGAAAAAGAATGAGTGCCCAGCAAAGGGGGAAGCCACTTATAAAACCAACAGATCTTGTGAGAACGAGCTCATTATCACAAGAACAGGATGGGAAAACCACCCTCATGATTCAATTATCTCCACCTAGTCCCTCCCATGACACGTGGGGATTATGGGAACTACAATTCCAGATGAGATTTGGGTGGGGACACAGCCAAACCATATCAAAGGTATAAATAAATTTTCCTTGTCTTTGCTTGATTTTAGTTGTAGGGATTTAAATGTTATGCTTTATTTGACATGAATTGTAAATTTTATTTTATGAAAATATTTCAGATTAATATAATCAAATAACATTTAAAAGGTTTTTAGTTTCAAAGCCTGGCATTCAAATAGGCTTATAGAGTGAAATCTTGCTTTCATAAGACCATACATGTTTCCATATAACAAGTAATTTTCAAAGAATTGTCTTTAGGTGAATACATATAAACTTACTAACAAAGTAGAAGATAAAAGTGTAATACAATGTGGGTGTTTGTTTATTTGTTTGTTTTTGTGAAACAAGGTCTCATCCTGCTGGCCAGGCAGGAGTGCAGTGGTGCAATCTTAGCTCATTATAGCCTCGATCTCCCAGGCTCAAACAATCTTCCTGCCTCAGCCTCCCAAATAGCTGGGACTACAGGCATGCACCACCAAACCTGCCTAATTTTTAAATTTCTTTGTAGAGAAGGGGTCTCCCTATGTTGCCCAGACTGGTCTCAAATTCCTGTGCTCAAGCAGTCCTCTCACTTCAGCCTTGTAAAGTGCTAGGATTACAGGTGTGAGCCACCATGCCTAGTACAATGTGGTTTTTGTCATGGAAATCCCAGTAAAAACTTTTATATCAGTAATGAGAGTATAATTTTCAACATGAATAACTCATTTTATGTATGTGTGTTACATAAATTATCTAATTTATATTAATATTTTATAGCTTATGTTAAAAATCCCTTTACTTAAAAATTTGTTGAAGTACATTTTTTCATTAATAATATTTTCCCATAAGAAAAGTCATTTAAGGTTTCATGTCTTTTTTATACAAAAAAGTAACATAATGAAATTTAAGTAATCTGCCAATGAAGCTGTAGTGAAACAAAAGTATAAGGTTGATATTTTGTTTTCCTGATTTTGTCTTTTCTTTCTCTTTTTTCAAAGAGTTCACACTTGAATTTCCTCACAGTTTCCATAATTAAATAGCCAGTTTTGGTAGGAATTATAATGCTTTGGTGCACTTGCCTTCAGTCACTGCCTGTGACTCATCTATTTATTTATTAATTCTCTTTTCCTTAGATGCATATTTTTTCTTTTGATATCATTTTAACAATTATAACTAAATAATTAATGTATAAATCCTTTAATAAATGCATAACTTTTAGCACTTAGGGTGACATCATGTAAGAGGCTCATTTTGTAATTTGGCAATATTAAAAGCAATTCAAATTCCATATTCTATTGGAGAGATTTATGCTGCTAGGTACAGATGGTAAAATCAAAGTTTCTAAACAACTATCTGAGTTTTTATGTTTTTCTGTACTGGAAAAATATCTATGTCTGTCACATTGAAACTCACTCAATAGTTCCATAGATAGTTTTTTTTTTTTAAATAATCATAGAAATTGACCCTTCTGGTCTTAAAGATTTAAACTTACATTTGTTTTATCTGAGTTCCTTCCTCAGGAAAAGACCTTTAGGTCTCTCAAAAAAATATCAAAGAACTGAAACTCACCGGGTCACCACATCCAGACAATGAGATGTCAGGGCTCCTCATTCATCATCATTGCTTCCCTGCCCCTCTCTAGTTCCTGTTTTCTTACACATTGTTACATTTCCTCCCTGCTATATAAAGCCCTGGTTTTAGAGATGAATTTGAGACTGAGCTCCCACGTCCTTGGCTGCAGCACCCAATTAAAGCCTTCTTCCTTAGCAAGAATCCTTATCTCAGTCATTGGCTTTCTGTGCCGAGAGCAGCAGGACCTAGCCTTGGTGTTTTTTTGTTTGTTTGTTTTGTTTTGTTTTGAAATGGAGCCAATGACTTATCTCAGTCATTGGCTTTCTGTGCCGAGAGCAGCAGGACCTAGCCTTGGTGTTTTTTTGTTTGTTTGTTTTGTTTTGTTTTGAGATGGAGTCTCACTCTATCACCCAGGCTGGAGTGTAGTGGCGCAATCTTGGCTCACTGCAACCTACACCTCCCAGGTTCAAGCAATTCTTGTGCCTCAGCCTCCCAAATGACTGGGATTACAGTCGCGTGCTACCACGCCCAGCTAATTTTTTTGTATTTTTAGTAGAGACAACGTTTCACCATATTGGCCAGGCTAGTCTTGAACTCCTGACCTTGTGATCTGCCTGCTTCGACCTCCCAAAGTTCTGGGATTACAGGCGTGAGCCACCACACCCCTACACCCCTGGTGTTGTGGTAACACATTTTGGTTCCCTGACAAGCAAATATGTTGCTCTTGTGGCTCAGCTGCCACAGCCCTGGTGTCTCACAAGCCCTCCTAAGCAGCTGCCTGCACAATTTTGGCTGAAGGTGGGTTTCTTCTCTCTCTGGTCTGCCACAGCCAGCCTCAACCATGTTCCTAATTGCCTCAAAATAACTGCCTTTGATATTTGATATCTACATCAGATGGGTGAGTGTCCTTGTGGGCCAAGACAGCAGAATCTGCTCCTCTCAATTTGGGAAATTTTTCAAAGAATTTTTATTTGTAGGTTAAACAAGCCCAACTGATGGAAAGAGGAAAGCACCTTGACTATTTCAATTAGGACACTCTTGGGGGCTTGTTTGTTGCAGCAGCAGTTGGATTGTGCTTTGGTATAAGCATGCATGTGATATAGTCATAGGAAATTAGAGCTCAGTAAAGTGATACTCTTTTATAATACTGTTTGGCCCCAGTGTTCTTTGGAATCTGAAGTTTGCTGTTGAATGGAAAAGTGGGCTATGTATTCAGGCTTTTATATTGCTATTCTAAGCAGGGTTGGACCTGGTTAGTAGGTTCCAGGTGGTGTTCTTCTGTGGTGCTCTTCAGCCCCAGTGTTCTTTGGAGATTGGGGATGCTTGGCCTTTAAAAATCAAACTGCCATGGCAACTGCTTTACCCAAAGTTTTTGTTAACAGCTTTCACTGGATTACCTATTGGTGGTAATGAAGTTCGGTCACGTGAACCTGTTGGTAGAGGGGTGAGTCTATATTGCTATCTCATGGCTAGAGTTCCAGTGTAAAAGCTATTGAATCTTTGTTTATGTGTGTGTATACATGTCTAAATGTGTTTATGTGTATGTGTATTTATTAAGTTATATGTTGTGTTTACCAAATTGGCTTAAAATTAAAGAGCACCTCATAGATAAAGATGTCCAAAGTATTTTTCAAGTTCACATGACCTAAATAAGTCTTTACTAAACAAGCTGGCTTTAAAATTATTGGTAAAATAAAAATAGAGATGTCTTCAGAATTTTCAGCATATGTTTTTGTCTGGGTTTTATATTTGCCTTTGCTAGATATTTTGATATATCAGGGTTTGCACAGGAGGTTGTAAAACTATAAACTCATCCAAAACAAAATGGCCTTGCTTTGTGTGCCTTCTTTGACAACTGAGACCAATTTAATATTGTTAGTGGAATCTTCTGAGTTACTGGCAAATTTACCTGTGAAATTAACTTTGAGGCTCTTACTTAAATGAGCACCTGATATTCAGTGAGTATTTTAAAAATGATAAACAAGGAAACGATTAACTTTAAGTGATGGTGTATAATATTTTAGTTTTCAAAAGTAATCTAGACCAACTGTTAAAAATGAAATAATTGAGTACCTGTAAATGAGATGCATGTTTTAGGTAAACTGGTGTCATTTAAATCTTTGAATGATTTGTATCATTTCCAATTAGAAAGTGATATGATATGGAAAAATATGTTTCTAAAACTTGTAAAATTGTTCTCCTCTATAAAGTACTAATATCCAATAGTTCAGGATTTCTTGCTTCCTAGGGTTTTACTAAAATTTAAGGTTAGTAAGAATAAAAATTAAAGTTAATATATAATTATGTATGTATGTGTTATTAGTGAGAAAAATAATAATTTTGTCTAATTCAAAAGTTATCTAAAAATTAATTCAAATTATGGACATGAAAAATTTATTCAGAAAACAAGGTAGTAAGGAACCAGTAAGTATGGAAGAAAGATGTGAAGAAAGTTATGTATATGAAGGTGTATTTTTGGCAAGGAGGCTTAAAAGAAAAGAGAATAAATTTGTATGAGAAAGAATCTTGTAAGGTGAATTTTTGTCCTAGAATGAAAAGACTAATTGGGGGGCATATAAAGAAGAAAATTTAGAACAAAACAAAAAGTCCAAATATGTCGTAGCTCATCTGTGTAAGTCATGGATTTTTTCCCCCCTGTTTCTCTGTATGGTCTATCTTTGTGCACATACAGAGCAAATAGAAACTTGAAAAAGTTTAGGCATTATCTGTTAAAAACTAACATAAAATTGGGGAAATTTGGTTAATAAACATTGCTCATAGTTAAAGCTCTTAGTTTTGATGAAGGTAAAATTAATATTGTAAAGAAATACATTCACAGTTTGACAGTTCTTTTTTAATCTAGTTAGGCATGAAGCCAGATTTAACATGAAGCCAAATTCCACACAAATGTTGGCGTTGCTTTGTTTCACACTGTATGTGCTCTTCTTCATAGACAGTACTAAGCACTAAAGTACTTACTGGTCATTTGCCTAAAGTGAATTTCTTAATTGCATAAAATGAACAATGGTATTGGTGAACTTTGAGTCATTAATTTATGTGCCAGGAATGAAATACCTATCATGAGTTTTCCTCTAGACTCTAGGTGACACTTGAGCCTCCAAGGTAAACTGAGTAGGAGAAAAAATTTACTGGTTTTCTGTTTATTTGTTTTTGCTTCTAATTTTTGTTTATTTGTCCTTTGTTCTCCTTTGGTTTTTACTTATATATACATATATAAGACCATTTTTTCAGTTTCTAATAAGAGGCTTTTATTTAGTTCTATGAATAGTCATTTTGTTTCTTAGGCATTTCTAATAATTCATCATTTCTTCTATTTATCTAGAATTCCTAAGCTAAATTTGTCAAGCCTACAAAAACTGACAGAGCATACTAGACATTTAAAATTTTGTTGATTTTACTTAGCTCAGATGATCTAGAGAGCTACAAGAGCTTTAAGATTTCTGGCAAAAAATAAAAGACTTATTTTTACAAGTTCAGAACAGAAATAGTACATTCCATATTTTGTTATTTGGAAAAGTAGATGAGAATAGAAATATTAAAATGGTGTTTATTTACCAAGGTAATTTAGTTCAATCCATATTTTAAGTTGGTTTCAGATCTTTTCTCTTAATGAGGAAAAACCTATGATATGGGTACAAAATTTTAATGTTCAGGAAAGATTGGCCTTGTCCTTAAGGAAATTATATTGATTGGGATTTCTCTCAAACTACTTTAGTTATGTTGACCATTATTAAAATTAAGTGACATTCATGTGGATTAAGTAGTAATTAATTTAAAAAAGTGAGACTTTCTAGCAATTTTTGATCTCCAGCCATTTATCACTGATGGGCTTTCATGTGTGTACTTGAAAACAAAATATGCACAAGTGTTGCACTGGTCTGAAGATTTTGGTGGTGAAATCTTCACCTAATCAGTTGTCAGTACTGTATCTAGAAATCAATCTTGGAAATGTGTGATAATGCTCTTTTAAATCACTGAAAAGAAATTACTGTATGCTTGTTCTTACTTTGTACATTGTATGGTATTCATGTGAAAGGAGATTATTTATACTCATTTTGAACTTTCAAAACTGATATCTGCATTTACCATTTTCTTAATGATGGAGGGAAAAGTTAGTTGTCTTACTTTGATAAGTTTAGCATAGGACCTATCACATTTTTTATGCTTTTGGTCACAGTTCTGTCACCAGAATACTAGCAATCAGACAAATTCAATGCGTAACCTAAGTATTTTAATACAGTGGTTTGAAGTGCTGCAGGTGGTAACTCCTAAACACCAAATCACATTGTTTTGCTATGTAGCATATTAGAATGATAGGACATTCTGTAACATAAATATCCTATTAACTAATCTTTGTGCCTTAAGTTACAGGCATTTGACTCTTGGGTCTGAAAAAGGCACCAATCCCTGCTAAATCTTGAGCATTGACATCAGTTAAAGCCTTGTCTTCGGACCCGGAGAAGGTGACAATCAAAATGAACTGTGTTTGTGAGACACAAAGCCAGAAATTAAAACGTTAAATCCCTCTAGGCCCAAGGACTGTTGCAAAAGAAGTGGGTGCATGAGATTGTAAGCACTGATTTTGAGGGATAAGATTAGTTCAGACTTTTTCTATAAATTAAATATTTATATCAAAATCACACTGTTGCAAGGCCAGCATCTGGGCCCATGTGTTGGAATAACAGGGTTTTTATGGAGCATTGATCTGCTCTGTAATAGAAAATTGGAAAAGGTTATAAAAAAGTTTATGGAAACCTTACCTTATGGTCAAACTCATTAAAATTAGATAGATTTGTTTATAAGTTTTTATTAAAATTAGATTGCAAATTTTTATTAAAATACACATGAATCTACCTCTAAATAAAGGCATGGATATAACTATAAATATAGCTAGATCATGATATATATAGACAAGATGCTAATACACAAAAATATGATGCATATGCATAAATGTATACACATCACTTAAATGAACATATTGATATTTAAATGTGGGGTATACACTTGCAATCTATTATACATATAAGCCATTTTTAATTTGATTTTGTTAAAATTGAAGCACCCACTACAAATGACCTCTCTCAGCTCAGAGTAGGTCTCAACTTCCTCCAATTCTGGAGACCCTAGCACAGCATTTCCCTGCCTTGATATGTTCCATAGCCCCTTTTCGTTTACTGTGCCTGGAATCATATAAGGTTTCAAAAATAGTGATTTCAAAAATAAAACTCTAAATTAACATCAGTTACCATGTGCAATCAATGGGAGATTTTAAACAATATGCATGCTTAGAATCAGAGGGACTGCAGCAGACACTAGGCATGTTTCAGGTCTTCCTAGGCAGCTTTCTTTCCTGAAACCTGCCAACCAGACACTCTGCTCAGGGAGATGCACAGCTTCCCACATCTCTGCACCTGACTGTTGCTCCAAGCTTGGATACAGTTGATTGATCAAAGACAAAATATATGTTTCTTCTTGTGAATATAAATTAAGAGATGAAGAGCTGTATTTAGTGTTCACTGGGTTCTGAACTCTTAAAATCGTGTAGGTTTGAAATGCATGTGTTGGTAGTCACACTGAGTTATGAGGCAAGAATCTTCATATGGTTAAAGCTCACCAGTGAATGCGACATTTAGACCCTGAGATTCTGATAGATAATATTAAAGGAAATTTAAAACTAAGAACAATAATTAACATCTGTTCATTTATTTACACACTCATTTATTAATTTGTGTATTAAACAATATTAATAACATATTTTGTGCCAGTCTCTCTTCTGGTTACTCAAGATGTATCAATAACCACACCAAACAAAAAAACTCCCTATCTGTGTATGATTTACATTTTAATGGAAACAGAAGAACATAGATAGTAACAAGGTAAATGAGGGTGCAGGGTTGGGATTGGAGGCTGACACAGGTGACAATGTTTAGATGATCACAGCAGCTCTGTTTAGAAAGCTTCATGGATCTAAGACATGCAGAAAGTGGGGGTGACCTTTACTGAGTGCCCTTTCTATTTATAAAGCAGGGACTATTACTTTCCCATTCTACAAGTGAAGAAACAGAGGAACTTCCCACATTCACTTCATTTTGCTTTGTTTTAATTTCTAAAATCTTATCAGGGGTTCATTTTAGTGAGTTCTTAAGCCCAGGATTTTCTATTGCTTTTGGTATTTGTTGTTTAGTGTTATGCTTTCCCTAAGGAGAGAGGCTGTAACTCACCTTCAACCTCATTATCTGTATGACCTCCTCTTTGGTCTATTTCATTCTTCTCTAATAAATATTTTAAACATTTACTTATCAGAGTAAATATGAAAATGCAGCTCTAGTTTTCCAAGAAACTTGTATTTATATCTACAATGTTAAGTGTTTCTGATTGCCACCTGTTACCATGGCTACAAGAAATTATTTTAGTTTGTTAGTTTTGTAGGAACATGGAAATTATTACTTTTTAAGCTTTTGATTCTCAATAGCTTAAAAGGTATTACCTCATTTGAAAATAAAGTACACATTTTAAAAACGCAAACTATTTCCTTAGCTTAGCTATAGTTGTCTCGTTTTAGGTTTTATGGAATACTTCTTCAGCCAGTAAAAAACAAACAAATTTAAATTGGATGTGCTTCCCCTCAAAAAAAAATAAATTAGGTATATATTTGAATAAAAGTATGCCAGAATGTTTAAGGCACATGTGAAAAAAAACATAAATTTCCTGTTCCAATCTCATTCACCAAATACATGAAAAGTAGACGCAATCTTGAATTTCTTTCACCTGAATGGGGCCTCAAGAACTTCAATCCACAGTCACCACATGGGCAAATTAATTGAATATTTCTAAATGTCCCACGTTGTGCCAGGCACTGTGCTCCTGTTGTAGCCCATTCACATCAGCCAGGAAGCGTAAGACATTATTGCAATTTTGGAGAACATGTTTTTCTGCCCTTGCTTTGCAAGAGTCCAAATAATGGAGAGGGGTTTTCACAAAATAACTTCACTGTTCTTAACAACTGAAAAACTTTTATTTCCAAAAGTTGAGCTCTTACAACAGCATAAAAGAATGTTCACTGTGAAGCAGAGCTGCTCAGCACTTTACTAGGTCATCCAAGGCAGTTCAGAGCATTGAGAAGGCTAGGATGGGACAATCGACTCACCCTTCAGTAGTGTTTCTTCCTCTGCTGGATAAAATTAAATGCAGCATTGTTAAGTATCAAGATGGCCCATTGACATTGCCAACATTATTTGACTTTGTTTGGAAAGGAAATCATTCCAGTCCTATTGCCGGGATCACAGTCCTTGAGGCAATTCTGTCTGATACAATTGTGTGTGGGGGAAGAGTAACATTCATCTCTCTTGAACTAAAAATTCTGATGCATGAATGTGTTTCTCTAATTCTAGCTTGGTGTCTTAAATTCAATATCATACCAATGTCTACTTACTATTCCACAATGACTCTTATGTCCCACTGCATCAACGCCTGGGAAGGAATGTTCCAATTTCTGTCACCTCCTTGGAAGACTCTTGGATATGTTCTTAGTTGTCTGGTCAACAATCCCCCCAAAATCCAAATTTACAGTGAACACTTTTTTGTAACAATATGTGTATAAGGTATAAGAGACTAAGATTAACTCTGCAACAACTGTTGCATCCCAGGCATCATGCAGTATACAAACACACACACAGATGTATACACACACACAGTCTACACTTCTGCAGGGGCATGGTAAATTATATGTGTGTGTGTGTGTGTGTGTGTGTGATAAACCATCTCACTTAATACTTGTTATTAACACAATACTATGGTGTCAATGTTATATGTAATTTACAAATCAGGGAACATTCTCAGAGTGTTTGAATAGCTACCCTAATTTCACTCCTTTAATAATAAGCAGACTCAATATTTGAACCCATGCCTGATATCAAAGGTAGTAATATTATGACAATCATAATGGCTAACATTTATTTTTTACTATCTATGCTGGGCAGAGTGTTTTACCAGCAATATTTTCACTTAAAAATAACAGCCACAGAGGTAGCTTTTACTATTATATTATTGCCATTGTGTCCGGAATTGGTGGGTTCTTGGTCTTGCTGACTTCAAGAATGAAGCCGTGGACCCTCATGGTGAGTGTTACAGTTCTTAAAAATGGTGTGTCCAGAGTTTGTTCCTTTTGATGTTCAGACGTGTCTGGAGTTTCTTCCTTCTGGTGGGTTCGTGGTCTCATTGACTTCAGGAGTGAAGCTGCAGACCTTCACGGTGAGTGTTACAGTTTATAACGGCAGCACATCTGGAGTTGTTCATTTCTCCCAGTGGGTTTGTAGTCTTGTTGACTTCAGGAGTGAAGCTGCAGACCTTCACAGTGTTACAGCTCTTAGAGGTGCTGTGGACCCAAAGAGTGAGCAGCAGCAAGATTTATTCCGAAGAGCTAAAGAACAAAGTTTCCATAGAGTGGAAGGGGACCTGAGCGGGTTGCCACTGCTGGCTCGGGTGGCCTGCTTTTATTCCCTTATCTGTCCCCACCCACATCCTGCTGATTGGTCCATTTTACAGAGAGCTGATTGGTCCATTTTACAGAGAGTTGATTGGTCCGTTTACAAACCTTTAGCTAGACACAGTGCTAATTGGTGTGTTTACAATCCTTTACCTAGACAGAAAAGTTCTCCAAGTCCCCACCCGATAAACTAGACACAGAGCACTGATTGGTGCATTTACAAACCTTTAGCTAGACACAGAGTGCTGATTGGTGCATTTACAATCCTTTAGCTAGACAGCAAAGTTCTCCAGGTCCCCACCCAATTAGCTAGATAGAGAGCACTGATTGGTGCATTTACAAACCTTTAGCTAGACACAGAGTGCTGATTGGTGCATTTACAATCCTTTAGCTAGACAGCAAAGTTCTCCAGGTCCCCACCCAATTAGCTAGATACAGAGCACTGATTGGTGCATTTAAAATCCTTTAGCTAGACAGAAAAGTTCTCCAAGTCCCCAACCAACCCAGAAGCCCAGCCGGCTTCACCTCTCAATCCCCCCTCCAAACAGGACACCCCAACTGCTGTTGGGAATTTGGCCGATGACCACTCTAGCTACTTCCTGCTGGATATAGGGGAAGAAGGGGCCATGAAGTTGTAGTGTCCTCCAGAGGAGAACTCTTTAGGCCACTGGAAGGGCCAGTGGGTCGGTCCAGGGGTCCTCGGTAAAAGTTGTTAGTTGAACTCATTTGGGGTTCCATTTGTAAGACCATCTGTAGCTTGATGGCCTCGATTCTAGAGGAAACGAATTTGACAAGCAGGTTAAAAATACAGGGCCCAAAGGCGAGTAACAGCAAGATGGCTGCCACAGGACATAGAAAGGGGAGAAGCCATGTTGCCCAACTCCAGAGGTTGGTATAAGAGTTTAAAAGGCATTGTCTGATTTCAGAAGCCTTTTCCTGTAAATGCCAGGCAACATCTCATACTATCCCAGAATGGTTAGTGTAAAAATAACACTCTTCCCCTTAGAAGGTGCAGAATCCTCCTTTCTCAGCAGTGAGGAGGTCTAGGCCTCCATGGTTTTGGAGAGTCACTGCTCCCAAAGAGTCTATTTGGGATTGTAGAGTAAGATAGATTTCGTTATTTCTTGCAAACTATCTGAGAAATCCTTTGAGAGTGTGTGGTGGTAGTAAGATCATGAAGTAGATAGACTGGCTATTCTAGTTCCTGTAGCAGTAGCCATTCCTAACCCTATAAGTAGGGATATTAGTTGTATGGCTCTGCACTGATGGACTTGAGCTTTGAGGGGTACTGATAAGGTCTGATTTCCTGGGGCAATGATAATGTTGGGACTTAGAAAGACTAAGGAGCAGGTGCCTGTCCAGTTAGTGGGGAGGCAGATATAGGTCGATGTTCCACATAAGAATATACCTTGGCTAGGTAGACAGAATAGTTTGTGTATGTTAAAAAGGTGTGTGAATTTGTTGTTTTCATTTTCCCATACTCCTAGAGTACTTGCCTAGGTAGCTCCAGTGAGTGGCTGGAAAGGGGTGTTGGGAGCAAATTGAGTGGCTCCCTGTGTTCTATTTTCCCACTGGAGAAAAAACCTTTTTGTATCTACTAAGAAACAATCGAGAGAGTGATTGAAAGAGGGGATGAGAAGGCATTCACTAGTGGTAGGGGCACTGCTGCAGGGGGTCCAGGGGTGAATGGTCATGCAAGGAGTATGTTTGCCATTACAAAACTTGGACTGTTTGTTAAGCAGGGAGGAGGTGATGATTCTTTGGGGCCCTGAGAAGCAGACAACCATCTGAATGGAGCTGTTTGGGTGACTCGGAAGTTACTATGATCAGTTGGGTCTTGAAGTTGCGGGGTTTAATTACACTGATGGAGTAGTAGGTGCCCCGGGGGCAGGCCTGATAACAGGTTGCGTTGGATGCATAAAGGGGCTTGGAAAGTTAAGATGGTATTCATAATTACAGGGCTGTGTATGGGCTTTTCCTTGCTTGTGTAAATAGGTGAGGTTGGAAATCTAGGAACGTAAAAGTTGGATTGCACGTCCTGTTAGGGTATTCTTGGTCCTATCAGAGATGGGGAAGTTGGCTAATGATTGCATGTTTAGAAGCCCAGAAAGGGTCTTTTCCTTCATAATGAGGGTGGTAGGTTAAGTTGGTAAAGACCCAGTTTTTTGTGGGAATGGGAGTGGCAATGTAAGCCGAGGTTGATAGAGAGATACAAAGCCAACAGTCATTTACCAGGGAAGGATTGGACTGGTTTAACAGAGAGTGGGTTAAGTTGAGAGTCTTGTAGAGGAGCTACAAGACTAATTAGGAGCTAGTGGAAGGGGAGGGATGATTGTATGAGGTATCCAAGGAAGCAGGAGGGATACATAGGCAAAGAGTAAATAGGACGGTAAAGAGGGTGCTCTGGAAGACGAGATCATTTTATCCAGTCTGAGTTAAAGGTAGGAGTGAATTGCTGTCAAAAGGAAGGAAGATAGAAAGAAGGTTGATGTGATTAGAATTTTCATCCTGGCAGGAGCTACAGTATATATTCCTATTGCAAAGAGTATGGTTATTATACTGCTTAATAATATGATGAAATAGTAAAAGGATTCCATTAAAGGGGTAAGGAGAGGTGTTAAAGATAAAGATTATGTAGGTTTTCACTTATCTTTCTTAAGGAAGAAGGGTTTTTTTCCTGAGGATCAGTAGTAGGAGCCTTTTTAGTCTGGGATGTTTCCTTCTGAAATAGATGCAAGTCCTCCAATGGTTCACCATTGGAGGCTGGTCTGGCTGATCTTGGGACTCCTGAGCTGACAGCCCCACAGGTTCCTCAGGGGGTGTCCAAAGTTTAACTTGGGTGTGGTGAATCCAAGATTCCACTCCTGCCATCTTACCTGCAGTGGAGGTAGGGATGATTACTGAGTATGGTCCTTCCCACAAAGAGTCCATAGATGGGCAGGTAGAGGGGAGAGATTTGACCAACACTAGATCTCCTGGTTGAAACAACTCTATTCCCTTTTCTCTGTGAGAACCTTCAGGTGGGTTTTTAAGGTTTTGTTGATATTTTGCCAAAGAAGTTACATCTTTCACCAAGTTGGCCATTTCCTGATCAAGTAGGAGGTCATTTGTGAGAAAAGGTCGTCCATACAGCATTTCATATGGACTGAGCCCCATTTTGTGAGGAGAATTTCAGATTCTCAACAAGGCCATGGGCAAAAGAGTAGGCCATGGGAGATGAGTTTCTTGTGTTAGTTTCCTTAAGTGCCTCTTAAGTGTTTCATTTGCCTTCTCAACCTTCCCTGAGGATTGTGGCCTCCAGGCGCAGTGAAGGTGATATTGTATCCCTAGCACTCTGGAAATTCCCTGAGTTACTGTGGCTTTAAAAGCCAGACCACTGTCACTCTGTAAGTTTTGGGGAAGCCCAAATCTAGGAATTATTTCATGAATTAGGACTTTAATCACTTCCTGAGCCTTCTCTGTCTTGCAGGGGAAAGCCTCTATCCAATTTGTAAAAGTATCAACACAGACCGACAAGTATTGAAATCCCTTTGACTTAGGCATATGGGTGAAGTTTAACTGCCAGTCCTCTGGGCCTTACAATGAACCAAGAGATTATTCTTTTGGCACACCTCACAGGCTTTGACTACCTGTTGGATGGTGCAGAGGAGATTTGGCCCTGTAAATAGGGATTTGGCCATTTGATGAGTGTTTTCAATGCCCATATGAAAAGTTTTGTGGAAGGTTTTAAGTATTTTCCACTGGCTGTGTTTGGGTATAAGTACCTTTCCTTCTTCTATTATTAACCACCCCAAGGGGAGAAAACTGTGCCCCCATGAAGGTCCCCATTGTGTTTCAGTTGGGGAATACTGGGGCTTAATCTCTTGGAGGGGGTTGTTCCATACCAAGTGTCCTTCCATAGGTATTTCTAATGGGAGGTTCTCCCTGGCAGCAATTTTGCCCTCAGCATCTTCCCTACGGTTTCATTCACCTTTTCTCCTTCACCTTTCTGATGGCTTTGACAGTGTAAGACTGCCACCTCCTTGGGTTTTTGCACTGCGTGCAATAACTCCATAATTTCCTTGTGGTATTTAATGGGGGTTCCCCCAGAGGTTAGGAATTCCCTTTCTTTCCATATTGCAGCATGGGCATGTAGGATTAGATAAGCATACTTGCTATCTGTATACACATTATTCTTTTTCCCTTTCCCAGTTCTAAGGCTCAGGTAAGTGCCACCAGTTCTGCTAACTGGGCACTGGTCCCTGGGGGAAGAGGTTTAATCTCAAGTATGGTTACATCACTAACTATAGCATAACCTGCTCTTCATATCCCATTCTCCACCAATGAACTTCCATTGGTATATAGATTATGGTTAGGATTAGCTAAGGGGATTTCTAAGAGATCATCTTGGGCGGCATAAATCTGGACTATAATTTATTGGCAGTCATGCTCGATTGGTTCCCCATCCTCTGGGAGAAAAGTGGCAGGGTTGATGGCCACACACATACGTATTTGGAGCACTGGTCCCTCAAAGAGTAGCACCTGGTATCTAAGTAGGGGGTTGTCTAATAGCCATAAACTTCCTTTGGCAGCTAGTATGCCATTTACGTCATGAGTAGTCCAGACAGTGAGATCCTTTCCTTGTATTATTTTGATAGCCTCTGACACTAAGATGGCCACCGCCACAACTACCCATAAACAGTGAGGCCAGCCTTTTGCTACTACCTCAATTTCCTTACTTAGGTATGCCACTGGTTGTGGGGTTGTCCCCTGAGTCTGAGTAAGGGCTCCAGGAGCTATCCATGCTCTCTCTGTGATGTATAAAGAGAAGTTTTGTCCGGTCGGAAGGCTTAAAGCTGGAGCTTGTACTAGGGTCTGCTTTAAGGTTTTGAAGTCTGTTTCTGCCCTTGGTTCCCATTCTACTAGATGAGTATTTGCCCTCTGGGTCTCCTTGACTAGACAATAGAGGGGCCTGGCTATCTCGCTGTATCCCTTTGACCTAGACACCTTGTACCCTTGATTAGCTAGAAAGTTCAAGAGATCTAGAGTAGCCTGCTGGCACAAGGCTTCTGAACTGGTAGCCAAAAGTAAATCATCCACATACTGAAGGACCAGAGTGCCTGGACTTGAGAAGTGGCCTCGATCTTGGGCCAGTGCCTGACCAAACAGGTGAGGGCTATCCCTACACCCTTGGGGCAAGATTGTCCATGTAAGTTGGGACGTGTGGTCTGTGGGATCCTCAAAGGCATAGAGAAACTAGGAGTCAGAGTGCAGGGGAATACAGAAGAAGGCATCCTTGAGGTCCAGAACAGTGAACCATTCTGCTTCCTCTGGTATTTGAGGGAGCAGGGTATAGGGGTTGGGAACAACTAGATATAGGGAATTACTGCCTCACTGATGAGTCTAAGATGTTTCACTAGTCTCCACTGACTGTTCAGTTTTTGTACTCCCAGAATTGGAGTGTTGCAGGGACTGCTGCATTTCCTTACTAAGCCTTGAGTTTTTAAATGTTTAACAATATCCTGTAATCCTTTATGAGCTTCAGGTCTTAAGGGATATTGCCTTTGATAAGGGAAAGTGGTGGGGTCTTTTAGCCTGATTTGGACTGGGTGGGCATTTTTTGCCCTTCCAGATTGCCCTTCCAATGCCCAGACTTCAGGGTTGATTCCCTCTTCAAGTAGAGGACAACAAACGGGTAACTTGTTCCCCACATTCATGTAGATAATAGTTCCAGGTTGGCTAATATATCCTTCCCTAATAAGGGTGTGGGACTTTCAGGCATAACAAGAAAGGCGTGTGAAAAGAGCAAAGTCTCCCAATTACAACTGAGGAGCTGGGAGAAATACCTGGTTACAGGCTGTCCCAGGATTCTTCAGATGGTAACGGACCTTGAGGACAGTCATCCGGGACAGGAGATTAGCACTGAGAAGGCCATGCCAGTGTCCAGGAGAAAGTCAATTTCCTGGCCCTCAATGGCTAAACATACCCAGGGCTCAGTAAGGGTGATGACATGAGCTGGCACTTGCCCTGGGCAACCTCAGTCCTGTTGTTGGATCATCTGTTTGGGGGCTTCTGACCCAGAGAACCTTTGTCCTCTGGGGCAGTGCACCTTCCAGTGATTGCCTCAGCATAGTGGACATGGATGAGGGGGTGGCTCATTTCTCATTGGACAAGCTTTTTTTAAGTGTCCTTGTAAAGCACACTAATAACAAGCCCTACCGTGTGATTGGCCTGCTCCATTTTCTGTCCTCTCTGAACAACCAAGGTTTGTTTGTCTGAGGGCCACGACTAAGGCTGGGGCCTTTCTCTGATCTCACTTTTCCTTTTGGGCCTGTTCCTCTTGATCCCTATTATGGAACACCAAGGTTACCAGGTTTAATAATGCCTCCAGATTTTGTTCAGGGCCCAGGGCTTACTTTTGGAGGTTTCTCCTGATATCTGCAGCTGATTGGGTAATAAACTTATCTTTTAGAATCAATTGACCATCGAGTGATTCAGGTGACAGGGGAGTATATTTTCTTAAGGCATCCCATAGCCACTCGAGGAAGGCAGGATTTTCTTCCTTTCCCTGAGTGATGGTGGACATCATTGAATAATTCATGGGCTTTTACCTAATTCTCCTTAGTCCTTCTAGAACACAGGTCAATAGATGTTTACAACTCCAGTCCTTATGATCTGATTCAAGGTCCCAGTGGGGATCCATACTGGGGACGGCTTGCTGACCTGTAGGGAATTTGCCCCTTTCTTCAGCTGTCATTCTATCATTTACTTGACTAAGATACCAGGTATCTCCAAACTCTCGGGCTGCAGCCAAAGCCACATTCTTTTCCTTAAAGAAACAACACCTACCCAAGAACCCGCAATTGCCCCTGGACCCTGCTGATCAGAATAGTTGTGCTCACTGACGCAGCAGTAGAAACACTAGTTTTCCTCCCAGACCACAAGGAGGACTGAGGAAGGTCAGATTTAGTGGTCCTTACTGACACATTCTCGAAAACCTGCACCCTTGCCTGTCCTCCTAGACCACAAAGAGGACCGAGAAAAACCAGATTTAGTGGCCCTTACCAACACATTGTCAAAAACCTGTTAGAGTCCTAAGCATTCTCCTGTTAGTATTGGGACCTTACCCATGTCCTATAAAGATGTTATGCTCCAAAAATGAAGTTTAGGGCCATACCCTGAGGGAGGGAAGTGATCTCCAGGGTTGGGAGAGTGACAGCTTTTGTCCTCACTTATATGAATAGGAAGGATACAATTTCTGAGGCTCCCCATATCATAGCTTCAGGAATAGCTTTTGTTAGGCCTGCTAGATCTGAGGGGTCCTAAAATTCCAGATAGTCCCCCCTATGATGGGGCTTTGGGCAAAAATTATGTCTTTCTGATTGGTGAGCCTGGGTGCCTAAAGAAGGTAACAGAGTCCTGGAGTTTATACTAGAAATCATTCTTACAGGAAAAACTGGAAAAGCACAAGAGACAGGGAGTGGTTTTTAAAAACAGGACTAGCCTTGGAGAAGAGAGGTGAGAGGAAGTTTTTCTGACAGGCATTAAGACCCAGGAGACAAGGGTCAGGATAGATAAGATAGATTGGTGAGTTTTGCTTGGGCGGCATGACTTTGAGAGTTCCACTCATGGCCTCAGGGTCAACTAACTTGTTGTTGGGACTCCAGAGCTGAATGCCTTTCCTCTCTGATGACCCTCAGTTCAGCCCAGAAGTAGAGGAAAAGTGGAAGCTGGTTCCAGGCAAACCAATGCTCCCAACTCCAAAGAGTCGAGAGTTGTTAGAAAGCCCTTTCCCAGAAAGCCTGACACCCGTGTCTTTTGTCTGGCAGCCTAAAGACTTGCTTTTGACTGGCCAACAGGTGCCCAGTATTTAGCCCCTGAATTCTAAGGAAAAATAGGACAGAATAGCAAGTGAGAGGGGTCTGATGGCACTCACTGCTTGGCGATAGGCAATGGTCCCTTCGTGGTCACCAAAATATGTCTGGAATTGGTGGGCTTTTGGTCTCGCTGACTTCAAGAATGAAGCTGCGGACCCTCGCAGTGAGTGTTACAGTTCTTAAAGCTGGTGTGTCTGGAGTTTGTTCCTTCTGATGTTCAGACATGTCCAGACTTTCTTCCTTCTGGTGGGTTCGTGGTCTCGCTGACTTCAGGAGTGAAGCTGCAGACCTTCACGGTGAGTGTTACAGTTTATAAAGGTGGTGCGTCTGGAGTTGTTCATTCCTCGTGGTGTGTTCGTGGTCTCTCTGACTTCAGGAGTGAAGCTGCAGACCTTCACACAGTTATAGCTTATAAAGGTGGCGTCGGCCCAAAGAGAGAGCAGCAGCAAGATTTATTCCAAAGAGTGAAAGAACAAAGCTTCCACAGAGTGGAAGGGGACCCAAGCGGGTTGCCAGTGCTGGCTCAGGTGGCCTGCTTTTATTCTCTTATCTGGCCCCACCCACATCCTGCTGATTGGTCCATTTTACAGGGAGCTGATTGGTCCATTTTACAGAGAGCTGATTGGTCCATTTTACAGAGAGCTAATTGGTGTGTTTACAAACCTTTAGCTAGACACAGAGTGGTGATTAGTGCATTTACAATCCTTTAGCTAGACAGAAAAGTTCTCCAAGTCCCCACCCGATTAGTTAGACACAGAGCACTGATTGGTGCATTTACAAACATTTAGCTAGACAGAAAAGTTCTCCAAGTCCCCACCTGATTAGCTAGACACAGAGTGCTGATTGGTGCATTTACAAACCTTTAGCTAGAAACAGAGTGCTGATTGGTGCATTTACAATCTTTAGCTAGACAGAAAAGTTCTCCAAGTCCCCACCTGATTAGCTAGACACAGAGTGCTGATTGGTGCATTTACAAACCTTTAGCTAGAAACAGAGTGCTGATTGGTGCATTTACAGTCATTTAGCTAGACAGAAAAGTTCTCCAAATCCCCATCTGACCTAGAAGCCCAGCTTCACCTCTCACCATCATTTGATAGATGAAGAAAGAGCCCAAGAAACAAAGAGTTCTAAGAAAGTGAAGGCAGAGACCAGCCGGGAAACCTCATGTAAGTAGTTCATTCTTGTTGTATAGGACTCCCCACTACATAACACTCAGCTTCCGTGTTCCTAAACTCAATCTATACCAATTTATTTCTAATTGTGTGGGTTTGAGGAGAACCCTTGGCAGCATTCCTTGAAACATTCACATTCTTTCCCCAAATCTTTGCAGAAAATAATGCATAAATAATAAGTGACTAAGATTTGTCATGGTATATTTAGAGGGAAATAAATAATTTCTGTCATGCATGTTCATGTGAAACAGGCTTTGTGTGAACAATAAAGCTTTTTAATCACCTGGGTGCAGGTGGGCTGAGTCCAAAACGAGTCAGTGAAGGGAGATAGGGGTGGGGCCGTTTTATAGGATTTGGGTAGATAGTGGAAAATTACAGTCAAAGGGGGTTGTTTTCTGGCAGGCAGGGGCAGGGGTCACAAGGTTCTCAGTTGGGGAGCTTCCAAGCCAGGAGAAGGAATTTCACAAGGTAATGTCATCAGTCAAGGTAGGAACCGGCCATTTTCACTTCTTTTGTGAATCTTCACTTGCTTCAGGCCATCTGGATGTATATGTGCAGGCTTGGGCTCAGGGGTCTGATATTCCTGTCTTCTTATGTTAATAAGAAAAATAACGTAAAATAGTATTGAAGTGTTGGGGCATCAAAAATTTTTGGGGGGTGGTATGGGGTTGTTAGAAGGAGGATTTGTGATATAGAATGATTGGTGATGGCCTGGATGCAGTTTTGTATGAATTGAGATACTAAATGGAAGACACAAGGTCTGAATAAGAGAAGGAATAAAGCAGGTATTAAAGGACTAAGAATTGGGAGGACCCAGGACATCCAATTAGAGAGTGCCCCAAGGGGTTTCAGCATAATTACTTGCTTGGTTGGTGAGTTTTGGGGCTCCATCCTTGAGTTTTTTTATGTTGTCATACACCAGGCCAGATTGATTTAGGTAAAAACACTTTTCATTTAAAAACATAGAGTCTGCTTTTTTTTAGCAGTGAGTAAGTCGAGGCCTCGGCGATTTTGGAAGAAAGAGAAATGCAAAGCCAGCAATTGTTTGTTAAAGAAGGATTAGAAACGGCTAGGACAGAGCAAGCGAGATTGATAGTGTGGTGGAGATAGCTGGGGAGAGGTAGAGGGTGGCATAAGAATGGGAGCGAGAATAAGAGTGAGTATAAAAGTAAAGAATAGGACTTCATCAGGGTGAAAGTATTAGAGTGTACTTCCTGTCAGCAAAGATTATCTATCCACTTTAAGAGATAATTAAGGGTGGTGGTTTGAGGTAAAACCAGGAGATATCAGTTATGATGGTTTGAAGGAAAGGTGTAAACCGGCAGTGTAAACAAAGGTAAGGTATTTATGAGTAGTTGAGGATGGTGAATAGGAGTATGACTAGACAGAAGATAGTAAGTATGACAAGTTTTTGGGGTGCAGTTCAAGTTGGGCTGGTGTCTGGACTTAGACTGGGCCTAATAAAAAGGAGACTCCATACAGGAGCTTAAATGAGCTGTACCCTGTAGCATCCCAAGGACAGACTCTAATTCAGAGAAGGACAAGAGGTAAAAGTACTGTCCAGTCCTTTTTAAGTTGGAGGCTGAGCTTGGCGAGGTGTGTCTTTAAAAGACTATTAGTCCATTTTACCTTTCCTGAAGATTAAGGACAGTAAGGGTTATGAAGTTTCCACTGAATACCAAGAGCCTGAGAAACTGCTTGGGTGATTTGACTAGTAAAGGACGGTCTGTTATCAGATTGCATAGAGGTGGGAAGGCCAAACCAAAGAATTATGTGTGACAGAAGGAAGAAATGACCACAGTGGCCTTCTCAGACCCTGTGGGAAAGGCCTCTACCCATCCAGTGAAAGTGTCTACCCAGACCAAGAGGTATTTTAGTTTCCTGACTTGGGGCATGTGAATAAAGTCAATTTGCCAGTCGTGGGCAGGGGCAAATTCTCAAGCTTGATGTGTAGGGAAGGGTGGGGGTCTGAACAATCCCTGAGGAGTAGTAGAATAGCAGATGGAACACTGAGAAGTGATTTCCTTGAGGATAGATTTTTACAATGGAAAGGAAAAGAGAGGTTTTAAGAGGTGGGCTAGCAGATTGTAACCCTCATGGAAGAGGTTATGAAATGACGACAGAATACAATGGGCCTGTGAGGCTGGAAGGAGATATATTCCTTGGTCCAAGAACCATTTGCCTTGTGTGGGAAGAGATTGATAGGTGGAAGTTTCAGTGGGAAAGTAGGTGGGAGTGACCCATGAGAAGGAGAAAAATTGGCCATGAGGGAGAGAAATTGGAACGCTAGCTGCTTCTTTAGCTACCTGATTAGCATAAGCATTGCCCTGAGTGATAGGATCTGATGCCTTTTGGTGGCCCTTGCAGTGAATGACTCCAGCTTCCTTTGGAAGTAAAGCAACCTTGAGAAGAGTTTTTATTAAAGAGGCATTAATGATGGAGGACCCTTGCGTAGTGATGAGACTTCTTTCAGCCTATATAACAGCATGGTGGTGCAGGATATGGAAGGCATATTTTGAGTCAGTATAAATAATGACACATAGTCCCTTTGCAAGAGTGAAGGCTCAAGTTAAGGCAATGAGTTTGGCTTGCTGAGAGGTAGTGGAGGGAGGCAGAGCGGTAGCCTCAATGATAGATGTGGAAGATACTATAGCATAGCCTGCCTTTGCTGGTGAGTGATGATTAGGCCTGGTGGAACTGCCATCAATAAACCAAGTGTGATCAGTGTGAGGAACAGGAGAGAAGGAAATATGGGGAAATGGAGTGAATGTCATCTGGATCAGAGAGAAACAGTCATGGGGGTCACGAGTGGTATCCAGAATAATGTGGGAGACCAGATTGAAGTCTGGGCCAGGAACAATGGTAATTGTGGGAGACTCAACAAAGAGTGAGTATAGCTGAAGGAGCTGGGGAGCAGAAAGTATATGCATCAGGTGTGAGGAAGAGAATAGATTTTGGAAGTCATAAGAACTGTAGAGAGTGAGTTGAGCATAGTTTGTGATTTTGAGGGCCTCTAAAAGTATTAGGATGGTGGCAGCCACCACATGGAGACATGATGGCCAGCCTAAAACAGTAAGGTCAAGTTGTTTGGACAAAAAGGCTACAGGGCATGGTCCCGGTCCTTGTGTAAGAATTCCAACTGCATAAGCCCTGCACTGTGGCTGTGAGTATGAAAAGGGTTGGGATGAGTCACGGAGAGCTACTGTGGGAGCAGTCTTTAAAGCTGTCTTCAAGGAAAGGAAAGAGGAGTGGGGAAATGATTTAGGATATATGGGGTCAGCTAGGTTTCCTTTTGTGAGCTTATATAATCGTTTTGTTAGGATGGCAAAACCAGGTATCCAAAGGCGAAAGTATCCAACAATGCCCAGGAAGGAAAGCAGTTGCTGTTTTGCAGAAGGGATTGGGTTGGAGAGATCAGTCAGACACAATTGGCAGGGAGAATGCATGTGTTTGCATGAAGAATTATGCTAAGATAGGTAATGGATGAAGAAGAAATTTGGGCTTGACTGAAGTAATGGAGGCTGTCTGCAAAGCCCTGTGGCAGTACAGCCCAGGTAAGTTGCTGAGGCTGATGGGTGTCAGGGTCAGTCCAAGTGAAAGTGAAGAGAGGCTGGGATGAAGGGTGCAAAGGAATAGTAAATAAAGCATGTTTGAGATCCAGAACAGAATAATAATCAGTTGTGTAGGGAGGTATTGAGGATAGGAGAGTATATGGGATTGGCACCATAGGGAGGATAAGCAAAATAATTTGGTTGGTAAGGTGCAGATCCTGAACTCACTTGTAAGACTTGTCCGTTTTTTGGACAGGCAAAATGGGGAATTGCAAGGAGAGTTTTTAGGCTTTAAAATCGCCATGCTGTAACAAGTGAGTGATAACAGGCTTTAATCCTTTTAAAGCGTGCTGTGGGATGGGATATTGGCATTGAGCAGGGTAAGGGTGATTAGGTTTTAATGGGATAGTAAGGGGTGCATAATCGGTCACCAAGGAGGGAGTAGAGGTGTCCCATACCTGTGGATTAAGGTGGGGAGATACAAGGGGAAGGTGCGAAGGAGGCTTTGAACTGGGGAAAAGGGCAGCAATGAGGTATGGCTGTAGCCTAGGAATAGTCAGGGAAACAGTTAATTTAGTTAAAATGTCTTGACCCAACTCCCTTGACCCAAGGGAGTTGGGCAGGTGAGGATAACTAAAAAGAATTGCATAAAAGAATGTTGTCCAAGTTGGCATCAGATTTGGAGAGTTTTAAGAGGTTTAGAATCCTAGCCGTCAATACTCACAATAGTTATGGAGGCAAGAGAAACAGGCCCTTGAAGAGAAGGTAATGTGGAGTGGGTAGCCTCCATATTTATTAAGAAGGGGACAGACTTACCCTCCACTGTAAGAGTTACAGAAAGCATCTGCGATAGTCCAGGAGGCTTCCAAGGTGATCAGGTAGTGTCAGTCTTCAGCCACTAAGCAAGAAGATCTGGGAAGGAGTCAGTCAGAGAACCTTGGGCCAGAGTTCCAGGGGCTCTGGGAGTGGCTGCCAGGTGAGTTGGACAGTCTGATTCCCAGTGGGGTCCCACACAGATGGGACACAGCTTAGGAGGAATCCCAGGCTGTGGGCATTCCTTGGCCCAGTGGCCAGATTTCTGGCACTTGAAGTAAGATCCTGATGGAGGAGGTCCTGTAGGAATGCTTGATTGCTGCAGCTTAGGCATTTTGAAGTTCTTTTGTGCTGGAGATGTGGCTGGGGTTTCTCTCACAGTGGAGGCAAGGAATTGCAACTCAGAAATATGTTGCTACTTGGCTGCCTCTACTCTATTATTGTACACCTTGAAGGCAAGGTTAATTAAGACCTGTTGTGGGGTTTGAGGGCTGGAATCTAATTTCTGGAGCTTTATTTAATGTCAGGAGTGGATTGGGTAATAAAATGCATATTGAGAATAAGACAGCCTTCTGATCCTTCAGGGTCTAGGGCTGTAAAGCATCTCAGGGTTGCTGCCAAACAAGCCATGAACTGGGCTGGGTTTTTATATTTGGTGAAAAAGAGCCTAAATGCTAACTGATTTGGGAGAGGTCAGATAAAGAAAAAGGAGCATTAACCTTGACTATGCCTTTAGCTCCAGCCACCTCTTCAAGAGGAAATTGTTGGGCATGTTGGGGAGGGCTAGTTGTGGAATAAAACTGTAAGCCAGGACCAGGTGTGAGGAGGGGAGGTGATAGAAGGATTATAGGGTAGGGGAGCAGAGGCTGAAGAAGAATTGGAGCCTGATTCAGCAGGCTGGGGAGCAACCTGAGGAGGAGCAGTCTGGGGAGGAGGGGAGAGGTCAGATGGGTGGTAGAAAAAGAAGATTGAAAAGACTCAGCAATGCTTGGGGTGGGGACTGAGGGGACAGGTGGGAGGGAAAGAAGTTGGATTTGGGATGAGTCGCATTGGGAGCAGAGACTAGGGAGGGACTGATGTGTAAAAGAATGCCTGGACGTCAGGCACCTCAGACCATTTGCCCGTTTTATGACAAGAATTGTTTAGATCTTGTAGAATAGAAAGATTGAAAGTGCCATTTTCTGGCTATTTGGAACCATTGTTGAGTTTGTATTGGGGTTAAGTGGTATGACAGAAGAAAATAAGACATTTAGATTTTAGGTCAGGTGTGAGTTGAAGAGGTTTTAAGTTCTTGAGAACACAGGCTAAGGGAGAAGGAGGAATGGAGGGTGGAAGGTTGCCTATAGTGAAGGAGGCAAGCCCAGAGAAAAGAGAGGGTAGAGACATGGAGAGAAGGGGTGGGGGGTGCTTGGCCCCCAGGAAAGTGGTGCTTGCCACTAAGCATGAAGGATCAAGGCAGGCATCCCCACAGTGATTGGAGACCTCTGAAACGTGGGTGAATAATCAAGCAGGCATCCCTGAAGTAATTAAACACAAAGGGAAGAATTCCCAAGTCCGTGACCAGCACTGGAGTTTTGGGTTCACGGATAAAACGTGTCTCCTCTGTCTCTACCAGAAAAGGAAAGGAACTGAAATTAAGAGAAGGGAGAGATTGAAAGATGGCACCAAGATCGAAAGGAGAAAGAGGTTGAGGGATAGTGAGAGAGGTTGGAGAAGAGAGGAAAAAGAGGCCGCTTACCCAATTTAAAATTGGTGAGATGTTCCTTGGGCTGGTTGGTCTGAGGACCCGAGGTCATAGATGGATCTTTCTCATGGAGCAAAGAGCAGGAGGACAGGGGATTGATATCCCAAGGGAGATCCCCGGATCCACGTCATGGCACCAAATGTCACACAAGTCCACGTGAGGAGAACACCAAACAGGCTTTTTGTGAGCAATAAAGCTTTTTAATCACCTGGGTGCAGGCAGGCTGAGTCCAAATAGAGACTCAGTGAAGGGAGATAGGGGTGGGGCCATTTTATAGGATTTGTGTAGGTAGTGGAAAATTACAGTCAAAGGGGGTTGCTTTCTGACGGGCAGGGGTGGCCATCATAAGGTGCTCAGTGGGGAAGCTTCTGACCCAGGAGAAGGAATTTCACAAGGTAATGTCATCAGTTAAGGCAGGAACTGACCATTTTCACTTCTTTTGTGATTCTTCACTTGCTTCAGGCCATCTGGATATATACGTGCAGGCCTGTGCTCAGAGACCTGACATTTTCTTCTTCTGTGTACACTATATTGTAACAAAAAATAAAAATGACAAAGCAGACCATTAAAAATAATGATCTATACATTTTTAATGATTGCTATTGATACAAATTTGATAATTACATAGACTGTATAAATTCACAGCCTTTTGCTCCTAAACTTATATTTTGTAAATGCCCCTAAAACATTTGAGCTTCTGGCCACATTATTTCAAAGTGGAATAATAGATCTTCTATGTCATCAGATACTTGGCTTGACAAAAACAGCCTACCTTGTCTAGACACCTGGCATTCTGGTGCAGAGGTATCTCTTTTTTAATAGAGGTTCATCTGTCAGTGTGTGTGGGAGTTCCCCAGAAATAAATCATCACTTGCAACTCAACCTCACAATCAGCTGTAATTATAAGTTGGACAAAATGTCAAAGAATCTATATATACAGATCAATTTATAGGAGAGCACTTAGTAGAAATGAGGAATCCAGTAAAGGGAATATTTACCTCCTGCTGGTCAAGCTTAAGTAATTGAAGTTTATACTCCCTTCTCATTCAGTGTTGCCCAACAAGATCAGGTGTTCATCTCAAATTTCAACGAAGCAGATTGGGAATGTTTGTTTTTCTTGTTTCTGTTGTTCTTGAGGATAAAGATTATCCTTAGCAGTTATGAAAAATGATATCTTTTTGCTGCATCACCAACTTTTGTTCATTCTGAAATCCTATGACAGTGACAGCAGTTCTTTGGGGAAAAAAAAAATCCAGCTTAGATATTCTAACCTTAAAAAGTTAACAGACATTCTCTATTGTGAATTTTTTTCCTATTACATTTTTGTTTGTGTTGTAAATCACAGTTACAGTGTCGCATAGATACCAGCCTTAACTTAGGCTTGAGAGGTAGAATTCTCTTAACTAACAATTGAGAGGGACATTTTCTAATTCAAATTTAGCTTTAGAGTTATGGCACATAAAGGAGATCCTTACAGAAAATTTGATTGTTTTATAGGCTGAGTAATAAAAACCTTCTTAGGCCCACAATTTAGCATAAACTTTCAAGTAGCTGTAACCGCTCAGTGGGTTCACCTTGCCCACTGCCTAGACAGAGCCAATTTATCAAGACAGAGGAATTGCAATAGAGAAAGAGTAATTTGCACAGAGCCAGCTGTGTGAGAGACTGGAGTTTTATTATTACACAAATCAGTCTCCTGGAGCATTCAGGGAACAGAGTATTTAAGGATAATCTGGTGGGTGCAGGAAGGCCAGTGAGTAGAGAGTGCTGATTGGCTGGGTTGGAGATGAAATAATAGGGAATTCTTGGGTGGAGGCCACAAGATGAGATGAGCCAGTTTATCAATCTCGGTGGTGCCAGCTGATCCATCAAGTGCCAGGTCCGCAAAATATATCAAGCACTGATCTTCGGAGCAGTGTAAGGAAGATCAGAATCTTGTAGCATCCAGCTACATGACTCCTAAACTATAATTTCTAATCTTGTGGCTAATTTGTTCATCTAGTCCTCAAGCAAGAAAGGGATTTGTCTTGGGACAGGCCTGTAATTAATATAATCTTTGTTTTGAACTATAAACTAAGTTCCCCTCAAAGTTAGTTCAACCTACCCCCAGGCTGAACAAGGAGTTTGGAGGTTAGAAGCAAGACGGAGTCAGTTAGGTAAGATCTCTTTCACTGTCTCAGTTACAATTTTGCAATGGTGGTTTCATAGCTGTACATTAAAAATTAAAAATAGGATCATTATTGCTTGGAGAATAACAAAACATGACTCATAAGATGAGGCACAGGAAAGCCTCAGGTACATGATGGGTTCAGGTACGTGACGACGTGGTGAGGGTTATTCTTTCCGAGGTTCCTTTGCATAACTCCCAAGTCACAAGTCTAGGGAAATAATGGATCTAATTTGCACCTGATATATTTTATGCCTTTGAAGCTGGACCTAGTCTTTATTTTTCTCCTTTATAACTTTTATTCTATAAAATGCTCCTAATTACAAAATTATTTTTAAAATATTAACTTCATGAAGCATGAGAAAATTTTCCAGACACAAAATTATCTTATAGACATATTTATATATACATATATATTTATATGCATATTTTATTTATAGTATATATAAATATATAGTATATATATTTATAGTATATATTTATAGTAAATATATATATTTATGAGTATATAGTATATATATTTATAGTATATATTTATAGTAAATATATATATTTATGTGTATATAGTATATATATATTTATAGTATATATTTATAGTAAATATATATTATGTTTATATATAATATATATAAATGTATATATGTGTGTGTATATGTGTGTGTGTATATATATATACATATATATATACACACACACACATTTTTATGGCATATGAGTGAGAATGTGTTCTCCCTCTTTTACTTTCTCTTTCCCACCCCCTATTGGCAAAATAGAAACAAATCACAGGAATGACGATCTTGAGACATCAATTTAATTCATACTTACTCAATTTGGGGTAGCTGTGAAGGATAAAGCTTTTTCAGTAAATTAAAAATAAGTGGTTTGAAAAAGCTCACTTGATATGAAAATGTTTATTAAATTGTAATGACTGACAGCTGGATTCATTAAGTGAGGACATTTTCCATGCAAACATGAGGATCATTATGTCAAAGAAGGTTGGTTTCAGCTGTAGTTGGGGAATAGTCACATTTTTAGGATTCAGTCATTGTTTCTGATGTCAGAGCTATATATTTAAAAAGTAGAAAATTCAAGAAGAGTAAGAGGCCATGACAAATGTGTATTTTAAAGTCTGCATTCAAAATATTCATATTGAATATTCCAAGCCACTACCATATTTAAAATTGTAATAATGAGCGATGTTTCCGTTTTGTACTCTGAAGCAACTCCATCCTTTGTGACATGAAGGGTTCCCATTAACTGCACAAGAACATGACCCCAAGGAAGTTTGACAAATGTTTATTGGCCGAGCTGACTGGTAAGGTGTGATAGATTGAAGACGGGAATGATGAGTAATAGAAAATCTCAGTGAAGAACTCTCTCTTGCTTAACATTATCTTAGGCATTTTAAAACTTTTCCAAACTTGTAACATTTGAATCACAAATAAAAATAGATGTTATTACAAGAAAAAAAAATCCCCATCAAAAAGTGGGCAAAGGATATGAACCAATACTTCTCTAAAGAAGACATTTACGTGGCCAAGAAACATATGAAAAAAGCTCAACATCACTGATCATCAGATAAATGCAAATCAAAATCACAATGAGATACCATCTCATGCCAATCAGAATGACACTCATTAAGATGTCAAGAAGCAATAGATGCTGGCAAGGCTGTGGAGAAATACCATGCTTTTACACTGTTGGTAGGATTGTAAATTAGTTCAACCACTGTGGAAAATAGTGTGGTGATTCCTCAAGGATCCAGAACCAGAAATACCATTTGATCCAGCAATCCCATTACTGGGTATATACCCAAAGGAATATAAGTAATTCTACTATAAAGACAATGCATACATATATTTACTGCAGCACTATTTGCAATAGCAAAGACATGGAATGAACCCAAATGTCCATCAATGATAGACTGGATAAAGAAAATGTGGTAAATATACACCATGGAATACTACACAACCATAAAAAGGAATGAGATCATGTCCTTTGCAGGGACATGAATGAAACTGGAAGCCATCATCCTTAGCAAACTAACACTGGAACAGAAAACCAAACACCACAGGTTCTCACTCATAAGTGGAAGTTGAACAATGAGAACACATGGACACAGGGAAGGGAACAACACACACCACGGCCTGTTGGGGGATGAGGAGTGAGGGGAGGGAACTTAGAGGACGGGTAATAGGTTCAGCAAACCACCATAGCACACATATACCTATGTAACAAACCTGCATGTTCTGCACATGTATCCTGTTTTTCTTTTTAGAAGAAATAAAGAAAAACAAAAATAAAAAAAAATAAGTAGATGTTATTTTTCTCACTTGAGGATCTATTCCTAGACTGGGTCTGAAATGATACTCCTTCATTTAAGATGTAGGAGGATTATTTCATTTATTTTCAACATTACTAGAAGTAATAACTCAGAGCTAAAATATGCATATTTATAAAATTAAGTATAAATTCATACTAAAAAAGATATTGTTGTGCCTGAATAAAAGTTTCTGGTTGTATAACAGATTTATAGGGCAATACTGGAAATCAAGAAGTAGGTGACAGCTTTAATACATGATCTAAGAAAGGTTTATGCATGCTAGGACATGATACGAGATGGGACTGCCAGTTCCCTCAATCTAAAATAGTTGCTGATAAATAAGAGCTGTGCAACGCATTTGAAGTAGTGGTTTCCAAAAACATGGGCACCCTCATGAGGATGTAACAGTGAATCCTTCCAAGGTCATACTTCCTTCTGTATTGCTGATGCTTCTAGAGTTGCAAAAAAACAGAAAACTAGTCTGGCTAATGAACATAGGAGATGACTTTTTACATATCAGGAAGCTCATGGATCAATGGGAAGGCAAAGAACCAAGCTTTAAAAAATAATAAAGAGCAGGGAAGCTCCTGGGGCTTCACAGCAAACACTATTTAAATTTGAGGATGTCCCCAGTGGAGTACATGGTATGGAACAATTTTCCTCTTCTTGGATCACTTATCTCATGACTAGAAATCCTGAGACAAGCATAAAATGATGTGTCACCACTCAGCTAAAGGAGGGTTGTGCCCCTTGATTGATGATCCCACCAAGTCAGCCCCTGATGTGGAAATAAATTGAGCACAGTCATCAAAGATGGGATGGACTGGGGGCAACAGGACACTGAACTCTCCTCTGCCCCCACCCTCAGCGAGCCTGACTTATTTCTTGCAGTCCTCATGCTTGTGCTGCCTCTTGCCCTCAGCCTCTTAAAAGCGTAACTGCACACTTACATCATGATTCCAACTGTATTTCAATTGTGGAATAAATGTTTTCTTCTCCATTTGGAGCTTTTCTCTTCCTCTTGTTCCTCCTTCTCATAATGAGCCTATAAAATCAAAGACTTTTATTGATTTCAGACTTTTAAACAAACATCAATAATCAATTTTAATAACCACCTGGGTTTATTTTATTTTTAGAACAAAAAAAGCAAATGAAACAAAAAACTCTTAAAACATCGTATTCTTTATATCATTATTTTTTTTTCACTGCAATATTCTTGGCCTTGTGATAGAGCCTAGAATAGAAATATGTATTTGTTGAACAAATAAGTCAATGCTTTTCTTTATATATGGTTTCTGTTTTTCCTAACTTGCTCATCCAAATAATTCCTACTCATCCTTTAAGTTTTGAGGACTGGGTTATCATAATTCAGCCAAACGACATTAAGGTTTGGCTCAGGCATCATTTGATTCTGAACTCCCAAACTAGCTTAGTGCCCTTCCTGTTTTTGTAGTACCTAGATTTTTTTCTACCACAATAATTACAACATTATATTGAAAATTTGTTTGCAGATGTTTCTGGTCTACAAACCATAAGCTTTTAAAAGACAAAATGTATGTATCTTTGTCTTCCATTAGTATTCCTAGGAACTAGTCATATAAAGTAATTACATTTCCACGAACCAGATTGCCAAGGTTCAAATCCAAATTTGGACATTTGACACTTTCAAACTCATCATCTGAGGCAGAGATTGTCCGCAATTGTGAGGCTAGCAAGGTAGCATTAAGTACTGAGGTGCTCCATATTTCTATTAGGAAGGTCAATATTAAAAAAAAAAAAACACTTCTGGGGTGTGGGTGGTCTGAGGTTGGTACTGGGAGGAGGGTCACACACAGAGAATAGGGAACTGGTTTGCTGGAGAGGAGATATAAGCCCCAGAAAGTGTGGGTCTGTATTTGGAGAGATGCAGTGAGGTGTTCCACAGGCCAGGGCCAGGACTGTGAGTTCACCAATGGAATGTGAGCTCTGGGTGCAAAATTGGAACACAGCACTCAGCTCTGTGAGATCCCCAAACACCAGTTTGGAAGCCATGCATCAACAGCCACAAGCAACAAAACAGAAGCACGCAAGAACTGAAATACTAACATCCTTCCTCTTGCAGTGTTCTTATAGTGCTCTCAATGAACAAAGCTTAACAGAATGTTTTCCATGAAGGAGAAATGCAAGGCATACAACTTTATTATTGCACAGCAGGTGATGAAAGGCGGATTTGGAGATCAGTCACCATAAACTGATGATTACAACAGTCCAATCAATTTCTATACACACCTTTCTCCACAAATTGAAACTCCTGTACACCTCAATATTATCAGCTAAGAAGATACAGCTGTCCTTTTTATAAGTGAAGTTTTAATTTTTTCCTAAGATGAAGAGAAGCCCAGTCCCAAAATTTCTTATATCTATCTGGCTATATTAAATACTCTTAAAATTTTGTTGCAGTCCCAATGAATATTCTATTACTTAAAGACAAGATTGTAAAGTTATACTTGAAATAGAATAAAAACGAGAGAGGAAGAGGAAAACTAAATAGCTTGCATAAATAAGCATATACATATACAATAAAGGAAAATATCCAAGCTACAAGAGCCCTCATATCTGAAATTGCTCAAGCAGCTGTAGTCAATATCTATCGCTTCTTTCTTCCATTACACATTCCATATTTTTCTCACATTCAGCCAGAACCTCTGCTGGTCTTATTTCTTTTTTCCTTTTTATTTATTTATTTATTTATTTATTTATTTATTGTATTTTTGAGATGGAGTCTCGCTCTTGTAGCCCAGGCTAGAGTGCAATGGCAGGGCTCACCACAACCTCTGCCTCCTGGGTTCAAGAGATTCCCGCTGCCTCAGCCTCCCAAGTAGCTGGAATTACAGGTGCCCACCATCACGCTTGGCTAATTTTTTTAATTTTTAGTAGGGACAGGGATTCACCATGTTGGCCAAGCAGGTCTCGAACTCCTGGACCTCAAGTGATCCTACTATCTCGGCCTCCCAAAGTGCTGGGATTTCAGGCATGAGCCACCACGCCTGGCCATTCTTATTTCTTTATATGATGGAATGACCCAAACTTTTATTCCGAAATGGTCTACATCTCCAATCACTCTGCCATTTTGTATTAGAATTTATTACGTATGGAAACACTAAGACAATGTTCCAGAGAATCTTCTGGGTTTCAGTCACGTTGCTCCTAAACAATCACATGATGATGTGCTAAGAACAGAGTTACATTGTAGGGTCTCAGGTAAGCAGTTAAATGTTCCAAAACAGAAGGAACCTGTGCCATTTTTTAATCATAACTGATTGGCCGAAACTAGTTACATGGCACTGCCAACAGAAAAAGAAGGTAGGAAATTATAATTATCTTATGTGCATAAAAGACAGGAGACGTGGGTAGGGGTGAGCCCTAGAAGTATATACAAAAATAATCAAAGGAATTTTCAGCAACAAGTATTACGATGTGATCACCAGTATTCATTGTATCATCTCCTTTCAAGTACCGCTATTTTCTTTGCCCCCATGAGTATATGCTCTGGGGGCACAGAGTGATACTGCTTATTAGAGTTCAGTCTCTTTTTTATTCTGACTTCTTTCACTTATAATTGGAATTTATGGAATTTTATGATTTTTTCTAAAAGTAGCATGCTTTCAAGTAAATAACAAGTCTATCTAGATAAGTATATATGAAATTAAAGGTGACAAATTATGAATAAATGCCCAGAAGTTTTATATCCATAAACTTACAAATGTGAGAGAGTTTCGATACTCTCTCATTTGTACAAATAAGCAGTACAGAAGGTGCTCAGGAAACCTCAGTTCTTACATCTTTTGTCTTTGCCACCAATTGTGTAAAATTAGGCAAGTTATTTTTAACCATTCTTTGTTTCAGTATGCTTTGGAACAATACTGTTTCGAAGGGTTTGCAGAACTCTTTAAACCCAAATAGGGGCTATCTATAGGACCATGGGCCTTAGTTTAACAATGCTTGGAAGAAATACTATTTCAATCATGACTGTGTTCTGCTGAATTTTGAGAAACCTGAATACAGTGACACAATAAAACAGGAAGGTTTTCTTGTTTCTTCTCACATAACAAGAATTCTGAAGGTTGGCAATTCAGGGCTGCTGTGATAATTTGATAGCACCATCAGTGTCATATGGATTCCACTCCCACTTCACCACGTCTGCTATTTTGTGTTTCTTATTGTTTTACTTTCATCTGCATAAGAAGGAAGATGAATGTGGAGAAGGCAAAGGGCAAGAGCCAGTTTCAAAAAAAAATGTGTGTTACTTAGGCCTATTCTTTTTTAGTAATCACAGAATTGCTTTCCTGGAAGTCCTGTAGCCTCTACTAACAGATTATGGCCTGGAATATGGAACATGACTATCTCTAGCTGCAAGGGGCTGACACAAATAAAATCTATATTCAGTAAGCAAGAAAAGAAAAATGAGTACTGATTAAGCAACCAGCAGTGTTTGTCACAGATAATTATTTAAGCTCAGTTTTTGCACTTTTATTCCAGAAATTTAATTTAATTTTTCTCTCTCTCTCTGTCTTAACAGGGCATTGAACTTTAGTTATAAAAACAATTTTTGTCCATTTGCAATTAATGTAAGCATCAGGTATGAACCAGACACTATTTTCGCCACTAAAGACGGATAGTCCAGTCATACATGGTACTACTTTCATGGAATGTGTATTTATACTTCAATATACAGTTAACTGGCCCATCTCAATGGAGTCTCACAAGAAAATTAAGCCCCAATATCCAATGATATAAATTGTTTGTAATGAATTATTTTGAAATATATACACCTACATGGCATTAGTTATGTACTATTTTTGGGAAATTTGGGAAATTAGTCACTCATAATTTTTCATGCTTAGATAAGTAACTGCAGCTGAAAGGCACATATAGGTAGATTAATTAATTTTTTAAAGGAATGCCAAAGAGTGGCAACCATCATGAAGAAAAGCATAGGATGTTGTATTTAATAAATGATTAGTGGAAGAAATAGGACACATGAAATCCTATACCCAGCAAAACTATTCTTCAAATTATTCTTCAAAAGTGAAGAAGAAATTAAGAAATTAAGTGAAGAAGAAATTAAGACATTCTTATATAAACAAAAATAGTAATTCATTACTCGTAGAATTGTCTTGCAAAAAATACTAAAATGAGTCCTTCAGGCTGAAATAATTCATTAAACAGTAACTCTGATCCACATGAAGAAACAAAAAGCAGTGGTAATGGTAACAATGGGCAAATATAAGGCAGTATAAATGCATTTTTGTTTGTAATACTTTTCTTCTCCTAAATAATTTAAAAGGCAATTGCAGCCAGACACGGTGGCTCACGCCTGTAATCCCAACACGTTGGGAGGCCAAGGCAGGTGGATCACCTAAGGTCAGGAGTTCAAGACCAGCCTAGGCAACATGGTGAAACCCTGTCTCTACTAAAAATACAAAAATTAGATAGGTGCTGTGGTGCATGCTTGTAATCCCAGCTACTCGGGAGGCTGAGAGAGGAGAATCGCTTGAGCCTGGGAGGCAGAGGTTGCAGTGAGCTGAGATTGCGCCATTGCACTCCAGCCTGGGTAACAGAGCAAGACTCCATTTCAAAAAAAGGCAGATGCATAAAGTAATAATTATAAATCTGTATTGATTGTTTTACATTGCAAAGGATATGATTTTTATAGCAATAGCAATAATTAGGAGGTAAGAAACAAAGTTATATTGGAGCAAAATTTTTGTATATTATTAAAATTAGGCACTATTAATTTGTACCAGATTGATTTGATCTAAAATGTTCATTTGCATCCTTAAGGCAACAATTAAGATAATTAAAAAAATATAGAGACTAAAAAGGGGGGATTAAAATGGTACACTATAAACTCTGTGTTTTACACAAAATGCTATATTTTTGTAAAATAAAGGCAGTAATAAAATAACTCAGGAACAATTGCATGACAATAACCCACATTCAGTACAAGATAGAACAGTTACGCAGAAAATAACAAGGACAAAAACATAAGCTAATGAGACCCACCAGATATCTATAGATACTCAACTGATAACAGCAGAAAACATTATTTTCAAGTACACATGGAACATTCTCAGGTATAGTCATATACAAGAATAAATTAAAAACTATAAAAACCATACAAAGTATATTTTATGACCAAAATAGTATTAAATTAGAAAACATTAACAGAAAGAAATTTAGAAAATTCTAAAATTTGTGGAAGTGAAACAACACACTCAGATAATTGATGAGTCAAAAATAATCACAAGGAAATTTAAAATGTAGGTTGAGATGAAGAAAAATGAAAACATAATATGACAAATCTAAGAGTAAGGAACTAAAAGAGTGCTCAGAGAGAAATTTATGTATAGAAAACATATTAAAAAGAAAAGTCTCAAATCAAGAATATAAACACCCACCTACAAAATTGGAAGAAGAAGAGCTAAACACAGAGACACAGCAAGTAGAAAGAAGGAATAAAAATTAAGATTAGAGTGGAAATGAATGAAGTACAGAATACAAAAGCAATAGAGAAAATTAATGAAACCCAAACTTGCTTCTTTGAAAAGATAAACAAAATTGGAAAATAACTAGGCTAAATGACCAAGGAAAATTGACAGAAAACTCGAATTTTAAAGTCAGCAATGAAAGTGGGAACATAAGCTTATAGAAATTTACAGAAAGAATGATAAGGGGATATTATAAATAACTCTATGCCAATTCATTAGAAAACTTAGATGAAATGGACAAATTCACAGAAAGACACAAACTAACAAAACTGATTCAGAAATAATTTTTTTAAAAAATCTAAATATATCTATAATATGGAAAGAGGTTAAATTAATAGTTAATTTCCCACAAAGAAAAAACAAAAGCCAGATGGCTTATTTGTAAATCCTACTAAATGTATGAAGAAGAATTAACACAAATTGTTATAAACCTTTCCAAAACAAAATAGTAAAGATTGGAACCTGCTTACTCTATGAGGTCAGCATCACTTGGATACCAAAATTTTAAAAATCTGCATCCCATGAAAACTGCAGATATCTTATAAATATAGATATAAAAATTCTTAACAAATAATAGTAAACTGAATCCAGCAACATCTAAAAAGGATTGTATACCACAACCAAAGGAAGTATATATAGGAATGCAAGTGTAGCAAAATATCTGAAATGAATCAATGTAATACATTATATTATTAGTAGAAATAACAAAAAACACATGATCACATTGATAGAAACAAACAAACAACAAAGCATTTGACAAACTCCAAAACCTCTTCATGATAGAAGTACTCAGGCTACTGAGAATGGAAGTAAACTTCCTCAGCTTTGTGAAGTCTATTTTTGAAAAATGCATAGCTAAAATAGTACTTAGTGGTGAAAGATGGAGTACCTTTTCCTCTATATCAGGAACAGAACCAGAATTTCCACTTTTTTTACTTACTTACTACAAAGCTACAATAATCAGACGTGTGGTACAGGCATAAGGATAGACATATATGATCAATGGCAAATAACTGACAGTCCAAAAATAAGCCTTCTATGCATGGTCATTTGATTTTCAGACAGGATGTCAAGCCAATCCAAAAGAGAAAGAATAGGTTTCTCAACAAATGGTGCTGAAACAACTGGAAATACATATGCAAAAAGAAAAAGGAGAAGAAGTTTGTCCCATTCTGTGACAGTTAACTTTGTAGCCAACTTGGGTAGGCCATGACACCCAGATATTTGGTCAAACATCAGTCTTAATGCCATTGTGGAAGTATTTTTTAGATGAAATTAACATTTAAATAATTAAACTTTATGTAAAGCAAATTACCTTCCATAATGTGGGTGGGTTAAATTCAATCAGTTGAAGGTCTTAAGAGAATGAAATTGAGGTCCCTAGAGAAAGAAGGAATTCTGCCTGCAGACCGCCTTTAGCCATCTGCAGCATCAATTCTTCCCTGGGTCCTGAGCTAGCTGCCTTGCCCTTCCGTATTCAGACTTGTTAGCCCTCAGGGATCGCATCAGCCAATTTCTTAAAATAAACCTCTCTCTCTCTTTCTCTCTCTCTCTCTCTCTCTCTCTCTCTCTCTCTCTATATATATACATTCTATAGCATCCTATAGGTTCTGTTGCTCCAGAGAATCCTAATACACCTTCCTCATACCATTGGCAAATGTTAACCCAAAATGTATCATAGACCTAAATGTATGAACTGAAACTATAAAACTCTTAGAAAAAATCATAAGTATAAATTTTTGTGATCTTGGGTGAGGCAAAGATTTCTTAGCCACAATTCTAAAATATAATTTACTTAAAAAATGATAATTAGATTTGATAAAAATCTTAAAAAGTTTGAGCTAAGAACAATACCACTAAGGAAATGTTTTAGGTTTTTTTTAAAGCACAAAATGGAAGAGAATATTTGCAAAAGAAATGTAATGAGGGTCTAGTATCCAGAATATATAAATAACTTTTAAACCTCAATATTAAAAAGATAACTTGATATTTTTAATGAGAAAAGAATCTAAATAGACAGTTGTCTGGCAAAAGATATGAGGGACAATAAGCACACACAAAGATGCTCAATATCAATTATTAGGAAAATGTGCATGAAAACTACCATGAGTTTCCACTTTGTACCCACTAGCATGACTACAATTTTGAGGACAGGCAATAATGAATTTTGGCTAGGATGTGGATAAATTAGAAGCACCAGATATTACTGGTGGGAATGTATAATAATGAACCAACTTTGGAAAGTGATTTGATCGTTTCCCAAAATGATAAACATATAGTTACTGTATGACCCAGTAACCACTTCTAGGTATATACCCTTGAAAAAAGGTCAAAATGTGGAAACAACTCAAATGTCCATCAATTGAGGAATGCATAAACAAAATGGAATATGTCCTTACAGAGAGTTAATTATAATCCTGAAAGACACAATCCACAATCCCAAACGCTACAATCTCTAAAGATCAAAATCATAAAAGTATAAATCTAAAAGGAGGCAATTTAAAAATTCTTTAAAATATATTTATTTATATCTTTAAAAGGTAATTTATTTGAGAAACATCCAAAAGCAGAACTGAACAATTCATATGCCACTTTACACAATAAAACAGGCAATTAATAACCCATGTATTTTTGTAAGCATAAACACCAAGTCACATGGTTATATCAGTTATGAGGAGATGAACCATATACACAAAAAAAATAGGTCAAAAAGGGAAATGTAGAAATGCATATCACTGTGCTTGGTAATTGGGTGCACCCAGTTTTATAACTGGTTATCTAAAAAACAACCTAAGTCATTTGATGAGATCAATCAAAAACCAGGATGCATCACCATGGCATATGCAGCCCTCCAAATAGCAGAGATCTTGAGAAATTTTATCTTTCGCAAATTCAGATGTCCACAAAGGACATCTCTTTATTTATCAAGGAAGTTTTAACATTGTTCTGTACATGCACAATACTTATAAAGTTGACTTTGTGATAATGCACTTTCGTGGAGTCAGATTTGCAAAAAAAAAAAAAAATGCCTAAAAGTCCCTACACAATTTGTATCTCCAGTATGGGCAATGATGTGAAGATGAAATACATAGTGAAATGCTTTACTAGGTTTCTAGGTATTCCTTAATCCAGTCAAGCTGACACCTAGAATTATGTCTATGGGTCCACCCCTTGTCAAATGGGCACCTACACATATCTCCTTAAACCGTACTTAATTTCCAAATAAAGACAATAACAATTATGATTCAAACCCATCCTCAGAATGAAGTATTACTTATCAATAAAAACAAAAGATCTACCAGTACATGCTGCAACATGGATTAGCCTTGATACCATTATATATGCTCATGAAAGAAACAAGACAAAACATCCATGTACTAATTATTCCACCTGTATAAAATGTCTAGAATAGGCAAATCCATAGAGACTGAAAGTAGATTTGTGTTTGCCAGTGGCTGGGGGAATGACAAAATGGGAGCAAATACTAATGGGTACTGGGTTTCATTTTGAGGTGATAATGTTCTTAAATAGTTGTGATGGTTGCACAATTCTGTAAATATACTACTTAATTTTACCATTTAAAAGTGAATTTTATGCTATATGAATTATATCTTGATAAAGCTATTACAGTATGTTTGAAAGGGAAGGGATCAATGGCTTTGATTTGGACACTTTATGTTTTAACATACCCATTAAACACCCAATACAATATGTTAAGATGCATATCTAAAAGACTGCATCTCAAAAGAGAGGTCACAGCTAAAAATGGAAATTTAGGCACCATCATGATATAGCTTTAAATTTTAATTTAAAACCTGGGAGTAGTCAGTCTTCTAAACGTGGAGTTGACAAAATTTTCTTTCAAAAAACAGCAAAATATATATATATAAATATATAAATAAAAAATATAAATATATATAATATATAAAAATATATATTGTATATATTATATATAATATATCATATAATATATGACATATTATATATAATATATAACATATAATATTATATATATTATATATAATATATCATATAATATATGATATATTATATATAATATATAACATATAATATTATATATAACATATATGTTATATATAATATAATATATGTTATATATAATATAATATATGTTATATATTATATGTTATATGTTATATATTATATATGTTATATGTTATATATTATATATGTTATATGTTATATATTATATATGTTATGTTATACATGTTTGTTATATATTATATATGTTATATGTTATATATTATATATGTTATATGTTATATATGTTATATGTTATATGTTATATATGTTATATGTTATATGTTATATATATAAATATATCTACACTTATACACAGAAAGAGAGAGACCAAGATGTAAAATAAGAATATTATGTAGGTACTTATATATGTATTGATATAATTAATAATAGAATAATAAGTATATATATTTGTAATATAGATCAACTGATAAGAAAAATGGAATCTTTCGTGGCATATTCTGTTACTTAATTAAGATTAAAAGTTAGTGTTCTTTATCTCCAAAATCAACTGCAGATATGTGTCTTTTAATGCTGACCTGGAATGAGATTTTACATGTTTCATCTTTGAAATGTCTTTTCCCACAGGTAAAGACTGTCAAATACTGATGTCAGTCCATGAGCATTTGATTTTAGCTGAGTACATTCATTGTTTGGAAAGCAATTATAGAATTCTATTATTCTTCTCTTGATATTTGACTTTCAGCATACCCTTACATTGTAGGTTAACTTCTAAACAAAGGCTAAATGACAGCTCTTCAATTGCTTGCTTCAATAGATTTGAAATATGAATATTTCTTCTGCACTTGCATTGATGTATGAAACCTGGAATGCTGGAACTGGAGTCTGAACTTGAAAATATATCCATTGAAATGATATGTGAGGGTACGGAGACCGCTCCTCCTGTTTTAACTTTAGACAGCCCATGACATGTACAAAGCAGGTTGACATTCCTTCAATTCAAGCAGCGTTAGACATGATGGCAAAGATGTCTCCACAGGTGTGTGTTGTACGCATTTACACAGAGCTTCACACTTAGAAGGGTCCAGCAGTTGGTTTAATGTTCTGCTGTCATAGTCCTGAGATTTTAAATATTTTTTTCTTTCAACTTGAGATACATAAAATATTCATATCTGCTGTTCCTTGCCACTCCTTTTGCATATAGTCTTCACGATGCCTCAAGAACACAGGGGACGCATAATGTATGAGTGATGAGTGAGACTCAAAGCAAGTACAAGATAAGCATGCTACATCTGCAACTAAGTGGAATGCTGACTGCCCACAAGACCACACATTCTCTTCAAATTAGAACTTGCTCTGAGGCAATGACATTCAGAGAAACACAAACAATCAAAGGACATTATCATCCTACTCAGTCCACTGACTCACACACCAGTCTCCTCCAGAAATACCCTCACAAACACACCTGGGGCAGACCAACATTTAATAAAGAGTAAAACCACCTGTGTTTTTCTTTCAGCAGAATAGGGAGAGGCTCATTGCCTACTGAAGAACTGATAATAAATAATGGATTGCCATCTATCTGAGTCTCCCTTAATTGAGTCAAGTCGACACCCCACATCAGCCATGACAAGGTATTTCCACTGTTCTGGTACAAATATACCATGCAGGCATGTAGGAGCCACAAAATATAAATTATATAATTTTGGTAATTCTGCATAAGTTTAGTGCTCTTCTATGTATCTTAAATTGTCATTGTACCACATATAGATGAATAGGAAAATTCATTTTTAGGGTGTCAAGCAGCAGCGTACAGTTATGAGAGCACCTCATATCATCTCTGTTGCAACTTCCCAACTCTGCCGTAATAGTGGTAAAACAGCCCTAAAAGCAATAACTAGTTAATGAGTACAGCTGCTTTCCTATCAATCTTTATTTGTGGACTTTGAAATTTTACTTTGAGGTACAACGAAATATAATTGCCTATTGACTTTTTTCAACCATTTAAAGTATTAAAAACTGTTCTTAGCTTGCAGGGCATTCAAAAACAGATGGCAGGCTGGATTTGGCTCAAGGGCTGTATTTTGATAATCCCTGATCTAGAGAAAAGAAATGTAAAAGAAAGGTACGTGGCTCAAGACCAAACCTTAGAACACTAATATTGAGCATTTTAGAGGAAGAGGAGACAGTTTAGGAGAAGGAATGAGTCGCCAGAAACGTGGAAAGAAATCCAGGATCATGCAGTTTCATGCACTGAGGAATTTCAAAACTGAAGGCATGCTGAAGCTGTGTCCTGTTCAGCTGACGCCAGCCATGGTAGTCAGCACTGGCAGGAAGAGATGAGTTCATCAGTGATCTCCTGGAGCACAATCTCAGTGGAATGATTTGGAAGAGCAGCAAAGAACGTGGATAGAAGAATCAAGTGGTTCTGGGAGGTGAATTCATGAGGTGCAGGCAATTCTTTTCAGAAGTTTTAGCATTTATTTAATTATTATTATTTTTGCAAAGTGTAGCATGCTAAGTAGAAGTTGTGTCCAATCGAAAACCAATCAAATAATTTATATGCATACATCTAAAAGTTATTTTGGGGTTTTGTTTGTTTTAAGATGGAGTTTCTCGCTCTGTCGCCCAGGTTGGAGTGCAGTGGCGTGATCTTGGCTCACTGCAACCTCTGCCTCCTGGGTTCAAGCGATTCTGCTGCCTCAGCCTTCCAAGTAGTACACGCCACAACGCCCGGCTAATTTTATTTTATTTATTTATTTACTTTTTTTTAGTAGAGACGGTGGGGTTGGTGGTGGGGGGGGGTCTCACCATGTTGACCAGGCTGGTCTTGAACTCCTGACCTCAAGTGATCCGCCCACCTCGGCCTCCCAAAGCGCTGGGATTACAGGTGTGAGCCACCGCACCTGGCCAAAAGTTTTTGATTATAGGGGTAATTACCTCTAAACTCAGAATTTAAATGTAAACTAACAAACAGGTTTTTCTATCTCCGTCAGTATTTATATAACGCAATTTATTTTGTTTGCTTTCATTTTAGTAACTGTTTTAAAAATTAATGCTGTCGTTTTATTAGTTACCTTTCTTTAAAGCTGACTCCACTTTTTAAATGTTGAACTCTTGACAGTTTTTCAGCCTTGCCCCTCCTTTCTCCTATGACCCACGTTTACGAAAGCCTAGCTCCTCCCTCCTTTGCTGTCAGCAGGGCGTTCAAACAAGAGCCTACAATGCTGGCCCCGCCCTTAATCACAACAAAACCAACCGGCTGCTCTCTCTGATACCTGCTTGAGGGGCGTGTCCCGCTCTCCCCAGGATCCTCATTATGTAAGCAGCAAAGCTTTCCATACCTCTTCGTGTGTGAGCGACTGTGGTGGTCTCACTATGCAGACAAGCTTTGCCGGGGAGTGGGGGGCGGTGCGGTACTTCTTGTTCCTCCATAGTGCGCTGGTGAGCTGGATTCCGAGGCTCTGTCCTCCAGCACCGGAGTCCGCTCTCGCTTTGGTTTGCTCACTCCTGCTGCCTGCCTGCGGTTACCATAACTATCTTGGCGTCTGCTCCTGTGATGTCCCATTCTGTTCCTTTTTTTTTTTTTTTTTTTTTTTAAGACAGTGTCGCTCTTTCGCCCAGGCTGGAGTGCAGTGGCGCGATCTCGGCTCACTGCAAGCTCCGCCTCCCGGGTTCACTCCATTCTCCTGGCTCAGCCTCCTGAGTAGCTGGGACTACAGGCGCCCGCCACGGCGCCCTGCTAATTTTTGTATTTTTTTAGTAGAGACGGGGTTTCACCGTGTTAGCCAGGATAGTCTCGATCTCCTGACCTCGTGATCCACCCGCCTCGGCCTCCCAAAGTGCTGGGATTACAGGCCTGAGCCACTGCGCCCGGCCTCATTCTGTTCCTTACAAGACGGACTTGTCTGTTATTGGTATTTGCATTTTTTACATGAATGTTAGAATCAAATTGCAAATGGTTAACTAAAAAAAAAAAAAAAGAAAGAAAGAAAAACTTCCTAAGGTTGTATTGAACCTATAATTTGTGGAGAAATAAAATATCGTTTGTAGATCTTTTTGGATTTTCTGTGTTCAGACAACACAATATGTTGTCTTTAAAAAGTGACACTTCCTTTCTTTCATTACTTATGCTGTGAATTTATTGCTCTTGCCTTATGATAATTGCCCAGAATCTCTGTACATTTTGAATGGGCAGGAGATCCTTGTTTAGTCTCAGTATCAGGAAGAGATTACATGGGTCACAATTAAGTATTAAAACTTTTAAATATATTTTGATTTAATAAACATGTAGATTTTGATTGCCTGAAATAAAGGAAAATAATGTTAATTTGGAATATTAACATCATTCTGTGTAGATTATAGAAGTATATAGAAGCATATAATAATCAAATTTTAATTAAAATGTGTATTCAAATTGATGCTATAATACTTAAAGGTATGTGACTATGTGTATTTTTATATAACTGTATACTTTGCACATACTTTCCCTAAGAACTCAGAATTATAGAAAACTATATTTTTACTTTCAAGCTGAACTTGAAGATGACTTGTCATTTAGAACTCAGCTAAAACATCTCATCTGTACAATTAAGACTTCCCACTGATTGCCACTCAATTATAGACATCTTAAATTGTGCTTTTCTTTTGCATGTTGACTTGATTATTGACTACACCCTTCAACCAAGAAGCAAGAATTCCCTGAGAGAAGGAACCATGGCTGTTTTGTTCATAGCTGAAGGCCAAGGAGAGTTATAACCCTGTTCCTGAGACTTAGAACAGTACCTGGCCTATGGTAAGTACTCAGTTTTTATTTGTGAGCTGATGAAAATTGATGTAAATAATCCATCTGATTGGAAATACACAAAGTTAACTTCATGAGTGAAGGTCACTCTCAGGCTTTAAAAATTTACCTGTAACCTGATCAAATCACTAGCATATCTAGTCAAATTTTGTCAAAAGTCACTGGCCAATATATATAGCTCAGAAAATCTAAGTAGTAGAGGCAAATATAATTACATACTGTTCTATGATATTGTTGTATAAAAACTTAGCAAATCCCTGCAAAGGGCCGACACTGTTTTAGCCACAGGAATGGAGATAACAAGGAAGCAAATCAGACCCACTTCCTGTGAAGCACATCCTGCATCTAGCAGCTTTTCAGGTTCCTTACTCCTTTGCAAGGCTATTCATATTGTTATCTCTTTATGCTATGATTGAACATGCAAAATCTTTTATGAAATTTTTTTGGTAATTCTATGCAGACAAGTCCATTATCAGAGTGTGAATTGCCTATTAAAATAAATGTATTTACAATGTAAAAATAATCTGGTCTTATAGACCAGTGAAATCATGCTCCTATGACTATTTTGCATCTCATTTAAAATAAATAACTTGGGGCCCGGCAGGCTGGCTCATGCCTGTAGTCACAGCACTTTGGGAGGCCAAGGTAGGTGGGTCAGGGTCACTTGAGCCCAGGAGCTCAAGACCAGCTTGGGCAACATGGCAAAACCACATCTCTACAAAAAAATACTAAAATTAGCCTGTCATCGTGGCCTATACCTGTAGTCCTAGCTGCTCAGGAGGCTGAGGTGGGAGGACCACCTGAGTCCCGGAAGGTTGAGGCTGCAGTGAGCTGTGATCACACCACTGCACCCTATCCTAGGTATCAGAGTGAGACGCTGTCTCAAAAATAAATAAATAAATTTAATCAAATAACTCGGCATTCTGATATATGAGTGTTTATACAAAACTAATTCTGGTAGACTTTCAATAGTTTTCTTACCTTTCATTATAGTCACTGTCTAGGAAAAAAGAACCCTGTGTGAAACAAGGACAAAGTGGCTTCCAGTCATGTACCTGGGCCAGTGTCCCAGCCTTGGAGTTTCTAGCCACAAAGCAGAGATCACACCTAAAAATAGACTTAATCATTTTTCTTTTTCTAATTTATTTCTTTGGATGGCATTTTGGTTTGGGAGGTTTTTATGTAGAGTCTTCCACTTTGAATGTCTTAGCATTAGAAAAGCCACATGACTCAGGCATAGGTGGTTCTCCAGCTTGTTCCTGTGTGGGAGGCACCTTCCTCCAGCTGCCACTTAGAAGTATAAACAGGAGCCAGTAACAGGAGAAACTGGTGTCTGGAATCTTAGCGAAAGTGGTCCAAAAGTCAAGGACTAGCCCGGCCAAGGAGAGACCACAGAGGCTTGGGACCATGTACCTGCATACTAAGGTAAAGGAATTCTCCATGACATTTCTTCAATATGATTAATATTTCTTACCAGGGTCATTTAGGATTTAATACTCAGTCTCGTGGCATTTTTTTTGGCAGTAGGTAATCCAAGTGGTGATAAAAAGCTCATACAAGGTCATAAGAGATACTGAATTCAGCAGCATATCACTTCATTATTCATACATGTCATGCAGTGTTACAAATGATTCTGTATTTGGATTCTGTCAGGTTCCAATGGCTTTAGTATTAGAAATATATTTAAATATCTTAAGAAAATATATTATGTAACTTAAGAAATAAAGAATTACAAAATCTGATCAAATGTGATAGTGGTATAATATGTTGTGTGTTTGCAGGTAGCCATGAGAGACAAAAGTTCAGGGGCAAGTCAGGTCTAGCCACATCCTAAGAAGCTTATGAAGGGCAACTTTAGTGAAGGCTTTAGTGTCACAGCCTGAGTGGTAAGAGTGTTTGTCCTGGAGCTCCAGCTCCAGATCCCAACTCAGCCAGAATCGCTGATTCATGAGCCCAATGAACCATGAAGTTAGTGGTCCACTGTGTCTCAGGAAGATTTAGAATATTAAATAGAATGTTCAAGAGACTGTAAGTCATGAGACTGTAATATCAAGTCTCATGTAATTACAGTCAAGAGATGGTAATATCCAGGCATTTAGAAATCTGTGAACATTTTGTATTTTATGTTCTTGAACATTTTAAGAAAAATTAGCCTACTAGAAAAAGAAATCAGACTTTAATAAATTTAGAATATAGACTTTTACTAAATATAAGGATATTAATTCATTAAATTGTAAGACTTGTGAAAAAACTAAGAAAACGTTATCAGGCAGAAAATTGGTATACTTAAAGATAAAATCAAGTACATTTTATAAATGTAGTTAAAATGATAACTAAACTTATAAATAAAGACCTCGATTAATGCAATGTTAAAAGTTGCTAGATTCATATTTGGAATAAGAGGATTTATAAGCTGAGCCTAAAAGCTTAAAGACATGTGCTTTTAAAATTAAGACTTCAATAACTGTAATATCCATTTTTACAAACCAAAGCAAACATCTAATTTGTCTTTGCTGTGTTGGAAACTGCACTGAGGACATGAAAAAGCTTAATTTTGATACATTTTTCTTACAGAGACACAATTAACAATGGTTGTCTTCTCATAGTGCTTGACTAGGGGAAAATAATATTCTCATCAAGCTTAGCAGGTGCTTTGTTTCATATATCGAGGAGAGTGCTCATTGCTAATGTTAAATAATACATTAGGATTCTGGATATACATATTAGTTTAATTGCCTCCATTAATATTATTCGATAGATAGGGAAGTATCTACTCTTCTTTTCCTGAAACATCTTGACATTGGAGCCTGGTGTATTGAAGTCCACATTTAATTCTCTCAGCACTGTGAATGACATTGGCATAAGCTCAAGGGAAATAATATATCGGCCTTCATAGGACAGAAATATATGCCTTTATTATCCTCTGCTTACACATTTGGAAATTTTACAGTGTGAAGATGATGTTTATGGCACTTCCTATCTGTATTTTAATTTAAACTTATGACTTTATTAAACAAAAACTTCTACTCTACTGGAGCAATACTGAAAAGCTGACTTACAACTGTGCCACAATGTTCTTTGGGAATTCAAGGCGTCTAATTAACGTCCAAATATATGCTCAGTGTGTGTTTAGAGTTTAACAGTTCACTATAGCAGTCACCACTTAAAAAAAAAAAGAAAATCATTTTTCTCCTTGGGAAAATTAAAGAGGAGTAAACAAAATTAGGGAACATAAAAAAAGCCATAAAACTGAGCTATAATAGAAAGTTGCCCTTCTTCACACAGAAAAGGAATAAAATATAAGGGCAGGAATCTTTTCAGGCAAGAATGGTGTTTTTCACCCCCTCTTTGTCAGCCTGTCATCCAGAGGTCAGCAGAATCTGAGGCCTTCAGATCCTGAGCCCCAAGAAGGCTCTCCCGCCAGCCTGTCTCCGCTCTCTGGCCTTTATTTGCTTTCCCCTCAAGCTGCTCTACCATGCAGGCCAGCCTCTGAAGTGAAGCCTTCTTTGTCATTTATACTTTGTGGTCATGTACCAGTCTATTTTTGTTCATGTAATAAATTTGGCAATGCACTGATAATGTCAGACAACAAATACATTTTAAGTGGTGCTCTATAATTGATAAATAATGCATACATAATAATTTTGTATGTAATGGTAATAGTCTGTCTTTTTCACTAAGCTAATGGAAGGATGCAGGGGATGGTGCTATATACATGTATCCTATTTATAGTAAGAGCAGCAATGTACACTTCCATAGAAAATAAAAAGGGTTTTTGTAACATGCTTTGAATTGCTCAATAAATATATCAAAGTTAGTAGGTGTTATTATAAATACTATCAATATGAAATGATTAATGTCCTGATTAACTTTACGAGTAATTGTATATTATATACTTTGTAAATGCCAATAAATTATGTTGATTGCATAGGGAATCATTTATTTGATATTTCAATGAACACTGTCTGACAGAACAAAGTGGTTTCCCCTGAATGTCACTGGTGTGTGTCTCCAGTAGCTATCAGAAGTATATCATTGCTGATGTCCAGCTGTCGTGCCAGCATAATTAAAACACTTTTGCAGCATCTGACTGTGGTCCGGGCTGCCCTTTCACAGATCTTACCAGAGGGAGGGGAGAGGGAAGCACAGGGAATCAGGAGAGTGGCAAAAACTGAAGCAGTGTGGCCTGCTTCTGATTATTACTGCATTTTTAAAAATATACTACATATGAGAAAAATAAATAGCTGCTACACCAGGAACACATTCTCTGTTTTTATAAAGGTCTTCCAACGGGGGTGATTTTTCCCCCACTGTGCATAATATTGCAGCCATGGCCCTTCCTGGCCTTTGTGCCTGATCAAATTGTATTTTTCTTTAATGAATAGAAAATATCTATCCTGTGAACATGCTTATTATCAGGAATTGCAGAAATTGTTGCAGGGAATCAATGTACTTTTTTTCTCACAGGTTTCTGAGGCCCTACTATGTGTACAGCACAGTGGTGGACTCTTGAGGGACACGAAGATGACTAAGACACAGTCGCAGCCTTTGAGCAGCTTCTAATCCATTAGGGGATATGAGGCAAGTGTACCGTGACCACCACACCAGGACTCAGGTGGAGATTGCATACCTGAAGGGAAGTGAGGTTGGAGCTGCAAGAGCTGTCACTGTCGGTGAGCAAAGCTAGAAGAGTTTGCCACTTGACAGAAAGAGAATTTTAGGTGGGTCTTCCAGGACCTGGTGGATTTTGAACCATAGGTATTAGGAAGGGGGCTCGTCTGGTGATGGAGTTTTTACAATAAAGCCAGGAAGTCACACCCCTGGAGCTCTCCTTCGGTAACAGCTAGTTTCCAATTTGCCTATCATGCATGCTCTGTAATGGAGGGCATGGGAAGAGCATGCAGTTTGAAAGGCCCAAACACAAGAATGTGAAAATAGAATATATTTGATAGAAAACTTTTGTGCAGGGTGTGGCCCCTGAAGATGTTTCAGTAGGAAAGCTCCATAATTTAAGGCTTGTTCAGGAAAATTGAAGCTGAGGAGTCAGCACAGTGTTGGAGGACTCTGGAGTTTTGAAAGCCAGGTAGAGGGCCACTTAGTCAAAGCTATGAGCACGCTTAATTACAATTAGCATTCTGTTTTCTGGGCAGTTGTCTGGTTATTCACCTGCCTAGCTCATGTTTTAAAATTCTATCATTTGAATTTGTGATTCTTCAGCAAATGGAACAAGATGGTATTTGAACCTTTGGACTTGAGAATATGGCTCAGTGGCTGCAATCCTTGTAAATAGGCTTATGCTCTTATATATGATGCGTCACTTGTCCTTGCACTTGATATTCATTGGGATTAATTTTAACAAGAGCTAAGGTATTATCACCATATCAATAGTAAGACATTTTAAGTCAAATTGAGCAGACATGATAATGAAGCCTGCAGAGCCAGTAAACTTGTTCTTTTGTTCTGTTTTGTGTCACTTTCCTGATAATATTTCAGTTATATTTGATTCTAATTCTCACTTAATCAGTAATTTAGCTGGTTACTCAGACAAAAATGAAATTCTCCTAAAGCTTCTGAGCAATTTCTGATACTCCAATTATAAATTTTTGCTTCAAGAGGAAATCAAAACTTCATATTTGGTATGACAATAATTTTCTAAAATTGAGGATACTAGTTGTTTGTTAAGTAGACTTTACAAATCTGATTAGAATAACAATATCTGTACTGAGAAAATATAGAGGAAAACATGTTTTCACTTTATATTCTTTTACTCCATTTTCTCACAGATAAGTTACAATGAAAGCTAAAAGAACACAGATTCAAGTCTGAGATACTAGCTTCTGTGATCTAGTAAGAATATACCTATTAGTCTGATTATTTTTAATAATCCAGTGTGTTTTAGATGACAACAAAGGCAGGCACTGTCACAACCCAAGCAAGAGCTTGTGAAGAACAACGTGTGTGTTGCTGCCAGGTTAGGCCAGTGCTCACAACCAAAAGGGTGACGTGACATAACATGAAGTAAATAATGAAACATACATTTGCTGTACATTTCTAGCAAATTACCATGTATTTCCACGTGACATTCACAAGCCTGGACCTAATAATTTCTTCCGCTAAGGGTAGCAATGATGTAGTGAAGAGACTTTGAATTAGAAGCAGATGATCAATGTTCAAGTTAACCTTAATGAATGGTGGTACACATAGCATTGGTGTCACCAGATCCACACATCTTAACCTAACATAAGTGACCCACTCTTTGATACAGTCAGATAAGTGAGGGGGAAAAAGAAAATCCTTACCTAAGTGTCAAACCTCAGTTAATCAAATCCTAGAACTACTGTGTACAAAGCACAGAATATGAGCAATTGCCTAGTTTGGCAACAAAATATAAAATAATGCTGATAAAATACCCAACTCATAATCCTACTGTGAGTGCTAAATTAAATTACATTGATGACACATAGAAAGATACTTACATAGGCCTAGGACACGATAAGTACTCAAAAACACTTTTTCCCCCAAACAAGATATTCTGATGAAGTAGCCAATATTAGAGTCGTTAGATTTCAGAAGATTTTGTTGTCAATATTTGTGTAATACCATGAGAGCATTAAAGGTTGAGAGGCCATTCCAGTTGAAGACTCAAATGTTTAATTTTTTTTTTTTTTCTGAGATGGAGACTCACACCTTTGCCCAGGCTGGAGTGCAGTGGCGGGATCTCAGCTCACTGCAAGCTTCACCTCCCGGGTTCACACCATTCTCCTGCCTCAGCCTCCCGAATAGCTGGGACTACAGGTGCCTGCCACCACGCCCAGCTAATTTTTTGTATTTTTAGTAGAGACAGGGTTTCACCTGTTAGCCAGGATTGTCTCAATCTCCTGACCTCGTGATCTGCCCGCCTTAGCCTCCCAAAGTGCTGGGATTACAGGCATGAGCCACCATGACCGGCCATATTTATTTTTAAAATAAAAAAAATTAACAATAGTATACTGATATGGTTTGGCTCTGTCTCCCCACCCAAATCTCATCTTGAATTGTACTCGCATAATTGCCACATGTTGTCAGAGGGACCTGGTGGGAGATAATTTGAATCACAGGGGTGGTTTCCTCCATACTGTGATCATGGTAGTGAGTAAGTCTCATCACATCTGATGTGTTTATCAAGGGTTTCTGCTTTTTCATCTTCCTCATTTTTTTCTTTTTTTTTTTTTTTTTGAGATGGAGTCTCACTCTGTCACCCAGGCTGGAGTGCAATGGCACGATCTCAGCTCACTGCAAGCTCCACCTCCTGGGTTCACGCCATTCTCCTCCCTTACCTCCTGAGTAGCTGGGACTACAGGTGCCTGCCACCATGCCCGGCTAATTTTTTGTATTTTTAGTAGAGACAGGGTTTCACTGTGTTTGCCAGGATGATCTCAATCTCCTGACCTTGTGATCTGCCTGCCTCAGCCTCCCAAAGTGCTGGGATTACAGGCATGAGCCACCACACCCGGCCATCTTCCTCATTTTTTCTTGCCACCACCATGTAAGAAGTGGCTTTTGCCTCCTGCTATGATTCTGGGGCCTCCCTAGCCATGTGGAACTGTAAGTCCAATTAAACCTCTTTTTCTTCCCAGTCTTGGGTATGTCTTTATCAGTAGCATGAAAACAGACTAATACATATACTTACTGTTAAAATTGCCTTTGAGATGGAAGGGACAGGGATCTCATAGTTTTACACTATTATAATTATAATTCCAAGTATGTGTAATACTGATTACCATAGATTACACAAAAGCACAGTGTGGAATTATTTCACTGTAATTATGATCATTGTAGTCGTTATTGTACTTGTCATCTAGTTCAAAGAATCTTTAGGAATGCACCTAAAAATGGGAAATGTTGGATGTGACCTGGTCAGGAACACACTGACTTAGGACTTGAAAACAAGAACTCCACCCTATCTGTTTGCAGGCAGCCACTGAGAGGACAATAAGGACACTGACACACCTAAGTATTAGGTCTTATGTATTTCAAGCTAAGGGGACAGAATGTAAATTAAACAATGGGAAAACATATCATTGGTTATCACAATACCTAGTCCTGTGTCTATTTTGTTGGAAACCATTTTTTTTTAATAAGGGAAGATAGGTTACAGATGAATACATCTGAGGAAATCAAAACTCTGCCTGAAAATATTATGAACTTATTATATTATTACAAAAACCATAATAATCTTTGGAACAACCACAAGGATAAAAACTAAAGTGTAAACTTTGAAAACAGAGAAAAACATCTCTGTATTGGATGTTTGGAACATCAATTGTATTCAATGACAATTTTTAATATCTACCAAATACTTGGAGGAGTACATGGAATAAAGTAGGTGTGAACTAGATATTAGTTGAATGCAAGAATGCAAGGACAAGTATACTAAAGGGCATTTTGGGAAGCCTTTATATAGATAGCACTTTTGTGAGTCCACAGCCTTTTTTTTTCAGTCAGATCTTGCCAAGACCAGCTCAGTCGAGGAGACCCTAACCCAGCGGTGCTAGAGGAATTAAAGACACACACACAGAAATATAGAGGTGTGAAGTGGGAAATCAGGGGTCTCACAGCCTTCAGAGCTGAAAGCCCAAAACAGAGATTTACCAACATATTTATGAATAGCAAACCAGTCATTAGCATTGTTTCTATAGATATTAAATTAACTAAAAGTATTCCTTATGGGAAACGAAGGGATGGGCCAAATTAAAGGAATAGGTTGGGCTAGTTAACTGCAGCAGGAACGCATCCTTAACACACAGATCACTCATGCTATTGTTTGTGGCTTAAGAATGCCTTTAAGTGGTTTTCCGCCCTGGGCGGGCCAGGTGTTCCTTGCCCTCATTCCCGTAAACCCACAACCTTCCAGCTTGGGCATTATGGCCATTATGAACATGTTACAGTGCTGCAGAGATTTTGTTTATGGCCAGTTTTGGGGCCAGTTTATGGCCAGATTTTGGGGGCTTGCTCCCAACAGCTCTTTCATGGTGATGTATTTTAGGAGCATGAGAAAAAAAAAAAAAACTTGTGTATATAAAACAGCTTTTAGTCCCCATATGTAATGGAGTTAACAACTACATTCATTGTCCAAAGTCTAAATAGTTACTTTAAATATTTTGTGGTTTGAGACTTTAAAAAAAATGTAAGGCTCAATCTAAAAAAAAAAAAAAACTTTTAGATTCCTGCAAATATGAAAGGCTCTTTTCCTTCTTAGATGGTAAATTATACAATTCTCATTCCATTTTTACCTTTACCTATGCTGCCAATTTAGAAAATTGAAAAGACACAAGTATTGGAATCAGCTAGATCTGGAAACCAGTGAACACTCTGCCTTTCTCTATTTGAGTATTGTTGAACAAGTAGCTTTCTCTCTCTTGCTTACAGTTTCATCTTGTGTAAAGTGTATACTTGTATAAAGTGTATACAGTTTCATCTTGTATAAACAGTGTGAGAACACTCACACTTACTTCAAAGGGTTCCCATGAAGAATAAAACTTGCACTCCAGAAACTAGCAGCTCCTAATTTTGATTCACAGATAAGCTTTCTGTTCTTTTTCTTTTTTCTTTTCTTTTTTTCTTTTTTTTCTTTCTTTCTTTTTTTTTTTTTTTTAAGAGACAGGGTCTCACTCTGTCACCCAGGCTACTGGAGTGCAGTGGCGGTGAGATTATAGCTTACTGCAGCAGTGCCCTCCTGGGCCCAAGTGATCCTCCTGCCTCAGCCTCATGAATAGCTGGGACTAGAGGTGTGCCACCACACCTGGGTAATTTTAAAAATTTTTCTGTAGAGATGGGGGTCTTTCTTTGTTGCCCAGGCTGGTCTTCAACTCCTGGCTTCAAGTTAACCTCCCACCTCAGTCTCCCAGAGTGCTAGAATTACAGGTATGACCCACTGCACCTGGCCCAGAGGTAAGCATTTTTGCACAAACCTCTGTAGGATTGTGGTAAAGTATAGAAATGCTAGCCACAAACATTGTGAAAACCTTGGATCTATGCATACAGGCATGTGAACTCAAGTCTAGGTTGGGCTATTGAAAATAATAGAATTGGTTCAAATAGAGAGCTGTAAAACAGTACAGCAGCCAAAGAGAATTTCTCCTGAGGAATATGAATCAGCTGTAGAGACAGGCTAAAGGAAGCTAGTCTCTTACCAAGAGGTAATAGAAAGACAAAGTGGCCAGTGTTTATCCTAGAAATGACAACAAACTGGATGACTTATAGAGTGCTCATGAATGTCTACATTTTTCCTAAGAAGGAAAACATAGTTATCAGCATGAGATTATCAGGAGTATCATAAAGTCAGGAAGGCAGGACTTGGATGGAATCACATTCATTTTCTATTGCTGGATAACAAATGGCCACAAACTTAGCCCCTTAAAAGAACATGCATTTACCCTCTCACAGCTCCTGTGGGTGAGGGGTCTGGGGTGGGAGCTCTGCTCAGGGCCTCACAAGGTTGAAATCAACATGTCAGGTGGCTGTGTTCTCATCTGAAGCCTCAACTAGGGAACGGTTCACTTCCAAGATCCCTCGGGTTGCTGGCAGAATTGATGTCCTTGTGTGTGTAGGTTGGAGGTCCCAGGGTCTTGTTAGCTATTGGGCAGGGACTTCCATCAGGACCAGATGCCACTCTCTCATTCCCTCACACACCATGTCTCTGGCTCTAGGGAGGGCTCAATATCTCAGAAGAACTCACCTGATTGGGTCAGCCTCACCTGGATAATGTCCCTTTTGACTACCTCAAAGTCACTAATTAGTGATTGTATTAGTCTGTTCTCATGCCCCTATGAAGAAATACCTGAAGCTGGGTAATTTATAAAGGAAAGAGGTTTAATTGACTCCCCATGGCTGGGGAGGCCTCAGGAAACTTACAGTCATGGTGGAAGGGGAAGCAAACATGTCCTTCTTCACATGGTGGCAGCAGAGAGAAGTGCTGAGCAAAGGGATAATGCCCCCTATAAAACCAGATCTCATCAGAACTCACTATCACAAGAACAGCATGGGGGTAACTGCCCTTATGATTCAATCACCTCCCACCTGGTCCCTCCCACAACAAGTGGAGATTATGGGAACCACATTTCAAGATGAGACTTGGATGGGAACACAGCCAAACTATATTATTCTGCCCCTGGCCCTTCCCAAATTCTATGTCCTCACATTTCAAAACATGCCTCCTTAACAGTCCCTCAAGGTCTTAACTCACTCCAGCATTAACTCAGAAGTCCAAGTCCAAAGTCTCATCTGAGACAAGGCAAGTCCCTTCCTCCTATGAGCTGGTAAAATCAAGCACAAGTTAGTTCCTTCCGACATACAATGGGGGTACAGACCTTGGGTAAATACACCCATTTCAAGTGGGAGAAATTGGCCAAAGCAAAGGTGCTGCCCCATGAAGTTTTAAATCCAATAGGGTAGTCATTAAACCTTAAAGTTCCAAAATGATCTCCGTAACTCCTTGTCTTACAGCCAGGTGACACTGATGCAAGAGGTGGGTTCTCACAGCCTTGGGCAGCTCCACCCCTGTGGCTTTGCAGGATACAGACCTCTGCTGGCTGCTTTCAGAGGCTGGCATTGAGTGCCTATGGCATTTCCAGGTGCACAGTGCAAGCTGTCATTTTATCTACCATTCAGGGGTCCAGAGGACAGTGGCTGTCTTCTCACAGCTCCACTAGGCAGTGCCGCAGTGGGGACTCTGTGGGTGGGGGTGGTGGGGCTGCCACCCACATTTTCCTTCTGCACTGCCCTAGCAGAGGTTCTACATGAGAGCTCTGCCCCTGCAGCACACCTCTGCCTGGAAATCCAGGCGTTTCCATACATCGTCTAAAATGGAGGCGGAGGTTCCCAAACCTCACTTCTTGTCTTCTGCACAGCTGCAGGACCAGCACCACATGGAAGCTGCCAAGGCTGGGGTCTTGTACCCTCTGAAGCAATGGCCCAAGCTGTACCTTGGCCCCTTTTAGCCACAGCTGGAGCTGAAGCACCTGGGACTCAGGGAACCATGTCCCAAGGCTGCATAGAGCAGGGTGGCCCTGGGCCAGGCCCAGGAAACCATATTTCCCTCCTAGACCTCCAGGGCTGTGATAGGAGATGCTGCTGTGCAGGTCTCTTGACATGCCCTGGAAGCATTTTCTTCATTGTTTTGATGATTAACATTTGGCTCCTTGTTACTTATGCAAATTTCTGCAGTGGGCTTGAATTTCTCCTCAGAAAATGGGTTTTTCTTTTCTATTGCATTGTCAGGCTGCAAATTTTCCAAACTTTTATGCCCTGCTTCCTCTTCAAGGCTTTGATGCTTAGAAATTTCTTCCACCAGATACCATATATCGCCTCTCTCAAGTTCAAAGTTCCACAGATCTCTAGGGCAGGGGCAAAATGTCACCAGTCTCTTTGCTAAAGCATAGCAAGAGTGACATTTACTCCAGTTCCCAACAAGTTTCTCATCTCCATCTGAGACCACCTCAGCCTGGACTTCATTGTCCATATCACTATCAGCATTTTGGTCAAAGCCATTCAACAAGTCTCTAGGAAGTTCCAAACTTTCCCACATCTTCCTGTCTTCTGAGCCCTCCAAGTCTCTAGAAAGTTCCAAACTTTCCTACATTTTCCTGTCTTCTTCTGAGCCCTCCAAACTGTTTCAATCTCTGCCTGTTACCCAGTTCCAAAGTTACTTCCACATGTTCGGGTATCTTTATAGCAGTACCCCACTCTCTGAATTACCAATTCACTGTATTAGTCTGTTCTCATGCTGCTATGAAGAAATATCCTAGACTGGATAATTTACAACATAAAGAAGTTTAATTGACTCACAGTTCTGCATGGCTGGGGAAGTCTCAGGAAACATACAATCATGGTGGAAGGGGAATCAAACAAGTCTTTCTTCACATAGCAGCAGGAGAGAGAAGTGTCAAGCAAAAGGGGAAAAGCCCCTTATAAAACTATCAGATCTCATGAGAACTCATTCACTATCACAAAAACAGCATAGAGGTAACAACCCCTATGATTCAATTACCTCCCAAAAGGTCCTCTCCAGGACACAGTGTGAATTATGGGAACTACAATTCAAGGTGAGCTTTGGGAGGTGACACAGCCAAACCATATCAGTGATATAACCATGAGAGTGACTTCCTATCATCTTCACAGTCCTGCTCACACTGGAGGGGAAGGAATGATACAGGGAGTGCACACAACAGGCAGGAATCTCAGGGACAATCCTGGAATTCTGCCTACCACAGGAAGAGAAGAAATAAATGTCTTCCCCAAAATAGGAAGTTCCAAGTATGGACAATTCTTCCTTCATATCTTCATGCATGAATTGTATACTCAAGCACATAAGGACAAATAAGGATGCCTGGAAGAATATAACAACTAAAAGAAAAAATACATATGCTACATTGTTTAGTTAAATCTGTATTTAAACCATGGCATCATGTCAGATGAAATACATCTTCTCTCCCACCTCAAATGGGGACTATTTCTGATGCTTAATAACCCTCATTCAGAGCAATATAAGTTGATGTAATATTTCCTATTGAGTCCTTCTTAAAAACATTATGTGCATATTTTACCTTCAGTTCTATCCATAATTTTCACATGGGCATTTAATCAAGAGTAGTTTTATGTGAGTGAATTTCAACAGATGCTATTTTTGTATTTTCATTTAAAATTATGATAACAGCATAATAGAAATTGAAATTAAATCAAGGGTTGTAGGACTTGCTTCCCAAGAGCTGTTTCTGCAAGGGCAGCTGTAATCATTTGATAGTGCTGGTTACTAGATGACACAGCAACCTCAGAATTGTGCCATGGTATATAAAATTGAATTTGATTTGTAAACCTTAATTAAAATGATAAAATGGTTCATTTTTGTTCTTATTTAAAAGTACTCCATGCCTCATAGAGAATGAGCCATCCAAGCTTTCAGAGGCAGTGTAGGAGGCGGGGAGGAGGGGGCTCCAGAATCTGACTCACCCGTGTGCTACCTGCCATTCTATCCTTCGTTAGGTGTGAGACTCTCAGCCTCCTTTTCCTCATGAATTAACCAGGCATCCTAGAGTATTCATCCATGGCTTTTTTATGCAAAAAAAAAAGTTTATAAAACAGCAAAAATCCACTAAATATCAACTGTTACTATTGCTATTACTGTTAAAAAAATTAAATAAAGTCAATTTTAGATACTTTAAATTGACTTTTAATACTGCTTTAATTAAAAATATTTGTCCATTTTGTACTATGCATTATTATACCTAATCTGATTACTTTATTCCTTGTTACATTTCTGTCTGACCTTCACCCATTACCCTAAGCTGTTATTTAAAAACAAATAAATGACACATAAACAAACAAACAAAATACTTTTTTTTAGCATTTGCTGCTTTAGTCAGTTACTCCTGGAATGAATAAATTATATTTGATGTTTTTAAAAAACATCTTCATGTCTTGCCAACTTGAAATCACAATTTACTCTTTGGTTATATCTCTTTGTTAGAAATTTCCTTTCAAAATGGGGAAAATTTTTTTCTTTAATAACTCATATGTTACATTCCATTGAATGAAACCAGCTGTCAAATTCAAAAGAGTAGATTCTCTATTTCATTTTGAATAGTAATAAATAAAACAGATTAGGACAAGTAAATGTGTGCATATGTAACTTCACAGAGACTTATAGTCGTTCACAAGTTGATGTTACTATTGTATATAATGTTTAGAACTATATCGTATGGTTTTGTTTTATTCGTGTTTTGAGTGTTGCAAAGCTAGAGATAAATTTTTAGCAAATGATTCAAGTTTTTTGTATATTCACATTTCTCTGCACTAACTTTACACCAGATTTCATATCAATACCCAACATCAAATTTTTCTATAATAATTTATTTATGTCCTTTTATTTTTATCTTATGTTTTATTATGCATTTCTGAATGGTCTGTCAAATCACTTTGATGAATAAGTTACTTGAACATCATCATCCATTCATAAATGTAAGCAAGCAGCAACACTAGCAAATAAAAACATGGCCAAAACAAAGCTCCTGTTTATTTTTATTTGTGTCACAATACAGATAATAATTTAGATTTTCGAATGACTGGAAACAAATTTGGAGTGAAAAGATGCTGCTTTGTACTACTTAGAACTCTCTTGGATGCAAATGTAAATATCAAAACCTAAATTTATGATTAAAAAAATGGACCACATTTCTAATGCCCCATAACGTGGAACATTTCAGGGGTGGCCTGGATTCAATCAAACTTATCCCGGTGTCTCAGAAATGTTGGACAGGTATGAGGCAGGGGTGTGAGGAAGAGAGATATATGCTGATTGCCTCTTGGCTCTATTCAGTAAATGACGCAGAACTCTCATTTGGTAGAGAAAGTGAGTATTGAGGGTCCACATTCACATGCTAGAAGTCCACTTTATTGAAAAGAGGTTATTTCTCTTTAAACACTCATATCCAGTCAGAAAAAGACTCCCATCACACTGTATTACTGCCCATCCCTGGAATACCAGCCACTTTAGTGAGGCAGGAGTAATTTGGATCACATGTGGAGGATAAGAGGTTATGCGGGGGTGGGAACGTGGACAATGTGTTGGGCCACCTTCCGCAGGGACTGGGCACAAGCAGTGACCCAAAGGAAACAGGAGCAGATTAAAAAGAGTGGAGGGAGCGACCCCATCCAGGAAAGCATTTTACAGTTAAAGTACAAAGTTTAAGCTATCCTAGAAGATGAGTAAAGGACACATGGAAGAACTAACTGAGTAAATTACGAGGTTTTAATGAGACAACTATAAGGGTACATAGGCCTATCCACATAAATACACACATGGGCCTTCAAGCATATTATTTCTTATTTGTTTATCCTTAATTTATCTTTGTCCAATTACAAAATCTAGTGTTAATGTTTTCCCAAAAGCTGCTGTCTGTGCCTTCCTGTCTTCCAACTGTTTATCTTCATAGTGAATTGCTGGAGGAAAAGGATGGATGAACACAGAACTTACTGCTGACCTCCGATGTTTCTGGTCTAATTTATTCTTTCCAATGTAAGTTTTGTTTCATAAGGTGATATTCATTCTTCTAAAATGTGATCCTTTCCACCTTCCCATTTTATCTCCTCTTTAATCTCTCTGTTAATCTTATATTCTAGCCACATTGGGCTACTCAACATTTGCAGAACTCACCATGCGTTTTCAAACTCATCTCCCTTTCTGGAATGCCTTTCCTCTTCCTCCTTCCACAGTTCTACCCATGGATCAATGCTTATCTTACATGCCACGTCTCTGAAGCCTTCTGTAAACTCTCTTTTTATCACTGCTATATGCCTCTGTTGTGACAAATATGACCCTTTCCCCCTACTTACAATACTCATGCCAAGAAGTATCTGATTTAATCATGATTTAGTATAAGTATTATTTTATCTCCCTCATTATATTCTCAAGTCCTTGAGACTGTACTTATGATTACCACATTTTAAGCAACCACATTGCCTGGCACAAGGCTTTTCACATAGTAGGCAGACAAAAACGAGTTACCCAAACTTTGGTGAACACTCCTTTGGTTTTTGTTTGCTTAAGAATTCAGATTTAATATTGTTAAATAAGGGCACCTTGAATAAAACGTGTGAGATGTACTGACTTTGAAATATTTAAATATCCCCTTCCTTTGCTAATGTTTCATTTAAATGATAGAATTGACAAATTATTCACTGATCTGACTATTGTAAATTCCATTCATTTAAAATTCAGAAGTATGAAATTAGGATAATTTTTGGAGGACTTAGTCCTTATACTTAAAAAAAGGTTTATTACAGTATTTCAAGTATAATTCAGATTTCAAATATGCTTAGCAAAACCCAAAACTCACTGATACATGAGCATAGATTACTCAGAGTAATCACAAATCTTGGTATTACTTGCTTTCATGTTCTTTACTAGCAGTTAGGCTGGGTTTGAACCGGATTCCTTTCTGCATTTCCCTAGGTTCTCCTAGTGTGGGTGTTTTCTTTCTTTTTCCTTTTTTTTTTTTTTTTTTTTTTTTGAGACAAAGTTTCATTCATTGTCCAGGCTGGTGTGATCTCGTCTCACTGCAACCTCCACCTCCCGAGTTCAAGTGGTTCTCCTGCCTCAGCCTCTCGAGTAGCTGGGATTACAAGTGTCTGCCACCATGTCCGGCTAATTTTTGTATTTTTATTAGAGACTGGGTTTCACCGTGTTGGCCAGGCTGGTCTCAAACTCCTGACTTCAGGTGATCCAGCCGCCTCGGCCTTGCTAAGTGTTGGGACCTTTGCAGTATGACTCGGCCACCCAGTTTATCACTTTGTGTAGATGCAAAACACCCCAAAGCAGTAGATAATGAATTCCTCTTAAACTCCAGAAACGTTTTAGTTGGAGGCAATTGTCAGCCTGTTACAACTGTCACATTGCCAAGCATCTTTTTGCTGCCTGCCTCCCAATCTAGGACGTCTGCCTCACCTTAGCCAATAGGTATCTACTTTCACTTTCTTAGGCCTAGCTTATTTGTTTGGGAATTCCACTGCTCCTCTGTCTTCCCAGGATGCATCATATGGGTGTAGGATGAGTCGATATCTGTGAATCCACTGACCTTTCCTTGCATCTGACACATGAAATAGATGCATTGATCTATACTGTCCCTCATATAACTTGATTTCTATACCTTGTTTATGGTTGTATCAAATGTAGGGAAGTCAAAGTCCAAGATTCCAGGGACCGGATGACTCCAGGGGTGCACCTGGCCACGGGGAGGGCTGTTTTCACACATTCTGTTCTAAGCCTGGGCTCCTGCTGTTGCCATGGCAAGCAAGATTCTTTGCAAGCAAGAGTGAGGCTGCGGCCCAGCTCTCCCTATTCAGGCATGCTTGCGACATGCTTCTTTCCCTTTCTGTGTGGATGGCCCGTGTTCATCCTTTGATGCAATCCAGATTCCTCTTCTTTCCGGATACATCCCTGATGGCATCTGTCCCCACTGTGCTGCCATAGTGCCTTAATTAAATCCTTATCACAACATTTTTTGCTTTGTAATGTAATCATCTGCTCACATGTAGGTCTCCTCCCTGGGCTATAAAGCATTGAAAGAAAGTGACTATATTATCATTGCCTTCAGATCCTTGGTGCTCAACAGGTCTGTGCTGGTTAAAATCTGTACCTGGATGCAGTCCTGCCTGTGTGCCCGGGACCCTCACATTCCTCTAGCCTAGTCTCTGTGATCTGTTGTCATCTGGCCTCAGCCATGGGCTGGCAAGGATCAGCAGGATACTACTCCTTAAATAAGCAGATCAACACTTGAATTAGAATTCACAACATGGAAGGTATAGCCATCAAAATCCTAAAAACAACTACACAACGTAGCTATTTTACTAATTTAGATGTTTTGTCTTCAAGTAATCAGTAAATTTATACTGTGATACTCTTTGATCTTTTTAAAAGTTGGGTTAACTATTGGTCATTGAATAAATGATGTTAAATAAGTATTTACTGATTAATGTAAGCAAATCGTAGCAGATCGTCTGGAATAAAAAAATCATATCGAAAGCCTTGCAAGTAAGAGATCCCAATCTGTGTTTAACTGTTTAAAATTATCTAATATTTACCTTTATTTGTCATAAAAAAACTATACAAACATATAATAGATCTATTACTCTTATCTATAACTCCCTTTAAAGAGGTGCAGATGTTTTAAATCTGTTACTCGAATGACTCCATCTGACATGTGAATAAAAACCATCTGTGTAGAAGCCTGCATTATTAGCAAGACTGGGCTTACCGGGAGGAGGGAACTAGGAGCAGCCTTCAAACGAACACACCTTTTTGCCAAAGGGTGTTTATGCAAACAATATTATTTCACTAAAAGGAGAAATTGTATGAGAGTCTCTGCACTATTCATCTTAAAGTGCTTTATGTAATAAGTTAGTTCAATGAATATACAGTCTAAGAATGAAAATATAAGGAGTTCAGAAGTGGGAAGGGTCTCAGGGGTCATGGATGTCTTCAGGAAACTTAAGACTTGGAATAATAGACTTTTTTAACATTTTACTTTTAAACAATTTTAGACATAGAAATGTTGAAACCAGTGCAGAGAACGCTTGTGAATGCTTCACAGCTTTCTTTATTGTTAACGTTTTTTATAACCATGATGTATTTGTCAAAACTAAGAACTCACTGTTGGTATAACGCTATCAGCTAAACTACAGACTTTGTCTGGATTCTGCCCTTCTTCCCACTGATGCTCTTTTCTGGTCTAGGACCCTACCCTGCATGTGGTCATCAAGTCTCCTCAGTCTCTCCCATTCCGTGACAGTTCTTCAGTCTTCCCTGGTCTGCATTTATATTCTGTTGCTGCTATTAGAACTTTTAATAAACTTAACACCTTAAAAACACAAATTTATTTTCCTACAGTTCTGTAGGTAAGTTGTCTCCACTGATTCTTCTGCTTGGATTTTACCAGTGAAAATCAAGCTCAGCTCTTAACTGAAAGGTTCTGGGAAAAGTCAGCCTCAAGCTCATTTAGGTGATTGCTGGAACCACCTCTTTGTGGTTGTAAGACTGAGGCCAGTTTCCCTGCTGGCTGTGAGCAGGGGCCTCTCCTGAACTCTTGGTGATCTCTCGCTGGTCCTGGCACATAGCCTGTCATCTCAGCGTCATCAACAGTGCATCAAATCCTCCTCACACTTGGAGTCTCTCCAACATTAGGTCCTGCACTTGTAGCAGCTTTCTAACAGGTGCACAAAGCTCTGACCTTTTAAACATCCATGTGACTAGACCGGCTATAGATCGTGAATCCAGAAAAACCTCTCCATTTTAAGGCTGGTAATCTCACAACTTCACATCTGCCAAGTCCCTGTTGCCAAGTAAGTTCACATCTGCTGGATCCAGGGCTTAGGGCATGCATGTCGGGGAGGGGCGGTCCGCTCACCATGTTGTTTTCCATGACTGACACTTCTAAATAGTCCTGTTCAATTAGTTCGTACAATGTCCCTCAATATAGATTTGTCTGCTGTTTTCTCATGACTAAATTCAGGTTCGACATTTACTAGAAAGAATATCACCAACAGATGATGTACATGCTCACTACATCAGAGGCATAATTCACAGTACCAACAATGTACCCTTGCTGACATAGACAAAGAAGTATCTGCTGGGCTCTTCAACTGTACAGTAAATATTTTCACTCTGTAATTAATAATATTTTGGGGGCAGATATTCTGAGACTGCAAATATCTTGTTTCTGCCCGAGATGGTGATTTTAATTTCTCTCATTCTTCACGTTTATTAATAGAATGCTCATAAACAGGAGAAATATCCTTTTTCCCTTATTTATTTATTTATTTATTCAATCACTTATTTAAATCAGTTTGGATTCCTGGATTTCAGTTTTATGTACTCTATAGGTTTTAATCCAGTATTGCCATTGTTTATTTTATGGTCCAAATTGTTCCAGGTTTGGCCACTGGGAGCACTATCAGGCTGGTTCTTGTAGCTCTCTAACATCCCATTCTTTTATGAGTGCTTCCTTATTTTTCTGTTGCCACAGGGTGCCCTGGACTCTTGCATTTTCCCCCACCAGCCTGAGTTGAGCCAGTTAGAACTCTGGTTCCTTTCACTGGAGCATGATTTGAGAAACCACATGAGGGTGTGGATGCCAGGTATGCTCAGGATAATAAAATTTTAGAGGAGCTTGAAGTGTCATGTATTGTTTTCCTCCTCTTTTATTATATTTTTAGCTCCTTCTTCTCTACTTGCTCCTTCCCGTGGGTATTCAAGTATAATTAAGTCTGTCCTACCTTTAAAGACAAAAATAAATATTCTTTTAAGAAGTTTATATCCCTACTGAAAGAAGTTAGCCAGCTTGCTTTAAGCATACAGTAAGGGAAGGGTCTCCGGAGAACCTCCGACCTGCCCCAAAAGTGCTTACGTCAGATATTTTATGCAGATAAGGGCACTTGCACAGGGGGCTTGCCTAAACATGCCTGCAGAGGACTAAGGGCCTGCATGCACACTGGGGGAAGTGGGTGGAGCCACCAAGAATTCATTCCTTATACAAATAGGGAACCCAGCCTCATCAGCTTATATTTATATACGCCCCTGTATTCAACTGTGAGGGGCAACCAACAATCTGCTTTCAGGACTCCTCTCTTTGCTGAGAGCTTTCCTTTTGCTTAAAAAATTCTACACCACTCACTCTCTGGTGTCCACACACCTAATGTTTCCTGGCAAGAGACAAGAACCTGAACCTAGCTGAGCTAAGGAGTAAAAAATCTTGTATCACTACCAGTTATCCCTACCTGTTATCACTCTGATTTTCTCTTCCATTTTCATTACTAAACTCTTGAAAGTGTGGGTGGTCTAAATCAGTGGTTCTTACACTTTGTGCTCTTGGGACCCCTTTACACATATTAGAATTACTCAGTACCCCCAAAAGATTTTATGTACATGAATTACAGGGGTTGATATTCACTATATTCTGAATTAAAACTAAAGTTTTTCAAAAAATTAAAAAGGTTTAATGACAATAATAAGGAATTTACATGTTAACATGCATAAGGTATTTTTGAAATAAACCATAATGATTCCTCCAAAGATTAGTGGAGAGTGGCACTGTTTAACACTCTTGCAAATTTCTATCATGTCAGGCTTACTAGTACACAACTAGATTCTGATGTGTGCTTCTGCATCCAACCTTTTGCAGGATGTGGTTCCGGCTGGAGCAGTGAAAATAAGGCCTACACTGATACGCAGTTGAGAGAAGAAGAGTATTTTAATAACCAATTTGGATAATTGTCGATTTTTTTCATTGATACTACACTAAGCTTGGAAAGTTGTAGTTTCTCAAAGTTTAGCTAAGTGTGGACTTAATTCATAATTGAAAAACATTTCCTACCCTGTTTCATTTCAATTCTTTGGGATATCTTGGGTTATAAATGGCTCTTTTACAAATGCATGATTTTGAAATATACTGGTCATTGAGAAAATACTGGTTTCCTAAGTTATGCAGATCTTCCAAATATTGATGTATTTCTTTAAAAAACTATCTTACAAAATTCTAAGAAATACAAGAGTACCCAAGCACACATTCCATTAGCCATCACTACAATAACATAACATGCTTCATGGAGACTCTAGAAAACTCTCTTGTGCACTTGTTGGAGAATGAATGTAAAAAAGGCAAATAATAACATTCAATTTTTGTTAAAGTAGCTTGGACCTCTTGAACCCACTGCCAAAGTTGCAAGATACCCCCACCCACAGTGTTCTCCAGACCCCAAATTAAAAAGCAGTGGTGCACACACTTGCTGCCCTAGATGTCTCACTGCAAACCTCTACCCACAGTCTCATTTACTGTAACCAGAGGAAAATAATTCCATTTGTTTTCAAATCAATATTCAGTTCTTAGGTTATGCACTCTCTTGTATGTGTGGCCCTTTGACTTTTTTTTTTCTTTTTTTTTTTTTTGAGACAGGTTCTGACTCTGTTATCCAAGCTGGAGTGCAGTTGTGATCATAGCTCCCTGTAACCTCTGCCTCGTGGGTCAAGTGATCCTCCCACCTCAGCCTTTCCAGTATCTGGGACTACAAATATGTGTCACCATGCTTGGCTAATTTTTGTATTTTTTGTAGAGATAAGGTTGTGCCATGTTGCCCAAGCTGGTCTCAAACTCTGGGGCTCAAGTGAACCTCCCACCTTGGCCTCCCAAAATCCTGGGATTACAGGCGTGAGCCCCCATGCCTGGCCCATTTTGACTCTGGACCACTTCTTCCTGGAATGCTCTTTTCTCCTGGACATCTCTAGACCTCTGTGACATTGCTTGTTACTCCACCTGCCTCTATGACTACCATGCCCAAACTCCTTTGTATCTTCTTTTTTGCTTATAGCCTTAAAGTAGACTTTTTTTCAGGTTTCTCTCTTCAGCCCTCATGTGTCCTTTGCTTGATTTCTCTGGGGCCTCCCCTACTACTACAGCATCAGATCCCATCCATGTGAGGATGATTTCATACTTCATCAGACATCATCCATATGAGGACAATTTCCAATCAAATGCCTAAGCAAATGCCTTTGCCTGCACCCCAGAATCACATATTCAGCAGCATAATGTGCATCTACACCTAGATGCTCCTTAAACACATGCTCAGCATTTCTTTACCTGAATTCATCATTTCCCCCCAGCACCACTGACATTTATTTAAGAGTTTTGATCACAATCAACAGACAATAACAATGTTTTTTATCAATCCTTTTCCTCTCTCAAAATCAGAGTGATATTTTCTTAGTCTCCAATGTGTTTTTTCTATTTTCCTAAACTCCTCAAAGGCCACTTGTTTGTTTAAATAAATTCATTTTTACGTTCCTTTAGCATTTTGAAATGTTATCCTTCCAGTCCTTGCTTAAAATATCTAGGCATTATGTAAAATATCTAGTATTATTTCACTTAGCATAATGATTTCCTGATTCATCCTTGTAGCATGTTTCAGTGTTGTATTTCTTTGTATTGCCATATAATATTCTAGTAAGTATATATAATCTTTTCTTCAGCCATTCATTTGTTCATGGACATTTGGGTTGTTTCCAACTTTTGGGTATTGTAGATAACATCGCTATAAACATTTGTGTAAATTGTGCACATGTGTGTGTGTGTATTAGTATTTTTAAAGTATTTTTGCATAGATACCAAAAAGTGGAATTGCTGAATCATACAGTATCTATTGTTCAATATTTTGTGGAACCCCAAAAGTATAGTACAAAGTGGCTTCATGATTTTATTAGTCTGGCCAGCAATGTATGAAGATTCTAATTTCTCTCTCTCTCTCTCCCTCTCTATCTATTATCTATCATGTTTAATACACCTGTCCTAATGGCTGTGAAGTGGTATTTATTATATTGTGATTTTTATTTCTGTTTATCCAAAGTTTAGTAATGTTGAGTATCTTATTGTCCATTTGTATATATTCTATGGAGAGATACCTACTCAAATCCACTGCTCATTGTAAACTGGGTTATCTTTTTATCATTGAGTTATACAAGTGATTTGTATATTCTGTGTTGTAAACTTACCAGATACAAATTTGTAAATATTTCTCCTATTCTGTGCTTTTTTTTCACTTCTTTTGATGGTGTCATGTATAGTATGACATTTAAAATTTTGATTTAGTACAGTTTACTGGCTTTTATTTTGTTTTGAGTGCTTTTTGTGTTAAATCTAAGAAACGATTGACTAAGCAATGGTCACAAAGATTTACTACTATGTTTACTTTTAAGGGCTCTTACATTTAATAGTTCTTACATTTAGATTTATCAATCTTTTAAAAAATACTTTTGTATATGATATAAGCATCCAACTTCATTTATTTTCATATTAATATTATCTCAGAACCATTTATTGAAATAATTTTTCTTTCCCCATTGAATTATCTTGGCATCCTTGCTGAAAATGAATTGAAAATAAACAGAAGAGTTTATTTCTGGATTCTCTATTATCTTCCATCGTTTCTTTATGCCAGTACCACACTGTCTTGTTTTAAAAGTGCATTAAATTTTGAAAACAAGAAGTGAGAGTGTTAATTTTTCAAGATTGTTTTTGGTATTCAACATCCTTTGCATTTCTAAATTGATTTTAGGACCAAATTGTCAATTTCTAGAAGAAAGGCAGCTGAGCTATTCACAGCAATTGTGTTTAATCTGTAGATTAATATGAGGAGGGCATCTTAATACTCTTAATTTATCTAACCTATAAACTTCAGACATGTTTTTACTTGCTTATACAATCTTTAACATAATTCAATAACTTTTTAGTTTTTCGTGTAAAAATCTTGCCCTTTAGTTACACTTATATTAAGTATTTTATTCAATTTGTTGCTATTGTAAAAGAAAGTATTTCCTTAATTTTATTTTCATATAGTGCATTGCTAGTGTATACAAATACAATTAATTTTTGTATATTGATCTTGTATCCTGCAAACTTGTTACTTATTAATTAATTCAAATCATTTATATATGTTTGTGTGTATTCCTTATAATTTTCTATATGTAAGATCACACTATCTGAAAACAGATACTTTTCTTTCTTCTGAATCTTGAGGCCTTTTATTTCATTTTCTTGTCTAATTGCTTTTGCTAAACTGTCCATTACAATACTAAATAGAAGTGATAAGAGTGGACTTCCTTATCTTCTTCCTGATCTTTGAGAGGAAGAATTAAGTCTCTCACCATTAAGTATAAAGTTAGCTATGGGATTATCACATATGACTTTAATGACATTTAGCTTTCATTTCTAATTTGTTGACTTTTAATTATTAAAGAGTATTGGATTTTGTCAAATGATTTTCTGTGTCTATCAAGATACTGTGTTTTTCTTCTCTTTTTTCTATTACATAGTATATTTTTATAATTCAGGCATTAAATAGTATAATTAATTAGTACATTAAATAATACTTTATTTCTTATGTGCTATGCAGGGTGTGTTTGAAACATAGAATATTTGACTACTTCGTCAGTTAGCAGATGACTAAAATAATTTAGTGGTGATAATGAAGTTGGGATTTGAACCCCCATTGTGAGGTGTTTGAATTATTAAAATTAATCAATGTTGACAATCAATTATAGTGATAACATGTTATAGACCTTTTGGGAGACTCATAAGAACACATGTGAGTTTTTTCTTAATTGTATATTCAGAAACAGAAACAAGACCACAGAGGACATAAACTTTTAAAACTGGAGAACACATTGCTCCCAAGCTTATACCAGATGAAAAGTAGGACCTAGGAGAATAAAAGGTATCTCTTTTAGGCTCACATCAGCAATGCACACACTCAGTATTTGCCAGATTTGACTTTTCTTCTCAAAATACAGCATTCTTAAATTTCTTTTCTCTGAGAACGGACTTGAGTTATTCAACTTATAATATATTCACTCATTTGGCTCTGAAAGATCTTAGCATTACCTTAAAAGCAACTTCTTACCTATAATGAAAGTGTCAAACCTGATTAAATGTATGACAATTTTCTTAATATTGGTACAATTATTTTAAACTTCTTTATTAACTGGCATGATTTCCAGAGCAGCTCACTGAAAAACTATACAAGATATATTTACATTTCATGAAAGTGTTATTTGGTTTGAAAAATCACATAGGATTTTCACATAAAAACAAAATAGAAAAAATACTTATATTCATTTTCACATTTATATAGTATACATAATATATTAGCTGTTTATATATTTTACACATATAAAGTATTATTTTGAATTTTTTCTTTATTAATACTTAATATAAATTTTAATCAAATAAATACTGCTCTCTTGATAAGCTTTATATTGTGTGCATCTAGTTGTAAAATAATGGCATTTGTAAGAATTTTTATTGTGTTCATTCCTGAGATTGAGTCACATCTTTGATATCTCACTGTTCAGATGTATGTGCTGACAGTGGTATATCGAAGATGTGATTCAATCTCATGCCTACACCCACTTTGCCATGATTGCTATGTTAAACTAAGTGCAACCTACAAAAATGCCTACTTAAAAAAAGAAAGATGTGTTTTATCTGTAAGAAAAAAATGAATCATAGATCAAAATGTCAAAACTTTCCAATATTGTGATAGGGAACTAGAATGAACAAATAACTAATACAGCCATTTAACAAAAACCTGAAAACAAAAGCATGACTCCTGCTTATTCAGAGTTTAAACTGTTACATTTTCCATTAAGAGTAACTGGATACATTTACTTTAAGCTCTTACCTCTCAGAACTGGCTTTTTGGGAAACTTAGTAACAAATAGTTAAAATCACACTGGCTTCATTAGCCCTACCTTTCTTATACAAATGATCTATTCAGTTGAATCATTTCCAATTAATGTTGGCCTGCTGCTGGTTCACATATTTAAAGAAGAGTTTTATATGAAAAATGATAATTATGTCTTATATTTTTCAATCATCGTATTGTCCTTTTCCTTTTCAGTCAACAGCTTTTCTTCTAGAAATTTTTCAAATATGGTTTCTTTCCTCTTTCAGAAATAATTAGCAATGTATACTTATTTTAGAAAATGTGATACTCATTTATCTTCTTTTTAGTTCTTGCTTCTCTGTTCAGTTCTCCCAATGTCCCTCTGCTTTCTCTCTTGTGTTTATGATGTGGGCTTATGCTTACGCAGGGTGCTTCATAGGCATGTAGAACTCACTCTGACCAAAAATTGGCATCTCCACACTCTTTCACATTCATTTTCTCAACAAAACTGATTATCTACATTAACACCACTGATCTCTGGATGACTGCGTGGAAGGCTGCTCTGTAATTAAGAACAGTGATTTGAACTTCACATGAATGAAGTGAATCCACAATGGGTAGCTGAGGTTGGTGGTCAAAAGGTTTTAGAAGCACTGCTTAGTCAAAACATGATTTTTTTTTTCTAGCAGCATGAGAAGCCCCATCCCATGAGAAAAGAAAATTAATGGCTTTATAGATTAAAGATTGAAGACTTGCGAGTTAGGTATGGAAGAGAAACAAGGATCATAAGTTACTGCACCATAGTGTAGAAAGGCTGGCTGGATATCCAGCAAGACTGACTTCTTGCTGGTCACAGAATTGGATGGCATTTTCTAGCCTCCCTTTCAGTTAGGTGTGCACATGTAATTGAGTACTAAGTAGTAATGATATGCACCAATTCTTCCAAAAAAGAAAAAAAAGACAAAGGAAGATAAAAGACAAAGAAAAATCTTGAAATCAGTGAGAAATTTTTCTTTATGCAAAAAATAATTCAAAGGACAACACATATCCCATCAGAAAACATGAAGGCATAAAGAAAACACAAAATTTTTTAACAGCTGAAAAAAAAAAGTTACAGTCTGATATGTTTTGCCTCTGTGTCTCCCCCAAAATCTCATCTTGAATTGTACTCCCATAATCTCCATGTGCTGTGGGAGGGACCGGTGGGAGATAGTTTGAATCGGGGGGCAGTTTTCCCCAGACTCTTCTCGGGGTGGTGAATAAATCTCACAAGAGGTGATGATTTTTATCAGGGTTTTCTGCTTTTGCACCTTCCTTATTTTCTCTTGCCACCGCCATGTTAAGAAGTGCCTTTCACCTCCCATCATGATTCTGAGGCCTCCCCAGCCATGTGGAACTTAGGTCCAATTACACCTCTTTTTCTTGCCAGTCACGAATATGTCTTTATCAGCAACATAAAAATGGACAAATATACAGTCCTTAATCATTTACCTAATAAAAATATCCTTCAGGAATGAAGGAAAAATCGAGACATTTTCATATGAAGGAAACCTAATAGAATTTGTCACACACAGACCTATCCTACAAACTAAAGAACGTTCTCTCAAAAGAAAGGAAATGATAAAAGAAGAAATCTTAGAACATCAGGAATAAAGAAAACACAATAAAAAATAAAAATAGGCCGGGTGCAGTGGCTCACGCTTGTAATCCCAGCAGTTTGGGGGGCTGAGGTGGGCGGATCATGAGGTCAGGAGTTCGACACCAGCCTGACCAACATGGTGAAATCTACGTCTCTACTAAAAATACAAAGCTGGGCATGGTGGCGCATGGCTGTAATCCCAGCTACTCAGGAGACTGAGGCAGGAGAATCACTTGAACCCAGGAGGCGGAGGTGACAGTGAGCCAAGATCATGCCACTGCACTGCAGCCTGGGTGACAAGTGAAACGCTGTCTCAAAATAAATAAATAAATAAATAAATAAATAAATAAATAAATAAATAAGTAAATAACATACATATGTACATACAGTATTTTTTCTCTGATGTTTTCTAAAAATTTGAGCCAAAAAATTACTATTTATATATTTCAGTGTATAATGTTATACATCAATAAAATTTCTAAAATAAGTGTCTGCAAAAACATAAAGAAAAAAGAAAAACAAAAAAATGAGTAAAATATATGAATTGGCCAGTTGCAAAAATTACACAAGTAGACTTAAATATATGAAAAGATGCCCAAATTTACTTTTGATAAAATAAAGGGAGTAATAAAATTATAGCACTACCATTTCTCACGTCTCCACAGGCTGCTGTGGGAATGCAAAATTTTCACCTGTACAGAGGGGAATTTGGTGACATCTAGCAAAATTACGTATGCCTTTACCTTTTAACACAGCAGTCTTACCTCCAATAATTTATCCTAAAATATACCTTCTCAAATACAAAACAACATATGTGCAAGGTTATTAATTGTGACATTGGTTATAATAAGAAAATATTGGAAAATCAATATTCAGGAGAATGATTAAAGAAACTGTGTTTATCCACATAGTAGACTATTGCAGCTATAAAATAGAATGGAAATGTTAATAGACTGAGAGTGATGACTTCCAAGGATATATTGCAAAGGGTAAATAAATATGGGGAAAAAAGTTATCACTCAGTTCTAATGAATTACGTGTATCTTATGAGTTAAATCAAGCATATAGGTTTATTGCATTGATTTCACAAACTGAACTGCCAGTTTGTGATCCTGCTCCAAGCACTCTTCTTGGCCCAGAGCTTCAACTCTTGTAGCTTAATTACAATTCAGCCAGTGGTTTTTAACCTTTTATTGGAAACTAATACAAAGCACAAGGAAGAAACTCTAAGAATGCCACATAAGCTGTTCAGTGATGGAGCCTCACTGTATTATCATAATCTATTAAATTCCACCTTATAATCCAAGTTAAAAGATCCCTTGGAAGAAGAGCTATATGATACACATAGTCCCCCCTTATCCATGGTTTCCACGTTACATGGTTTCAGTTACCGGCAGTCAGCCACAGTCTGAAAATATTAAAACACTTTGAAAGAGAGAAAGAGACCACATTTACATAGCTTTTATTAGAACATACTTTTATAATTATTTTATTTTATTATTAGTTGTAGTTGTTAATCTTTCTGTATCTGATTTATAAATTAAACTTTCTTATAGATATGGTGCCGAACTCTCTATATATACTATGTATTTTTCTTCACATGCATACCTATGATAGAGGTTAAGTGGGGGCTATTTGTATCATCTAGCTCTTCTTTCAAGGAATTTTTGAACTTGAATTACAAGACAATTTAATGGACTATGACAATACAATATTATAAGTGCTGGGATGCAACTATAATAGGCAGAATAAAGATAGGGAGAGAAGTGCTGAGGATGGATTTCTTAAGTGAGGTAGATGGTGTCTGAATTAATGATTAACAGCTCAATTGGCAAGGTGAAAGGTTGATGAGGTTGGCATTCCTGGTAGATATAGTAGTCCCCCCTTATCCATAAATGAAACATTCCAAGGTAGTTTTGGTCATCCTCTGGGGGTCTTAAAAGGTTGCCTGTATGTATAAGAAGAGACTACTGTGTTTAATTACTTTAAAGAATTTATCCTCAGCATATACAATAATTTCTTGACCATGGTACATAATTAATAAATGTATTTTAAGTAATAGATAAATTAATAAATTAATAAAAGGCATGATAAATGGATACTAAGCAATAAGGCTTAACAAGGTTTTCAGGGTAGAATTAATTTTTTTAAATGGCCCCATGTTAACAAAATGCCATTGATTTATTCTTAGTAAACTTACAAATTCTAGATTCTATACTACTTTTAGCCAGCACTGTCCAGTTAATGAATACTGGGTTTTAAAAAAATTTATAGTAATATTTCAGGCTATATTTTGCACATTCTAATATGTTCTGTTTTTAAGAAGCAGATGATGTCACTCACTTAGCAGAAAGTCAGTTTGATTGGCTGCAAACTTAACTTACTGCTTGAGTGATTGTATGTTAGATATTTATTTTCCATATGAAATGAAAAAGGAATGTGTGACCTTCATAAACATTTACTTGTTAATATTTGTAAGTTTCTAATTATGTGCCAGACTGCACTCAGCCTGGGCAGAAAGGACACAGAGATGAATGTCATGGGGCCCTGCCATGAGAGCAGGGTAACTGCTGCAGCAAAGATGCAGCCTACTTGTGCTGAGGCAGAGAGGACATAGCAGCAGTTACCTCAGGGGTCAGGGCAGCTTCGCTAGAGGAGGTGCCATTTTTCATGAAGAAAGAAGATTTCATCAGATTCAGAAAGAAGGTAGGGGGATCCCAGAAACAAAATCAGCTAAATCATTTCAGCAGCTGTCAATACTGAAACATTTTTGTGTCAATCTCTTCAATTCAGATATTTCACAACATATTAATGCCAATCTGTTTAAATATAGGCAAAGAAGCTCAAGCATTTTTTTCATAGTCCTTCCATAATGACTATTGGGATGCTTTCTTTTTGGAAGACAGTATCTTTACAAATCTCCATGTCCTTATTTACTGGTACCCTAACAAATGCTTGTTCTGCCGTGTTAGTTATGCAGCTTTGCCCAAGAAGAGCATGCTGTTTAGGAGTAGTGAGTAAACGACTTCGGCTGAAGGACTGTAGGAAGCAGCCCCATTTGAGATGGGAACGTTTTATTGCAGCCATATTGTGAGGAGGGGTTAGTATTAAATGAGGTAGAGATTACAGAAGATGAAGAGGCAGGTTTGGGGTGGAAGATACTAAATTTGGAATTGAACATGTTAAGTTTGAGGTCACTGTCAGAAATCCAGAAGGAGAAATAAAGAGAAGTCATGAATTGGGCATATGTGTTTGCCATATTTATGGATGAAGTCCAGATTTATCTCCATCAAACACTAAAAACAAAAATAGAGAATAAAAATTAAAACAAGAGAAGTCTTGCTATGACTCTTTATTTTAATGGTACTCCAAAGAAGAGCGACGCAGAGAGACAAGATAGCACGCAGGGGTCGGTGGCTGACGTCCACACTTAGAAGGCAACACAGTACCGTGATTTTTTTCCATAACTTAGTGAGGAAAATGAAACAACAGCTCTGGTTCCTCGCACAATTCTCTTAGCAAAAGCTGCGATGCATTGCGATAGATGCAGGAACAGGACCAGATGCACTGGGCGCCAGGCTCGTAATTAAGCACAGGAATTTGTAATTACCTTCTCCTCTTGTGAGAGGAAAAGGATAATTAAACAGCCAAGTCCCAGCAGATGCTCATAAAGGGTTTCTGATTGTCAAGGCGAGCCCTAAATTCATTTGTACTTTAACTCTTGACAGTATCAGGGAATTATTTTTTTCCCTAAAGTATTTAATGTTTCCTGAAATAATTGCTTCAAGTCTGAAGTAATTGTGTAGGTTGGCTTTAAAAATTCAGGCAGTAAACATGTTTTAAATAACTACCAGGTAGGGGTGTATGTGTGAAGCTTTGGTGTTGATGTGCTCAGTCCTTGTCCTCAAATAGTTGACAGTCTGATGGAATTGATGATCCTAGAGCCAGTGTATTATGTATAGTGGTTGATGTTTTAATAATGATTTTTAGATTTCTCTTTTTACCCTTCAGACTGGAGGAGTTTGTATCATAGGTTTTAGCTATCAGAAAAAAACTGAAAGTCTTTGTCAAGTGGTGAGTTAAAGGGACATCGGATCTTGACCCTGAATGAGATGAGCCAGTTGTGTGACAGTCTCGAGAAATGGTGCTCTAGGCAGAGGGTACAACTTGGTCAAAGACAATCCAGCTAGAAATGGGATTGCCTTTTGGAAGAATAGAAATAAAGCCAGTGTGGCCAGAAGCAAGTGTGCAAGAGGTGACTGATAGTCAAGCGTGAGGGACACACAGGTAAGAGATTTGGATGATGCAGCAAATTGTTTGCAAAAATGTGTAAGATCATTCCTCCCTCTGTGCCCAGGCTGCTTTGCAATGTGACTTTCCAGCACCTCTCATAAATAAGTGAAGTCTATTTCTAAACCCTTTAATCTGGCCTGACTTTTTACTTTCTTTGGGCATAGAATACCGAGGAAGTGTTGTAACATTTCCAAACGTAGCTTTGCACAATTCTACTCCCTCTGACTGAAAACCGTGTGAAAAGGACTGGCTGCCACGCTGAAAGATGAAGTCCATGTGGAGGAAAACTAGCTGCTCCAGCTCACAGTCAGTTAGCCCCCAGCTGGCCACAGAGGCAGGAGGGAGCCCTAGCTAAGAGGAAATGAACCTGCATCAGATCAGCAGAGCCTCCTCTGTGAACCCAGCCCAACTTAGCAAAAACAGTGTTGTGAACTCAAAAAATGTTGTTCTCAGCCAATGTGCTCTAGGGTAATTTTTAATGGATTTTTTATGGATCAAAAACTAGCTGATGCAGGTAAAAATCAGATTATATTGAACATAGTAGCCACATTGAATAGTTTAGGTATTTGTGCACTTGCAGTGCAAAGACATTGGAGTGCTTGAGATCAATTTTATGTTTTAATAGCATTCTGATGATTAGAAAAAGAGTTGAGAAAGGCCAAGAATGAGACCACTAAGATCATTTGGGAAACAGTTGCAATGGACAGGTGAAAATAATGTCGATTAGGATGGTAATACTGGAAATGAAAGAAAAAGAACAGATTCATATATATTTTGAATAAATAACAGGCAAGATTTAATGAATAATTATATGTAGTTGGTGGGAAAAAAGAAAGAATCAAAGATTCCTTCAACAAATATTAATTGAGTGCTTGTAAGCACTCAATTTTGAAAATGATAAAGTATCCCCCTAAAGACACAGCCTTTATCATCATAGAACTACAGTATCCTAGATGTTAAATAAATGTTCACAGTAATAAAGGCAAAATTACTATTGTTGTAACGTTTTTAGAGAAGAGGTTCACATGTTGCTGTGGAGGCCTCCTGATATTGGAGTCCGTATAGTTTAGCACTGTGCTATTGAGGGTATCATCTTTCAGATTACACTCTGGATATCTACATTAATTTATTTTGTCATTACAGTGCTGACTTGTGGCCAAAATTCTTTTAGAAAATAAAATAGGTACGGATATCAGGATACATTACATAGGTTAATGATATTTACAATTTAATAAATTCTTGTTTTATTTTAAATTTATGCCATGCATTGAGAAATATTGTATGTGTGTGAGTGTATTTGCATTCATCTGCAAAACAAAAATGTAGGAAAACCATACATATAGCACAGGATTTGAAATTATATTTTATATAAAAATGGCTTAGGCCAGATGCCTATCAACTTCCTATTAAAAAGCCTCTAATAGTTTGGAGTAGAGATACTTATCTTCTAAGGTAAGAGAAAATATAAAACATCTCATATTGTCTGCTGAAACACTTAGGTCTGCATTCAGTTTTTAACCCAGAGCAAAGTGATGTTGGTCAATTGCTACCAATACAACTATCAGTTTTGTAGGGAAAGTGGCTAATTTCCACAGAAAAATTAAAAAATATATTCTATTTCCATCTTTATTTTTTATCCTTCTCTATAGTGTTAGTATCATGAATATTAAAAAGAAAAGCTGTTTTAAACATTGTTTAAATGGAATATTATATAAACTTAACATATGTTATGAAGTGTTATATGACATAACATTAAGAAATTAAGGAAGTGTAAGTTGCTTTGGTTCAGTAAATAATTATCAATAAAGTACGTACGTGTGTCTATATATATAGACACACATGTATATATGTGTGTATATATATGTGTGTATACATACATATACATAGACACATATATATACACACATATATACGTGTGTATATATAATATTACTATGGTAACATGCAATTAAAATAATTACCGCTCAATTAATAGACTGTATATAAATTGGCTCAAATATCAAAATCTATCTTTGAAATTTCTTAAATTTTTAAGCTTGAATTATCACAAATAGCATCCCAAACTATTACCTGGATAATATGGAATTATCTATTTGCATTGGAGCTGTATTAATATATATGATGGGAGAAAATATTTGAAGAAATGCGAACCAAAACACTTAAGTATTATCCTTTATTCTAGAGTCATCCTATATCAACTATTTTTTGAAATAATGGGTCAGTAATATTGACAGAAAAATAAAACAATTTGATTTTATTTTAGATAGCAATGTTCTTAGCTAAAATAACTAATAACAAACCAGAACTTGTACATACAGAAAAATTACTACTAAAAGGAAAGTTTATAGCAATAAACACTTACATAAAAAATAGACTTCAAATAAACAATCTAATGATGCACCTCTAGGCACTAGAAAAGCAAGAGCAAACCAAATGCAAAATTAGTAAAAGAAAAAATAATAAACATTGGAACAGAAGTAAGGTGGGGCACTGTGGCTCATGCCTGTAATTCTAGCACTTTGGGAGGCTAAGGCAGGTTAATTGCTTGAGGCTAGGAGTTCGAGACCAGCCCAAGCAACATGGCAAAAGCTCATCTTTACAAAAAAAAAAATACAAAAATTAGCTGGGCATAGTTGTGCTAGCCTGTAGTCTCAGCTACTTGGGAGGCTGATACAGGAGGATTACTTCAGCCTGGGAGGTCAAGGCTGCAGTGAGCCACGATTGTGCCAATGCACACTGCACTCCAACCTGGGCAATAGAGCAAGACCTTGTCTCAAATAAATAAACAAACAAACAAACAAACAAACAGATTGGAGAATAAAAAATTAAATCAAAACAAAAAATATTAAAAAATCAATAAAACAAATTTTTTTGAAAAAATAAACAAAATTGCCAAACCTATAGCTAGACTATGAAAAAAGAGAGAAAACTCAAATAAATAAAATCAGACACAAAAGAAAACATTACAACTGATACCAGAGAAAACAAAGTATCATTAGATACTAGTATAATTAATTATAAGCCAAATTATAAGCCAACAGATTGTAAAACCTAGAAGAAATGAATCATTCCTGGACATATAAAATTTCTCAAGATTGAACCATGAAGAAATAGAAAGCCTGAACAGACCAATAACAAGTAATGAGATTAAAGAAATAATAAAGTCTCCCATCAAAGAAAAGCCCAGGACCTGATGGATTCCCTATTGAATTTTACCAAACATCTAAATAATGATTAATACCAATTTTACTCAAACTATTTCAAAAAATTGAAGAAAAGTAACACTTCTAAACTCATTCTACAAAGCCATTTACCTGATATGATATGAAAAGCAGACAAGGACACACACACAAAAACTATAAGACAGTATCTCTGATGAACATATATGAAAAATCCTAAATAAAATAGTAGCAGATCAAATCAAACAACACATTAAAAAATGCACCATGATCAAGTGGACTCATTTCAGAAATGTAAGGATTGTTCAACATATACAAATTAATAAACATGATACATCACATCACCAGAATCAAGAACAAAAACCATATGGTCATTCCAGTAGATGTGGAGAAAACATTTGATAAAATTCAACATCTCTTCATGATGAAAACTTCCAACAAATTGGCTATAGAAGGAACATAATTCAACATGATAAGGGATATATATATATATATATATATATATATATATATATATATATATAAAACCCACATGTAATATCATACTGTGGTATATTAATGGGGAAAAACTAAAAGCTCTTCCACTAAGATCTGGAAAAGTAAAAGGATGCTTATTTTCAGCACTTATATTCAACATTTATGTTGCAAACAGAGAAACTACACAAGCAAAAAAATAAAGAGCATTTAAATTGGAGAGGAAGAAGTCCAACTACCCCTGTTTGCAGATGACATAATCTTATATTTAGAATCAACTAAAGACTCCACCAAAAGAAAACTCTTAGAAATGATAAGTGAATTCAGTAAATTGCAGGATTTAAAATCAAAATACAAAAATGAGTAGCTAATCTCTAGAGAAATGCAAATCAAAACCACAATGAGATACCATCTCAGCTCAGAATGGCTATTATCAAAACAAAATATAACAAGCTGATAAGGACACAGAGAAAGGGGAACACTTACATACTGTTGACAGGAATGAAAATTAGTATAGCCATTATGGAAAACAGTATGGAGGTTCCTCAGAAAACTAAAAATAGAACTCCCATAAAATTCAGCAGTCCCACCACTGTGTATATACACTAACTGCAATCAGTCTGAAAAAGAAATCAAGAAAACTATCCCATTGTTAATAGCTACGAAAAATAAAATAAAATACCTAGGAACAACTTTAACCAAAGAAGTGGAAGGATCTCCACAAAGGAAATTATTGGAAAGAAATTAAATAGAACACAAACATATGAACAGATATCCCATATTCATGGATTGGAAGAATTAATATTGTTTAAATGTTCATACTACCCAAAGCAATCTACAGATTCAATGCAATCCCTCTCAAAATACCAATGACTTTTTTTATAAAAATAGAAAAAAATTCTAAAATCTGTATGGAACTACAAAAGACCCCACATAGCTAATAAAATCCTGAGAACTACCTGGGTGCAGTGGCTCATGCCTATAATCCTAGTCCTTTTGGAGATCAAGAATCGCTGGAATGCAGGAGTTTAACTCCACCTTGGGCAATATAGTAAGACCCTATCTCTACAAAAAATTTTAAAAGATTACCCAGGCATGACAGCATATTCCTGTTATTCTAGCTACTTATGAGGCTGAGGCAGAAGGATCAGCCCAGCTTGAGCCCAGGAGTTTGAGGCTGTAGTAAGCCATGATCACATCACTACACTCCAGCCTGGATGACAGACTGAAACCCCATCTCAGAAATGAAACAAAACTGTAAGCAAAAACAAAGTTGGAGGCATCACATCACCTAGTTTTGAATTATACTACAAAGCTATAGTAACCAAAACAGCATGATACTGGCATAGAAACAGATTTATAGACCAATGGAACAGAATAAACAACTGAGAGATGAATCCATGCACTTATAGCCAATTCATTTCTGACAGAGGCACCAAGCATATACAGTGGAAGAAGGTTGGTCTCTTTAAAAAGAAGTGCTGAAAAAACTGAATATCCACTTGCTCAAGAAAGAAACTAGATCCCCATCTTTCACCATATACAAGAGCAACTCCAAATGGATTAAAGACTTACATTAAAGACCTGAAACTATAAAACTACTAAAAGAAAATATTGCGGGCATGCTACAGGGTATTGATGTGGGCAAAGATTTTTCAGGTAAAGAATTCAACAGCATAGGCAACAAAAGCAAAAGTTGGCAAGTGGGCTTACACCAAGCTAAAAAGCTTCTGCATGGCAAAGGAAAAAATCAACAAAGTGAAGACACAACCAACAGAATGGGAGAAAATATATGCAAACATTCATCTAACAAACAATTAAGAATCAGAATATATAAGGACCTCAAATAAATCTGCAGCAAAAAAAAATCTGATTTTTAAAATAGTGAAAAGGATTCGAATAGACAATTTTCAAAAGAGGACACAAATGTCCAACAGATATATGAAAATATGTTCAACATTGCTAATCTCTAGGGAAATGCAAATCAAAACCACAATGAGATACCATCTCAGCTCAGAATGGCTATTATCAAAACAAAATATAACAAGCTGATAAGGACACAGAGAAAGGGGAACACTTACATACTGTTCACAGGAATGTAAATTAGTACAGCTATTATGGAAAACAGTATGGAGGTACCTCAGAAAACTAAAAGTAGAACTCCCATAAAATTCAGCAGTCCCACCACTGTGTATATATCCAAAAGAAAGGAATCATTATATTGACAAGATGTCTATATTGTCATGTTTATTGCAGCAATATTCACAATGGCCAAGATATGGGATCAACTTATATATTCATCAACAGATAAATGAATAAAGAAAGTGTGGATTCTTTACAATATATACAAATATGGAATATTATTCACTATAAAGAATAAAATTCTGTCATTTATAGCAACACGAATAAAACTGGAAGTCATTACATTAAGCAAAATAAGTCAGGCACAGATAGACAAATATTGCATATTCTCACTTATATGTGGGAACTAAAAAAGTGGATCTTATGACAGTAGAGAGTAGATTGGTGGTTACCAGAGGATGGGAAGGGAAGGAGTAGAATGTAGAGAAGTTGGTTAAGGGGTTCAAAAACAGTTACATAGAAGAAATAAGTTCTAGCATTTGATAGTACAGTAGGGAAATTATAGTAAACAAAAATTTATTGTATACCTCAAAATAGTTAGAAGATTTGCAATGTTCCCAACACAAAGAAAAGATAAGTGTTTGAGATGATGGATATCCCAATTACCATGATTTGATCATTACACATTGTATACAGGTATCAAAATATCACATGTATCCTAAAATATGTACAACATATATACATAAACATTTTAAATATATGTTTTTATTATATATAAAATATATAATTTTATTATAAACATGTTTTAAATATGTATTTTTATTGTATATACAAATATATATTTATTTTCTCTCTATATTTTATTATACATAAAAATATATATTTAAAATATTTTAATAAATTTAAACAAAACTAAAAAGACCAGGGCATTAAATACACACACACACACACACGGAGAAAATTAGAAAGTGATCATTCATGTTCAGAGAAAGACCTGAGAAGACCTTAAATTTATGTCTCAGGCTAATTCTCAGCACAAAACAGCATACAATTAAAACAAAAACAAAAGCAAAAAGCAGCAAACCCTGGGAAGGGAAGGGATTCTGCATAACCTAGAAAAGGGGGGAAATGAGTTACCACATTATTAGAATTCAAGCATTCAGTTTTCAACAAAAAATAACAAGGCATAGAAAAGACAAGTAAGTATAGTCCATTCCAAGAAATAAACAAAAACTACCATCTGAGGAAAACCAGATGGTAGATCTGCTAAAGACTTTAAAACTATCTTAAGGATGCTCAACTAACTAAAGGAAGATGTGGAGAAAGTCAAGCTTATGATATATGAACAAAATAGAGTTGTCAGTAAAAAGAAAAAGGAAACCAAAAATAAATTCTGGAAATGAAAAGTACAATAACTAAAATTAAACTGAGTCAATGTTGAATTCCTGCTTTTCTGGGATTCAAAAGCAAATGTGAGCAGACAGAAGCAAGAATCAGTGAACTTGAGAATAGGACAATGAACATGATGAAATATTAAAAGGTTAAAGAAAAGTGAACAGAGTCATCAAGTGGGACATCATCAAGCAGAGCAATGTATGCAGTATGGTAGTGTCAGAATAAGAAGAGAGAGAGAAAGGGGCAGAATGGATGTTTTAGGACATCATGACTGAAAACACACATATGATGAAGACATGAATATAAGCAAACTCAAAATAAGATTCAAAAGGAGATAAAAACCAAGACACATTATAATCAAAGTTTTGAAAACCAAAGACAAAAAAAATGAAAGCAGAAAGGGAGAAATAATTTATCACATTACAGGGATCTTCAATAAGATTATCAGCAGATGTCTCATCAGAAACCTTGAGGCCAGAAGGCAGGTAGGGGATATATTCAAAGTGCTGAAAGAAAAATAAGCCTGTAATATCAGCACTTTCATAGGCCAAGGAGAGAGGATCACTTGAGCCCCAGAGTTTGAGACCAGCCTGGGCAACATAGTGAGACCCCATCTCTGCAATAAATTTTAAAAATTTTGCAAGGTTTGGTGGCGTGCGCCTGTCGTCCCAGGTACTCAGGAGGCTGAGGTGGGAGGATCCCCTGAGCCCAAGAGATTGAAGCTGCAGTGAGCCATGATTGCACCACTGCACTGCAGCCTGGGTGACCCTGTCAAAAAGAAAAAGCGAGACCTGTCAAAAAGAAAAAAAGAAAAGAAAAGAGAAAAGAAAAGACTGTCAATGAAGTTTTCTATATCCAACAAAACTGTCCTACAAAAGTGAGGGAGAAACTAAGGCATTCCCAGGCAAACAAAAGCTGAAGGAGTTAATTACAAGTAGAGCTGCCCTTCAGAAAATGCTCAAGGGAGTTGTAGAAGGTGAATGAAAGGACACTAGACGTAACTTGTAGCCATATGAAGAAATTAAATCCCAATAAAGGTAAATACGAATGCAATGATACAAGCTACTATTATTTTAATGGCGTTTGTAACTCCTTTTTGTTTCTACATGATTTTTGAGACTAATGCATAAAAAAAAAACAATTCGTTAAAGGCTGGTATTATTGTAACTTTGGTGTGTAACTCCATATTTTATTTTTAATATGACTTCAGAGAATAATGCATAAAATAATTATTAGTTTGTTTCTGAACATGAAACTTATCAAGATATAATTTTGTGGCATGAACAGCTGAAAGGGGAGGGGACAGAGCAGTAAAGACATGTTTACATGTTATTAAATTAAGTTGGTAGAAATTCTAATTACAAGCCGGGTGCAGTGGCTCATGCCACGCATGATTAGATTAGAGACTCTCAACACTTTGGGAGGCCGAGGCGGGTGAATCACCTGAGGTCAGGAGTTTGACACCAGCCTGGACAACGTGGTGAAACGCCGTCTCTACTAAAAAAATACAAAAATTAGCGGGGTGTGGTGGTGCACGCCTGTAATCCCAGCTACTCAGGAAGCTGAGGCAGGAGACTCGCTTGAATCTGGGAGGCAGAGGTTGCAGCGAGCTGAGATGGTGCCATTGCACTCCAGCCTGGGTGACAAGAGTGAAATTCCATTTCAAAAAAAGAGAAATTCTAATTACAGTGTTATAAGGTTAGAATGTTATACGTAATCCTTAAAATAACTATAAAGAAAATAACTGTAGAATATATACAAAATGAAGTGAAGGAGAAATTTAAATGTCTTACTACAAAAAACTGAACCTCAGAGAAGAAAGCAATGTGAAAAATGAAAGACAAAAACACTATCAGCCATATAGAAAAGAGCAAAATGATAGAAGTAAATCTCTAATAATTTAGATGTAAATGAATTAAACTTTCTAAGTAAAATACAACTATTGCAAGAAGGGATAAAAACAAATTATCCAACTATATACTGTCTATAAGAGATTCATTTTGGATCACAAAACACAAATAAATTTAAAGTGAAAGGATAGAAAAATATATTCTATGGAAATCATAAAAAGACAGGAGGAATGTCTATACTAATATCAGATAAAATAAATTTTGAATCAAACACAATTATGAGAGATGAGCCAGGACATTTGTATTAGTCAGGGCTCTCTAGAGAAACAATCAATAGAATGTAAATATGTAACATGATATATCACTATATAAAAGGAGATTTATTATGGGAATTGTCTCATGTGATTATGCAGACTGAGAAGTCCTGCAATATGTCACCTATCATCTCAATCCAAGTCCAAAGGCCTGAGAACCAGGGGAACTAATGGGGCAGCTCTCAGTCCAAGGCTGAAGGCCTGAGAACCTGAAGTTCTGAGGTCCAAATGCAGGAGATGAGTGTTTCAACTCCAGAAGAGAGAATAAATTTGCTTTTCCTCTGCCTTTTTGTTGTATCTGGGTTCTCAATTGATTACATGGTGCCCTCAAACATTGAATGAAGGAGGAAATTCATACTCAGACCCCTGAATAAAATGCCAGTCTATTCCAGAAACATCCTCAAAGACATACAGAGAATAATGATTTACTGGCTATTTTGGCATCCTTTAACCCACTCAAGTGGACACCTAAAACTACTAGCCATCACAGCATTATATATTAATAAAAAGTTCAATGCAGCAAGAAGTTATAACAATTATAAACATTTATGCACGTAACAAAATGCCATCAAAATATATAAAGCAAAACTGACAGAAGTAAAGTGAGAAGTAGACAGTTCAACAATAATAGTTGAAGACTTTAACACCAAATCTTAATAATGAATGGAATAACTACACAGAAGATAAGTAAACATGCTAATAAACTAGCCAGATTTAAAAGGCACATACAGAACACACTATCCAATGACAACAGCACACATATTTGTCTCAAGTCCATATGAGACATTTTCTAAGACAGATCATATGTTAGGTCACAAATTGGAGTTCAAAACACTAGAAAGATAAAGATAATACAAGGTATCATAACAACAGTGGGATAAACTTAGAAATAATTAACATAACTAAAAAATTCACAAATTCGGGGGGAATTAGACAACATACTCTTAAACAACCAATGGACCATATACTAAATCACCAAGAAAAAAATCAAAAATTCTTACAGGTGAACAAAAATGAAAACATAAAATACCAAAACTTACAGGGCACAGTGAAAGTAGTGACAATGGGAAAATTTATAGTTATAAACACTTACATTGAACAATAAAAAAGATCTAAAATCAAAAACCTAAGCAAACTAAACTCAAAACTGACAGAATAAATGAATATTAAAGCAGAGATAAATAAAATATAGAATTTTTTAAAATAGAAAAATACCCAAAAGTCAGTTCTTTGATCAAAAAAATTGACAAAATTTTAAGTAGATGAACTAAGAAAAAAAAAAAAGGAGAGCAGACTCAAGTACTGAAAATCAGAAATGAAAATTGGAATGTTAACATTAATTTTAAGAACCAAAAAAGATTATGAGTACTGTAAACAACTATATGCCAACAAATTGGATAACCTGTATGAAATGAATAAATTCCTAGAAACACAAAACTTAACAAGACTATCTGACCAAAAAAACTAGGAAATTTGAATATACCTGTATCTGGTAAGGAGATGGAATCAGTAGTCAAAATCCACCAAGGAAGAAAAACACTGTACCTGATGCCTTCATGGCTGACATCTACCTAACATTTAAAGAATAACTAATACCAATTATTCTCAAACTTTTCCCAAAAAATTTGAAGAGAAGAGAATATTTACTAACTCATTCTATGAAGCTAGCATTACCCTGATACAAAAACTAGATAGGCACTCTAAGAAAAGGAAACTACAGACCAACATCCCTTAGGAAAATTGAGGCAAGATACTCAACAAAATACTAGCAAACTGAATTCAGTAGCATATTAAAAAGGATTACACGTCATGACCAAATGGGATTTATTCCTGGAATGTTAGAATGGTTCAACACAAAATTAACATAATGCACCACATTAACAAACTGAAAGGAAAAAAACACATGATCATCTTAACTGATGCAGAAAAAAATCATCTAACAAAATTCAAGACCCTTTTATAAAAAAGTACTCAACAAACTAGAAATAGAAGGAAACAACCTCAACATAGTAAAGGCCATATTTGAAAAACTCATATTGTACTCATTGGTAAAAGACTGAAAGCTATTACTCTAAGATGAGAAACAAGTCAAGAATGCCCACTTTCACAGCTTCTACTCAACATAATACTGGAGGTACCAACCAGATAAATTAGACAAGAAAAACAAAGAAAGAGCATCCAAATTGGAGAGAAAAAGTAAAATTATCTCTGTTTACAGATGATAAAATGTTACATGCCAAAAACTCTAAAGATTCCACAAAAATACTGCTTTAGCTAATAAATGATTCAGCAAAGTAGAGTAATACAAAGCCAACACACACACGCACACACACAAATCAGTTGCACTCCTACACAGTAACAGTGAATGATCTGAAAAGGAAATTACGAAACAATTCTATTCATAACAGCATGACAAAGAGTAAAATACTTAAAAGTTAACGACAGAGTTGAAAGACTTGTAAAGTGAAAGCTACAAAAAACTGCTGAAGTAAATTTAAGAAGGTATAACAAAAATGGAAAGACATACATTGTTTATGGACTTGAAGACTTAATTAATATTGTTGAGGTACTGATACTACCCAAATTGATGTATAGGTTCAACATAATTTCTACCAACATATCAATGAGATTTTATTCTAAGAACAGAAAAACCCATTTCAAAATTTATGTGGACTCTCAAGGGACCCCAAATGGCCAAAACAGTCCTAAAATAGAACAGTTTAAGACTTGCAATTCATCATTTCAAAACTTCCTATATAGCTATAGTAATCGGAACCAAGTGGTACAGACTGAAAGACAGGGATATAACCTAACAGAGTCCAGAAATAATCCATCATATATATGGTAAAAGGAGTTTTTAACAAGGGTGCCAGGACCATTCAATGGAGAAACGTCTGTCTCTTCAACTAATGGTGCTGAAATAACTGAAAATCCACATGTAGAAGAATGAAGTTGGACACTTATCTAATACCAAATAAAAAATTAACTGGGCCGGGTGCAGTGGCTCACGCTTGTAATCCCAGCACTTTGGGAGGCTGAGGCGGGCGGATCACGAGGTCAGGAGTTTGAGATCAGCCTGGCCGACATAGTGAAACCCTGTCTCTAGTAAAAATACAAAATTAGCCGTGTGTGGTGGCATGCACCTATAATCCCAGCTACTCGGGAGACTGAGGCAGGAGAATCTCTTGAACCTGAGAGGTGGAGGTTGCAGTGAGCCGAGGTGGCACCATTGCACTCCAGCCTGGGTGACAGAGCAAGACTCTGTCTCAAAAAAAATAAAAAATAAAAAAAACTGAAAAAACTGAAAAGGAATGAAAGACCTAAATATAAGATCTAAAACTATAGCACTCCTATAAGAAAACATAGGGTAAAAGCTTCGTGACAGTTGATGTTTTTCTATGGCTTATTGGATATGACACAAAAAACACAGGAAACAAAAGAAAAAAAGACAAATTGGACTTCATGAAAAATTTTAAAACTGCTTATCAAATGACAATATAAACAGAGGAAGAAGGCAATGCATGGAATGAGAGAAAATAATTGCCAATCATATATCTAAAGAGATATTAATATCCAGAATTGTAAAATAATGTACTGTGGAAAATAATTTGGTGATTCTTCAAAAGTAAAAATAGAATTACTGTATGATTCAGTAACTCCACTTCTACGTACATAGTCTAAAGAAGTGAAAGCAGGTCTCAAATAGATAATTTTACCCGTGTTCATAGAAGCATTATCCACAATATTTAAAACATGGAAGCAACCCACGTTCTTTGGGGGATGAATGGACAAGCAAAATATGGTCTATGTTCTGCAAAATGCTACAACATGTACAAACCTTGTGGATATTATGCTAAATGAAATAAGTCAATCACAAAAAGAAAAAAATTGTGTAATTCCACTTATACTAGATACTTAGTGTAGTCAAAATGATAAGAGACAGAAAATAAAATGCTGTTAGCTATGGGCTGAGGGGAAGGGGATTTCGGAGTTATTATTTAATGGATATGAAGTTTTAGTTTTACAAGACATAATGGGCTGTAAAGATAGATGGTGGTGATGGTTGCACAACATAATAAATGTGTTTAATTACACTTAAGTGCACACTTAAAGTGGTTAAGATGGTAAATTTTAAAAGGAATAAAATCCTATCATTTGCAGCAATATGTATGGAACCGGAGGCCGTTATGTTAAGTGAAATAAGCCAAGCACAGAAAGACAAATGTAGTATGTTCTAGTTCATATGCTGGAGCTAAAATGTGGATTTCAAGATAATATGGAGTAGACTGGTCGTTACCAGAGGCCAGCAAAGGGAGGATGGGAGAATGAAGGGCAAAATAATTATATACTTACATTCATTACCACTAAATTGTACACTTAAACATGGTAAAGGTACTAAGTTTTTAAAAATTAAAAAATAATAAAAAATTAAAAATGTATGTTATGTATATTTTACCACAATATAAAATTTTGAAAAAAAAGTGCTGGGTCAATTTAATATCCAAATATTTTTAAAAATGCTTCTAAATCTGCTACAATGCAAAAAAAGATTCTAGATGGATTATAGGTATGAATATGAGTGAAGAAACTACAGAAAAATATTTCCTATAGTTGCAGTAGGCAAATATTATTAAAATACACACAAAAACAATATAAGTATACATAATTGAAAATATTGATAAATTAGTTTAAAGTATCAACTTCTAAAAACAATGATAAAACCCAATTAAAAATGGACAAAAACATGAATAGACATTTCTCCAGTGACAGCATGCAAATCACAAATAAGCACATGAAAAGATGCTCAACATCAGTTGAGAAATGAAAATAAAAACCACAAAGAGAAGTAAGGATGGCTATTGTTTAAAAAAAACCAAGCAAATCAGTAACCAATGTTGAGAAGGATGTGGAGAAAATGGAACTTTTGTGCATTAGTGATGAGACTGTAAAATGGTAAAGCTGCTGTGACAAACAGGATGGAGGTTCCACAAACCTTGAACATTGAATTATTATGTGATCCAGAAATTCCACCTCTCAGTATACACCCCAAATAATTGAAAGCAGGGATTTGAATAGATATGTGTACATGAGTGTTTGTAGCATCATTATTCACAATGCTCCAAAGGTAGAAACAATCCAGATGTCCATGTGTATACCCAAATGTGGCACATACATACAGTGCAATACTATTAAGCCTTAACAAGGAGTGACATTTGATACATGATATAATATGGATGAATTTATAAAACATTATCTAAGTGAAATAAGCCAGTCTTAAAAGGCCGAGTACTGTATTATTGCTCTTATATGTTTTAATTGGCAAAAAATTTTTAAGGCCAGAACGTAGAATAGTGGCAATTAGGGGCTGGGGGAAGAGGTAATTGCAATTTATTTTTAATGGGCACATAGTTTATGTTAAGATGATGAAATTGTTTTGGAAGTGGATAGTGGTGATTTTTGCATAGTAACGTAAAGGTATTTATTTCCTGGAGTTGTATGCTTGAAAATGGTTAAAATAGTAAATATTATGGTATGTATGTTTTACCAAAATGGTAAATATACCAATATGGTAAAATACACATAATGCTTTTAAAAGCTATTAAAACTTCTCTTGTAAACTAGGAATAGTAGGGGGACTTCCTTAACTTGATAAAGAATATCTACAAAAATCTATGTCTAACATCATACTTATGATGAAAACAAGACAAAAAATGTCCCCTTTCACCACTTCTTTTCACAGTCCTACTATTAGGCATAGCTAATGCAATAAGACAAGAAAAGAAAACAAAATGTGTACAAATTGAGAAGGAAGAAATAAAACTATTTTTGTTCTCTGATAGCATGATTGCATAAAAATTCTGAAAGAATCAACAAACCACTCCTTGAATTAATCAGTAAATATAGCAAGTTTGAAGGGTACAAGGTCAATATACAAAGCCAATCAATTTTTAGTATATTATCAAATAGCAATGAACAAGTGGAATTTGAAATTAAAAGACAACAGCATTTAGATAAGCATTCTCCAAAATAAAACACTCAGATATAAATCTGTAGCCACTTTGGAAGATAGTTTGGCAGTTTCTTATAAAACTAAACATATTCTTACCATACAATACAACAATTGTACTCTTTAGTATTTGCCCAAAGGAGTTGAGAAATTATCTACAAAAAAAAAACTTATTCACAAAAATAACTGCACACAAATGTTTACAGAAGCTGTAGTCATAATTGCAAAACTTGGAAATAACCAAAATGTCTTTTCATTAGGGGAACAGATAAACTTTGGTACATCCAGACATTGAAATATTATTCATCACTAAAAATATATGAGCAATCAAGCCACAAAAACACAAAGAGGAATCTTAAATGCATAATGCTAAGTGAAAGATGCCAATCTGAAAAGGCAATGCACTATATGATATCAACTATATGACATTCTAGAAACATCAAAACTATGGAGAGAGTAAAAAGATCTGTGGGGCCAGGTGCAGTGGCTCAAGCCTGTAATCCCAGCAATTTGGGATGCCCAAGTGGGCGGATCACCTGAGGTCAGGAGTTCAAGACCAGCCTGACCAACAGGGAGAAACCCCATCTCTGCTAAAAATACAAAATTAGCCAGGCATGGTGGCGCATGCCTGTAATCCCAGGTACTTGGGAGGCTGAGGCAGGAGAATCGCTTGAACCTGGGAGGCGGAGGTTGCGGTGAGCCAAGATGGCGCCATTGCAGTCCAGTCTGGGCAACAAGAAAAAAATCAATGGTTTCCAAGAGTTGGAGATGGGGATGTGGGAGAAACACAGAGGAATCTTAGGTCAATGAAAGTACTTTGTACTATACTATAACAATGGATACATATCATTATGCGTTTGTCCATACGCATAGAATGCACAAAACCGAGAGTGAATCCTGATGTAAACTAAGGGCTCTGGGTTAATATGATGTGCCAATGCAGTTTCATTAATTGTAAAAAAAATGCATCTCTCTAATGGGAGATGTTGATAATGAGTGAAACTGTGTGTATGTGGGGATAAAAGGTATATGGGAAATCTCTATACCTTCCTCTTGAGTTGATGTGAAGTTAAAACTGCTCTTTTTTTTTTAAATTTGTATGGATTACATAAATGAAGATTTTGTTTTTAGTTATTAATTCCACTAGTATGTCTATTGATTTTTTTAATGTTCTGTATACACAATTAGGTCTTCTGCAAGTAATGATAATTCTATTTATTCTTTTCCAAGTCCTTATGCCTTTAAAAATAATTTGTCTAATTGTAATGACTATAACTTTGAATATTAAATGAGACTTCCAGTACAATAGAAATTTTATTATGAAGAAAATATGTTGTTCTATTTAACAGATACTCTATCAGATTAAAGAATTTCACTTTTATTCCAGTTTGCTAAATGTTTTATCTTGAATAGTTACTGAGTTTTATAAAATGATTTTTCTACGTCTGTTAAAATGATCATTAATTGTTCTGTTTCCCTACTTTACTATGTAAATTGAGATAACTTAAATCTGTGGGTTATTGCCTTTCATCAGCCTCCAAAAATCATCAACCATCACCTCTTTGAATGTGGCTAGTGTCCCATTTCTCTTACTCCTTTTTTCTACGAGTCCACTTGTAAATGTGGTATATCTTTTGACTGTTCCCACATCTCTAATGCATTGTTCATTTTTTTCATATTTGGTCTCTCTATGCTTCAAATTAGTTGCATTCCATTGAACTGCTTTATTGTTCACTATTCCATTTAGTTTTTGACTTTAGGTACTTTAATTTTCTACTTATAATTTTATTTTTTATATAGATTCAAATTTTCTGGTGAAAATCTGCATTCTTTTTTTGCATATTTATTTTCTGCTTTTTAAACAATAAAATCACAGACTTTTAAGGTATTTGTTAACAGCAATATCAGAATAATTTGTGAGTTCATTCTCTTAACTGTATTTCCCAATAATTCTTGACTATAATTATATTTATTGCGTGTTTGCAGGCCGAAACATACCTTTGTTGTAGTCTGAACATTGCAATTAAAGTAACTGCAGAGGCTTCCTCTGGAAAGGACATTTATTTCCCTTTGTTAGACAAATAGAATGAGGAATTAAGCCCCTTGACCCCTTTTAGAAATGAGCTGCTGCACCAGGTATTACGTGCAATTTTTCTGAAACCAAGTATCCACTGAGTTTACCTCCAATCCTCAGATGTACTTCTCCCAGGCTTTTCTCAGTAGAAACTGTCTAAAAGGGGCAAGACTGATCCAAACTCATACCTGAAATTGTCAAATTTACCTTAAGTAATTTGCAAATATCTTCTTACAGTGTTTCACTAGTAATTTACCTTTTGTTATAGTAATTGAGATATAAATTTTATAATTATTATGAATTCCAAACTATTTTTCTTTTTCTTTAATACTGTTTTTGTTTTAAGATCTTGCTTAATCAATGTTAACTTTATAAATATAATCACCCATATTTTAATAACTTAGATAAAAAGTTAACATGTTTGATATGTATCAGATATATTTTATATGTAATATGAGACATGAATTTCAGAAAAAGCAACCTTTTTATTTTTATGCTTATAATTAGACAAGCCATTTATTAAAACATTGCAGATACGAGAAAAACTAAGTTGCAACTGACTGAGCGTCAGAATTTAGTCTCTGGAAGAATGGGAAAATAAATTTTTAAAGCTAGTCAAATTTCTTACAAAAGTAAATGTATTCTATCATATATTTCAGCAATTGTGCTTCTTGATGTTTATTTATCCAAATGAGTTGAAAACGTATTCCTCACAAATACCTGCACGTGGATGTTTATAGCAGATAATTCATAATTGCCAAACCTTGGAAGCAACCAAAATGTCCCTCAGTAAGTGAATAAACTGTGGTACACACAGACATGTAAAAAACAAACAAACAAACAAAAACAAAAAAAGAATCAGTGGGTGCCAGGGGTTCTAACCCTGAGGGAGAGAAGGAATGGATAATTAGAGCAGAGGGGATTTTTAAGCCATCAAAACTTTTCTGTATGATACAACAATGATGGATATATGTCATTATGCAGTTATCAAATCTCATAGAATATACCAGAACAGGAGTGAACCCTAATGTAAACCAGGAACTTTGAGTAATAATCATGTATCAATGTCAGTTCATTGATTATAACAAATGTACCACCCTGGAGAGGAATGTTGGTGGCAAGGGAGGTTGTGTGTGTTTGTGAGGGCAGTGCATGTATCGGAATCCTCTGTATTTCTTGGTCAATTTTGCTGTGAACCTAAAACTGCTCCAAAAAAATTAGCCTATTTTTATAAAGTCAGATATTGTGAAATATGTGATGTCTTAAATAATTATCAACATCAACAGTTCATAAATATTCTGCCTACTCTAATCATACTTTCAGAATTTCATATAATTTAAAAGCCTGCACAAAAATAGGAGCTATCATTTACATCTTAAAGAGATACAGCCAAGATCCTTTTGTAAGTAAAAAGCCTACAAAAGCCCAGTTTTATCTTATTGAATCTCCCTAAAAAAGGAAAATGTAAACTGAATTAATTCCAACAGAGACTATTGATCTTAGCCTACCTAATCCTACTAACGTGCTGTAAATATAACAATGTGAAAACAATCTATTACAGTTTTAAGCTTTTGTCTTCTGTAAGGAAATAACAGACACATACTTACTGAATTTTCTTAATTTTTGGCTGGTTTGATAAGCTGTGGCAACAACTGCCAAGATCCATAAGTATTTTTTGAAATTCTGTTTGAGTTTAAAGAGTAATTGGCAGAAAGATAATATTTAAAATATTGAGTATTTGCCTCTGACACTACAAGGTATATCTACTCAGCTAAATACTTCATTATATGACTTTCATTATAGTTTCATAATTATCTTTGTAAATAACTTGAAGTTTTATTTTCTAGTATTATGTACTTTTATATTGTTATTCTCATCAGAAATGTTTCAACCCATTATGATTAATTTTTCTTTCACATTATGAGATAGTCTGACCAAAAATACAAGTAAATTATAAAAATATGTGAATCACAAATTTTTATAAATTTTAATATTTTACATGAGTTTTATACTTTGATTGAATAAAGTATCACATTGCAATTGTTTTCTTTGTATCTATTCTTAAATTCTATTAGCCTTCTTCATGAGAAATATTCACTCATTTTAGATGAACAAAAAGTTATACATAATCTAGGCTTCTCTAGGTAGAAACCATCTGCACAAAATGAGAGTTTTGTTTCTTTCTTTCAAATTGTTGTAACTCATATCTCATTTCTTAGCCTTTTGCATTGCTTTGTGTATTTAAGATAAGTAATGTTTAAAAGGTTTGCTCTGGTGTCCATTTTGTTCTTTTTCTTTACATATAATAATTGATATTTACAATCTGTGATTGTATTGTCATTTGTTTGCAATTTATTCTTTTTGCAATTTATTATTATTACAATAGGATGCATTTAAAATTTTGTAAATAAGCAATCTCAAAGTTATCTCTGAGTCATGAATCTATCTAACAGTTTATAACAGAAGAGTAACTCTTCTTAAATTTGTTTACCTTTCTGTACCATAGAATATTTAAATATTACTATTATTTTAAATAGACTCGTATGTAGTGTCTTAATCTTTATTTTTTAATTAATTGTATGTATTTATTTCTGATGATAAATATTTTGGTGTTAAATTGTGCACCGTATACATTCTGTATTACTTTTTCTTGTATTTTAATATGGTGCATAATATTTCAATTTTTTTTGAGAGACATTCCTTCCTTTTTTGCTGCAGCTTTTTTCCTTTTAGTCTGCCCTCCTCTCCTTTCTTGTCATGTTTTCCTCGTGATCTTTCTTAAAATGAATTGAACAGAATATATGATCATATATTAAAACCGTATGAATGGAAATGAAATAATTAAACTTGTCTATTTTTAATAATAGAAACTAGAAACTATGCATTGTTGCAGTAATACTGGACAATTCACCTTCAGATAATCTGTTATTTCAGACACATGCAAGCATCATTATATAGTAGAAGACAGTTCTGTTCAATGAATACAGAAATGTAAAAAAGTTTAAGAAAATCTCCTAAATTTGATGAGGTTTACTGTGTGGGCATAAAATAGTATATTATGCATTTAAATTGCTATTCCATTTATCTATTTTGTGACAAAATTACTGGACAAAATTATGCTACTATAAAGTTAGACTACTTTGTACTTCAAGCAAATATTGCCTATAGTTTTATAAGGTAAACACCAAAGCAGCTGTCCAGACTGGTCATCCTGATCACAACACATGAAATAAGTCAATGGTGCAGCTCTGCCTGTCAATGACACTGCAATGCCTATCCAGACATCTTTTCAAAAAATAAGCAGAAGAAAAAAAAATGTTGAGATTTTGGACTTTATTTATTTTTTAAAAAAGGAGTTAGATATGACAGTTTTAATGGACTTTAAAGTCTCCCTATTCCTAAATTATAAGTTTTAATAACATGAATAGAAACTCAATTAATAGTATTTTTAATGCACAAAGATTTATGAATTTTATGCCAGTTTTAACTGTACCTTCCCTATTATTACTAGATATTTGTAATTCAGTCATTGTCAATAGGCTTCCCTTGGTTCACCTTTGGATACCATTACTGGGAGGTGGACGTGGGGACAAGCAAATCATGGGATCTGGGTGTTTGCAAAGAATCTATTAATTGACAAGAGGAAGTTCTGCTGTCTTCAGAACTTGGCTGTGGACTGTGGTTTTGAGAAATAAAAAGCTCCTCTGAGCCGGTAATGCTCCTTTAACTACCTTCTGGTTACTCCAAATAGACATTTGTTTGGATTTGGATATTGGAATCATTTTCTCTTATAACATTAGCAATGGAGCCACTGCACCCATTTCTTGCTTCTTCAGATTCAGTTAATGATGATTATCCTTCTTATCTGTCCTGAAATGAATCTTAGCACTACCAAATCTCCAGTTTATCCTGAGCAAGACAAATAAACCTCTAGCCACAAAAACATTTAGAGAAAATCACTTTATGTTCAAAGCTGAAAACCTCTCCTTGGTGCAAAGTTACAGCACAAAAATATGGAACATTTCATAAATTATTAATACAAAGTAAGTAGACTTAAAAATTACATTTCAAAGATTAAGTATTGTCACAGTAGTCTTTTGGGTCTTATGTTTAAATTTCTGTTCCAATAAATACATTGTAAGCTCTCAGAAAGAATAAAAAAACTAAATAATGTAAATAGCATAATGTAACAGTGATATCATCAAATTTGTAACTCAGAAATGTTGCTGCTTTTTTTCTCCCTACAAATAAATAAATAAATATAACAAGTTTTATTAAAAACCATGGGACAAGAGGTGTAATAGGAGTGCTGAGGTCTACAAAGCATGGTCATTTTTGGAATCTTTATTCAGTTGCAAATAAATAGCTAATGTATCAAATAAATGAGAAGTGATGATCTAATTGATCATAAGGATATGATGAATTCAAACGAGAAATATCAGTGGATCTTCATGAATAAGTTAGGAATTTAGCAAAAGTTTAGAATATGGAAGAAAACAAAATTCTTACTGATATAACAGCATCATTAAAATTGAGAAAAGCAGAAAAATATATATGTATGAGGGATCTTTCTTCACTGGAACATTAAGTTCTGGGGATTAATGGAAACTGACATAGTTTTTTAAAAAATGTAGAATCAGATTTTAGAAAAATGTAAAGACCTGAAGAACTCTTTAAACTTCAACTTATAGGCCAGAAGGAGCCTTCTCCTCAAGGAGGACACAGCAGAACTGTGTGCAGTGTAGCCATGGTAACCAAGTAGTTGATGATGGGAAGTTCTTTATAGAAGAATTCCAGCTAGTGCATGCAGAAGGAGTGATTGCATTTGGATACCTTGTTTTTTCAGCCCCCAGTGGAAAATAAAAATGGATGGAGGCAATGAATAAGGATCACCTATAAAATAATTTCTTTTAACTATCAGAACTATATATGATTAAGCCTCTAGATTTATCAACAAATTTACAAAAAAATGTAGAGTATAAGGAACATGAACAATGACACCATGGAGATGAAATGGGGCAGATCAAGAATATGTAAAATTTTACAGAAAAAATAACTTAGTTTCAGTAAAAACAATGTATTTATAGATGAATACTTATTTATCAATAAAATGACATCATCTGTGAGTTAAAAAAAATAATTCCAGAGCCAAAATATTTTTAAAATGTAGTTGGTGTGTAAATGAAACAAAATTGGTCAAATGTACACAATTGTTAAAGTTATATGTCGAGCACATGAGAATTCATTATATATTCTTTGTAATTCTGTGTTAGCTTTAACATTTCCATAGATAAAAAGTTAAAACAAAGTGAGAAAAGACCTCTGTGCTGGCTTTCAAGAATCTGTCCTATCCTATGACTCACTAGGAGACCTAATATCTGGGTTGAATATCTCAAATATTCAAAGATTTCTCATTAGAATAAAAGTAATTTTTATTTAGAAAACCATGTAGTTTTTTTAGGAGAACTGCAAATGTTAAATGTAACATAATTAGTACAATATTGAGACATATGTGTGAAACCCTTTAGAATGAATGGAATATGAGACCAGTTAAAATGAAAATTAGTCTAATTTCTGCAGGGCAAATACTTCTCTTCATGGATATGAAATGTTCTTCTGAAAACTTTATCTTCCCTAATGTAAAGAAAAAAATCTTCAGAATTTTTTTTAAGAAACTATTATATCAATTTCAGTTTAGAATTAACTTGTTGAAGATTGATAGATTCTCTTTGCATTTCCTATATTTTGAACACTGCAAAATTTCAAGTTCACAATGCTACATTGGCACAAGAAACTAAGGTAATATCCTCTGATGTTTTAACACCTGATAATATATTTTTGGAGTAATTTTATGGACATGCCCTTAAGAAAGTGGCATTTCAAGAGTAATACTGTATGTTATACTCACTGTAACTAGATACAAATATGCCTTTAAACAATATTTTTAAGATTTCTGCTCTACTGCTTTTGCCACACATGAATTCTGTCTAGACTTTGAGGACAACATTCAGTTACAAAGCCCCAGTAAGCATATTTAACAATACTTACATTATCACAAAATTATGAAGGTGCCCAATGTGCTGAGGCTTTGCCCTTTAACATGAGCAAACAGTGTATTTGTGCTGTGCTTCTCTGGAAAAAGTGACTTCAACACTCTTTCTGGGCTGTAATAATAGAGTGCTTTCCACTCTTCCTCTCCAGAAATGCAAGTCTCATGACAATTACCACAATGGAAATAGGAGTTGAATGAAAAAATGTGAATGTGTTGTCAAAATAATCCCAGTGAAACTTTTATAAAACAAAATTATATTTAGAGTGATAACATAACACATTGAGAGAAAAACGTGCTTGATGGGGCAAAAGAAAATTGAAAATAAGAGTGGTTACATAATGAAAGCAAAGCAAAATCTTTTGGAGAGTGTTATGGAGTATTACAATATTTGCATTTTTATATAAATTAGTGGCATTAATCAAGCTAATCATTACCTTTACTTCAGTCTCGAAGGACCTCTGAAAACTCTTGATATTTACTCAAAAGAACAAAATGTGATGAAATTTAATACAGTAAGATTCTTGCAATTTGGGGATCTTTTAAAGAAACTACCAGAAAGCAAATTATTTTCATATTTATTCAGTCTTTCATTTCATTCTTTATTATTTTTTGGTTTGCTATTAACTTTCTTTTCACCAACTGCCAGTTTGAAAAATGTCTACATTATTTACAACATCATTCCTGAATTATCAGATTTCATGTTGTACAAATCAAAACCTCTCATTAAATCTTCTTTATATTATCATACCCTAAGGTTTAGGAGTAAAACAACATCTAGAATTAATCAGATTGAAATTTTTATTCTATGCCCTTGTGCTGGCTAAGGATATATACCAAGTTCAAGAAGAGTCCGTAGACTCCTCTGTAGAAGCCCTTCTGATGCTGGGACCTGTGGCTGCTCTGCCTCCCTGCTTCCAGAGCAGTGGCGCAGATGACAATGTCCAACCTCCAGCAAAGCTTGAGACAGCAGGCTGGCACGTGGGGCCTGGCATGTGATGAGAACTAAGCATTCCAAAGAAAGAGAGATATAAAGAGAAAGAATTCCTTTCAGCTGCATTTCGTCCCTACATTTAAAATTATTTATTATCAAATTCCACTCACTAACTCTAAACTCAAAAACCACTCAAATCCTAACTATATGTGCTCAGAATTCTGTACCTAGCATAGTGCCTACCACGTGGTAGACACTTAAGAGAAATGATGGTAGAAATGAGATGGAGTAGACAAACTGCAACACATCATGCTTAGATATCACATGACACCAGCAAAAGGGGCTGTGTAATGTTATTGGTGAAGCACAGCACACAATATGTTTGCTGCAGTTTTTGAAACTGGCTTTGATTGTATTCAATAAAAATCCTGGGGAGAAAGCTATATAAAAGATTTGAGCTTAAAGGAATTACATATTGATTAATGTTCTTTCTTTCCTGTCATTATCATTGTAATAATTTTATCAATCATGTAGCTGTCCAATCGCTAAATACTCTCAAAAGGTTTAATGTGTTGTTTATCTTTTATTCATATTTTCAATATATCTTTTTATGAAGTTCTGCAGGTGGAGATGGTCATATGTGGGTTGCCGAAGCTCTCAAACTCTTCTTCATTAGATCGTCTGTGTTCTCCCAGATACCACCAGTGAAGTATCATTTTGCCTTCAGTTTATACTTTCTAGCAATAACAAAAATATATTTTTAAATAGGAACAGAATATTTCATCCCCTTTATGTTGCCTTATTTTTTAAATAATATATGGCTATGCAAACAGTTCCCTGTAAAGACAGAACAGAAATAATTATGCAAAGCTCATTTTGATTTATGAAAATATTTATGGTACTTTTAAAAAATATTTTTCTTCCATTCAGTCCTTGTGAGAATACACTGTGATGGTTTTGACCCTCCTAAATGTCCTTAGGCTTAAGTGACCTAATTTAGAATCCCATATTTGTATTATTAAATTATAATTTTTATTATAATTTGTTATATCAAACAAAGAATGCATTTATGTAGATGTGATTGAATGGGAAACATAAACTACTGCCTATTATCTTGCATGTGCTTCTCTAGTACCTTGGCACTCCAATATGTCTATTTACAGTAGGAGAAAGTTTGGGAAATTTACAGATACAGTGAAATTAAGCAATTAATTAAAGTACTTCCACTTCCAAGTAACTAACACATCAATGAAAAAAAATCATAATGGAAATTAGAAAATGCTTTTATATGAATGAAAATTGAACACACAACAAACATATTTATGGAATACTGCTAAATAAGGGCTTACATATGCATGTATAACGAAAACCTGCCATATTTAGCTGAAATCAATAGCCTCATATTCTCGAATCAACAGCCTAAACTTTCACCTTAAGAAATAGTCAAAGAATAGCAAACTAAACCCAAAGCAAGCAGAAGGAAGGAAATAAAGCTTAGCATTAAAACAACAAAACAGAGACTAAAAAACAGTGGAAAAAAATCAATGAAAAAATGTTTTTCATATGTGATGATTTGTCTAGTTTTGGCATCTTATTCTGTGGCCTCATAGAATGTGTTTGGCAGTGTTAAATCCCTTTATATTCTTGCAAAAGTTTGTGAAGGATTTATGTTAGTTCTTCTTTAAACATTTAGATAAAGACACCACAGGAAAAGAAAAGGTACACAGACCAGTATCCCTTAAAAATATAGACAACTGTATCCTCAATAAAATGCTAACAAAACAAAACAACATGTAAAAAAGGATACACCATGAAAAACTGGATTTATCACAAGAATGTAAGATTGCTTTATTATAAAAATACATACATGAAGCACACTCTATTAATAGAATAAAGGACAAAACCACATGATAATCTCAATATTTAGAAAGAATATTTGTAAAATCCAACCTTCTTTCATGATAAAAACAAAGAATAGAAGGAAATTTCTTCACCTGATAACATCTGTGAAAAACCCATAACTAACATTTTACCTAATTGTAATCCACAGAATATTTACTCCCTAAGATCAGCAATAAGCCAAGAATTATTGCTTTGACCACTTCTATTCACCACTGTACTGGTGAATCTAATCAGGGCAATTAGGCAAGAAAAGGATACAAAAGATGTATTAATTGAAAAGGAAAAAACCATATTTTATTTGCAGATGATAGAATCTTATGTACAGAAAATTCTAAGGAATCCACAAATAAAAATTACCATAAGATTAGTATGTAAAAGTAAAGTAAACTATATTTCCATATACTGGTCATAAAAATATAAAAATGAAACAAAATAATTTCACTTAAGTAATATCAAAAATATACTTAGGAATAAATTTTAAGAAATAAACATAAGATTTTTAAACTGAAAACAACAAAATGTTGGAAAAAATTAAAGAAGACAAATAAGTAGAAAGATATCACATGTTCATGGATTGGATCACAATATTTTTAAGATGTCATTGCATCCTACATTGATGTACAGATTCAACATAATCCCTATTAAAATTCCAGCGACCTTTTTGGCAGAAAAATGACATTTATTTTAAAATTTATTTGGAAATCTACGGGATTCAAAATAACTAGAACAATCTTGAACAAAAAGAACAAAAGTTGGAGGGCATATGCCTTTGTGTTTAAAAACTTACTAAAAAACAAAAGTAATCAAGAAATATGGTACTCTTAGGATGACCATATAGATCAACGGAATAGAATTGAGAGTCCTGAAATAAACTTTTTCATGTAATGTCAACTGATTTTTAACAAGGGTCAATGAAGGAAAGAGCAGCCTTTTCGAACATAGTGCTGGGAGAACTGGCTATCTACATCAAAAAAAAATTAAATGCTACGTCACTTCATAATTAAAAATTAAACCAAAATGGATTGCAGACCAAATCATAATGCTGTCTCTATAAAACCCTTATCTGCCCCAGCCACCTGCTAAAAATACTTGAAGCTCTGAGATTTCTACCCTGCTTGCAAGATTACAATTTACCCTGTCATCATTTTATAGATGCTGGTAGAAGTCACAAGTCTCCTGTGTATGAAAAGGTACTTTAGGACTCAGCAGGCAACATGAGTATCATCACTGTTGCCTTCGACTACCATGCAGGTGGACCCAGAGGGAGGCCTGCACATGCACAGGGTTATGTTACAGGCGCTGAGCTCTGAGATGTGCTCCATGATTAGGCCTTGTCCTTTACTCTGGAGAGAGACACTATATCTTCCAAGGCCATTTGCTAACAAAGGCCTTTGAAAAGATATTCTGGAACAGATGGTAGTCGGAGCCTTGCTTGCAAGACAGGCAGAAATGCCCGACCTAGGGGAATTGTCTCCCAAACCATCACATCCGCATTCCTGGAAGGAAAAGGGCAAAGGACCAGTGACATCTTTACCTTATTTAAGCCTACTCCTTTTTAAATAGCATTAGCATTCAAGAAGCCTTTCCCAACAACTTATTTCTTTTCTTTTCTTTCTTCTTTTTCTTTTTTTTCTTTTCTGTTGTCTGTTTGTTTGTTTATTTGTTTGTTTGTTTTGAGATAGAGTTTCGCTCTCGTTGCCCAGACTGGAGTGCAATGCCCCGATCTCGGCTCACTGCAGCCTCCTTCCCTCTGGTTCAAGCAATTCTCCTGCCTCAGACTCCCAAGTAGGTGGGATTACAGGTGCCTGCCACCATGCCCGGCTAATTTTTGTATTTTTAGTAGAGATGGGGTTTTGCCATGTTAGGCAGGCTGCTCTCCAACTCCTGGCCTCAGGTGATCTGCCCGCTTAGGCCTCCCAAAGTGCTAGGATTGCAGACATGAGCCATCGTGCCTGACTCCAACAACTCATTTCCAATTGGCCTGAATTGTTTCACAGGACAACTCCTATCTATAAAGAAAGCCAGTAAAGGTCATTTTATGGTAAGGCACAGCACTGCCTAAAAAGTTGGAGGGGAGAATGGATATTGAAAGAGCAGCTATTAGTGTCTACTTCTGAGTTTACATTTATTTTATCTCCCGAGGGGCATTCTAAAAATATAAAATTTATGTTTGTCTTTCAGACTAAAAAGTGGAGTCTTTCATTTGTGTTATATTGCTCACTAGCACTTAGTAAACATTTATTGACTATGAATATTTTTAGAGTTGCAGGTTTTCTATGGTCATTTTCACCAAAACAATGCTGTAAAAATTATGAAAAAATTATCTGTGCTAGATTTTCTTTTAATGTAAAGGCTTTTAATCAACAAAATGCATTTGTATAACAACAGTCACCCTCTTCTATATTCTGTTTTTGTAGAAAAACTTTTCAGTTCCTACCCCATATTACCACTTACTTCCTAGATTCAGTAAGGTCTCAACCGAAGTAAGAAACTTAACATGTAAATGAGCAACACTATCTTATATATATATTGACATGTTATCACAATTATACAAATTGTGTATATTCTGATTTCTATAATTATTACAAATCATAATTTCTTGTATTAACAAACAGAGGCATTAAAAAAGCACTCTTAAAAAACCTGTTGATTAGAAATCACTATAAAAAAGCGAAAGGGGGTGGAACACAGAAAAGCTATGGCATTAACAAGTCAAAATCCCTCAGAGGAGGGCCTGTGACATCTGTAGGAAGGATATGATATGCCGTTAAAAGAGGGCGGGGCTGCCTATCCCAGAAATGAAGGGAAAAGGACTTGAGACAAATCAAAATAAACCTGGCCTATTTTACTATTTTTCTTAGGTACAGCGATCCATTTAAAAAGTACACAGCACATTAAAATTAAGTTCCAAATTGATGTCCTTTATAAGGCTCTATATCAAAACATTAGGAGTTGTTTCTATTTCTACTCCTGGGCTCTTAATATTATCCTAAATGTTTTACATGACCGTGTATTAATTTTCTAACTTGAAAACAACAAAGCTAATTTCAGTCATGAAAAAAATGATACAATATAGTTATAAATTCCTAGAACAGTCACACATTTAAATTGAGTTTAATTAAATATATGGTATTAGCAAATAATCAAAAAAGAAAAATAAGTAAGTCACAACAACAAAAAATAAATAAAAGGCTTTTTTTTAGTTCCAAGTTTGTCTTTAAATGTATGTACAAATGCAAAACATTTACTGACATTTTCAGAACAACTTCAGCTGTTTCATTTTTAAATGCATATACACCCTATTGTACAAGTGTGGGTAAAAGTTATCATACAAGGAAAAACGTAAACTAAATATTCTGTGCAATTATGAAAGAACAGGCAAAGAAACAAAGTGAAATTCTAGAAGAGTATTAGCTTATGAGGTTGCACCAGTGGCTACTAATGGTTAATTAATTATTATTTATTAATAATGACCTCATTTTCATTTTAGAATTTCCTTTTTCTTTTTTGCACGTAGCAACAACTATGAATATAAACCTTTACCTAATACTTTGGCCGCGGGGTTCTCATTTCTTGTCTTTGTGAGGCATGAAATAACAGAATGTTATTAACTTCTTTAGGGTCAAAGTTCCCATACGCTTTGTCTTTAGCAAACTAGATTTATTTGATCTGACTGGATTTGCTATATTTGTTTATCTGAGTTGTGTGATTAATACACGGGAAATAAAATACAAATAATGAAACACTTTGGAAGGGAAATATTTGACTTACAAAATCATAACAGACGGAACTAGTAAAACGTGCAGGTGTGTTCACAACACCTGCAAGAGTATAATCTACAAACATCACAAAACAAAATGAAAACTCTTTCCAGCCCTTAAACTAGGCTTTCTTCCTTCGATATCTACAGCTGAGAGTTTTCTACTCCTGCAGTCCTCACAGTAGGTGGTTCAATGTGCCTTTTCCTGCTTTCTTTGCTTGAATGTTGTTCAGAGTACATGCTAGTAACTACATGGTGTGACAAGACTGTAAAATACAGCATTTTGCTTTCAATATAATGGGGAACTTGTCAGAAAATCTAGATTGTGCCTGTGTTTTTCTTCCCATGCTGTTCCCAGAATTGTTTTTGCTTTTTCACCTAAGGGAAAAACAGAATGGCATACAGAAAGGAAAATGAACATTTGAGGTTTCAGTTACTGCCAATAAGTCTTTCTATTGGCTTTAATACAGCCACAGTGGAAATACTTGAAGGAAATCATCCTTATCAGCATTTTTAAACTATATTAAAGTTAACTGGATATGTATTGAATATTCGGGGATCCTTCTGTGCATGTGTTTAATTACTTTGGAAGGCATTGTGTCCCTTGGTATCATAACAATACCGTGTAACGCATCACCCCAAAGCTCATTGCCCCAGTCAACAATCATTTATTCTTGCTCACACAGCTGTGCTGGCTGGGGGTTGTCTGACCTAGGATTGGATTTCCTGGGCTTGGCTCCAAGCTGCAGCTTGGGTATAGAGTGCCTCCACCTTTCTCTCTCATACCTTAGACCTTGGGTTACCTGATGCATGTACCCAAGCTCATGGCAAGTGTAAACTGGTCCTTTCCTCCCGTCACATCTGCTGATATCCCATTGGACAAAGATCAATCAAACGTCTATGGAACTGAGAAGTATACATCATCTTCTATGGGGGAACTGCAATGTCATGTGGACAAGGGTGTGGATACATAAAGTGATGAACATAAAGCATGGTAACACCAATAGAATGTATTCCATGCTTGTTGTATATGACACATCATTTTATATCATACATAATTACATGGGTATATATACATATTCATAAGAAAGGTGTTTTAACATTTCTCCATGCAACTATGATGCATACAATTTTAGCAGCATTTGAGTAAGCAGTTGTCCACATGACTCACACATGGCAAGTTCTCCCATGCAGGCACCGATAGCCATGGTATTTCTTACCGGGGGGGTGACGGGAGGTCACTCTGACTTTCACATCTGCTTATTGCTATGCTCTGTGACATCACCCAATTATGTCTCTTAGATCCTTTTTTCTGACATCTGTCCAAATTAGTTACCAGAACTGAGATCTTAAACTCCATCAGATTTTATGAGTGCACAAGAGGAAATATTCATCTTCTGAGAATTTGAAGACATTAATTTTACTCTAGCAGCTGTTAAGCCTGTTTTCCATGTCAACTACACGTGGTTTATGTTTGTATGCAAAATGTACGTTGCAATGACATATGTATTACATTTTCACAATTAGAGAAAAGCCATCATGACTTGACATATCTATAAACTCTTGGCAATTATTTTAATATTCTGAAAACAAGTTAGAATTTTAGTGCTAATTGCATATATCTAATTCTTTTTATTAGAACTATATCTGCTAAACAGCATAAATTAGGAACATTTACTAGTTATTTTAATTATCTCTCTTGTCATTATAGAATTATTTTCTTTGAAAAAAATTTATATCATTTCATTTTATTTACTATTCTCTAAAGATCTGTCATCTATTAAATGTGCAAATCTTATAAGAGAAAACTTTATAAAGCCACATGTATCAAAAGTGAATACTTTTCTAATGTTTTTTATTATAATGACCTAGATTTATTATTCCTGACATTGAAACTTTAAAGTTTCCTATTTGAAATAGAAATAACTTGAAACAGCCGGTCTAGGGAAAACATGGTTTCTCAAAATTAGGAACTGAAAAAGAAAAAAGTAAATGCATTTAGATAGAGAGATAGTAAATAAAAAAGCACACTTTATAGCTTATAAAACTAAGATGCAAGTATTCATTAAATAAACCATTCATCACATGACAGTCGCCTATGCAAAGTGCTGGGTATCAATGTAAGTAAAATACACATCTCTTAACTTTCAAGAGTATGATCAGGAGGTTAAGGGATCTGTAGGAACAAATATATAAACAGAAAATGATGTTAAGTATTTAAACACACACTTAATATGATGGGGGATTATGACACATTAGGTGAGCCAGGTATGGGCAGAGGAAAACAGGAAATAAGCTTAAGATCATTGCTGTATTACATGATACAATTATGTCAAGTAAAAAAAAATATTTAGTGGATAATTTTCTCAATGGAACAGGCCAATCAATGCAGAATTGATTATAAAGTGATTATGATTCTTGTGCATGCACAGGTGCAAACCACTGCCCAGGGTCAAAGGAGTATCTATCTTGATCTCACATTTTCACCCATAGAAAGAGCCAGGGTCTATACCCCTCAATCTATGCACACTCTCTGTTATAAATATATTTAGCCATCCAAGTAAAACAAACAAAAACATGGTATAGGTTTTCCTATTGCTCCCCTAACAAAATCTCACGTACTTACTATCTTAAAACAATACCCATTCATTAGCTTACATTACTCTAGGTCTAACGTCCTGTATGGCATGGCTGGATTCTCTTCCCAGGGCTACGTGGGGCTGAAACCAAGGTGTCAGTGTGGACTGCTGTTCTTATCTGAGGTGTGGGGTCCTCTTCTAAAATCCTTGTTGTGGCAAAGTTCAGTTTCTTTCCACACTTTCCATGTGGCCTCTTCATCATCATCAAGCCAGGCTTGGTATGTGGGGCCTTTCTGGTTCTTAAAATGCCCTTTTTCTCCTGCTTTTAGGAGCTCTGTGATCATATCGAGCTCATCTGGGTTAATTTATTTATATTCACAATAGCCATGGAGTACATATGGCATCTTGTGGGCCTTTAGTCTGCCTTCTATGAATATAAGACATTATTTCCCCAGAATGAAAATGTATATGAAGAAAGAGAAATATGCCACTGGAAAGTAGTTCAAATAATGAAAGTCTTTTGCTTGTTATAGCCTTCCTTTTTTTCTGTTCTTTTTCCTTTCCTTCCATAAAAGATTTATTATATGCTTTTAGGAAAATAACAAAAGCAGAATGTTTGCTAACCATCTATGGGTGAAAGAGTAGCAAATTTGGTTTAAGGAGATGTTGTAAATAATGGTATGACAATTTCTGGGATTCTGGGAGTCACTTAATAAGGAGACAGAAATAGATTCAATGCCAGTGTGCCCCTAATGAGAAAAGGGAATTCTTTTACTGAGGCCTATAATCTTGGGAATATGCTTTTAATTAAAATTATAAGTCTAAAACTTTTACTATTACTATGACTGTTTATAGCTCCCAATTTAACTCATGTAACAGAAGAGTGAGTGGATGGGTGGGCTAGACTTAAGATAATAAGGGAGTAAGGAGTGAAAGAAAACTCCACCTATCTCCTCATCTGAAGGCCCTGGACACGTCCAGCCTGCTTTGGGAGTAAGGCAACAGGAGATTGAAATCAAGTTGGCAGTTGAGTTTTGAACTGTATTAGACTCCACAGTTCAATTTCCAAGAGTTGTATGAAAATAAAACTAGTAGGATAAAAGACAGACATCCAGTACACTCATTCCTTCTTCAATGTTCTATTTTATCATTATAGCCAGTGCCTGTGGCAGGCACACTCTGAGTTGGCCCACAGTGTTCTGTCTCCCGGAATCCATACCCTTGTGTAATCGTTACCACTTCAGTGTAGGCTGGATCTAGTGACTCTTTACTGAAAAATACAAAATGGCAGAAATGCTGGGATGCCACTGATTTTGTTAGGTTATCAAAAGGCTGTGGCTTTTGCCTTGAATTTCTCTCCATGCTCATTTTCTTACTTTCTGTAATACCTTACAAAAGGAGAAGCAAGCTGGCTTAATGAGAGCAACTTTATGGAGAAGTCCGTGTGAGAAGGAATTGGTATCTCTAGCCAACAGCTAGGGAGGGTCTGAGCCTGTCAGAAACCAATGAATGAGTTTGGAAGCAGATCTGTCAGCCCCTTTCAAGCCTTCAGATGGCTGAAACTCCAACTGACACCTTGTCTGGAATCTCATTAAGCCATGAAGCACGTAGCTAAACACATTCTTTACCAATATAAACTGTTAAGTAATAATAATCTATTGTTTTAATCCATGTTTTCAGGTTATTATAGCAATAGATAACAAATATGCATAGTTCTCAAGTTTAAAAGGGATTATATGCCATTAAATGCACATTGCAAATATGATTATATGGATTCATTTTTCCTTATAGGCAATATTGTAAGCAAAAGTCAGATTCCTGGACAGCCTAGCAGAATGGGATTACTTTTATAAAAAGATGACCAAAGTGTTTGCATAAAATATTCTTCACATTTCATAACGCCAAAGCAAAAGAGTACTTCACAGCTCAGGGGAGATTGTAAAATACTCAGATCACTTACAGAACCATGGGGTCATTTCATCTCTTTGACTTGTGGTATGTATTTCCACCAAGTTCTTTTTAATAAAGTCTGTGGAAGTTTCCCAGGTAAGTTCAAGGTGTTGTTCTTTCTGTAGTGCGTATTTCAAAAAAAAAAAAAAAAAAAAAAACAAGCTGACATTCTAAGCCTTTCAAAAGAATTCTTCTTCTCTTTTTTTGTTTTATAGAGATAAGAAAAATCAAATATTGTATTTCAATTAAAGATACAAATCATTTAAAAGATCAGCCATTTATTAATGAACAAATATGTTGTTAAAGAGGTGACAAGCAATGGTTTCAGTGATTTTATTTTATTTTCACTTCAAATTGCTTATTCCAGCTCTAACCACCTACATTATTATTATGAGCTGCTGTTGATTGAAACTCTATTTTATTCCTCTTTGTCCAAGGGCTCTACAAACACTCTCTATAATCCTTAAAATAACTCCACAAATGGAAGACATTATTTCCGTTTCACAGATGAGGAAACAAACTCAGAGTTATCAGGCAGTTGTCTGCCTATGAAATGGAAGAAAAGGCATTTGAATTCAAGTTTACCTAGTCCTAAAACTAGAAACCTCTCCTCCTCATGGTCCTAAAACACAGTATTACCATAATCAATAAATTAATTATTTATTGAAAATTAATAAATAAATATTCATAATGGCATTTGTCCCCAGTTTTTACTCCTTATTAATATAAAAACCTTTATTTTCTGATGGGTTATGCAATGATTATTTCAGGATCTAAGCATAAATAAAACAAAAGTCCCTACACATTTGTCAGATACAATCTGCCTACCACAGGTTTTTTTTCGTTGACTGACAAGAAATATAATAATGGCCAATTTCTTCATGCTTTGTATTTAATAGTGTTAAATTGCAGCTTTCAATAACCTTTTTAATGTATTTCAATTTACATTTTCTCACAACTGGTAATTTTATTCTCAAATTCCCAGAAAATAAGAATAAAAAAGATTTACAATATGAATCTGCATTTTATTCTGGATTTATATGTTAATTCCCAGGATCATAATGTTTCTCATTAGTGGCTAATAAAAGCTTCTAGAAGGGCTTCTCCTTTAAGGTTGTTTTTAATTACTTTCATCTAGAAAATTAATTTAACATAGATTATTTAATGATACAGTCACCAAATTAGCATTTACCCTATCTTACTATCCAGATATAAGGTATTGATTTAGGAAAGGTTAACATTTATCCAAGATGCCTGTATTTCTGTATATATTTTTTCAATTGCAACTTAGAAGTTCTGCCATCCCTGGTTCTATGGTAACTAAATTTCGATAAGTGATGTGCTGGAACCAGCTTGAAGAGGCTTAAGAAAGGTGATTGTTAGCATCTCTTCTCAACTTCTCAGCTTCAGTGATGTTACATATACAGTTTGAAATCTGCCTAGTGGGAGTATTTACATCATGGAGAACAACGGAAAATGGTACAAACCAGGGCTTTAATCTTAGGCAAACCATTTTACTAGTTCACTAAAGATTACAGCCGGGTGTGGTGGCTCACGCCTGTAATCTCAGCACTTTGGGAGGCCGATGGGGGCAGATCACAAGGTCAGGAGATCAAGACCAGCCTGGCCAATATGGTCTCTACTAAAAATACAAAAATTAGCCGGGCATGGTGGTGGGCGCCTGTAGTCCCAGCTACTCAGGAGGCTGAGGCAGGAGAACAGCTTGAACCTGAGATCGTGCCACTGCACTCCAGCCTGGGCGACAGAGTGAGACTCTGTCTCAAAAAAAAAAAAAAAGATTACGATCCATGAGGAAAAATGAAATAACAAGGTGTTTTTTACTTAATACAGGAAGAAATTTTAAAAACTATTAACTATAAGAAATACTAAATTTTATGAACATACTGAAATACAATCTAGCATATTTTAGATGAACAAATTAAGGTTTTGGGAGCTATTACAATGAGAAAGTCACAGAAAAATTTGGTAAGAAGAATCATTTGCAATGTTTATTTGGTAGACAACAGAGTCTGTGAAGTCAAATGACAATGCCACACCTAAGTAAATTTTGTTTTAAACAAAGTTCTCATAATTTATTTTTTAATGTTAATTGTTAGCCTGTCGGATTGTCCCTGTCCCACCCACCATCATAAGTACAGGAGGAGAAAAGAGGCCAACAAAGGGGAAAGTATGCCAAATCTCAGAAATTCACTAAGTGACTATTTCAAACAGTTAACTTTTCAGCTCTTGAAAAAGTGTGTTTATCTAGCATAAAGAAAGCACCATTAGCAGATGAACTGAGATGCAACAGAAAGGTATTTTTGCATAAAATGTAAAATATTTGAGGTGAAACTGTTTTGAATTATAATTGAGTACAAACCTGATTTATATCAAGAATAGTTTAGTGTGATTCCTCTATTTAGCTCAAAAATAAATAAATAATCATGGTGAAATGGCATGTATTATCCAAACACGGCTGTTCTTGCTGTATATTCAGATTGCACACTGTGGTCCTGCAAAGAATATATTAACAAACTAATCCATAGAGCTGAGCCCAATGTGGGGCTCATATATCTGCTTGGTTTTGTTCTTTAATAGCAATGGAGCTCTGCCACCATGACAGTGACTCAATGGCAGGTTTCACTATTTCAACAGCCCCATCTTGGTTGGAATGATACAGGCGCACATACCTTCTGAAGAGTATTCCTCTTAGGCAGTGCTGGGGCCCAGAATACCTCAAAATGAAGGCCTCAAAAGCAACCTCAGCAGCTGAGGTTTCTTTCCTGCCATCCTGTGTCTGACCCCTCATTCTCCCCTGAGGCCAGTCCTAGAAAGGAGAAATTCTCTTCTTCAAGGTGGGTCATGGAAACCTAAGCCTCTTTTCCCCAAAGCCAGCCATGAAACCTAAAAATTACTCTAGCTTTCCCTACCAATTCTGTGTAAAAACTGGTCTTAAAAAATTGTCTGACCTACCTTGTTTGATTTTGGGTCATAGGACTCCCATTCCAAATAGAGACCTGCCTCACACCCAGACGGAAGGAAAGCTACGCAGAGAGGCCAAGAAGAATCGAGACAGACAGACCCTGCCAGGGGTCCCCACTCAGTCTATCTGCATTACATCCTACCTTTTCATCTCATCAGTTTTCTATACAGCTATCTATACTCTGTTGAACCTAAGCATAAAAATGCGCAGTTTCCCCTGTATGTGGGGGTCTTCATTCTGAAGGCTCTCATGTCACATAATACTATGATCAAATAAATTTAGATGCCTTTTCTCCTATTAAACTGCCTTTTGTCAGTTAATTTTCTGTGACCCTTCAGAGGGTGAAGTGGGAGTTTTCCCTTCAGCCCTACAGCAGCTTCAAAGTTTTACCTTTTCTATAAATTTCATTGCATTTAAAACATCATGTTAAGCCAATAAACAAATCATTTCATTTTAACAGAATGAGACCACAAAAGACATCAAAAATTAGTTAACATTTAGTTTAAAAATTAAGCATCTTCTCCTGGCTAACATGGTGAAACCCCATCTCTACTAAAAATACAAAAAATTAGCTGGTCGTGGTGGCAGGCGCCTGTAGTCCCAGCTACTTGGGAGGCTGAGGCAGGAGAATGGCTTGAACCCGGGAGGTGGAGCTTGCAGTGAGCCCAGATAGCACCACTGCACTCCAGCCTGGGAGACAGAGCGAGACTCCATCTCAAAAAAAAAAAAAAAAAAAAAATTACGCATCTTCTAAGCTATCTGTTATCAGATGTAAAATTAATTGAATTTATCATACTGGAGTTTTCTTTAAGAATTAAACTTTAAAATAAAATTTTATCAAAACATTGCATATTTGCAATTCACTATTTATTAATTCAATTCATTAACCTTATAATAAGCTAACAATTATTTCAAGCCAAGACAAAAGAATATTAATAAATATTATACTGTAGAACCCTGACAAACCACAAAGGCAAATTATTCCAAAGTAAAGGTAGTATTTGAGAAAAGCTAAATCACATCTAATTGTGGCTGTTGGTTCCAATAATTCATTAAAATGCTTGGGCAAGGTAGATTTATTTATGGCCTGAAGTTACATGAAACAGAGAAAGGGGATAAATAGTCTACTCAAAAGAGGAAAAAACACTTAGCAGAGGATACAAGAGTTGCATTCATCATTGTGTGATCACTTCACAGTTTCACCCAACATCCTGTCATTGTTGCACCAATTCTCTGTTTTTCACTACTTTAAAAGGCCTGTGAAGTATCCAGAGCTAGCCCAACTCAAGGTTGAGGGACAGTCCTCCAGGCTGCCAGGTATGGGCAATTCTTCTGATATTAGCTGTAGGTACAGGGTTCCCTGGGGCCACCCTCACTTCTGACTAACTGGCTGCAGCTATGGGGGCCCCACAGAGTCCATGATGATTGATACTTCTCTAGAATGACCCAGAGCCCAGGAAAGTGGTGTATTTATGTAAGGGCAGAAAGGTATGACACCTTTCCTCACCCACCATAAGGGTCACAGCCAACAGCCCTGTAACAAAAGGCAGGTTAACAAAAGAAAAAGCATAACAAATTTATTTAATCAAAGTTATACATGATGAGGGAACTGTGAGAAATGGAGACCTAAAGATCCAGGGGAAAGTATCTATTTATATGCTTAGATTCAACAAAGAATGGAAAGTCATGTGGAAATGTGATTGGACAAAAGGGTATGACCTCACAGTAATAGACGGAAGGGGAAACCCAACAAGGCTTGTATGGTCAGAGTCTTCTTGGTCTCTGTGTATAGCTTTTCTTCCTCCCCACCCAGATATGGGGCAGAACTCCTCTGCATGATGGTCTTCAAGAGAGAAAGAAGAAAGTGATTTTTCTGGACTTTTTTATGACTTTTTTTTATGACTCACCTTGGGGAAGAGGAGTTCTAGTTTCTATGACCTGCCTTGGATAATTTCTATCTTTTGCTTTGGGGGAGAAAGACCAACGAAAGACAGGGCAATGGGAGGTCAGACAGACTTGCTTCTGAGGCCCTTCTGGTCTCCTTCAGTTCAAAGTGTTCAGCACGCCAAGGTGCCGTACTTTGGGGTATCGTCTTCTGAGCCTCAACACCTACAGTTAAGATTTGATCGTCCCGTAAGAATATAAATCAGAACCAGGCAAAAGAACGGATGCATAGGGTGGAATTTGGGGCCGGGGGTTTCCCTTGCCATGCTCCTGTGTCTTCAGGGTGCCCTCCCCTCCCAGTGTGGATGCGCAGCAGCACTCAGAGGACTGCACACAGGAGCCCCCAGGCTGCCCAGGCTCCAGAGCTTCCACTAGGGCTTTGTTGCATAGGCATAGATGACTCAGGACCTGTCCACAGGGATAAACTCCATTTCCAGTCCCCCAGCCCCCAAAGGCCAGTCAATTTCACCTGTCCCAAAGCCTCAACTTTTAATCACATGATTGGTCTTTCTGGTTGGTGTCACCCAGAGTCGTCTTGTTAGCATGAATGATTAAGTATGGTCTGAGGGATCCACTGTGAATAGGGTGAAACTTCTATCTCAGGAAATTTCAAGGGCTGCAAGTCACTGCCCAGGAGCCTGGACATAAGCCAGATATCTCTTTGGGTAAAGTTAATAATTCACTATACAGATGCCAAAGATCAAATCTGACTTTTTAACATCTTATTCCAAGCACCTAGAATTATATGCGGCACGTTAACAGCATCTTGACAAAAAATTGCCAATAATTGAATTGAAAAAAGGAAGGAAGGGAGGGAAGGAGTGAGGGAGAGAGGGAGGGGAGGGGAGGGAGAATTGTTTTAGTTCCCATTAAAATAATATTTATCTGCACTGTTCTCTAAAAATATCTTACCATTTGTTTTCTTCTTTTTAGGTAATAAAAGAATGTATAAACTCTGTTGCTTTGTGTTAAAGTTCATCTGTTAAATATTTCTTGTTTTGGCCTCTCAGTCTTTATTTCTCATTATTCTCCAATTCAGTTAATTTTCTCCATTCAAACTAATCTTTTAGTAAACACATATTGACAAGTTACAACTTTCTCACCTCAGCACCACAAAGCAAACTGTGTTTATAATCAATGATATTATATCAATTCTTGTTGTCATTATAAACTTCATTATCCCTATGCAATATGGCTGTATGTCCACCTTCTTCAGGAGAATCAACCTTCTTTCCTTCAAGCTTGTGGCCTAGCATGAAGTCAGGCTTTGGCTTGATAGGATAGGTTATGACACCTAACAGACTACATTCTATAATCTTACCTAATAGGTATTGACTATAATTTAAATGATGCAAGTTTCAACCCTGTAGTCCTGATGCATGATATAAATCCGAAGAGCCCAAAATCTGTTGATTCAGAAGACAGAAGTGGAAAAGACAGTACTTATTAAAAACTGTATTAAAAAATAGAGGCATTAATATTGTCTAGCAGCTCTACCTCCTTTTTTTTTTTTTTCCGGCTCCTGTTAGGTTGTTAGGTAATGTGACATATTTGAGAAATTAAAATCAGTTTATAGGAATAACAACAACAGCATCAAAGAGTGAGATATTCAAGCCATATTCTCTAGGTTTATATAATCACTTTAAAACACATGTAAGTATTATTAGCATCAGAAATTTTTGTACTGGATGTTGTGAGAAATAGTGATTATTGCACAGCAATGCATGAGTTTTTTCTCTTTAGAACCTGATAATCTAGTCCTGAAAAATGATGACATATTCAAGGACACAGAGGAGGACAATAGGTTAGATATAGGAGGGTCACATTAAGCAATGAGAGAATCTTCTGGATCCCTAGTCCCTATTTACAACTCTCTAAAGTATTATCTCTGGGCACACACCTGTTGATTTACCTCCTGTACTCCTCAACTATGACCTAGGGACTTGCTACATGGAATCAATAGCTCAGTTAGGATCCAAGACACGGAACCCAGACCTGAGACCAGTCATGTGATTCCCTGTGGCATGGACTGAAGTCCCTATTTGGAGAAGGGGAAGAGGAATTTTCACCAGGAAGTGGGTTGGATGACAGACAAGGCAGAGATTCAAGAGTCAGAGCTGAATCTCTTAAAACAAAAGTGTGAATTATATTTATTCCAATAAGTTTACTGGGTGGAACTATATAAACTTTTCTCTTCCTCCTCATCATTCTTTTCCCTTTTCTTATTGATATTAAACATATAATGCCTCCTGAGGAACCTATGTTTTCTCTACACAACTGACTTATAGTAACTGAGTTGTAGCACGAGTTAATTTTTTTGTAAGTTTATCACATAAATTACTATAGAGCAATACTCTTCAAATAATTTTTTAGACATCTAAAGTAAGTTAATTAATTGATGGTGTAAAATTCTTAAGCTTGACCATCAAAGTGAGGTGAATATTGAACAGGAAATAGTAGCCTTGAAGTAAGAGTTCCATACAAGTCCCAGCTCCATCAAAATTCACGGTTAGGAAAGATACTTGAGCTCTCTGACTTTTTATATTACTATGTACGCAAAGCTCCTAGGCTCATTCCTGACATATGAAGAACCCAGTAAATGGAAGTTATTACTATTATAAACATTTAGAGAAGTCTAATACAGGACAAAAAAGAAATAACAAAAATATTAATATTAGGCTGCAAATACTCAGGAAATTGGTGCATTGTAATCTATATTTTTCAAAAATATTTGCTCTCTAAAATGTTTTTTCTATTTTTAATATGACAGCCATGGTAGCGAAGTCTTAGTCCCAGGAACACTTTGCTAGAATAACTTTGAAGACATAAAATAAAAACAAATAACAGTAATATGTGTCCTTACCCATGAGGTGTGCTATGAAGACTTGATGGTTGCAGTGAGAAGATGAAAGTGCTGTGAAGAAATAAAATGCCTGACATTACATTTCATAACATTTTCACTTTTTTGAAAAATTGCCAGCTTTATTAGAGTCTTCTACAGTTTCAGTGAAAAAGCTTGTGGAATAAGGTGATATTTATCATTACCACCACTTCAAAGGAAAAACACTACCTCAGATTTTAATGGCATCAATCTTCTAATTATTTTCCAATATGACTGGGCTACCACAATCCTATAGACAACATAAGTAAATGAAATCCAAAAGATTTCAAAGAAAAATACACTCAATTTTAATAAATTAGCATTTGTTTTAGAGGCTTTACTAAAATGGAAAATACGCTTTTTTATATTGAACAACTGAATACTTTTCTTTCAAATGTTGTGAATTATTCGTCTTCTAGATATAATGATATTTGCAAAGCAACAACAGAAATTACTGCTAATTGCTATAGTGAGCAACCAAACCCATGCAGTGAAATCATTAAGCAACTTTATTTTTGTCTCTAACTGTTCACTTAAATATATTCTCTTGGGAGCTTGTTTGGAGTTTCTATCAGGGGAGCTCGGTAACTTGTATGCCCTGGACAGAAGACCAGTCCTCCTCTATTGGGGATGGTCATCCTCTTCGACCAAGCGCACAGCTTCATGAGGGACACACGTGGAGCAGTGAGGGAGGAAGGGGACACCTGCCTAGCCAGCCAGATCAGCTGAAACAACCCTGGCGATCAATGGGGTGACAGATGTTGCAGCCAGATCACCCTCACATCCAATATATTCTCTTTAAAGAGCTCTTCTCTTGACCCTGGATAAAATTCAGGGCATGTACATTTTAGGGTAAGTAATGTCTCTGCATGACTGGATTGAGCTATCAATTCCATGTAGCTAGCCCCCATGTTGTAGGTTTGGTGTATAAGAGCTAAGTCAGTGTGTGGGTGCCCTGAGATAATACTTTACAGAGTTGCAGATGGGGACTAGGGTTACAGAAGATTCTCTCAGTGCCTAATGTGACCCTCCTATATCTCACCTGTTGTCTTTCTCTCAGTCCTTAAATATGTCATCAATTTTTATGACTAGAGCATCAGATTCTAAGGGGAAAACACTGTGGACTGATATGCAATAATCGCAAGAAATAATGAACCCTATTATTTCTTGTTCCTTAGAAATACTGAAAGGCCCTCCATGCAGTAACAAATATATCTAACTAAACATGGTCATAACTTTAAACTACATTCAGAGCCACCCTCTGCCCCACACCCTGCTAAAGGTGTGAGGTATGATGGAAGTGTTTTTGTCCCTCCTGCTATATTGGTAAGGGGGTGCGACCAGGCTCTTTGGGACTCACAAGCATGAAAAAAAGATTCACTCTGGTCAAATCATGCCCCCAGTTGTAGAAAATATGAACTCCCTATGGCTCGAAAGTCAAAAGCAGACCCAAGAGGCCATGGAAGGGTGAGGGAGTGGCCACACTCTCTGTGTTCTTATAAAGTGTTGCAGAACCTGTTTTTCAGCAACCAATCAGAAAAGAGTTTCTGGAAACAACTGCATCTGGAAATTTCTGAGCTGACCACCAACAGATACCTAGAACTAGCCAATTAAGAAACACTGGTGATTGAGGTTTAAAGACCATCTAATCCAGGCCCTGTCCTTACACCGCTGACTCCTCTTTCCTGCCCTGCAAGGTTTTTGCCTTTATAACCTCTAACTCTCTGACCACCACCCCAACTCAGAGCACACTTTTATTTTGCACCAGAAGTTGTATCTCCACAATCTGCAGGTTGCTTTTAGAGAATAAAATTCTCCATTTGCATCTGCAGATCTCATTAGTCTCATGTTAACATTCTCTCCTAGCATTATTTCATGGAATTTTCAACACTCACTCTCTCTGCCACCACAATTACTAGGGTTCTCTCACTTGCAACTCCCTAGTTAGAAGAATTCTCTCTCTTCCAGCTGATCACTGATGTCATGTTCTGTAAAAACACCAAATCACAGTGGCTTAACACACACACTCACACACACGCACACACAAGTTTTATGAGATTGTGTAAAAATCAGATGTGAACATTAACAGCCTCTGCTCCACACATTCAACTCAGGTGCCCAGGCACCTATGTGAGAACATCATCTAAAGCATCTGCCCTTCAAGGCCCTGACTGGAGAATAATTTGTGGGATATTTTAAAAGCTAAATCTTAATGTAGTCTTTATCATTTCTGTCCACCTTTCATTGAGTAGAACGTATTCTATCTGCATTCCCAAGTTCATTGCAGCATGTTCACAGTAGCCAAGATATAGAAACAACCTAAGTGTCCATTAATGGGTGAATGTATGGGAAAAAAAATACATATATATGTGTGTGTGTGTGTGTGTGTGTGTGTGTGTACACATATAAATAGGCCAGGTAAGGTGTCTTACTCCTGTAATCCCAGCACTTTGGGAGGCTGAATCAGATGAATCACCTGACGTCAGGAGTTTGAGACCAGCCTGGCCAACACGGTGAAACCTTGATTCTACTAAAAATACAAAAATTAATCTGGGCGTGGTGGCACGCACCTGAAATCCCAGCTACTCAGGAGCCTGAGGCAGGAGAATCACTTGAACCCAGGAGGCAGAGGTTTCAGTAAGCTGAGATTGTGACAACAGCTCTCCAGCCTGAGTGACAGAGTGAGACTCTCTCTCAAAGAATAAAATAAAATATAAAAACAAGTGTGCGTATTTATGTGTATATATGTATAGATACACATATCTACACATATGTATGTATATATACACATAAAACTAGTACACATACATGCATATGTGTATATACACATATGTATATAATGTGTCTACATATATAAAATGTGTATACATATATGCACATATATATGCATATGTGTATATATATATATACACATATGTATACATACATATATACACATATGTATACATATATAACATGCATACATATGTGGAAATCCTGCCATTTGCAACAAAAGGGATGAAATTAGAGGACATTATGCTAAGTGAATTTAGCCAGAGGTGGAAAAAAAAAAACTGCATGATCTCACTTGTATGTGGACTCTAAAATATAATAAAATACATAAAAACTGAGGGAAAAATGTGTTTACTAGGGGTTGGGGATGGAGAAAATGGAGAGATATAGGTCAAAGGGTAGAAAGATGCAGTTTTATTGGATACATAAGTCTAGATATCTAATCTAAAATGTAAGGATTATAGTTCATAATATTGTAGGAGGGTGGATTTTTACATACTCTTACCACAAGCGAAAAGGGAAGGGAAAACTATGTGAGCTGATAACATGTTAATTTAGTTGGCTATAGTAATCACTTCACTATGTATATCAAAACATCATGTTGTATATCTTAAATATGTACAATAAAACATAAATAAATTTATTTTTCAAAAGTCAGACATATTTGCAAAGCATTCAAGGAAATGTAGTCTTCCTCTGTGTCCACGGAGAAAATAACAAGGGTTGTCAACCTCCTCTTATTGGGCTCTTGCTTTATTCCCTGTGAACTGTCCTTTTCCACAAGTCTGGTGGACCACCTGGATGGAATCTGAGTAACTGCATCCACTTCTCTTGCAAGCAGCCTACACGAGTCACATTGATCTACAGAACCTTCCTATTTATTCTTTGCCCCAGCCATCTTCCTGACAACAGGATAACAGATCCTCACACAGTCACCTCTCCTAGGCCTGCCATCAGCAGAGCCTGTTGGTCTTTTCTCAGGTATAGGTTAGAAATCTATCATGGCATCCACCTTGCAAAAGCTGTCAGAAGTGGACCAACTACTGCCCCTTTCACTAAGCAGCTAAAGTAACAGGGTTCTCCATCCCTTTTCCTTGGATATATGGAATCACAGAAGACCCACAGCTGTCTCTTCTTACCTCAGACTTTCTCCTCCTGCTGTAGGCTAAAAGTACAAATCAGTTTTATCTCCCTACCCTTGGAAGTGCTGATGGTGGTGTCAAATATCTCTGGAATGAGGTGTCTATCATCTTTGTCTATTAGCCAAACTTATGGCTAAAAAGTGGCATGATAATACTTTCCTATATATTTAAAGAGTGCAGTAAGTTTTCTAAGTAATCTCCTATATGGGACAAAGATCATATGATTAGAATAATATATGTTAATCATGGTTTTGTGGTTTGATAGAAAAGATTCCTATACATGAAAACAGTTCTCTTCAGTGTGACTCATAGTAACAACAGGTTTGCAATTATTTCAGCAAATTCCATTGAGTTCCTATTTGGTGCCAAGCATTAAACTAGTTGCCGTGAAGTTTCTGCCCTCAAAAACTTCATATGCTATCAGGGGAAATTGACTGTAAAAAAAAAATAAAGATGTTTGATGATGCTATGGTACAAGTGGAGAATGTGAATGGAAGGTAATATCAGACTTTGATTAGAGAAGCATCCATATTTACTGGATTACAACATCAGCTAATGATGCCCCTCATTAACAGCTGGCATTCTTCCCCTCACCATCACTTCAACAAAAATTGCACAACTCTCATTTCTACCTGAAAATGATTGTGGAGCTCTTAGTAGAGTATGTGTCCAATGGCCGTGCTCTCCATAATAGGAAGTCTGTCTTTCTAATTCGATGTTAAATGAACTTAAGTGGAGCTAAAATGTATTAGTAATTAACCTTTCCTGAGATACCATGTGTAGCTATTCGCATCTGAGAAACATTCAGTTCAAAATGCATATACTCTCCTAGAATGGAAATAAATTATATCTTTATAAATATCAGGCAAATAATAAATCACTTTCTACAACTAACACCTACCCACTACTGTTTGGTAAGAAAGAAAGTTCACAGGCTCTACTGCAACCATTAAACACTTTTGCTGCAGGTTCATTGCGAATGTGCTTAATGATATTCTTAGTCGGATTTTTAAAATTCCTTTCATTTCTTGGATTATTAAAGTCTTTGTTATTAATGGGCATTTGATTTTATCTAGTTTTTCTTCATTTATTGAGATGATTATGTTTTTAATGAGGCAAATTTCATTAATCAGTATTCTGTTAAGCAAAATTTGTATTGTAACTGTTCAACCAACTTTGTATTTCTTGAATAAACAACTCTTGATTAGTGTGTACTATCATTTTTATGTATTGCTGTTTTTTGATTTTTTAAACATTATGTTCCTAATAACATATTTGCCTTTCTGTCTTTCTTCCTTCTTCCCTCTCTCCCTCACTCTCAATTTTCCTTTCTCATTTACTTACAATAATTTTTGGATTTGAAATAAAAATTATGTTGACATGAAGAAAATTAATAAGTAATTATTTCTAGATTTTGGACAGATTTTTGTACATAAGAGCTATTTCTTTCTTAAATTTTTAAAGAATTCACCAGCAAAAACATCTGGGTCTAATATTTCCATTCTGGGTCTAATAGGTCCATTAAAGAAAACTTTATTTTTCAAATTAAATTTCTTTATTTGTCATAGGAAAATTTAAATTGTTCATTTTTTTCTTGTTTCAGGTATATGTTTTAATTCATAGATTTAAAATTTTTATCTACATCATCAAATTTATGTAAAATTGTTCATAGTATCTCTGTAAATCTTCATGTCTGTAGGATATGTTATGATGATCATATATGATTCTTATATTGGTCATTTCTGCTTTTGCTTTTTATCTTTGATTAGTCTCAATAGTTGTTCATCAATGTTACTAATAATTTACAAACAAACCTTTGGCTTTGTTGATTTTCTCTATTTAAATGTTTTATCTTTCTTCTATTTACATACTTATCTCTACAACTTCCTTTTTTCTGTTTTGGGGATTTTTTTTTTTTTTTGCTCTTTTTTTCTTACTTTTTGACATAGAGAATAATATGACATGAAGTTTAGATCACTAATTTGCAACTTTTTCTTTTTAATATACGCATTAAAAGCAATATATTCCCTTTAATCCCTACTTTGGCAATGCCCTATGTGTTTTCATGCATCCTTTTTTAATCCTGTTCAAAATTTAGAAGATTTTTGTCATGAGTACTTTTTGTTGTTCACAACCTATTTAGAATCGGTGTGCTTAATTTCCAAATTTGGAGCTATTTTAGTTTACTTTCTGTTGATTTCCAGTTTAATGCAACTCTGGCCAAAAAACATTCTCATTGTGAATTAAATCATCTGAAATTTGTTGCCTGTTTTATGGCTCAGGTAAATCTCCCAACTGCACTTGGAATAAATGTGCATTCTACAGTGTTTTACAATAACTAACATATGTCAATTAGGTCCAGGCAGTTAATCACATTGTTCAATTTATGTCTTTACAGATAATTTTCTCTGTATGTTACATCAGTTATGGTGAAAGGTATGTTAAAATCTTCAAATACACTTGTCTATTGCTGCTTTTCTTGACAATTTTTGTTTTATATGTGTTTGAAGATATATTATTAGATGCTGTATTGGTTTGTTTTCACACTGCTATAAAGATACTACCTGAGACTGGGTAATTATAAACAAAAGAGGTTTAATTGTCTCACAATTCTTTATGGCTGGAAAGACCTCAGGAAGTGTACAATCATGGTAGAAGGTGAAGAGGAAGAAAGGTACATCTTACATGGCAGCAGGAGAGAGTGAGAGTGAAGAGGGAACAGCCGAACACTTTAAAAATCATCAGCTCTCATGAGAACTCATGCATTATCACAAGAACAGCAAACGGGAAACCATCCCCATGATCCAAACACCTCCTACCAGGCCCCTCCCCCAATACATGGGGATTACAATTCTAGATGAGATTTGGGTAGGGTCACAGAGCCAAACCATATCAGATGCATACAAATCTAGAGGCATTATGTCTTTATGTTAGATTCTTTTTCATCATGAATTATAATTCTTTATTTCTAGCAATACTTTCACTTCTATTAAACATACATTATATTTTAACGGCTATTAATTTCTCCACATCATATTTCTTCTGCTTCGTTTTGCATAATATATATTTTTCTACCATTTTATACTCAATCAAGTTGTGTGCCCTTTGTTCAAAATGTAATTGTATTTAACTTGTAATTAACATATTTGTGGGTCCCTCCTTTTTAAAACCCTCTCTGACAAGGTTTTGATTTTGAATTAGATTTTTTTGTCCAGTTAAGTTATATTTAATGTAATTACTGCTCTATATATTGTATACTTACTTGCTTTTCCTTTGTTCATATGTTGTTTGCTTCTTTAGTTCTCCTTTTTTTGCCCTTTTATATTTGTATTAATCTTTATTATGTTTTCATTTATCAATTATTTTATTGTAACATTATTGGAATAGAAATAAAAGAAGACCACCTAAATGAGAAAATAAAAACTTGTTAATGCAGAGATTGCTACAGGAAGGAAGGCAGCCAGACTCACTCTGTTTTGACAGAGACTCACAGGTAGGCAAAGAAAGTGGAAAGTTTTATAGTAGAAAATATGTGTTGTGATGAGGCTATTGGCCTGGGGAAGCTGCAGGTGGCTAACTTGAAGGAGCATTCTATGTGATTGGCTAGAGATCCATATTTGGCTTTCCCTGGATGGTCCTAAGATAGAAGCAGGGATAAAAATTAGGGAAGTTGGCGGTCATTGACCAAGTCCTGACCATTTGGAGCTGATAGCTATAGTTTTTGGTGGTTGATTTCCTAAACTGGCTGCTGCAGGGTTTCTGAGTTGGCACCCTGGGCTGGCTGCTGCAGAGGTGTTAGTCAGAGTTCTAGTGTCTTGGGTGGTCTGTCTGTTTGTTGTCTGTAAATTCAGTTTCTCCACAGCTTTTTTGTTTTGCTTTTGTTTTTTGCCTAATTGTTCTGCCTCTACGTATTTCTAGAACCTTTGATTGTATACCATACCTAATACATAGAAGAACTCTGGAGATCCCAGATAATATAACTCACACCCCTTTCCTGTGCTAGATAGGATGAGGGATTGATCATCTCATTCCAATGAGAAATTGATATGGGGCAGGTTTGGTTCACTTGGACATGTAGAAGTTTTCGGTTTCTAGCTCCCTGGACTCCTGTGCAGCCCCTATTCTCAGCAAGTGTTCCAGGGAAAACTAGCCGTAGTGTTGAATCCCTGCAGGTTTTGAATTTTTTAGTTCCAATCCCTTATGAATGAAAACACTGTACTGATTTCTCTTTCTCCCAGTAGAATCTTTCTGTCTTATACAAGCAAAGCTGTCCTTGCCCAAAATATAGGAAAGTGCCTACAAAGGAAAAACAGCCAGATATTACCAAATTACCAAATTTTAATTTACCAAATCTTTGTTTTCAGATATGCAATGTCATTATAATGTGATTTATGCATTTTAGTCAGTTTTTCTAACTATTGTACCAAGAGCATTTGTCTGCTATGATGTACAAAGTCTGACAAAAAGGAGTTAATATTCACAGAATGTGTTTATACCAATAACTCTAATTTCAGTTTAACACCAAGGTTTTTCCCACTTTCATTAAAACAATATTTCTATTTTCCTATGCACAGTAAGATAGTTGATTACCAAATGATATATCTACTCATTGCTCTATAATATAAAAATGTATGATTTTAGTATGACTAAAATCAATTATTCTATCAACGAAAATTTTAAGCCTAACTTTTAGTTTTATTTATATTTTTCTATGCATATATAGTAAAAATTATATGGACAATTATATGGTTCAAATTTCTCCCCTAATGCATAAGATACCTGAAGAACAACAAAAAGAGAAGAAATTGTGTGTTCTAGTCATCTCCACTTTTTTCCAGCACCAGCATAAACAAACTCTATCTCTAGTTGCCATAGTCAAAAAGAGAAAATGAAACAGGAGTAGAAGATTTAGTCAGATACTCTCAATGTCATCAAAGAGTACCGCATGAAGAGAAATAAATGTATTTAAAATTTGCTATGAACTTAAATAGTCCCTAATAGATATTAAAGGAAATTACCATCCACTTTTGGAGTAGCTCTCATTATAACAATATGTTCCCCTCTGCACTTTGTGGTTTCCTCAGAAATACAAGCAATAGTCCTCTTTATGAATAACACTCTCAAGACATGAGCAGTGCAGGTTTGTCCCAGGATGGAGATGGCTTCTCCTAGGACACACAGGAAGAGTCCCTCTGCACTCAAATTTCTGGCTTCCACTTAGTCACTTCAGGCTCTTCATGTTAAGAGCAGGCAAGGACACAGGTCCCCACCCTGGCAGGCATAGTAGACCTTGTCATAGGAGAACACAGAGCTGGTATTACATATGAAGCCTGAGAAGAACATGAGAACAGCTTTTGTACCCTTGGGTCCATGTTTGCCAATAAGTGAAAAGGCGAAGCCGCCACACTCTAAGAAGACATCATGACCAGTGCTGCAGATCCCTTGATGATAAGGATTTGGATCACTCAGCCAGGTAATCCATTGTACCCAGCAGAAATGCTCATTGAAGATGACGTCAATAGAACATGGTGAGATTAGTGGCAGAAAATGACTTCAAGAAAATGAATGGGAGTAGAGTAATGAGCATACTTCATCTCAATAGAATTCATCTGGTAATGGAAATCCATTTTCCAAGAGGGAGAATATGGAACCAAAGAACACATGAATGGACTGTAGTGTGTTGCCTTCCACAATTTCTGCCAGGAATATTTTCAGCTGATGCTCCCGGTGTGGCCCCTGCTTATGCTTCTTGGTCAAAGAGCACAGCCTCAACACAAACCATGCTTCTCCCCCAGGGCAGCCAACATCCAATTATTGATGTGTAGACCCTGTCTCTGCCTCTATTCCAGACAACTCTGAAAAGCCATCCCAACTCCAGACCCCTGCTAGGATCAACTAAGCACTCTACTGCAACTCCATCACAGCTCAACTTCATCACCTGCCCAGCTGAGCTTTATCTTTTCCTTATAAGCATCCGGAAAACACTATCCATGAAACCTCTTGCATCTAAATCTCTGCCTCAAAAGCTGTTTCCCAGGGACATCTAACGAATAAAAATGCATTTATTTGGTGACAAGGATATTCTGCCTAGCTGGTTTTCCCTAAAGAGAATCTAGGAAGGATTTTTGCATAAAAAAGATGTGTGGGAGGTCATTGAATGAAGATTGGGACAGAAGGCAGCCTAGGCAGAAAGACCAGAAACAGTGTAAACAAAGACCCTGATATGACTAGGGAACGGTGGAAAAAGTTGCGGGACAGAAATCTTGGGTATGTGGATAGAGTGGAAATGGCTGAGGTAGAAAGGTTAGAGCCAGACTGTGAAGGGTCCTGTGTTCCCCCTCACACTGGGGAAGAGCAATGTCACACGGAGTTCTCAGTGCATCCAGAGTTGACTAAAACGTATGCCCTTCTTAAGCTACTGTCCACTTGGAGAAAAATAACCAGTGTTTCTCTAGTATCACGGATCAAAGTGGTGACTTACAGGATTTTGTTTAAAGCCCAGGAGATGCCATGGCCCAAGAGATATAATCCGTCTTGCATGCCTCACATTTGTTTTCCTGAAAACTCAGCAAGACAATGTAATTGAAGAATGAGACCTTCATAAAGGGCAAATGTGAATATCAAGCAGGGAAGTGAAGGAAGGACGACTGGATTTGGAATTCCAGGAGCTTTGGAAGAAGCTGGAGTAAAGTAATCATTTGATTGTGATCTTTATTATTGAGAGCTGTGAGGCCAAAGAAACAAGAAATTGTTTAAACAATTATATATACTGTTGACCCTTGAACAACAAGGTATTGAACTGTGTGGGTCCACGTACACATGGAATTTTAAAAATAAAATATACACCAAGTATGCCTGCTTCTCCCACCTCCCTTGCCATCTCCTCCACCTCTTCCGTCTCTGCCATCCCTGAGACAGTGAGGCCAACCCCTCCTCTCCCTGCTCCTTCTCAATCTACTCACCGTGAAGACGATGAGGGAGAAAAATTTTATGATGATTCACTTGCAGTTAATGAATAGTAAGTATATTTTCTCTTTTTTATGATTCTCTTAATAATATTCTACTTTCTCTAGCTTACTTTATTATAATAATACAGTATATATATATATATAAAACACATAAAAATATGTGTTAAGTGGTTATGTTATCAGTAAGGATTCTGATAAACAGTAGGCAATTGGTAGTTAAAATTTTGGGGAGTCAAAAGTTATACACCAAGTTTTGACTATGTGGGAGGGGGCATCAATGCTGCTAACCCCTGCATTGTTCAAGGGTCAACTGTATTGTGTGTGTGTGTGTGTGTGTGCGTCTGTGTGTGTTTGGGTGTATATACAAACTGAACACAAAATTATAGAAAAGATTCAAAAGAAAATTTCCCACCATACTTGAGTTACTGAGATTTTCATAAGCCCCTCGAGTTCTCTAATAACTTCTATTTCTTTTTGTTTACTTCTTGCAGTAAGAAAAAATGGTGGTCATGAGACTAGCAAAAAGAAATCACAGGGAAGTAAAAAGCAAAAGCATGCAAATTGTTTTTTACTTTGCACAAGATTCCTTCTGACTTGTGATGCCAGAGAACAGCTGGCTCACCTTGTTCTTGGCAGACCCAAGAAACTACCGCTACCGTTCATCACCTAAACAGTGGTTACCATTTGTTGGAAGTGCAGACTTGCTGTCAAGGATTGCTTGTCAGAAATACTCTGAGAACACAAGAGCTCCCAGGCTGCTAAGTTTCCTCATCCCGGGTGATCTTTAGCTATGAAATCACAGCTCACACTTACCCTCCAGTAATACGGTCCTCTGAGCTGAGAGCCTCTGGCCCTTTTCCTCCCGTGTTGTTCCTTTATTTCTAACATGTTATCCTTGGATACAGCAGAAATGCATGGGAGGTGGCCCAAGGTTCAAATTCCAAATATTGGTTTATGTAAAAACAAATACATATCTATTTTTGGCCCGGCGCAGTGGCTCATGCCTGTAATCCCAGCACTTTGGGAGGCCGACGCCGGTGGATCACAAGGTTAGGAGATCGAGACCATCCTGGCTAACACGGTGAAACCCCGTCTCTACTAAAAAATACAAAAAATTAGCCGGGCGTGGTGGCAGGCATCTATAGTCCCAGCTACTCGGGAGGCTGAGGCAGGAGAATGGCATGAACCTGGGAGGTGGAGCTTGCAGTGAGCTGAGATCGTGCCACTGCACTCCAGCCTGGCGACAGAACAAGACACCGTCTCAAAAACAAAAATACATATCTATTTTTTGTGTGGATGAGGCAAATGAGGGCTCATATTCATATCTAAAAGAGTTTCTTTCAATAACACTACAACAGCATTTGTCATTCAAGTTTATAATGTTGAAAACTGTTCTTTTAAAATCTACTCACTTCCACTTCTGCAAGTTTCTTTTTCACAAAACTACAGACATTTTGCCTGTTAGGAAAATATTAACATAATACATTTCCAGATCCATGAGAAATCACAGCGTCTTGTCCTGGCTCTGCTCCTGTGTTCTCTCAGAGGGGTTATCAGAAGTCAGGAAAATAAGTTTTGTAGGTGATCTACAATCCTTGCTCCACAAACACTGAAATTTAAATTTTCAAGAGAGAAAAAGTACATTTATTTCAATGTATTTAAAACAAGTAAAGTCAGGCATTATAATCTCATGCTTCAAAACAATTCAATTTTTTCTACCAGATAATAGACCTAGCAAACTCTTGATGATAGTGTCAACAACAAAACTATCAGGAATGCTTCACTCATTGACAAGAAAGAAACCTTCACATCCTTTCAGAAAGAAGCCTACATGTTTCTATGCATGTGTCAGGTATTTAAAATGTATTACTTGTGTGTCCTTTGCTTCTTTTGTCTGCACTTAATATTAATGAAGATACAGAAAATTACTTTATGAATGTTTCTCGGGGTGATGCCAATAGGAAAACTCAACATTCTCTGCTCTCGCCATCTCAGATACGAGCAGAATATATCAGAATAATTAATTTCAACTGATGCTAATAAGAGGAATCATTTAACTATAATTTAACATAATTATGGTGAGGATAACAGGGGGCGAGGAGGATGACCTCTCTCCTCTGCCTCAGGATGTTACTCATCACTCTGCCCCAGGAGCAGAGGAAGGAGAGCCTGCTGCAAAGCAAACCACCAGTTATCAAATAGTCAGCTGGGCCAGAATTAGTTATATATGCAGTAAATGAACACTCATTTGAGTATGACCTTTTCCTCAATATATTTTGGATAATTTCACATCTTAAGAGTACATTTCAAAAGCTTTTGTCAACTACCAATAACCTACCTGAATTTAAATTGACTGAACATTTTTCAAACCTCATCTTCTTTTACCAGAGTTTCGCTTTGCTGTTGATATTTTCTGAATGATTGCATTATGCCTTACCTTCTGTATACTTCAGGTGCAAATCTCAGTGGCCACCCGTCATCATCCACATGCTTATCTTCTATAGTGCTGCTTCATCCTACAGCCCACACACAACCCTTTGGATATTCTCCACTGCATCCTCTTTCATCAGAAACATCTTGATATATTTATCAGAAATCATGCTTTACAATCTGCAAACTCTCTTACATCTATTCGCCTTCTCATAGCATTGTCTTGACTGTTTTGTGAGAAACCTGCTCTTATCCCAAGGCTCATTTAATCTTTCTCTCTTCATTTGCCCTTTCATCTCAGGATCTTAAGGTGACATAGTGTTTTTTTTAAATTTACCTGCCATATCTTTGAAGCATTGCCCACTCCACAATCCTCCAAAATGACCTGCTATTTCAGCCTCTCTCAGAACTTACTGCCATGCTTCCTCCCCATGCTGCCATCTGTACAACTCATCACAGTCACTTCTTTATTTTTAAAAAATGTTAGCACCTGTCTACTGCATTTCAACTCCTGCCAACATTGTCATCAGCAGCAGCCATAGGACAACCCATTCCAAATCCCAGTGTCTTGGTTCATTGGCTTTCTCATCCCCTGTGGTCTTCTCTTCACTTTATATCAGAAACCCACTCTCGTGCTCGTATCTAGGACACAGCCCAGCCAGAAATGGCATCAGCACTAAAATACCAGGCTGACCAACATGGTGAAACCCCATCTCAACCAAAAATACAAACATTAGCTGGGTGAGGTGGCATGTGCCTGTAATTCCAGCTACTCGGCAGGCTGAGGCAGGAGAATTGCTTGAACCTGGGAGACGGAGGTTGCAGTGAGCCGAGATCGCGTGACTGCACTCCAGCCTGGTGACAGAGTGAGACTCTGTCTCAAAATAATAAATAAAATAAAATAAAATAAAATAAAATAAAATAAAATAAAATAAAATACTAATTCCAACCCTTCTGCTAACCAATCATCACCTCCTTTTATATTTCCAGTTCATTGATGCAAACTTTTTCTATTATTCATGCAATCTTTCCTGTTTTCTTTTCTCTCCCAGCATTACTTAGATGTCATGGTTTTTATTGCACTAAATTGATTGCAAATAACCTCGGAAGACTTTTCCTATATTTTGCTATCATTCCAAAAAATGAAAATGTAAGAACATTGTGGCTGAGCCCAGCAGTTGGCCTTCTCCAAAGAAGCACAAATATATTTGAGCACATATTTTGAAAAAGTACAAAGCCAGGATGACTCCCTTTGTATTAAATTTCCGATAGAGTACATCAAATATTTAACACTGTCTGGAACTGTTTATCTCACTAATAGCTTTCTTTGTATCTTTCGTTCTTCCTTTCTATAACAGTTTAATGACAAAATTCACATACCTTAAAATCCATTCTTTTAAAGTGTACAATTTAGTAATTTAATATATTCACACAATTGTGTAACCATCATGCCTAACTTTAGAACATTTTTTATTTCCCTTAAGAAACCAGAAGTATTGTTAAAAATATTATTATTTCTTGGTAAATTGTCATGACATGCTTATTGGAAATCAATTGACCCTAAATGTGAGGATTTATTTCTGAACTCTCAATTTTGTTCCACTGACCTACCTGTATTGTGTATGTATGTGTCTATTATGCCAATATTTCGCTTATGCTGTCTTGATCATTCAAGCCTTGTAGTGTTTTAAAATAAAAAAAAAACTGTGAGTCCTCTATGACTTATTCTTTATTCAAGATTTTTTTGGCTATTCTGTGTCCCTTTAATTTCCAAAACCCAGTTTTCAGTCAATTTCCCAATTTCTGCAAGATAAAATAAAATAAATAAACAAGTTTAAAAAGGCAGCTGGAAATTTGAGGTGAACTGCACTGAATTTGTAGATTCATTAGGAAGTATTGCCATCTGCTATGGACAGAATTGTACGTCTCCCCATTCACATGTTGAAGTCCTAATCCCCAATGTGACCCCTATTTGGAGATAGGGTCTAAGGAGGTAATTAAGGTTAAATGAAGTCATAAGGATGGGAGCCCTAATTTGGTCTGATTAATAGTCCTATAAGTAAAGGAAGAGAGAAATCACTAATTTTCCTCTTGTGTGGACAATTGAAAGATCATGAGAGTACACAGTGAAATGGCAGTCACCTACAAGCCAACAGATGAGATCTCAAATGAAACCTGTTATGCCAGCCCCTTGAATTTGGACTTCCAAGACTCCAGATCTGTGAGAAATAAATTTGTGTTGTTTAAGACATCGAGTGTATGGTATTTTCTTATGGCTGACCTAGCTGACTAAAACATCACATAAACAATGTTAAGTCTTTTGATATAATAACGTAATGTGTCTTTACATTTATTTAGGTTTTAATTTTCTTCAATGATGTTTTATAGTATTCAGTATACAAGTCTTGTACTTCATTGTTAAATTTATTCATCCTATTGTTTTTCTTAACTTCATTTTCACATTGTACATTGTTAGTGTATGGAAATGCATTGTCCTTTTGTGTGTTGATTATGTATCCCACAACTTTGCTGAACTTATTTACTAACTCAATAGTTTTGATGCAGATTTCTTAAGTTTTCTCTGTACAAGATCATGTTATCTAAGAATGGAGATAATTTTACTTCTTTCTGTCCATTTGGGTAACTTTTTTTCCTCTTGCCTAATTACTCTGGCAAAAACTACAGTAAAATGTTGAATAGAAATGGCAAGAGTGGACTTCCTTGTCTTCTACCTCATCTGAAGGGAAAACATTCAGCCTCTCACTGTTAAGCATGCTTTTAGCTGCAGGATTTAAGTGGAACATTTAGGCTATTTATGTTTAAGGTTAGTATTGATATGTGAGGTGTTGTTCCTGACATAATGTTGTTAGCTAGTTGCCTTGGAGTTTCAATTGTGTAATTGCTTTGTAAAATCTGTGATCTTTGTACTTACAGGTCTTTTTATGATGATGAGTAGCATCCTCTTGTTTACATGTTCGGAACTTCCTTGAGCATGTCTTATAGGACCAATCTAGTGGTGATAAATTCACTTAGTATTTCCTTGTCTGGGAAAGACTATCTCTCCTTCAATTAAGAAGCTTAGTTAGGTAGGATATAAAATTCTTGGCTGGCAATTTTTTTGAAGGGGGCAAAAAACAGGCTCCCAATCTCTTCTGGCTTGTAGTGTTTCTGTTAAGTCTGCTATTAGTATAACGGGATTCCACTTATAGGAGATTCATCATTTTTCTCTAGATGATTTTAAGATATGTTCTTTCTCAGTGGCATATCTAAGAAAGATAGTCTGATGTCTATATGCTTTTTGACATTTGTTTTGTGTCATATCTCCCAGGCGTTGCCTAATTTCTTGTATCTGGATGTCTACATCTCTAGCAAAATAAAAAAAAATCCTGCATTATTTCCTCAAATATGCTTTCCAAATTTCTTTATTTTTCTTCCTCTTCCTCAGGAATTTCTGTAAATTATATGTTTGATCACTTAAATAATTTCACATTTCTCAAAGGCATTGGGTTTATTTTTTTCTTTATTTTTGTCTGACTGGGTTACTTTGAAAGACAGATTTGACTGATCTTCAAGCTACAAAATTATTTCTTCTGCTTGGTTTATTCTATGGCTAAAGTTTTCAGCTACACGTTTAAATTCCTTAAGTGAATTTTTTATTTCCAGTAGTTCTTTTTTTTTTAATATATCTCTTTCTTCATTTCCTGGATTGCTTTTGTGGTTTCATTGTGTTGGCTTTCAACCTTCTCTTGGATCTCAATGATCTTCTTTGCAATCTATACTTTGAATTATCTATCTGCCATTTCAGAGTTTTCATTGTGGTTAGAGTTCTTTGCTAGAGAGCTAGTGTGATCCATTGGTGGTGTCACAACATTCAGGTTTTTCATGGTACCAGAATTCTTACACTGGTTACTTGTCATCTGGAGAAGCTGACACTTGTTGGTTTTGAATTTACTTTTATTTAGATTGGGTTTTTAATCTAATTTTATTCACAGATTTATTTGTGCCCTCAACCCCTGACAAGGGTGTTACTGTAGAGGATTTGTGGTAGGGTATTTTAGCTTTGCTTCTGTAGCCCTCTGTTCTTCCATCAGCCAGATTTATATTGGGTTGTGCAGTTTAACCTACAGGCCAGTAGGTGATGCTTATGGGTAAGAGGCAGCTGAGACAAGAGCAGATGGGTATGTACTTGGTCTTTGTTTATTGTGAGGTGTTCTCTGTTGTTTCAGATGATGTGCTGGACTGTACAACATCCAGTGCCCTGAGCTTCCTTTTTGCAGAGGAGAAGGTGAGATGCAACTAGGCACAGCTGGACCACCTGGCTTGCCCATGGATGTTTCAATGACAAGCACAGGTACCAGCATGGACTAGAGTGCCTGGGGGAGCTTCTGGTGAAATGACCTATGTCTCTGGGTGAGGTAAGGGGTCTGCACTAGCTCCACCTCCCAGAAAGAGCAGAACGCTGTTTCCCTATCACACCCTTATCCCAGGGCTCATGAGTTTCTTTTCAGACACACACTGTTGTCTATCTCCAGGCCACAGAATATGCCTCTCCTGCTGCTCTCCAGGGGAGTGGTTTCCAGCAGATCCTCTTTACTCACCCCAATATAGACATCTTTATGGCTTGCATGTTATTGGATTGGGTAACACTGCTGCTTCATGCAGAGGGGGAGAATTTTCACCTTTTGGCACATATGCAGCTTTAAAAAAATAGATAGGAGAGGAAAAAATTACAAACAAAAATGTATTTTAAAAAAATAATTGCCTACATCATTATCTTTCTGGTGCTCTTTATTTTTTCAAGTGGATTTTAATTATTGTCTAGTGTCTTTTCATTTCAGCATGAAGGACTCCTTTTACAATTTTTTTATGACACATCTGCTAGGTCTTCTGAGAGAGAATTCTCTGTTTTTGTTTATCTGTGAATGTCAATACATCATTCACTTTGAAGCATTGATTTACTAGATGTAAACTTATTGGTTGACATTATTATTTAGCACTTTGAACATGTCACCTTTCTGCCTTATGATTTCCATGGTTTCTGATGAGAACTCAGCTGATAATCTTACTGATAATCCTTTTTACACAGTAAGTCACTTCTATTATTGTCTTTGGTTTTCAACAGTTTGACTATGATACATGTGCATGTGGACCTCTTTGAATGTATGCTAGAGTTAATTAAGCTTCTTGGATGTGTAGATTAACATCTTTCATAAATTTTGGAAATTTTTAGCCATCTTTTTGCCCCTTTCTATCTCTACTTCTTCTTCCTGGACTTCTATTATGGTACACAGGTCACTGAGGCTCTGTTCACTTTTCTTCATTACTCTTTCTTTCTGTTCTTCAGACTAGATGATTTCAATTGATCTATATTCAAATTACCTGATTGTTTTACTCTCTTAAATGTTATTAAGCTTTTCTAGTGAATTTTTAATATCAGTTATTGTATTTTTCAACTCCAGAGTATCTATTAGTTTCATTTAAAGCTCATTTCTATTTCTCTTTAGTGATATTATTTAATGAATACATCATTCTCATACATTCTTCCAATTTTGTAAACATATTCTCCCTTTCTTCATTAAACATATTTGTAATAATTGATTTAAAGTTTTCATCTAGTAAGTCTAGTATCTGAGTTTCCTCAGAAACAGTTTCTATTGACTTGTTTTTATTTTTCTGTATGCAGGACAAACTTTCCTGTTTCTTTGTATGCACCATAATTCTTTTCATTAAAACCAAAAATTTTAAATAATATAATGTGGTATCATTCGAAATGAACCCTCCTGCTAGTGTTTGTTAGTATTGCTATTTCTTGTTGCTCTCATTATTGCTGTTGTTTTTTGTTAGATTCCTGAAATAATTTTTAGGGTGTCTATTCTTTTTTCCAGTATGGTTGTTAAATTCTCTTAGTTAAGGAATTAACTAATCACAATGCAAAAATTTTCTTAAAGACCTTGAATCAATATGTCTCCCAGCTTTTGTCAAATAGCTTTGTGTGTGTGTTATATGCGTTTTTCAATACTTTAGTAAACAGTTTATAATCCTGTCATATTATATGTTTGTACAGGACCTTAAAGTCAGCCAGAGGTGAGAGCTTAGGGCCTTTTTGGGTCTTTTCCAGCCCTAAACATGTACATGTCTTTCTTGAGTCCTATGAATATGTCAGACCTATTTCCTGCATCCTATTGATATCTCATTCCTAGTTTTCCTCTGAAGGATTCTGGCCAGCTTTTTGGTATCTCCAACTGGAATTGCCACCTCAGGCATCTGTAATATTAATCATTTGACACTCCTTATTTTTGACAAATGCTCTCAGCATAGACTTGTTTACATAAACTAAATTCTGAGTTGCATCAAATAAAGACAACCCCTGAGATTCTGTGGGGCGTAGCCTTTGGAAAGCTCCAAGCTCATTGTGCATCTTCCAGTGTTTCCTTGGCTGCTGGTTTTCACAGCTACTGTCAATGTAAGGTTGGTCTTCAAGTTGATTGTGGTTATGTGGAAAGACTGAATGGGAATAGGGCAAGTTAAGAGGCTACAAAATTTGCTGTTTTTATCTGGATTCAATGTTTGTTTGTTTTTAAAGGCTTATTGCATTGTTTCAAGCTTTTAATTTAATGAACATGTTGAATTTGACACTTTTGACAATGTTGTCAGTGCTTTTTCCATAATGGTGAATTTTGAAAGTCTTTGATCTGCCATTCTGGGAATGTTTCTCTAAATACCTCTCTTTCTCTCTCTGAAACAAATCTTTCTAACCTTCCCTGTCTCTTCATATCTATATATCCTCTCTCTCTCTCTTTCTCTCTCTCTCTCTCTGTCTTCACCATCCCAACCCCCTCCTCTCTCTTTTTCTCTTTGTGTACAGGTAACTGCATACCGCTTGGTAAAATGAAAGGGATTCCTCTTTCATTTTCTCAATATCACTCTACAAATCCGTCTGAACCACTGTCAGCTTTCTTCATCTTCCCTGGAATAAGAGTGAAGTGTTTGTTTTTCTCCTGTCAGGCACTTACGTTCCTCTCCTGCTTGAATCTTTTTCTGGCATTTGCAGAGCTTTGTTTTTGTGGATCTTCTTTGTCTCCTGATCAGCTGCATGCACTCTCTGGCTTTCACTCTCCTTGTCATCTTCTAACCCTCCCTCTCTCCCTCTGGGCTACCTCATTCCAATCAGCACCAAACTTAGATGAATCACTAGAAAGATGAAAAGACATTGTCATTGGCCTAGAAAAGTCATTCATCTCTGAAATTAGAAATTTTTCCCTCAAAACAAAATTTTATGTAGGCTGATCATAGCCTGCATGAGCCTCTCATTATACAGCTGCCTTTAAAATACCTCCAGCACATCAGCCATTATGCTCTGAGCACACTGGCTTTATCCTAATTTCTCAAGCACAATGAAAGCTGTTTCCACCTTAGGGCCTTTGTAAGGTTCTCTTTCCTTGCCATGCCTAAACTGTAGGCTTCAGTCACATTTCAAAATAATTGTGTCATATTAATGCATCCAATTATTTGTGTCTACATGCATTTTACCCAACAGTCATTTACCCTTAAAAATGAATTACCACACATACCTACTCATGTAGTAGTCCCTGGATTTTTATTTAAATTAAACTTATGACTTTATTGAAAAAGATGGTGGAAAGTAGTATGATTCTAGACAGCTCTATCACTTACTAATTGAGTGGATATAACATAAATTACTTTGTCTCCATAAATCTTAGTTAATTGATCTATAAAATTAGAATAATGACACTTACTTGCTTGGGTTGTTGTGAGGATTAAATAGGATAATAAATGTATTATGTGAATACCTGTAACTACATTAGCTATTACTTTTATCACTGTTTTAAAATTAAAATGATCATAAGAAAAGTAAAACTGAAGTAATCATCTTCAGAAAATGTCATGGGCATTCATCAGTATAAAAACAGTTAGTCAGAGTATAAATTCTAAAATATAATTATAGAATGTAACAGTACATAATTGTTTCTAAAATAAATTAAGACTGAATTTTTATGTTAACAAATGAAGTTAAAGTCAGTAGAGAGATACAGTCTTACATAGGCTGTGATATTAAAAAAAACTTTACCTTATTTAAAGGAGAACTAAAATTTATCTTATAACTATTTTTCTGTTGTACACTGCAATTGATTAGATACATGCTATGTCATTCCATTCTCATTGGAATCAAATTTAAAAGTCTTATTATTCTTATCATATAGAAAACTGGGAGTTGGAAATCTTAAGTAACTTACAAAAAATTGCATAGTAATTGAGATAGAAACGAAAACCTATTGATATTGACTACTACTTCTGGTGTTTCTCTTGTACTATACTTGCAAGTTATCTAGTATTATTAATTACCATTGGATTTTGCTAATAAATTGTTTTAATTGTTCTTACAATGTTTAAAAATATGTTCATTTCCTCATTGTTTTACACTTAATTCTGAAATTATTAATATTTTACTTAGCCTTCATTTTAGTTCAAAACAATTCAAAATACACAAACTCCAAATTTTATGATGTGTTAATATCTGTTCTTACTTATTTATAAGAAAAGCTCATTTCCAACTCCTTCCAAAATGGATGTGCCTGATTAACAAAAGCTCTGTTCAAGACTTGAGTCAGTGACCACATTTGTTCTATCTGGGGATGACCGTCTTCAACAAACGGTTTCCAAGATACTGTATTTGTCTCTGTCTAGTCAAAAGAGGAGGAAGGTATTTATGTGCAGGGCGTGACAGTGGTGTACATAATCAACTCACACTCTCTTGGATAGAACACAGCCATGTGGTGGATACTATAAAGTGAGTTTGAAAAGTTAATTTGTTGTGTAAATACTGAAACCAGTGTCTGACACATAATGGAATATCATCATTAAAGTTTATATTATTTGCAAAAAGTAAAAAAAAAAATCTATATTCAATTTAAGTTAAATACAAATATTTTTCAATTCTCTAATTTTTCAGGAATACAGTCATAGCAAAATTCTACTTGAGTTTTACTTCTATTTCTCTTTTAATCATATTAATCTCTGGCAGTTTGGTGACAAATTGAAAGTGTTAAGTGGTATCTTATTTTCTTATTGTTTCTACTTTAAAATCTTTGGATTTAGGGGATAGCCCAAAATAATACACTTTTGGAAAGCTAGATAAATTTTAATTCTGAAAATTTTTATTCAAATTATTAAAAGATTCTATCATCTCTTTAGTAATTCCTTTCTCTTTTCCTTTCCCTAATTGGCAATAGGCAAGAGTATATAGAAAATTGCAAGTTTTATCACCATTTTGAGAAAAGGCCAAAATAGTTTACCAAGTTACTGTTTAAATCCTTTCAAATTGTAAAAGATAGAGTATACTAAGTTTACTTAGAGCCCATAACAAGCATTTAAAATTAAAGTTTATTCTTATAATAAATAAAAATGTAATTCTTGTACTAAAACCTTCCCCAGAGAAATTTTGAAGATTCCCATGAAATTTTGTTAAGTTCTTTGAATTATTACGGCAATTTGACAAAATTTAAATAAAACACTTAACATTTAGTTTGCATTTGTGTCTTTGTGACAGGACATAAACTTCACTGTCTAAAAGATTAAGACATTTCCGACTTCCTTGAGATAAACACAAAAGTGTATAAACGAACTCACCATAACAGAAATGTTTGCATTTCCGCAACATGTTAGCATAAAAAGGCAATACAATAAATCCGGATGTATGTTAAGTTAAAAGAAAATAAACACCATATATTGGATTTAAAAAGATAATTTAAAAATCTTAATTGACCAATAGTCAAAATAGATAGGTTATGTCTATGTATAAAAAGGTTTCAATTTTTTCTAAATTTGTTTGAATTAAGGATATAGTCTAACTCAAATCATTAGTCTAATTTCTTTTTGTATATAGTGTGATCTCAAGAGCTCTTTAAAAGTTCACACCAAATGCCACATTCTTTACATAAAGATATTTAACCAAATACTATACACACACACACACACACACACACACACACACACACTCATTCACTTTCAAACCATACTGTGTCCGCAATTAGTGGGTTCTTGGTCTCGCTGACTTCAAGAATGAAGCCACGGACCTTCGTGGTGAGTGTTACAGTTCTTAAAGATGGTGTGCCCAGAGTTTGTTCCTTCTGATGTCAGGACGTGTCCGGAGTTTCTTCCTTCTGGTGGGTTTGTGGTCTCACTGACTTCAGGAGTGAAGCCGCAGACCTCCGCAGTCAGTGTAACAGCTCTTAAAGGCGGCGCATCCGGAGGTGTTTTTTCCTCCTGGTGGGTTCGTGGTCTCGCTGGCTTCAGGACTGCAGCTGCAGACCTTTGTGGTGAGTGTTGAACAGTTCATAAAGGTGGCGCCTCACGAGTTGTTCATTCCTGCCAGTGGATTCCTAGTCTCGCTGGCTTCAGGAGTGAAACTGCAGACCTTCACAGTAGTGTTACAGCTCATAAAAGCAGCGCGGACCCAAAGAGAGAGGAGCAGCAAGATGTATTGCAAAGAGGGAAAGAACAAAGCTTCCACACTGTAGAAGTGGAACTGAGAGAGTTGCCACTGCTTGCTCGAGTGGCCTGCTTTTATTCCCTTATCTGGCCCCACCCACATCCTACTGACTGGTCCATTTTACAGAGAGCTGATCGGTCCATTTTACAGAGAGCTGATTGGTCTGTTTTGACAGAGTAATGGGTGTGTTTACAAACCTTTAGCTAGACATAGAGCACTGATTGGTGCATTTACAATCCTTTAGGTAGACACAAAAGTTCTCCAAGTACCCTACCCGATTAGCTAGACACAGAGTGCTGATTGGTGCATTTACAAACCTTTTCCTAGACACAGAGCACTGATTGGTGCATTCACAATCCTTTAGCTAGACACAAAAGTTCTCCAAGTCCCTTACCCAATTCGCTAGACACAGAGTGCTGATTGGTGAGGTTACAAACCTTTAGCTAGACACAGAGTGCTGATTGGTGCATTACAATCCTTTAGCTAGACAGAAAATTTATCCAAGTCCCCACCCATCCCAGAAGCCCAGTCGGCTTCACCTCTCACTGGTACTTGCTGGGGGACTTTGAGGCACCCAGCCCGGGCACTCCGGCAGCCCAGACGGAGGTCTTCCTCGATCGCCCGTGAGCGCCGTGCCCGTGACTCTCCCTCCACACCTCCCTGGGAGCAGAGGGAGCCACTCCGGCCTCGGCCAGCCCCAGAGAGGGGCCCCCACAGCGCAGTGGTGGGCTGAAGAGCTCCTCAAGCATGGTCAGGGTGGACGCAGAGGCCGAGGAGGCGCCTAGAGCGAGCTAGGGCTGCTAGCGCATTGTCACCTCTCAATATTGGTTATTCAATTCAGAATACATACATATTTGACCACAATACAGTATGGCTGGTTGGGAGATGGGGCAAGTGGAATTTTCTAACAAGAACTTTCAGATATTTCCATTCCGGTCACTTACCGTTATTTCTAATTTCTTCAGCAAAAGATTATACTTGTCCACTCTTTTCATTTTGCAAAATGTTCTCTGTTTCTTCCTGAGTGTTTTGATGTTATAAATATTTATGAACACAGAAAGCAACTCATATTTCTGGATGGGTACCGATTTTGCTGATGTTTTTAATAATGAGTAGTACTAACAAGGAAATGACCAAAATCTCCCCGATTAAAAAAATACAAGAAACTCAGTTGTGTTTCTCAATTTTATTAGCTTGGTTAACACCCCCCCCCCTTCTTTTAAGGTGATTCTACCAACATTGGAATACACGGACGTGCGTGCACACGCACACACACATACATGTATATACATATATATAATATTAAAATTGTATGCATTTACAATTCTAACAGCAAAAATGACAATAACCAACCAACCAGCAAAAAAAAGAACACTTGTCAAATAAACAAAAGGAGAGATAAAGAAGAAATGAAACACATGATAGATTGATTTCCAGGGATAAAGTATAAATAACAAAAATAACTATCGTTTATTTTGTGCCTCATAAATGTTTACTTCCTGTTCCAAGGACACAACCTTCTTAGCTGCCAATTTTTTTCAAGATCCTGACATTGTGTTTTCTCTTTCAAGGGTCGAAAGCAAGCAAATAATAATAATACTAGGTCAAAAGTATTTCCTTTTAGTTTCTACATTCATTTTATGGATTTTTTTACCTAAGAAAAAGTCAACATATGATTTTATACACTGTCGTTATGCATTGTACATTTCTCCAAACCCATAGGATATACAACACCAAGAGTGAATTCAAATGTAAACTACGGCCTCTGGGTAATAATGATGTGTTACATTGACTGGGACAAATGTGACCCCTTTGTGGGAGAAGTTGATGATGGGAAAGGCTGTGCACATGTGGGGCTGGAGACGTGAGAACTCTGCATCTTCCTCCTAATTTTGCTGTGCGTCTACAACTGCTCTAAAAAATAAAATCAATTACAAAATTAAAATAATAAGTGGTCAAGGTTGGTGTGATAATTGTTTTTCTTCCCTTCGTGGATGCATCATGTAGGTATGTACAGCAGAATAAATTAATGAACATTAACTTCATAATAAATAACTGTGAAATTGTTATAGCAATTATACAGATGCTTACATATACTTTGGAATATATCTGTGTGTCAAAAGAGAAATAATAGGCTAGGCATGGTGGCTCACACCTGAAATCCCAGCACTTTGGGAGGCCGAGGTACCTGGATCACCTGAGGTCAAGAATTTGAGGCCAGCCTGGCCAATATGGTGAAACCCAGTTTCTACTAAAAATACAAAAATTAGCCAGGCGTGGTGGCATGTGCCTGTAATTCCAGTTGCTCAGGAGACTGAGGCAGGAAAATTGCTTGAACCCGGGAGATGGAGGTTGCTGTGAGCCAAGATTGCCCCACTGCACTCCAGCCTGGGCTACAGAACAAGGCTCCGTCTAAAAAAAAAAAAAGACAGAGAGAGAGGAATAATGTTGGATTTTGTTGAGGGGTACTTGTTTCTGTTTTATCTGCCAGTTATTTATTTTAGATTACTGCTATAATTAAGAATACCCTCCTGAAAACTAACTCTAAGTTAATGTGGTTCTGAGGGATGTTCATTTGGGCCATGGGACAAAATATTTAAAAGTTCTTACTTACGGTTTTCTATTTTCAGGACCACCTATTTTGAACATATTTCCTTTTTAGCTATACAGTTGTGCCATAAATAGTGTATGTAGATCTTACCCACGGGATCTATTACAGACAGACTCTAAGTCAATCCCCGAATGATCCACAGCTCCCAGTGTTCACACCTTTGTAGGATCTACTCTCTTTGAGTGCATGCTTCCTACCGAGAGAATATAGCAAAGGTGAGGAGATGTCACTCTTAGAATTATGTTCCTAAATAAGACTCTGTCTTGTAGAACTCTCATTCTGGAGATTTTTCTTGCTGGCTCAGTGAGGTTGGTAATGGCTAAGAAAGTTATGTGGCAAGGAAATAAGGGCAGCCTTTGGTAGCTGAGAAAAGCCACAAAGTGTGAAGGGCAACCTCTTGGAGTGGAGGGCAGACTCTAAGAATGCAGAGTGGCCTCCAGGAGTGAACAGTGGCCTCTAAGAGTGAAGGGCAGCCTCTAAGAGTGGAGGGTGGCCTCCAGAAGTGAAGCATCACCTCTAAGAGTGGAGGGTGGCCTCCAGAAATGAATGCTGGCCTCTAAGAGTGGAGGGTGGCTTTCAGAGGTGGAGGGTGACCTCTGGTAGTGGAGGGTAACCCCTGGGAATGAAAAGTTGCCTCTAAGAGTGGAAGTTGGCCTGTAGGAGTGGAGAGTGACCTCTAGGAGTGAAGGGCAACCTCTAGGAGTGGAAGGTGCCCTCTAGTGTGGAGAGCGACCTCTAGGAGTGAAGGGTGACCTCTAGGAGTGGAAAGAGGCCTCTAGGAGTGGAGAGGCACTACTGAGAGTGAAATAATCCAGGAACAGAAAGACAAACACTGCATGATCCCACTCATATGTGGAATCTAAAAGTTGGTCTCATAGAAGTAGAGAGTAGAATAGTGGTTACCAGAGGATGGGAAAGGGAGGGGAGAGTGGAGCGGGGAAGAGATTAGTCAATGGGTCCAAAGGTACTGTTGACAAGGAGGAATAAGTTCTGTCATTCTATTGCATCGTAGGATGACTAGAGTTAAAACTAATGCATTATATATTTCAAAATAGCTAGAAGAGAGGTTTTGAATGTTCTCATCACAAAGAAATGATTATTTTAAGCTGATGGATATGTTAATTACCTAAAGTTGATAATTACACAATGCATGCATGTATCAACATGTCACATTTTACCCCATAGATATATACAATTATTATGTGTCAACAATATATTTTTAAGTTAAAATTTTGTCTTTTTTTCTGTGATGAGAATTTATAAAAAATTAATTGGTCTAGTGAAATCTTGCCTTATGAAACAAAGTTCACCAATATCAACAATTATGTTAAGATTTTGGAAGTCAAACTTGCAAAGTTAAAGTTACCATAGAGTTAAATCACTTTTGAATAACCCACCATTTAGAGTTCTGTTCTCCAATCATCTTACAGGCACGTGAAAGCAAGTGTCCAGGTGTGCGCGTTACAGCCTGCCTTCAAGCATTCACTTTATTTTTTGCATTCACTTTGTATTGCTGGTCCTAGGCCTCTTTCCTTAGACTTTGCTTGCCCTTCTGCCGCCCTGCTGTGCACCTCTGAGGGCTTATTTTGAGTCCCGTGCTTGCTTGTCTCCTGGGTCAGTAAGATTCTAGGTGAGTTTGAATGGAGGATAAGGGCTGAGAGAATCCAGGCCATGTCTCCTTTCTCTGTTGCTGTCACAGATGGCAAAACCTGCCATGTGAGAGTGCCCTCTGTGCCTGCAAATCCTTCTGACAGGCCTGCTGTGTTCCTGATTTTTCCTAGGTAACCCCAATCCTGGGTGCTGGTGACAGGGACTCTTTCCTATGTCACTTCAGCGTGAGGTTACTGAGCTCTGCATCCCCTGCTTGGCTTCTCACTTCTTACGTTACCAGTGAAACTAATTCTCTATAAATTTCCCTGTGTCTTAACTGTGTTCAAATACATGGAGTAGCTTCTGTTTCATGGTTGGACAGTCATTCACACCCATGCTATTAAAAACTCTTAAATAGTACAAATTAATAAGTTTATGACTTAATTGAATAAAATTGTTGAATAATTTACTTAATGTTGAAGAGTTTATATGCCACTACCATTATCATAAATAATATAGGCATTAATAATGTACACATTATTTGATCATATCCTTGGGATAGTGCCACAGAGTCAAAAAGTCTGGAGGTTTTAAGACCCTTAATGCATTATGAAGTTATTTTTCATCAAGGCTGAACGGATGCAATGTGTACTCCAGTGAAGGCTAAATATCATTATTTTAAAACCTTTTGCTAATTTCATGAGCAAACATTTTCAGTTCTTGCTGCTGTGTAACAAATTACCTCAAACTTAGTGGTGTCAGACAGCAAGCATTTTACTATGCTCATGGATCCAGAAGCTCAGGAGTCTGGCAGAATCAGCTGGCTGCTCCATTGCTCCTCTTGGATGCTGATACCACGCCTGGAACTCGGTTGGCAGAAGGCTGGTCCTGAGGGCAAGCGGTGACTCCCTCACAGAGCTGATGGCTTCTGGGAAACAACAGTGATGTCCATCAGCACCTCCCTGTGGACCCTCCAGCATGACAAAGGACATCTCACTCTGCTGTCAAGGCCTCAGGAAAATCAAGTGGGTGCTGCATGGCCTTTTCTTACAGCCTTGAAAATCACCCAGATCACTTTCACCATACTGTGTTGGCTGAAACAGGAGCAGGTCTGCCTGGTCCAAGCACATGGGGAAGTGGCAAGGTCACATTCTAGAAGAGCAGGTGGTACCAGAAGATTGTTCCTGAGAATATAGCCTTCTCAAAAAAACAAATGAGAACACTCTATATTACGTCTCAGAACTTCTTTTTAAAATTTATTTTCTGATTTGAAAAAATAATAAACAGTGTTACAAGTTGCAGAAAGATCCCTGGAAAAAGATTGTTAACAGAAGTATTGGAAAATGAAAAAATATATGTCTCTTTTATGCTCCTACCCTTATTTATAAAATGAATAATAATCAAACATTAACATTCATAATCCATGAAGATAGTTAAATTCTTGTGAGAAAGAAAAATGCCAATATGGAAAAGTACACACTGATCATTCAAATGTGCTTACCAAAGATACCAATCTTCAGGTCTAATGTATCTTACCCATGTACACAAGCTTGAGAGAAGTCTTTGAGCAAATGTCAACTAATGTTAGAAAAAAAATCCCTTATGCTAAAACATCCAAAAATCCTAGCTCACTCTTCATCTGAGGAAAATCTCTAGCTCCCTCTGTTGGGAACATTGAAATTTACACACTAAACAACCTTCAGAACATACGGGGAACTCTCCCATCCTTTTAAAATGGGAACTCATCCAGGAATCTGCCCTGTGCCCCTTGATAAGACATGTTGTTGAATGGTTTCCTTCTTAAATATCTTATGCTCCCTGAGGCTTTCTATAAATTTGATTTTAGCTGAAACCTGACATGTGTTGCTGATAGTGCTTCAAGAATGCTTCAAGAATAATGAAGAGACTGTACAACTTATAAAGCAAGAAGAAAATATGGGTAACACATTAAGAGCAATGTTTCTTTGTGACACTTTTATAATAACCTTTAAAACCAATATGGTCTTCCATCCAGTCATCTGTGATTTACATATAAATTTGGGAAGTTATTTTGTATATTTGTTGCAGCAACTTCTCTAAACACAAAAATACCAAAATGATCACCAAATAGCCTTATTAATTATGTTACTGAGTGATAGTCCAGGAAACTCAAGTTCACCTATTTTCAGCATTTGGCTATCAGTTGAATTCTGCTTTGGATTTAGACTCCATGCTGGTGTCAGTGAGTAGTGTGATTTCTCACAACAAATTTTCCTTTTCCTGTTCTTTCAAGCCTTAGGTGTGGTGCATAATTTTTTAAATGACAATAGGTAGAAGTAACTAGGTCATTGAGTTGAACCCAAACATAAACAGAGAGGGAAATTTAAATGAGTAAACGTGAGTTTTGAAGATCCAAAGAATGGGATTTTCAGTCATACCTTTCTCCCTAGTGAACTTACTCCCTAGTAATCCAGCACTTTGGGAAGCCGAGGCAGGTGGATCACCTGAGGTCAGGAGTGTGAGACCAGCCTGACCAACATGGTGAAACCCTGTCTCTTCTAAAAATACAAAAATTAGCTGGGCGTGGTGGCAGGCCCCGGTAATCCCAGCTACTCCAGAGGCTGAGGCAGGAGAATGGCTTGAACCTGGGAGATTGCAGTGAGCCAAGATGGCCGTTGCACTCCAGCCTGGGCGAGACTCCATCTCAAAACAACAACAACAACAACAAAAACACAATATTATCCTCACAGAGCTGTTGAATAGGATGAAATTAGTTAATATGTTTTCCTCTATAAAATGTAAAATACCTACTTCATAGGAGTGTGGTGGGAGTAAATGTGTTATGATATACAAAGCACTTAAAACAATTTCATACGATGTTATGACTTACATGTTAAATGTAACAATTCTTAAGCACTTTATCAAACTCATTACATTTTATAGGCTCTCAATAAATGGTAGTAGCTCCTCATGGCATTTGTAGAAGTAACAGACTGTAGGGACAATGCCTAACCTCTTTTTAGAATGTTACTATTGCCAGTGCTGGCCAGCCAAGGTCTTAAGGACACTTCTGTAGTTGAACAGACTTCTGTTTATCAGTAGCTGATGCAACAACAGAGATTTCACATGATCAGAAACCATGGGGTGTCAAGCCCATTAGGAAGGGCTTGTTATAGAATTGGGTTTGAAATTAGAGGATTAGAGTGAAGACTCAAGGAATCATTGTTTTGCTCTAGATAGGGTGCTCTCTGTAGAGGGTTTCTATAATAAGTTATCCATACAATTTTTATCTAAAAGGTGGAAGGCATGGAGTGAGATTAAACATGCACTTGGTAAAGAAGTACCTATTGTTTATAATAGCTCAGAATAGGGTTGCTATCGTCTGAATGTTTGTGTCTCTTCAAAATTCATACGTTGAACTCTAATTGCTAAAGTGATGGCACAGGAGGTAGGGGCTTTGGGAGGTAACTAAGTCATTAGGGCAGAGCCCTCCTGAATGGCACTAGTGCCCTCATAAAAGAGGCCCCAGAGACCCCTCTCACCCCTTCTGCCATGTGGACACAACTAGGAGACAAAATCTAAGAGGAAGTAGGCCCTCACCAGGCACCAAATCTGCTGGCACCCTGATCTTGGACTTTAGAGCCTCCAGAACTATAAGAAATAAATATCTGCCATATATAAATCACCCTGTTTGAGGTATTAGTCAAACTGACTAAGCCAGTAGTGTTTAGTCATTTCTCTAGTTTGCACTCTCCTTGTTTACATGTTTTTAGGCAGCACTGTGAGGTGGGTATTGTTTGCTCTGCTGCATGACAGTTTGGAGTGCTGTTGTCTAATGTGTTATGTGAAATTTCTTCTGTTCAACACCACAGGCCAGCTGCAAGAGCGAGGCCAGCTCCCAGCTCACCACCATATATATACACACACACACTAATATTACTACTGTCAATAGATATCAACTTTTTGTAACATAAATCTAAGAAAAGTACAGTATTATTATTTATGTTTTCTTTCTCCTCACTGCAGTTTTACATATCACTAGCTAGATGATTTATCCTAAAGATTTTTATCTTTAGGATATGGGGGTTTTATAACTTTTATCATGACACCTCCAAATCCAAGATTCTTTTATGAGCACTTAAATTTAGCCTGTACACACACCCAGCTGTATTACATAAGCTCTTCCAGAATCAGGCTTCAGTTCCCCTTACCGCCCCCACACCCACCACCTGTACCACCTGCTGTGGCTGATGCACTCCTGCCTCCACGCCTTTACTGGCTCTCTTCTCTCAGCTTGCAAGACACTTTCAGAAATTGTCTTTTATTTGAATAAATTTAAATTAATTGCATCTTAGGCTAATAATTCTAAGGAACCTAATTTTGATAAGTAGAATCCATAAACATTGGTTGGTATGCTTATCAAATTTGAGGCATCTCACCAGATTGAGATACAAAAATAAGGCTGCATTTCATTTAATATTTGAAATAAAGTGCTTCTGAGCCCCACAGGTGAGGTTAGCGTGCAGTTCATTCCTCCATTTTCAGATCCTTTCTGCAACATTATAAAAACATTAGAACACTCAACCTCAGGGTTTAGTCCAGCTGCCTTGTACATTGTCCTCATTAGCAGAACTCAGCTGCCACAACTACCACTGGTGCTGAGGCTCCAGGTATACTGCCACACTATTTTCACCACCAACAAACACTGGAGGTCTGGAATAAATGGAAACTGGGAGATTCTAAATATCTGCAAACTTCTGATTTGCTGCTTTTCCATTGAAGATGCCAAAACACCATGCGTTTCCTCACTGGTTCTGAGGAAGGCCACAATTCCAAAGTATTCAATGTTGTTTATGGCAAAATTCATCTGGACTTATAATAACATTGTTCTTTATAATTTGGCTTTTCTTTTTTAACCCCTTCTTGTACCCCCACCAGCTCACACACACAAACATACTTGGATTCATGCTGTTCCCAACGTGCCATGGCCCATGATTGTCATCAGGAGCTCCAGAAGCAGCCACACACCACACCTTGACACCCCTTTACCAACTCTCCCATAAGAGAATGCTCAGATATTGAGCCCAAGGCACTTGTTTAAGAAGGAAACAACAAAAACTAAAAATAGAATAAAAAATAAAAAGACATACTTTGAAATGAGTTTCTCTTTTAAAATAAATGTGCATTCTTGGTGTCAGATGACTTCCGTCAGGGCTATTAGAATTCATGAAAGCCCTGCTACCTACATTGATCTTCACAACAAAACGAATAAAAACCTTCATCCCATTTTTCACTAGAGAAGTTAGCTCCTGTGAAAATATTATCACCACTTTCCGAAAGCATTTAGAGCAGAGTTTCAGAAAACAGCAGCCTTCATCAAGATTTGCAAATGCCTGTTTCCCTAGAAGCAACACTTGCTGACTCTTAAAAGAAAACACTTTATTCTAAAAACATATTTAAAATTCGACTTATCAGCCTCCATATTACATAAAGTCTGTTGATTCGTCTCTCACTGACTTTGGTATGATTTGATTTTTGTTGTTGTTGAATTGGTGGTTTGGGTGTTTGCACTGGGGTGTGTTAAGACTGTAGCCCCTTATAAAATACCTCAGAGGGAGTGTAGGATCACGCATTTCACACTTTATGTAACTCAACTCAGCATCCAGTCCAGTGTTTGCAAATGATGTTTAGTCATTTTGTTACTTATCCAGTTATAATTCACTGTTGGTTTTAGAGCTTTGGGTGAAGAGTGCTAAAATAACTCAAATAATAATTTTAGATCATAAGGAAACTCGTTACGTAAGTTCAATGAGTTCCTTCTTAATTGACGTATATTTCAATACTTGGACTTTGATAAAGTTATTTTATAGGTCTTTTCATTAAATTAACTTAGAGAATTGATTAGCCATAAAACAGGAAACAGCATATGTGTAGTCAAAGGAAACCTTTTCTTTGATAAAAATACTTCCATAAATATTCTGAGAAAATGAAAACTTCCAGATTATAATGCTATTACTGACATAATAAATTTATTCATAATAAGTAGAGAAATGTTAAAAGTTATAAAATTTGAAAAGAAATGTATATAGTAACTTGCTAATTTAAGTTTTTTTTTTCTTTTTCTTTTTTTTTTAGACAGAGTCTTGCTCTGTCACCCAGGCTGGAGTGCAATGGCTCAACCTCGGCTCACCGCAAACTCCACCTCCAGGTTCAAGCGACTCTCCTGCCTCAGCCTCCTGAGTAGCTGGGATTACAGCTGCACATCACCATGTCTGGCTAATTTTGTATTTTTAGTAGAGATGGGGTTTCTCCATGTTGGTCAGCCTGCTCTCGAACTCCCAACCTCAGGTGATCTGCCCACCTCGGCCTCCCAAAGTGCTGGGATTACAGGCATTAGCCACCGTGCCCAGCCCAGTAATGTTTTAATAAATACCCATTTAATAATTTTATCTGACACCTAAACTCATAACAAAGATATTTTAAAATGTTAGATTTTCACTCACATTAGTATACATTTACAATTTAATGAAATGCAAAAACATAATGCACTACTGATCCTGTAAAATTAATTTAAGTGTTTTATTTTTTGCTCTCCCCCATAAGGATGGGTGTACTATATCCCCTTTTATGGGTGGATTTGCAAGAATCTGTAGAATGCTAAGGCATGTTTTGGCTCAGGAATTATTAAACTATACTCCAAGAATATCATTTTTAGGTTTCTTGTTTCTTTCTTCCAGGCTGTTCCTGGTTCTTTGCATTCATCATTTAATTTATGCACTTTGGCTGTCTCCAGGTGGGAACTTGTGAACAAGCTTTGGTGAGATCCCCACAGGATATTACACACTGCAATCTGGCAACAGCATACATCTCTAACATGAAACAAAAGGAAATGCTCTGAAAACTTTTGATTTTCTAATTTCTATATCCAGAAGACAATTTCATCATTTATATTGTCGACTTTTCCAATGAATCTGGCAATGTTCAAGATGTTCATTCTGTATACCTGGAAACCTTGCCAAACAGACAAACATCCCAGAGGTTCAAAAAAGTTGAGGACTAACAATAATCACTGGTGCTGAGCCGATTCCAGCGTCTCCTGAATGAGTCCGCTGAAGTCTGGATTTGGTGGGCAGATTCTGGAGCGAGGTTCTGGGTGCTGCTGGTGCTGCTGGCTGCAAGGGACAAATGAGCTGACCCCTCAAACAGACGACCCGAAAGATTGCACAGGACTCTGACCCCTACAAGACGGCCTGGAACATGCAGGCCTTGCTCAGCAACAGTAGTCAGCACTGGAGCATGCTTTAGAACCTAAATAGCTGATGGAGAAATACTCAGCTCTTCCTTATGAATAATAGTCGTGCTTCACAACCAGGCCTTGCCATCTGCTGTGATCTTTTATAACCTGTGTTCTACTCTATTCTCAGTTACCAGATGGTGGGTTCCAGTTTTGTAGAAAATCCACATTTACATTCTCTTTACCTTTTCCATTCTCTTTTCCCTCACAGATACCTACACTTAGCCTTTGCCTCTCTCAGTTGTCTTGTAACCAGGAGAGCATTTGTGGGCAAAAAGAAGAGAAATTATAGACAGTGACCTAAATTCTAATAATAACCTCATCACTAGCAAACTGCAGTTTTAGTTAATTCATTGAAATTCTCTGGGTTTGACTGACAACATGGTAATAAAAACGCTTCTACATGCCTGTGTGTTGGGTCCTATCCTTAGAGCTTTTCATGTCTGATTTAATTTTCATACTAATCCCACTTCACAATGGAGGACAATAAAACTTGGAGAGTTTGTGAATTAGCAAGTTTGGTGTCATTCATTATTAGCAAGACCAGAATAATTTCTGCTCTGTGGAAATAATATTTGTTTGAAAGACACAACGCAATATTATGATGCAACAGCAATACATAACGTTTAAAAAGGATCTGAATACCAGTAACTTTTAATATTCCCTGTCATTCCTAATTCTCAGTGCCACAGATTATAGACATTTTACTATATTTCCATCAGGGGCTGATATGTTGTATGAAAACTACTTTGATACCATAATAAATATGTTTCTAGGGGGAAAAGAGGAAAAGGATTAGAAAGTCTTAATGTTGTATCTTGCTTCTGGTTAAATTTTAGGTTATATATGTCATATGATAATTTGTAAGACCTTAAAATCTGGTTTTCTCTTTTCTTCTGACTAGCAATATCCATGTGGGATTCTAAAATTAAACTTTTAAAGTTGAGGCTGACAAGCAGTTGATTGTTATTCATGATTGAATTGACTGCATTTGTCAGCTGTAACACACTTCTGCTTCCTCGTGTGGTTGGTTCAGAGGCTCTCCAAAGAAAGAGAAAATATATAAGACAAAGTAACCTAAGAAAAATTCTGAGCACATTTATAAAATGTATCATCTATCTATCAATCTATCTATCTATCTATCTATCTCTCTATCTAATCTGTCTATCTCTCTATCATTTTTCTCTCCTGTCTTTAGTATTTGTTTCTCTCTTCACTTCCTTCAACCTCATATTGAATTTTCCTCTAAGTGTTTAGTCCTAAGCAATGTCACATTTAGTGATTAAATGTGGAATATTAGAATCTCATACATTTAGTCAAAACCCTTCATTTCATATGTGATAGAATGTAACCAAAAGAACCAAAATGACTTGTTCAAGCCATCTGGGAATTACCTGACAAATTTAGAAAGATAATCGAGGATACTATTGCTTCAGTATGTGGGAGTCTTTTGCCAAACTGTACAAAAGGGATAAACTAATAATTAATTGCAATTTAGCTTTCATTATTTTACTACCAAAATAATCATTTCTTAAACGTGTCACATTTATTCTCTAAATTTGGCAGCAGTCCATTAATACATGTTAAAAATAAATTTTAAAATAGGAACTTTCAGTCAAGGCAGAGTAGCTTACACCTGTAATCCCAACACTTTGGGATGCCGAGGCAGGAAGATTGCTTGAGGCCAGGAGTTGGAGACTAGCCTGGCCAACATAATGAGATCCCATCTTTACAAAAAATAAAAAAAAAAATTAGTCAAGTGTAATGGCTCATGCCTGTGGGCCCAACTCCTCTGGACAGTGAAGCAGGCTGATTATTTTAGTTCAAGGAGTTCAAAGCTGCAGTGAGCTATGACCACACCACTGTACTCCAGCCTGGGAAACAGATTGAGATTCTGTCTAAAAATAAAAAAAAAATAGTAAAATAAATAAAAACAAAACGATATAGGAATGTTCAAAATGGAAATAAGATTTTGACACAGAGACGTGCATTTTTCAATAAAGGACAACATAAATAATGTATGCTGAATCAATATTTGCACCTATGATACAAACAATTCAAAAGAATAATGGCAATGATTATATTTAGCACTGAACTCAGAGAAGTTTGGAAAACATCAGGTTGTGAGCAGGCTAGTCACCAAGTTAAGGGTAGAAGTGCTGTATTCACTAGGACTTTCAAGTTTCTCCTTCTCAAGAAAGCATGAAACAAAAATTAATTTTTTAAGGCTCAGATCCACAATATATTCGTTGGTTTTCACACTGCTATAAAGAACTACCTGAGACTGGGTAATTTATAAAGAAAAGAGGTTTAATTGACCCACAATAGTTCTTCATGGCTAGGGAGGCCTCAGCAAACTTACAATCATGCCAGAAGGTGAACGAGAAGCAACACCTTCTTCACAAGGTGACAGGCGAGAGAAGGAGTGAGGGGGAGACTGCCACACACTTTTAAACCATCAGCTCTCAGTTCTTGTGAGAACTCACTCACTATCATGAGAACAGCATGGGGAAAACTGCCCCCATGATCCAATCACCCCCCACCGGGTCCCTCTGTCACATGTGGGGATTATAATTCAAGATGAGATCTAGGTGGGGACAGAGAACAGAACCGTATCCCATAAGACAGAAGGACTATAGGAAGCACATGCCTGGGAGGTTCTGGAAGCCAGGGCTAGTGGTTGTTATTCCTGTTTATATCAATTTTTCCAGTCATTGAAACTAGAATAATTCATCAAAGAAAAGTTTTGTATCAAACTTTCATAAACTCATAGCAGAAATGTTTAAGAAAATGTTTCAATTTCCTTATCTATATTTTTCCATTTTAATTTTACACTGGAACAAAAGCAAAATTAAGCAACACAATATGTCTCCTCAATGACTATTAATTTTTTCCTTTAGAAAAACATTTTTGCTTTTGAAAAAAACTACTGCTTAGTGAATAAAATAATGATTAAGTCAGTCTCGATGGCACTAGACATGAATTTAAGACTATTTTATCTTTAAAATGACTAGAAACAGTGAAACCATGTAATGATTACATGTTTATTTTTCTATTTAGTTATTTCCAAAACTCTTTAGATTTCAAAATGAAGAGATGGAAACCAAAGTTAACCCCACACAATATCAAATCACTTGGTAGAATTGTAGAAGAAAGGGATGTCAGAGCAAACCAAAGCAATCCCCTCATTTTCCACTGGAGAAAAACGAGGGTGAAGAAAATGAATGGCAAGGTGATACAGCTACAGCTCTCAAGAGACAAAAATGGGAGTCAATATTTGCTCTCTTGATCCACACTCCTTCAAAAAGGTATCTCTTTCTTTACAAAGTATGTTTTATTCAATTAATATTTATTGAACAGGTTCTATGTTGAGGAACTATGCTAGATTCCCAGAGGAAAGAGCTTTGATGAGATGAATAAAAAACCAGTTACATTTCTATTATGCAAATACTGTCCTAAGTGAAGGAATTATAAGCACAGCCCCATGAGGAATCAAGAAAAAATAAACAAAACAGAAGCTATGTGACAATTAACCAACATAGTAATAAGTGTAGCATGACAAGAAGACATCTTGGAAGCATAAATGATTAAATGTATCTGGAACAAGCAGGAATATAAGACCCGTGTGAGTATCCCCATCATCGGAGAATATGTGTGGGAGAGCAGATGTTTAAGAAGATTGTATGTGAGAAAAAAAAAGAAGGAAGGTGAGATGAAAAAAGGAAGGAAAAAAGACAGTGAGGGAAGGAGAGTTTGGAAAATAGAAAAATATTTCAGGAACAGACTGAAGATGTATATAGTGTATTGTGAAGATGTATATAGTGTATTGTGAAATGGCAAGTAATTGCTCGTGACTCAGTATATTTCAAGGAATAGCACAGGAAGTGTTGCTAAAAATACTCGCAAGGATGAGATTATGAGTGGTTTGCTACACCGTGTGAGGAAGTTAGGCATTCTCCTTTGGGCATAAGAGAGAAATTCTAAGATTTTAAGCAGAGGTCTGGATTGTGCACAGGTGCCTTACAAAACTGGGGCTGCAGAACACTTCAGAGGGACAAAGGAAGGGTTGCATAGGGATTAATCAGAACTTATTCCTCCAGGATCCAGCAATCGAGGGAGAGAGACATTTAAAAAACTAAGACAGTAGACCATAATCACGACCTCTCAGGGGCATAAGTGAGTGTTGAGAAAGACCAAGTGTTTATTTTTATTAAGAAAACAGTTTATTTTGAGGGGTCAAAAGGATTTTGACAGATCAGAGAATAAAAGAAATGGATTTGATCTAGAAAAAGGAGATTGACTAAAACCCACAGACATGAACGTGTTTGCCTCACATACATCTCTCAGAATCTGTTTCACAGGGCTTTGGTCCTCAGAGGGCTCAGCCTCCGCAGACCTCCAACCAATCCTAGCGTTCAGCTCCCAGGGCTTGCGGTGTCATAGGCAACTGAGAAGAATAAAGTTTGAAATAGCATCAAAAGAAGATTTCATATCCAAACACGAAATGTATTCCATGTTAAGGAAAATATGGTGAGATAAACCAAATACGTCAAGCAGGAAACCAGGGAAACCCAGAAGTGGAGGAATGTTGCCAGATAGTTCAGAAGTGGTCCTTCCAACGATGGAGAGATAATGATGACCAATCCATCATTGCATTACTTCTTAAATTTTTGTTTTCTTTTATTTATGCCTTGAAGCAAGGAAGGTAAAATGGTAAAACAAGAATGGCAAATAGATCCCTTCTTCCACAAAACTGGTCACTTGCTTTGAGCAGTAACTTTGAAGGACTGGGAAAATATGGAGCCAAAAAAAAAAAAAGTGCCAGGATTCCAACATGGCTTGGGAAAGTTGATGTGGCCTGACCGGTGTGGGACATGACACATGAGGATGCATGTACTCCAGGTGAGGCGATCAATGCAGTTAACATCCAAATCCTTCAGAAAAGCCAGTCACCCAGGGTGGGGGCTTTCTTTTAGGATCCCAAACCAGCAAGGGGCTTATGACCTCACTAGGAGCCTGACACTTCCCACTCCCGCAGCTTCCCAGACCACTCGGGTTAGAGCAGGCATAGTGGTGAGATGGCTGAAGAAGACTTAACAAGGACCATTACTAGGAAGAGAAGAGAGACACAGTAAAAAAAAAAAAAAAAAAAAAAAAAAAAAGCCAGAAAGGGGAAATGTGGGTAGAGAAACCCAGTATTGTTATTTAGTTTGTGGGAAATTATTATGTTTTCCTCTCACATCTTTATTGACTGAAATCAGGGGAGGTAGAAAAATTGGTTGTCACCGTACAAAGAGTTAATCTGTGTGTGTAAACACGAAAGAGTAGGAGAGAGAGTGTGAAAGAGACCACTGTGAATGGGAGCCCTCCCCTCGACAGTGATGGGAAGCCCCAGCCAGCTCCCTGGGTTCTCTCTGAGGCCTTTGGGCATGGACGGGAACCATGCTGCTGGCTTTCATCCGCCTCCAGCTCAGAGACAGCAAACTGTAAGACCTCAGCTGCCATAATTGTGTCAGCCAGCCAATCTTTACAATACATCTCTTTCTGTATGTGTATATCTGTATCTATATCCACTGATTCTACTTCTCTGGAAAACTCTGACTAGTACAATAATATCTGCCAAATCAATTTAAATTCTCATCCATTCATGCATTGTTCTTTTTTTCTTTTTTAGTGATGACATTATTCACCTTCCTGCTTCTCACAAAGGGCTATTTTTGGCTATCAAGGGCTAAAGAAATGAATGAACACATCCACAGCCTGCTGGAAGGCAGGAGCATGACGGAGCAAAGATGAGACACTTCCTCTAGAGCCCTTGGAATCTCTTTCTCATCCCTGCCTCTACTCTACCTCAACTTCTGCCTGTAAGACAAATGTAAATGGCACTTGGACTTCTCTAGGTGAGGAAGGACATAAGCTGTGTTTTGTATTTCAGATATACCGACTTTGAAACAATTAAATAGATGTAGAAAAATCTCCACCTTTTTTTCCTCCAAAATAGCAATTCTCCCATTTATATATTATAAAAGAGTAAGTGGACACAGTAGATATAATATAGTGTGTTATGCATTTATGATACAATTTTTCATGGCCTTTCACAAAATATTAATCACCACTCATAAAGAGCAATGCCAGGTAAGCATCAATTTTCTTTCAGTCTTTCTGCATTTTAACTATGCTTTCTGGGAACTTCTTCATGCCCTCAGGGATCATAGGTGATAAATAAATAGATATATTAATTTTAAAAATTAATCTTCTGGAACAGGATTGTGCTCTGAGCTTGCCTTCAAAAATAGCCTTCTCTATAAATTACAGAGTTTTAATCTACTTTTCAACCCTTATAACTCATCTGCTTTTTTTCTTAGATAACTCTATTCTGCATGGCAACCAATGAGTTTTCATCTGAAAGCAAAATTTTTTCCCTGTAACATGACTTTCAAAAAGCAACTAAAATTCACATTTTGTTAGCTTTGGCTATAAATATAATTATGTTTCCATTATCAAAATGAAAATGGTGAAAAATATTTTTCAAAAGGTCAGTGTTTCCGCACGGACTCACAATTACAATTTACTGATTTAGTACACATATTGTATCTCTAACTTACTACACACGTGTAGTGTGTGGAATCTGGAGTATGGTAAAGTAGGAAGCCCCAGGAATCTGTCTGCCCACCTAGACAGCAACTGCACTGGCATAATCTGTCGGACGTAACTATTTTGGAACTCCTGAGTCTCTGGACGGCTTGCAAATTCCAGGGGAAGGCTTGGACAGTAAAGTGCAGTTAATTGCAGTCAATTTCAGCTCTCAGCCCTGAAGCAGCTACACAGCCTCTATCCCAGCCCCATGGCTGGAAGCCGGCCACATGTTCCTGGAGCACCCTAAACACAGTGTGCAGTAATCAAGGTGGGATAAATGACCACGTTCTCCAAATATCAAGAATTTTTTTAAATCTAATCACTGATTGGGGCTTCTGATTACAGCGGTGCAGACAAAGAAGATGAGCTATTTTTGCACTTCCTCTCATTGTTGGAAGCCCCTTCCTTTCCAGTGGAAGTGACTGTCTGGGTATTTAAAGGTTGAGCACTCCTTTCACTTCTTTGTCATTCTTATTTTCCCACTTTTGGGAGTCAGACATGAAACACAAAAATATTCGAAAGCAACTATATTTATAGGAGAAATTAGAAAGTCACTGTGCAGGCTGGGCAAGGTGGCTCACTCCTGTAATCCCAGCACTTTGGATGGCAGAGGTGTGTGGATCACTTAAGGCCAGAAGTTCAAGACCAGCTGGCTTATCATGGTGAGACCTTATCTCTACAAAAAAAAAAAAAATGCAAAAATTAGCCAGGCATGGTGACACACACCTGTGGTCTTAGCTACTCAAGAGGTTGAGGTGAGAGGATTGTTTGAGCCTGGAAAGTGGAGGTTGCAGTGAGCAGAGATCCCACCACTGTACTCCAACCTGGGTGACAGGACGAGATACAATTAAAAAAAAAAAAAAAAAAAGACACTGTGCAAAGCACTACCTCAGAAATAACCTAAGAAGACCTGAAGTTTACTCTTCAGGCTGATCCTTGGCACAGAGACAGCCCATAGCAATTCAAAACATTTTTTTTTAAATAGCAAGATACACACACACACAAAACAAAGGGGAAAGGGGATAATTTGATTTCCAGAGTTACCTCATTATTATATTCAAATGTCCAGTTTTTAGCCAAAAAAATCACAAGACATATTGAAAAACGTGAAAGTATAACCTATTAACAAAAACAACAGAAACTGACACTAAGTAGGACCAGATGGTGAACATGCTAACAAGACTTTGAAACAACTGACAAAGATACTCAGGCATGGAGAATGTCAAGAAAATGATACATGAATGAAATAGAAACAACAAAAGTTGATAGAAAAAAACTAAAAATAAACCAAAAGAAATTCTAAAGCTAAAAAGTATTAAAATAAAAATTCACAAGGATTCAAAGATAGGTTTGAGCAGGCAGAAGAAAGGATTGGCAAACTTTAAAGATAGGGCAATGGAAACTGTTGAGGCCAAGGAACAGAAAGAAAATGGATTAAAGAAAAAGTGAACAGAGCCTAAGGAGCCTGTGGGATGCCTCAAGCAGGCAACATACTCATTGTAGAAGTTCCAGAAGGAGAAGAGAGGAAGAAAGGGGCAGAGAGATAATTATGGTCTTCCTGCTTTGTACATAAAATACAGTGGTTCCCTTTTTTCATTGTTGAAACTGCTAAAAAAAATGGCATTTTGATTTTTTCCTGATTTCCCTTTAGTTGCCAACAACTTTACTATGTTGCAAATGTTTGACTCAGTTATATATTTCACAGAGAGTAATCAAGGCTTCTATAACCCCAATCCCTGTCCCTGCCCCCAATGTTATTGCTTTGGGCATAAGGAAGAATAAACTACTTCAAAGTGACAATGTTTTAAATTGCCCAATTATTGCCCATCATCTAGAGCAGATATTTTGATACATATGGCCATCACTAAGTTATACAAGATACAGCTGAGGTTTCCTTTCAAGGCTACTGAGAGGTTCTGCCCATATGTTTTGCAAGTTGAGTGACTCAGTGTTCAATTCTCAGTATTATAATATGGTCCCACAGCCTTTAATATATTATTTGTAGTAAAATCTCATTTTTTACATTTGATCATTTTAAGTAGCTGTGTGTGAATTTAAATTCTCATTACTTATGTTTAAGAAATGATTTATTAAGGTCACCAAACATTTGTAATGATATACATGAGGTAATTTTACACTTACTATGCTGTGAAGATTTATGATCATAGTTTATTTTACAGGAACATTGGTAGCTCTAACAATTAATTTGTTTGATACTTACTTTGTTATACATCCCTTTCATTCATACATAAGATTTACTGATTTATTAGTCATGCCACATAATTCAGTCATTTTTAAATGTAGGGGAGTTGGACAAACTAATACTTGGGCAGTGTTAGTGGCCTTTGTAGTTTCTCAGATCTTCAGGTCTTTAAGAATAGGTGGTTATTTATTTTTGGAAAATGCCCTACGTGAGTTTGCTAAAGGTTATGCAATAGTTTCCTAAAACATTTTTTGAATTGACCTCTCTTGCATTTTCCTTTTCTTGACATGTTATCTATGGCCATTATAACAAGAAGTGTGTAGATTCCCAAAGTATCCTGAAGATATAGAACTAAATCTGAATATGAAAGGAAGAAGATGGTTTTCTGAACTCACTTTCTGTTCTTGGCATCTCTGACTTACAAATTGACAGAGGGAAATTTGAGACTGTACTATTATTCTAGATAGTTGAATTCAAAGTACCTTCTTTAGTTGAGAAAGAATATCACAAGCTCTTTTCAATACCTTACCATAGAGAAATTAATAATGAAATTTGTATTTTGTTACTCATAATCAATACTTGCCATTACAAGTATTTGTTAAAGTAAGTATAGCTGCTGTAAACCTGCAGCCATTTCCCAGTAACAACCGCATATTATGGAGGATACAATACAAATTTCTGTCCACTCCTCTGGCCACCACATATTTAAATGCATTTTTTCGTACATGTAAAACACATGCATTTTCTCCCCAAGAGACAGTCCAACAATAAAGTGGGTGTGACAGCTCAAAGTGGGTATGACAAAGTTCTCTCCATCAGCATGTCATCTTTTTGGTCCACTTGCTTACAAAATTAAAAACAAGCTATCTGCCTCCTGCATGTATATACCAAGTATACAATGGTGGGGCATGATTACGATAATCACAAGAAAAACTGCAACTGACGAAAGGGAAGCTTGGGGTCCATGCTGCAGTCACTGATCTACGGCAATGATGAAAACCTGATGGCCAAGTTGTAGAAGGCACCCTTTTCCCAGAAGGATGTGGAAAGACCCTCAATTAGACTCCAGTCCTTCTATTTGGGGAGATTCCCTTGTGTGACATCCTTTGACTCTGGCTTGACCCTCTGTGGGGGCCCTCCCTTTGACATCATCTCCCAGGGCCACATCTGATGGGGTTTGGGGGGATCTTGTCCTTGGTGGAGGGTAAGCAGCTTTTACCACCTTTTTTTTCTGCTGGGAAAATTTAAGGACCTACAGGCAGTCTTGATACCCACAGAATTTTTTAGTAAGCAATAAAAAGAAGGAATAGACTTCTGATTCGTTTGTTTCCTGTCAATTTGATGTGCCTGCACTCACCTAAAGTTATTTCCTAGGAATTGTCCTCAAGCCCACATTTGCTCATTATTTCTCCATCCCCATGCATTTTTTTCTTTCAATTGAATTTTGGCTACCATCATGCCATCTGAAGCAACAAGACTTAGTTGAGAATGAATCGGCTTAAATCTGGTCTCTGTTCTAGAATTGTGTCCCCATTTTAACCAATTAATCCCTACAGAGCCTTTTTTGTTCAAGTCTTTTTCAATATTACCTCTTATGTTTGCAGCCCCAAAACAGTAAACTTTTCCAACTCTGCATGGCCCAAATCTCTGTGTTCTCGTTTATCCTTTGCCTCCAATCTTAAAGGAGTCAGCTCTTGCCTGAGTAATTAGCTGTCTCTCCTAGACTAAAAAAGGACTTAAAAGCATCAACCTAGATTGAAAAATATACTTTTAAAAGGAGTTTTCATTTCCCCAATGATCAACAGAGTCATTACTTGACATGAAATTTTTCATTTTATATTTTATGAATCTGTGAATGTTTTATACATCAGTCTAATTAAAGAAGGCTTCCCCTTAGATTTAATCCGAAGGCAAGGAATAATTAAAGCATTTTCATTTATATTATAGTATATGTATACGGGGAAAAGTAATAGATATTCATATTTAATATTCATCTTTATTAAAATTATCCTAATTATGCACATGAAGTTGTCTGGGTCAGAGACAGATTTCTTACTAAAATCTCACAGTAAACAATAAGTATGTGGGTCCTCTTGCCCTAGTCATGTCTCCTGGGGTGCCATAAGAGCCAGGTCAAGTGTTCTGCACAAGTAGCAGGGCCCCCCTTAGAAGTATAATGTGCTGGAGTCAAACTCCAACCTTTTGAAGGGAAATAAAACCTCTGGAGGAGCCAGATTATCCCATGTATTGGGCCCTTTACCACCTAGACATGTTTCCAAGTTTCCAAGCCTCTTTCCTCCTTGAATTGTAAATACAGTCATCCCTCAGTATCCATGGGAGTGTCCAGGGACCCCTCAGATATCAAACTGCATGGACACTCAAGTTCCTTATATAAAATTGTGGAGTATTGGCATGTAACTTATTCACATCCTCCAGTATACTTTAAATCATCTCCAAATTACTTATAATACCTAAAACAATATAAATGTTGTATAGATACTATTTATACTATATTGTTTAGAGAATAATTTTACAAGATAAAGAATCTCTACATGTTCAGTACAGATGTAATTATCTTCTGTTTTCTTTCAAATATTTTCAAGCCCCAGTTGGTTGACTTCCATGGATGTGGAACCCACAGACATGGAGGGATGACTGTACCTAAAAGGAGAAGGTTCTTCTGTCCCAGGGACCTTAGGGCTTAACCTGAAGACCTACTCTGGGCTGGAATATTTGCCCTTCTTAGGAAGATCTGAGAAGTTTTATTATGCTCTAGGAAAAAAGCAATTGACAGGACAAATGTCTCTAGACCTAATCCTTTTAATATGTCCAGAGTCCAGGAGGTTGGGGCTTCTAACAGGAGCACTGAGAAACCCACAAAAGTTTTACTCCATTCTTGTTATAAGACCCAATGTCTGGAGACCAAAGGATAGCTTTTGAGGGAGCCTCATTCTGTAGGGGCCTTTTCAGGTACAGCATGTTTGCCTGAAGACCTTTAATATGAACCTAGACCAATTTTAATTAAAAAATAAAAATTGCTTCCAAACCCTGCTCTCTGTCAACAACCGCTGTTCCTTATTTCTCTCTGGATTGTAAGCGTCCCTAAAGGCAAATGTTCCTACAACTTTTTCAGTATTTCCGATTGCTTCTGTGGGGGAATACCCAGATATAGCCCACATGTGAAAAAGCAAGGTGTGGAATAGGGGGCCTGGTACACTACCATAGGGGAAGAGTGATAAAAACAGCATAAGTAATTGCTTATTAAGATGGAATTTTATATATAGATGTATGTGCACTCCATGGATGGAAGCTACATTTCTCTGAATTTTTAATAGTTTTGATTTTAAAACTTCTAAACAATTTACATAATTAAAAAATAATAAAAATAAAAGAATCCCTACAAATATACAACAAAATAAAACAGTTAAACCTGATCATATATCATGTTGATGGCTAAAACACACAAAGAAGAGACATTTAAAGTCCAAAGAAATTGTGAAGTGTATTCAGTAATCATATTCAGTAAGAATATGGCATAGTTTTCTGAAACCGTAGTAAAACAATCATAATTTCTTTTAAAGACATTAGAAACCAGAATTTTTTGCTAAAGAAAAGTAGAGGCAAACTACGAAAATAAAGTATTAACTGAAAACACTGCTGTCTTAAATTTGAATTGGAAATATCAGTCTAAACTTACAATTAATGTTTCTCTTTGCCTAACCCAAGGTTATGACAATTTTCTTTTATTATTTTTATCTAAAAGGTTTGTAGTTATGCTTGTCATAAGTAGGTTTGCAATCAAACTGCAGTTGATTTTGGTGTAGGTTATAAAGAAGAAAATTCAGTTTTTTCATTTTCTCCCCTGTGTTCTGTAGTTAAATTGTTTTCCTAATGCAGTATATGTTTATATTTTGTTGGATTTTCATTGTTATACTTTTAAGAAATTTTGGATTTCTATTTCCTAACAATGTTAAAATATTAAAACACTTTTATTTGACTTAACCCCCTTAATTTAAATAATTATTTTATGTGTTCTTCTTTTACATATATTTGCATTACATGTAATGAAGTTACCCTTTCTGTTCCTCTTTCTTTATGCATTTCTGTATTCAAATCTGCAATCATTTATCTCTCACTTGAAGCACTCACTGTAATAACTTTTATAACTATCTTAGTGTACCATCCTTTCAATTTATTTTTTGAAAACATCTTTATGTCTTATTAATATTTTCATTTTCCCATGATTTAAATGTAGATTCTGTTCTTCCAGCTTATGAATGATGTCATTTCATCGTCTGGCTTTCCATCATTTTCACTGAGAAGTTAGCTTTAGATTTAGTTTTGCTCTTCTGAAGGTAATATGTCTTCTTTTGTTAATCTATTTGTAGGGTTTTCTCTTTGCCTTTCAGCATTTTGTTATAACTATTTCCTTTATATTTATTCTGCTTGGCAGTAGCAGAGCTTCTTAACCCTGTGGGTGAATCATTTTCATCAGTTTAGCAAAATTTTTAGCCATTATCTCTGCTCTTTTGCATATTTTTTTCTGGATTCTCTTTCTGAAACCCTAATTACACAATATAACATTTTCCCCACATATCCCTTATTCTATTTCCTGTATATTTTTTCTTTCTCTACATGTCTCTGTTGAATATTTTCTACATGTCTTCTACTTTGCAAGTGACATATTCTTGTGTCTAATCTCCTAAATCCACTTATTGAGCTCATAATTAAAGTAAATATATTTTTAAATTCTGGAATTTTCATTTAAAATTTTTACAAATTCTAATTCTCTTTTCACACATTTTCTCCATCTTCCTATTTTTTGTAGATATTAATGATAGTTATTTAAAGTCCTTGTTGCTAGCCCCATATCTGAATTAGGTGCAGATATATTTCTATCTTCTGTGTTTTCTTTTTTTTTGGCTTTTTAATACAATTCATATTATTTATGTGTCTAGGAATTGATAGGCTGCCAGATATATGTATAAGCAAGGTTCAATGTAATATCTTCTTCCCCAAATGCTCAGCCTTTACTTTATTAGCCAGACACAGTGGTGAGGAATCACCTGATCCAATCCTGGGCTGAGATGAATCTGGCACTTACTAATTTGGGAAGTTTCCATCTACTGTGGTGCTTTCCTATAAATATTGTGAACCAATCCTGACTTCCAAATGAGATAATGGTGTTAGCAGCACTGTCCTTCTCCTAAATAGGTCTCCTAATAGGTGACAAAATATATTTGTGATCCAGTTGAGAAAATTTGAACACGGATGGAATATTAGATAACATTAAGAAATTATTGTTTAACTTTTAGTTGTAACTATAGTAATGTTATATTTTTAAAAAGTATTTTCTCTTAGAGGTATACATTGAGGTATTTACAGATTAAATTGAAGTCATGTTAAAAAAAATTGAAAGAAAAAAATTAGGAAGTCAGAGCTGTAAGAGAGAAAAAGTACAGTTGACCCTTAAGCAACACGAGTTTGAGTTATGTGCGTCCACTTATACCCAGATTTTCTTCTGCCTCTGCCTCCCTTGAGACAGCAAAACCAACCCCTCCACATCCTTCTCTGCCTACTCAACGTGAATATGATGAGTATGAAGACCTTTATGATGATCCACTTTCATTTAGTGAATAGTAAAGATATTTTCTCTTCATTATGATTCTCTTAAAAACATTTCCTTTTCTCTAGTTTACTGTATTGTAAGAATACTCTGTTGTATATATAACATACAAAATGTGTATTAATTGACTGCTTATGTTATTGGTAGGGCATCCAGTAAACAGTAGGTTATTTAGAGTTAAGTTTTGGGGGTGAGTCAAAAGTTATGCTTGGATTTTCTACTGCTCAGAGTCAACACATTGTTGCTGACCTAACTCCTACATTGTTCAAGGGTCAACAGTAGTATCATTTCCTCACCCATCACAAGGTTTATGGATGAGGCATCTATAACAAAAGACAGATTAGTAATGGAAAAGCATACACGTTTGTTTAATGTTAAGTCTTAGGTGACTTCAAAAATGAAGAACAGGGAAACCTGTGTATCTTCACGCCGAGTTTTTTGAGTGGACAGTCATGAAGAAGCATGATTGGACACAGAGGGTATGACTTAATGGTAATAAACTGCAGGGAACCTGACAAGGGTTTGTTCAGATTCTTCTGTATGTCTCTGAGTCTTCGAGAATAAGAACGTTTCTTTTCTCCAGGCATAATAGAGAGGGCACCTCTGGAATGAAAGTTTTATGACCTACTTCAGAGGAAGGTCAGAGAATTCTTTTATGACCTGCTTCAGGGAAGAAGGGTGAAGAGAAGATGAGAGTGACCCTCCAGGTCTGCTGCTTCCTAAATGCCACGGTGCCATATTTTGGGGTAGCATGTCCTGAGCTCCATCAGTTTATAGAGGAAACACAATTATCCATATGTATTTGAACACATATGGATAATAATATGTTCATCATTATAGAGGATGAGTTTTAAGGACATGTGGTTTAATTATACTGTTCTCAAATCATTTTTGTACAACTTGAAATTTTCACAATAAAATGTTTAAAGGCATTTTCATTTGATTTACATTCAGTCCTATTCATTTCAACACAATTATTCCATATGGAGTCTAAGTCTTTCTCCTTTCCACCAAACCCCAGTGCCATCTTCAGTTTTATCCCAGTGGCTCTAAATTCAGAGTATGTATTGGGGTGAGTTGAAAGTGAAAAAGGTAGTGATGCATTCTCCCACTATGAGGAGGAAATTCCATTTCCTTTCACCGCTCTTTTTGGTGGAGCAGAGAGGCAGATTAAGCAATAGATACCTTCCCTCTTAGATGGCCAGTAGTTGTCAGGCTATTTCATTTTCTATTGGCTCTATTGGAAGCACACCTTGATTGTAGGTGGAAAGATCATGATCTCCCTATCCTATCTACAGGAAAGGAGGAATGGAAGAACACAAAATACTGGTAGAAAATACATGATGAAAACACAACCATAAATGCTAACATATTAATAATTACATTAAATATTAATGGACTATATATTCTAATTAGAAAACAATTGAAAATCTGTACATTTAAAAAATACATATTTCTGAGTCATTCCCTCAGTTCTCCACCAGATCAGGAATTTTGCCCTTATATGTTTATGATGTACCTGTAGCACAAAACACTCACTTTCAGCATTCTAACAGAAAGCTTTCTCTATCTCTGGCTTATAGAAGACCATTATGAATTGCTTGTAGAGATTTAAGTGCAAATGAAGGTAATTTTATTTTGTAGAAAATTTTTATAGTATCTCTAAATTGAAATTTTTTAAAAAATCACATGAATAATATATACAATGAAGATATGATTATATGTTTTCATTCTTCATTAATGGGGAGAGTATAAATGCCTTTGAGCTTTTTTTAACCTTTCATGTTGCAGGTTGCTAATAAAGCTTCATGTTTTCAGAGGGTGAATAGTAGGCATTTAATACTGTTTATTAAGATTTAAAAGCTGCCAAATGATGTTTAACCAGCACTTATTTCTTCATTCAACTCAATATCAACCTAATAAAATAACACACAGGCAGATAAATCATAAGCTACAAGAATGTAGGTACAGGCATACTTTGAAGATATTGAGAGTTTGGTTCCAGGCTACTGCAGTAAAGCAAATATCACAATAAAGGAAGTCACATTATATTTTTGGCTTCCCAGTACATAGAAAAGTTATGCTTATGCTATGCTGTAGTCTATTAAGGGTGCAATATCATTATGTCTAAAAGGGCAATGTACCTTACTTAAAGAATACCTTATTTCCAAAAAAAAAGCTAATAATCATCTGAAACTTCACCAAGTCATAATCTTTTTTCTGGTGGAGGGTCTTGTCTTGATGTTGAAAGTCGCTGACTGATCAGGGTTTGGTTGCTGAAGGTTGTGGTGGCTTTGGCGATTTCTTAAAGTAAGAAAACAATAAAATTTGTTGCATTGATTGACTTTTCTCATGAAAAACTCCCCTATAGGATGCAGTGCTATTCGATAGCATTTTACCCACAGAATTTCTTTCAAAATTGAAGTCAGTTCTCTCAAACTCTGCTGCTGCTTTATCAACTAAGTTTATGGAATAGTCTAAATCATTTGTTGTCATTTCAACAACGTTCACAGCATCTTCATCAGAAGTAGATTTCATCTCAAGAAACCACATTCTATGCTCATGCATAAAAAGCAACTCCTCATCTTTTAAAGTGTTATCCTGAAATTACAGCAATTCACTCGTGTTTTCAGGCTCCACTTCTAATTCACTTCACTTGCTATTTCCATCACATTTGCACTTACTTTTTCCATTGAAGTCTTGAACCTCTCATAGACATCCATGAAGGATGAATCAACTTCTCTAAACCCCTGTTAATGTCGATATTTTGACCTTCTTTCATCATTATCTATGGCAGCCATTGCCTTGCAAAATGAATTTCTTAAATAATAAGACTTGAAAGTAAAAAATACTCCTTGATCAATGGGCTGCAGGATAGAAGTTGTGTTACCAGGCATGAAAACAACGTTAATCTCCTTGTATGTCTCCATTAGACCTCCTGAGTGACTAGGTGCACTGTCAATGAGCAGTAATATTTTGAAAGAAATATTTTTCTAAGAAGTTGGTCTCAACAGTGGGCTTAAAATATTCAGTAAACCATGCTGTAACAGATCTGCTGTCATCCTGGCTTTGTTTTTCCATTTAGGGAGCACAGGAAGAGTAGATTTAGCATAATTCTCAAGGGTCCCAGTATTTTTAGTATGGTAAATGAACATTAGTTTCAGTGTAAAGTCACCATCTGCATTAGCCCTTATCAGGAGAGTCAGCCTGTCCTTTGGAATTTTGAAGCCAAGCATTGACTTCTTTCTAGTTATAAAAGTCCTAGAGAGCATATTCTTCCAATAGAAGGCTGTTTAACTACACTGAAACTTTGTTGTTTAGTGTAGCCACCTTCATCAATTATCTTAGCTAGATCTTCTGGGTAACTTGCTGCAGCTTCCACACCAGCACTTGCTGCTTCCCCTAGCACTTTTAGGTTATGGAGATGGCTTCTTTCCTTAAACCTCTGCTCCTTTCAATCTTTTCTTCTGAAGCTTCCTCACCTCTCAGTTTTCATAGATTTGAAAACAGTGCCTTGTTCTGGCTTTGGCTTAAGGGAATGTTGTGGCTGGTTTGATATTCTACCTAGACCATGAAAATGTTTTCCACATCAGCAATGAGGATGTTTTGCTTTTTTATAATACACTTGCTTACTGGAGTAACACTTTTAATCTTTTTAAAGATATTTTCCTTTGCACTGAAAACTTGGCTCTTGACTGTAAGAGGGAGGCCTAGCTTCTGGCTTATCTCTGCTTTCAACATGCCTTCCTCATTAACCTTAATTACTTCTTCCTTTTGATTCAAAGTGAGAGTCTTGCGATTCTCTTCTCACTTGAACACTTAGAGGCCATTGTAGGGTTACTAATTGACCTAAATTCAATGCTGTGTGTCTCAGAGAATAGGCAGGACAGAGGAGAGGGAGAGAGACAGGAGAACAGCCAGTTGATGGAGCAATCAGAACATGCACTACATTTATCTATTAAGTCTGCTGTCTTACATGGGTGCAGTTTGTGGCGCCTCAAAACAATCACAACACTAACAACAAAGATCACTGGTTACACATCATCATAACAGTTATCATAATAATGAAAATTTCAAAATGCTGTGAGAATTACCAAAATGTGACACAGAGACATGAAGTGCCTCCCTGCTGTTGATAAAATGTTGCTGATAGACTTGCTCCATGCAGGGTTATCACAGACCTTCCATTTATAAAGAAAAAAAAAATATTTGCAAAGTGAATAAAGCCAAGTGACTGTATCTAAATGCTTTAAAGAGAAACCCATTGATATGTAATTAAGTTATTCTGATTATTCTTGGCATTAATAGTCAATTCAAGGTTCATACAATTACCTGTTCATAGATTTCCTTTCAGTGGTGCTAAAATTAACTCATTTATCATGCTTCATTTTATATTTAGTTCCTATGGGACATACAAAAATGATTTTTTTTCAATAAGATTTCATTCCAAGTAACTATTTCCCATTAGAAAACTCTATGAGGAGTTTGTACAGGAATATATCTCATATTCACCAAAAAGGACATTTTTTAACTTTGTTGAGACCAAGTAAATGATGTTTTCCATTTATCAGTAATATCACTTCTTACCCTGCCTTCAAGCTTTTTCTTGTGTTACAAAAATTCTATTTCTAATAACATGTATTAACATGTCTGCTAGCTCAGAGGCCTTTTCTATTTCTTCCAATTATTGGTTTTGATGGTTACAAATAATCAACATCAATGTTTTGAAAGAAGACAAAATAATAAAACAACACCAAAAATCCCACATATGTCTGAATATATATTATGCAAAAAAATTACATTTACTTTTCAAAGGAGTTAGAATAATATCAATACTTCTTTTTCATCTAAATGTATGTCTGAATGCCCACACATAAACTCAAAATATTCATTGAAAAGATCAGTGAATGCTTCAGAATTGTGGCCATAGCATTAAAAGCTTTGGAAAAATAAATATGCTTTTACAGGTTTTTAAAAAAATCAATGTCATCTAAATTATCAATTATCTTTGGTATATACTATCTTGCCGAAATAGTTAGAAAAGCTACAGTAATTAATATATGTGATTTCTTTTTTTTTTAACAGGAGCATATCAAAAAAGTTCCAGTAAAGGGAAGAGTACATGTGTTTTATAGGGGGAATATTGCAAATTCCCTATTTTTGCATTCAGTGATATTTTTATTGAGTCCTTGATAATGTAGATTTTTTGGAATGACAGTAGAAATTTCATTCTGAGTTGCAAGGAATGGACTGATTGAATAATCTTACATGTGTGAGGGGCCATAATAATGGCTTATCACATATAGTTTGCCTTGCCTTGGGAAGTGATCCTGAAGTTTAAATCAAAAAGAAAAGTAACTCTAAGGATTATGAAAACAAAGAGATATTTAGTGAATTTGAGACTCTATAATGTTTCACAGAAGCCCAGTAGGAGTATGATAGCAGATACTCAAAACGGAATCGATCGGGTAATAATCATGCTGTTCTGTTGGCTTTGCTCCAAGAATATTTATGCATGTAAGGAAAAATGCAGAGAGGAGTTACTTTATTCTGTGCAGAATCTTTGCCTTCATAGGTAGAATAAGCACAAATTGACAAGCTCCTGCTGACTAGTAATATAATAACGCCATGGACCATGAGAGCGAAATGAAGAGAATAAACTAGGCAGCCCTGATTTCCACACGAAAAGCGTAGAGAGTAACTCAGCATCTGGGAGGAACGATTAGTAACAGCTCGCATAATAAGAGTCCCACGAAAATGTTAAGCTTAAACATAACTGAAAATTCAGTTGTTATTTTCATTTCCGTTCTACAAACTAAAATGAAAATCAAAGACCAAAATGATTAAGACATCAATCCAATGTCTAAGGACAAGTAGGAGAGCCATTTAAAAACTTATTTCTGCCTGTTTTCAAATACCTTGTGTGGTTTGTTTCTTTGTTTTATTTTTTAAACTTTTCAGCTTTATAAAGGCTAAAAACGAAAGAGGTGTTCATTATGCAGGACAGACTAAGGCAGGCTGCAGTCCCAAACGCCTCAGTGCCCGCAGTCTGCAACCGGAAACTCCGCCGCGTGGCCCCTGCCTAGCTCTGCCTCTCTCAGGGCTAGTACCACATTCAGGCGAAGCGGCAGCCTCTGTCTAGGGCATTGCCAGCTGCCAGCACACAGTGTCTTAATTTGTATTGTTGCTGTAACAAATTACCACAAACTTAGTGAACGAAACCAACACAAACCTATGATCTCACAGTTCTGTGGGCCAGAAGACTCACCTGGGTCTCAGCCGGCTAAGATGGAGGCAGGCGGGGCTGTGCTCCTTCTGCAGGCCCAGGGGAGACTCTGTTTCCTCACCTTTCCCAGGTACTTGCTGTCACCCACGCCAGTGGGTTGAGTGGTGGCCCCCCAAAAGGTGTACACACATCCTGATCTCCAGAACCTGTGAATATTACCAGATACGGTAAAAAATAAAAAGAAAAAGTTTATTTTATATGGAAAAATATGTGATTAAGGATTTGAGAAAAGAGACTTATGCTGAATTATCTGAGTGTGCCCTAAATCCAATAAGTGCCCCTTATAAGCATGACACAGAAATATATTTAGCAATCTCACAGAGGAGAAGGTGAGGTAAAGATGGGGGCAGAGATGGAAGTGATGGGGCGTAAGACAAGGACAGCAGCAACCACCAGGAACTAGAAGAAGCAAGGAATGGAAATCCCCCTAGAGTCTTCAGAAGGAGCTATCTTGCTGATACTCATGGACTTCTGTTGCTTGGAACTGTAAGATAATACATTTCTGTTGTTTTAAGACACTACCTTTGTGGCGATTTGTTCTGGCAGCCCTGAAAAACTAACACTGTTACATGCCTTACCTCCCTGCCTTCATCCCTCATATTCAAAGCCAAAAATGGCAATCAAGTCCTTCTCGCAGTGCTCTCTCTCTCCCTTTTTTTTTAAATAATTTAATTTAATTTTATTTTAAGTTCCGGGATACATGTGTAGTACGTGCAGGTTTGTTACATAGATAAACGTGTGCCATAGTGGTTTGCTGCACCTATCAACCCATCACCTGGGTTTTAAGCCCTACAAGGCTATTTATCCTGATGTTCTCTTTTCTCCCTCCACCACCCCTGAAAAGGTCCCAGTGTGTGTAGTTCCCCTCCTTGTGTCTATGTGTTCTCATTGTTCATCTCATACTTATAAATGAGAAAATACGGTGTTTGGTTTTCTGTTCCTGAGTTAGTTTGCTGAGGCTAATGGCTTCCAGCTCCATCCATGTCCCTCCAAAAGACATGATCTCATTTCTTTATAAGCTCCATAGTATTTCATGGTGTATATGTACTACATTTTCTTTATCCAGTCTATCACTGATGGGCATTTAGGTTGATTCCATGTCTTTGCTATTGTGGATAGTGCTGCAGTGAATATATGTGTGTATGTATCTTTGTAATAGAATGATTTATATTCCTTTGAGTATAAACCCAGTAATGGGATTGCTGGGCCAAATGGTATTGGTTCTAGGTGTTTGAGGAATTGCCATACTTTCTCCCACAATGGTTTAACTAATGTATACTCCCACAGTGTAAAAGCATTCATATTTCTCCACAGCCTTGCCAGCATCTGCTGTTTCTTGAATCGTTAATAATTGCCATTCTGACTGGTGTGAGATGGTATCTCATTGTGATTTTGATTTGTATTTCTCTAATGACCAGTGATGTTGAGCTTTTTTACATATGTTTGTTGGCCACATAAATGTCTTCTTTTGAGAAGTGTCTATTTATGTCCTTTGTCCACTTTTTCATGGGGTAGCTTGTTTTTTTTCTTGTACATTTGTTGAAGTTCCCTGTAGATTCTGGATATTAGACCTTTGATGGATGGATAGATTGCAAAAATTTTCTCCCATTCTGTAGGTTGTCTGTTCACTCTGATGATAGCTTCTTTTGCTGTTCAGAAGCTCTTTAGTTTGATTAGATCCCATTTGTCAATTTTTGCTTTTATTGGAATTGCTTTTGGTGTTTTTAATCATGAAATGTTTGCCTGTGCCTATGTCCTGAATAGTAATGCTTAGATTTTCTTCTGGAGTTTCCATAGTTTTGGGTTTTATAGTTAAGTCTTTAATTCATCTTGAGTTAATTTTTGTATAAGGTGTAAGAAAGGGGTCCATTTTCAATTTTCTGCATATGGCTAGCCAGTTTTCCCAGCACCATTTATTAAGTAGGCAATCCTTTTCCAGTTGCTTGTTTTCATCAGGTTTGTCAAAAATCGGATGGTCATAGATGTGCGGGCTTATTTCTGATATCTCTATTCTGTTCCATTGGTTTATGTGTCTGTTTTTGTACAATTACCATACTGTTTTCTTTGCTGCAGCATTGTAGTATAGTTTGAAGTTGGGTAGTGTGATGCCTTCAACTTGGTTCTTTTTGCTTAGGATTGTCTTAACTATATGAGCTCTTTTTTGGTTTCACATGAATTTTAAAGTAGTTTTCTTTCTAATTCTGTGAAGAATGTCAATGGTAGTTTAGTGGGAATAACCTTGCATCTATAAATTACTTTGGACAGTCTTTTCACAATGTTGATTCTTCCAATCCGTGAACATGGAATGTTTTTTCCACTTGTTTGTGTCCTGTCTCATTTCCTTGAGCAGTAGTTTGTAGTTCTTTTTGAAGAGGTTCTTCACTTCCTTTGTTAGTTTTATTTCTTGGTATTTTATTCTTTTTTGTAGCAATTGGGAATAAGAGTTCATTCATGATTTGGCTCTCTGTTTGTTTGTTGTTCGTGTATAGGAATGCTTGTGATTTTTGCACATTGGTTTTGTATCACTTATTCTAAAATCAATCATGTAATTGGAAATAAGACACTCCTCAGCAAATGCATATGAACTGAAATAATAACAAACAGTCTCTCAGACCACAGTGCAATCAAATTAGATCTCAAGATTAAGAAACTCACTCAAAACCACACAACTACATGGAAATTGAACAACCTGATCCTGAATGGCTTCTGGGTAAATAATGAGGCAAAAATCACGAAGTTCTTTGAAACCAATGAGAACAAAGAGACAACATACCAGAATCTCTGGGATGCAGCCAAAGCAGAGTTAAGAGGGAAATTTATAGCACTAAATGCTCACATCAAAAAGCTAGAAAGATCTCAAATTGACACCCTAACATCACAGCTAAAAGAACTAGACAAGCAAGAATAAACAATCCCCAAAGCTAGTAGATGACAAGAAATAACCAAGATCAGAGCCGAAGTGAAGGAGATAGATAAATAAAAATACTTCAAAAAATCAACTCATCCAGGAGCTGTTTTTTTGAAAAAAAAAAAAAAGACCATTAGCTAGACTAATAAAGAAGAAAAATAGAGAAAAACCAAATAGATATAATAAAAATGATACAGGTGCTATCACCACTGACCCCACAGAAATACAAACAACCATCAGAGAATACTGTAAACACCTCTATGCAAATAAACTGGAAAATGTAGAAGAAATAGATAAATTCTTAGACACGTATACCCTCCAAAGACTGAACTAGGAAGAAGTTGAATCCCTGAATAGACCAATAACAGCTTCTGAAATCGAGGCAGTAATAAATTGCCTACCAACCAAAAAAAGTCCAGCACCAGACAAATTTGCAGCTGAATTCTACCAGGGGTACAAAGAGGAGCTGTTACCATTTTTTCTGAAACTATTCTCAACAACTGAAAAGGAAGGATTTCTCACTAACTCATTTTGTGAGGCCAACATCATCCATATAACAAAACCTGACAGAGATGCAAAGAAAGAAAACTTCAGGCCAATATCCCTAATGAACATTGATGCAAAAATTTTCATTAAGGAACCAGGAGTCATCCTGGCAGATGGGAAGCAGGACTAGATTGCAGCTCTGACTCAGATGGACAGAACAGCATGCAGAGGCTTGAATTGTGAATATTAGCTCCTGATAGACTTCAAGAACAAACCAGCAATCTGGAGAGGATCCACAGACCCTCTGAAAGTAGTGGACTTCTCCTGCGAGACCCAGGAGACACCCCAAATACTGTGAGTGTCCCAACTGCAGAAGTGGGAAAAGGAGACCATCCATTCCCTAGCACACACTGCCACTGGAGAAACTGAAGGTCTGTTTGCGGGAGAAGTTTCTGACCTTACCTGGAGCTGAGTTGATTTAGACAGCTGAGAAAAATACAGGGGTAAGGAAGCAGCAGAAGGCCCTGGGAGCTCACTGGGTCCCCAAACAGGCTATTCCTGTGTGGCACCACAGGGATACATTGGGAAGGTGGCCAGAGGAGTGGGGGAGAACACCATGGAAAGAAGGAAATCTCCAGCTGAACTTTGTGACAATTTGAACGGGGTGAGACACCTCTTGACCAGAAGTTGGGGGAGGGTGTGAAACTGGTGGGCAAACTCCACAGGCAGAGGACAAACCAAGCCCTTTTCTTTGGCAGCTGGGAGGCAGGTAGCCTGGGGCAAGTTTTCAAGCCCATCTCACCCACCTCCTGAAAACAGGCTCAGGGCTGTTAAGGGCAGCACAAGAGGAGTGAAACTGGCCCTTCAGTTTGCATGGGAGCTGGGTGAGACCTGTGACTGCCAGCTTTCCCCCACTTCCCTGACCACCTGCATGACTCAGCAGAGGTAGCCATAATCCTCCTAGGTACACAATTCTATTGACCTGGGAACCACCCCCCCATCCCCAGAGCAGCCACAGCAAGACTCGCCCAAGGAGAGTCTGAGCTAAGACATGCCTAGCCCTGCCCCCACCTGATAGTCCTTCCCTACCCACCCTGGCAGCTGAAGACAAAGGGCATATACTCTTGGGAGTTCTAGGGCCCTTCCCACCACCAGTTCCTCTCCATACTACCACAGCTGATGCTCTCTAAAAGGCACCACCTCCTGGCAGGAGGCCAACCAGCACAAAAATACAGCATTAAACCACCAAAGCTAAGACCCCTCATGAGTCCATTGCACCCCCACAACCACCTCCACCAGAACATGGTATCCATGGCTGAGAGACCCATCAATGGTACACATCACAGGACTCTCAGCAGACAACCCCCAGTACCAGCCTGGAGCTGGGTAGACTTGCTGGGTGGCTAGACCCAGAAGAGGAACAACAATCACTGCAGTTTGGCTCACAGGAAGTCACATCCATAGGAAAAGAGAGAAAGTACTACATCAAGAGAACACCCTGTGGGACAAAAGAACCTGAACAACAGCCTTCAGCCCTAGACCTTCCCCCTGACACAGCCTACCCAAATGAAAAGGAAGCAGAAAACCAACTCTGGTAATATCACAAAACAAGACTCTTTAAACCACCCGCCCCCCCACAAATCACACTAGTTCACCAGCAATGGATCCAAACCAAGAAGAAATATCTGTTTACCTGAAAAAGAATTCAGGAGGTTAATTATTAAGCTAATCAGGGAGGCACCAGAGAAAAGCAAAGCCCAATGCAAAGAAATCCAAAAAACGATACAAGAAGTGAAGAATGAAATATTCAAGGAAATAGATAGCTTAAAGAAAAAACAACTCAAAATTCAGGAAACACTGGACACACTTATAGAAATGCAAAATGCTCTGGAAAGTCTCAGCAATAGAATTGAACAATTAGAAGAAAGAAATTCAGAGCTTGAAGACAAGGTCTTTGAATTAACCCAATCCCACAAAGACAAAGAAAAAAGAACAAGAAAATATGAACAAAGCCTCCAAGAAGTCTGGGATTATGTTACACAAACAAGCCTATGAATAATCAGTGTTCCTGAAGAAGAGAGAAATCTAAAAGTTCGGAAAACATATTGGGGGAGTAATTGAGGAAAACTTCCCTGGCCTTGCTAGAGACCCAGACATCCAAATACAAGAAGCACAAAGAACACCCAGGAAATTCATTGCAAAAAGATCATCTCCTAGGCACATTGTCATGAGGTTATCCAAAGTTAAGATGAAGGAAAGAATCTTAGGAGCTGTGAGACAGATGCACCAGGTAACCTATAAAGGAAAACCTATCAGATTAACAGCAGATTTCTCAACAAAAATCCCTACAAGCTAGAAGAGACTGGGGACCTATCTTCAGCCTCCTCAAACAAAACAATTATCAGCCAAGAATGTTGTATCCACTGAAGCTAAGCATCATATATGAAGGAAAGATACAGTCTTTTTCAGACAAACAAATGCTGAGAGAATTTGCCACTACCAATCCAGCACTACAGAACTGCTAAAAGGAGCTCTAAATCTTGAAACAAATCTTGGAAACATATCAAAACAGAACCTCTTTAAAGTGTAAATCAAATAAGACCTATAAACAAAAATACAAGTTAAAAAGCAAAAAAAAAAAAAGTACACAGGCAAAAAATAGCATAATGAATGCAACAGTACCTCGCATCTCAATACTAACATTGAATGTAAATGGCCTAAATGCTCCACTTAAAAGATACAGAACCACAGAATGGATGAAAACTCACCAACCAATAATCTGCTGTCTTCAAAAGACTCACCTAACACATAAGGACTCACATAAACTTAAAGTAAAGGGTGGAAAAAGGCATTTCATGCAAATGGACACCAAAAGCAAGCAGGGGTAGCTATTCTTATATCAGACAAAACAAGCTTTAAAGCAACAGCAGTTAAAAGAGACAAAGAGGGACATTATATAATGGTAAAAGGCATTGTCCAACAAAAAAATCACAATCCTAAACATATATGCACCTAACATTGGAGCTCCCAAATTTATAATATAATTACTAATAGACCTAGGAAATGAGATAGACAGCAACACAATAACAGTGGGGGACTTCAATACTCCACTGACAGCACTAGACAGGTCATCAAGATAGAAAGTCAACAAGGAAACAATGGATTTAAATTATACCTTTAAACAAATGGACTTAACAGATATATGCAGAACATTTCATTCAACAAATGCAGGACACACATTATATTCAACAGTGCATACAGCTTTCTCCAAGGTAGACCACAAAATGAGCCTCAATAAATTTAAGAAAATTGAAATTATATCAAGCACTCTCTCAGACCACAGTAGAAGAAAACTGGAAATCAACTCTAAAAGGAATGTTCAAAACCATGCAAATACATGGAATAAATAACTTGTTCGTGAATGAGCATTGGGTCAAAACCGAAATCAAGATGGAAATTTAAAAATTCTTCAAACTAAACAACAATAACGACACAACCTATTCAAACCTCTTGGTGGTGCTAAAGAGGAAAGTTCATAGCCCTAAACACCTACATCAAAAAGACTGAAAGAGCACAAACTGACATGCTAAGGTCACACCTCAAGACACTAGAGAAACAAGAACAAGCCAAACCCAAACCTAGCAGAAGAAAGGAAATAACCAAGATCAGAGCAGAAATAAATGAAATTGTACAAAAAAAATACAAAAGATAAATGAAATAAAAAGCTGGTTCTTTGAAAAGATAAATAAAATTGATAGATTATTAGCAGGATTAACCAAGAAAAGAAGAGAGAAACTCCAAATAACCTCATTAAGAAACAAAACAGGAGATATTACAACTGGCACCACTGAAATACAAAAGATTATTCAAGGCTACTATGAACACCTTTACCCACATAAACTAGAAAACCTGGAAGAAATGGATAAATTTCTGGAAAAATACAATCTTCTAGCACAAATCAGGAAGAATTAGATACCCTGAACAGACTAATAACAAGCAGTGAGATTGAAATGTTAATTTAAAAATTACCAGTTAAAAAAAAGTCCATAACCAGATGGATTCATAGCAGAATTCTACCAGACATTCAAAGAAGAATCGGTACCAATTTTTTTGACGCTATTGCACAAGATAGAGAAAGAAGGAAACCTCCCTAATTCATTTTATGAAGCCAGCATCACCCTAATACCAAAACCAGAAAGGACATAACCACAAAAGAAAACTACAGCCTGATATCCTTGATGAACATAGATGCTAAAATCCTTAACAAAATACCATCTAACCGAATAGAACAACATATCAAAAAGATGATCCACCATGACTGAGTGGGTTTCATACCAGGGATGCAGGGACAGTTTAACATATGCAAGTCAACAAATGTGATACACCATATAAACAGAATTAAAAACAAAAATCACATGATCATCTCAATAGATGCAGTGAAAGTATTTGACAAAATTTGGCATCCCTGTGTGGTTAAAACTCTCAGCAAAATCAGCATAAAAGGGACATGCCCCAGTGTAATAAAAGCCATCTATGACAGACCAATGGCCAACATAATACTGAATGGGGAAGAGTTGAAAACATTCCCTCTGAAAACTGCAACAAGATAAGGATGCCCATTCTCACCACTCCTCTTCAACATAGTACTGTAAGTCCTAGCCAGAGCAATCAAACAAGAGAAAGAAATAAAGGGCATCCAAATCGATAAAAAGGAAGTCAAACTGTCACTGTTTGAGGATGATATGACTGTTTACCTTGAAAATCCTAAAGACTCCTCCAGAAAGCGCCTAGAACTGATATAAGAATTCAGCAGTTTCTGGATACAAGATTAAGGTACACAAATTAGCAGCCACCAAGGAGAAATTCAAATCAAGAACTCAAACCCTTTTACAATAGCTGCAAACAAACAAACAAACAAAAACACTTAGGCATACACCTAACCTAGGAGTCAAAAGACCTCTACAAGAAAAACTACAAAAAACTACTGAAAGAAATCATATTTCTTTCATGACACAAACAAATGGAAACACATCCCATACTCATGAATAGGTAGAATCAATACTGTGAAAATGACCCAAAGCAATCTACCAATTCAATGCAATCCCTATCAAAATACCACCATCATTCTTCACAGAATTAGTAAAAAACAAGTCTAAAATTCATATGGAACCAAAACAGAGCCTGCAGAGCCAAAGCAAGACTCAGCAAAAAGAACAAATGTGGAGGCATAACACCACCTGATTTCAAACTATACTATAAGGCCATAGTCACCAAAACAGTGTGGTACTAGTATAAAAATAGGCACATAGACCAATGGAACAGAATAGAGAACCCAAAAATAACCCAAATACTTAGTGCCAACTGATCTTTGACAAAGTAAACAATAACATAAAGTGGGGAAAGGAAACCCTTTTCAACAAATGGTGCTGGGATAATTGGCTAGCCACATGTAGGAGAATGAAACTGGATCCTCATCTCTCACCTTATACAAAAATCAACTCAAGATGGATTAAGAACTTAAATCTAAGACGTGAAACTATAAAAGTTCTAGAAGATAACATTGGAAAAACCCTTCTAGACTTTGGCTTAGGCAAGGATTTCATGACCAAAACCTGAAAGCAAATGAAATAAAAACAAAGATAAACAGTTGGGACTTAATTAAACTAAAGGGCTTTTGCAAGGCAAAAGGAACAGTCAGCAGAGAAAATAGACAACCAGTAGAGTGAGAGAAAATTTTCACAATCTATACATCTGACAAAGTACTAATATCCAGAATCTAAAACGAACTCAAACAAATCAGTAAGAAAAAAAAAATCCCATCAAAAAAGTGGGCGAAGGACATGAATAGACAATTCTCAAAAGAAGATATACAAATGGCCAACAAACACATGAAAAAATGCTCAGCATCACTAATTATGAGGGAAATGCAAATCAAAACAATAATGTGATACCATCTTACTCCTGCAAGAATGGCTATAATAAAAAAATCAAAAAACAGTAGATGTTGGCATGGATGTGGTCATCAGGGAACACTTCTACACTGCTGACGGGAGTGTAAACTAGTACAGCCACTATGGAAAACAGTGTGGAGATTCCTTAAAGAACTAAAAGTAGAACTACCATTTGATCCAGCAATCCCACTACTGGGTATCTACCCAAAGGAAAAGAAGTCATTATACAAAAAAAGATACTTGCACATGCATGTTTATAGCAGCACAATTTACAACTGTAAAATCATGGAACAAACCCAAATGCCCATCAATCAACAAGTGGATAAAGAAACTGTGGTGTGTGTGTGTGTGTGTGTGTGTGTGTGTATGTATATACACATATATACACATCTATATATTAATATATATATGATGAAATACAATTTGACAATGAAAAGGAATGAATTAACAGCATTTGTAGCAACCTGGATGAGACTGTAGACTATTATTCTAAGTGAAGTAACTCAGGAATGGAAAACCAAACATCATATGTTCTCACTGATATGTGGGAGCTAAGCTATGAGGACGCAAAGGCATAGGAATGATAAAATTGACTTTGGAGACTTGGGGGGAAGACTGGGAGGGAGGCAAGCGCTGAAAGACTACTAACATGGTGCACTGTATACAGCTTGGATGATGGGTGCACCAAAATCTCACAAATCACCACTACAGAACTTAATCGTAATCAAATACCACCTGTACCCCAATAATTTATGGAAAAATTAATTTTAAAATAATGTAAAATTTGAAAACCTTCAATAAAATACTGGCAAACCAAATCCAGCAGCATATTAAAAAAACTTATCCACCACAATCAAGCTGGTTTCATCACCAAGATGCAAGGCTGGTTCAACACATGCAAATTAATAAATGTAATTCATCACATAAACAAAACTAAAGACAAAACCACATGATTATCTCAATACATGCAGAAAAGGCCTTTGATAAAATTCAACATCCCTTCATGTTAAAAACTCTCAATAAACTAGGCATCGATGGAACATACCTCAAAATAATAAGAGCCATGTATGACAAACCCACAGCCAATATCATGCTGAATGGGCAAAAGCTGCAAGCATTCCCCCTTGAAAACCATCACAAGACAAGGATGCCCTCTCTCACCACTCTTATTCAACATAGTATTGGAAGTTCTGGCCAGGGCAACCAGGCAAGAGAAAGAAATAAAGGGCATTCAAATAGGAAAAGAGGAAGTCAAACTGTCTCTGTTTTTGGATTACATGATCCTATATTTAAAAAACTGTCGTCTCAGCCCAAACGCTTCTTAGGCTGATAAGCAACTCTCTCTCCTTTTTTTCTATAGTCGGTTCCCTTGGGCCATCATCAGCAAATGTCCCCTGTGTTTAAGAAATAAAGTGTATTCAAATAGGAAGAGAGGAAGTCAAACTATCTCTGTTTGTGGATTACATGATCCTGTATTTAGAAAACCCCATCGTCTCAGGCCAAAAGTTTCTTACGCTGATAAGCAACTCTCTTTCCATTTTTCTATAGTCAGTTCCCTTGGGCCATCATTAGCAAATGTCCCCTGTGTTTAAGAACTCATGTGATTATGTTCCTGGGGATAATCTCCTCATCTCAAGGTCCTTATGTTAGTCACCACTGCAAAGTCCCTTTTGCCATGTAAAATAACATAATCACAAATTCTGGGATCAAGGTATGGATATCTTTGGAGGCATTATTCTGCCCTTTGCAGAGAGTAAAAGACAACATAGTGTACCACATTAGGTTTCTTATAGTGCTTCTTCCTGGAATGACAAACATCATTTCCATTTATGTTTTATTGGCCAAAGCAAGTCATATAGGCATGTCTGATTCCACAGCGCAGGGGTATATAATCAACATGCAAGAAAGAATATGGAATATGACAATAATCATACACTCTATCCAAGATAGGCCAACTGCTTTACTGTGACACAAGGACACATGGAACTACTCAGGATGTACCATGAAAAAGACTTCAGGATGCAGAAAATACTAAGATGGGCATCTGTTTGGAAGGGAAATTTTTATACACTGTAGTAATATAAATAAACTACAAGTGCCACAAGAAAGAGTCAGACAAGTATCATAAAGGAATCTCATTGTAAATCATCTGAAAAGATTCATTCATTAATTTGAGGAAAGCCACGGAAGGTGTTTATGAGAGGTCGCCACAGAAGATGGAGATTTATAGCCAGATATGTTTCTCTTCATCTTTTAAAATCAGGCCTGTGTATCAGTTCCATGTGGAGGAATTCCTGACCTCTCAGTCATACCAGGGTAGGTTCAATATCTCTCCTCAGTTTCCATAATAATATGATCCACATTTTTAAAAACCCCAAAACCTTGTTATGCCATTGTGTACTTTTAGGCAGAAAATTGTCTTATTTATGCAGGTATCATATTGTAACGTAGTTCATTGAAGTTGCTCAATAAACTTTGAATCAATAAAAGGATTTAAAGTCAGTGAAGAGCTGATGAATGGAAGTGTTCTAAAAATATGTGAGACAATAAGTATGTTTGCTAAAATATTGAGAAGTTAAAAGAAATTAGACCTGAAAAACATGTAATGAAGTTGAATTAATCCATTTCCTCAGCTGAATATATACCTATCATCTACTATGCTCAGGCATGAGGGATGACATGAGAAAGGGTCTGTCCCATTAAGTAACAATGTAGTTATGTTAAGGGTTTCCAGGTTTTTGGCATCTTGAACAAAGAACTGGACAAAACACACGAATAAAGCAAGGAATGAACGAAGTAACAAAAGCAGAGATTTATTGAAAAATGAAAGTATACTCTCCACAGTAGAAGTGGGTCCCATTAAGGTGGTTAAGAGCCTGGTTACAGACTTTTCAGGGCCTTAAATATCCTCAACACATTCCCCATTGGTTACTTGGTGTACACCCTATGTAAATGAAGTAGTGGCCCATGATCAGTCTGATTGGTTGCTGGAGGGGACCAATCAGAGGCTGAAGTGAAGATACGAAGAAGTACTTTCAATTTTTCAACTGCCACGCAGAAAGAAAGGGGAAGGTTGCAAAGAGTCCTTTTGTTACTTAGGAGTGGAAAGTTGGAATTTTCCTTTTGATTGAGTTCTAGGAAGTCAGCATGAATCTACCTTAGGTTTCCTTTCTCCAGACCCTATTCTGCCCTCAGTAAGCCATGTCAGGACATCAACCCAATGTACCCTATCCAGGAAAACCATAGATGTCAAATAAATGTCAGACAGATGCAAAAAGATAACATGACCTGTGAAATTAATGTTTAAACAAGCATGTTGATCCACTATAATTAGGGTTAATGTACTATTCAAAAACTGTCCCTATATATGTATATATGTTAACCTTTCTCCTCTCTTTGAGTGGACCTCATTTCGTTGACACTTAAATGAGAAAATATCTGCCATTTAAATACTTTGTTTTAAACATGGCTTTTCAAGATCATAAGAAATATACTTTAATCTTGTGCAAAAAAGACATTATCCACCATTTGAATCTCTGTGCCCATATGTTTCTATGTTTAGATTATGTGTTTTTACATTTCACATTAAAAGTGTAACTACTGGCCATTTACTTATTGCTGAGAACTCACAGACACTGATATTTTAAATATTTAAACAAGTAAAAATGCTTATTCAGAAAGAAAATTTTTAATTCAAACTAGAAGACTTCACCTTCAAGTAGGTCCTGGCCTCTAACCAGCGGAAATCACGCTATCGTGTTAATCACTTCCCCGCTGTCCGGGTTGCCTTATTTTTCAACATATGCCTGTCTTTAATTTTCCCGCCACAACAATTAGGAACATTATGTGTGGTTTAGCAAAAAGCCTAGAAGTGATTTCTTTGTGGCTAGAGAGGCACAGGAGCAGAGTGTGCTGGCTCTTCCAGCATAAACGCGTTTCCTTGGCGCTCCTTCCATTCACGCATACTTTTAGCTGCCACAGACGGAGTCCAATTCACTGAAGAAATTCACATCATTGTGATTCTCTGAGCTTCCATGAATTAAACTGGCATTTGCTATTATAAACCTCTGTTTTTAGGATTTTATAATAATTTTGCTGAGAAATATAATTTGATACAGAATTATACTGAATGGCAGCTAGAGCAGTACATATTTTGACTGGATTTAAATTAAAACAGAAATGAAGGCCATTTTAGCAGCTTTAATTTACACAACTGCAAAGATGTAATAAAAAATGTGCTAGACCCTGAGTTTATTCCAAAATGCTGTCTGTTACGCTGCAGCAGTTTGTACACCATCAAAACTCCAGGGAAGCATTGAGCGGGAGCACTAATATCCTTCCTCAGACCCACATGATGCCTCTCTCTCCTGTGTTTATGCAAAACAAACATTACCCAACAAAATCTCCTTTGCTACTGCATTCAGTTAGCACTCCTTCAAATAAAACGCCTATTCGGCAAAGCAGGGTAATACCTATGCTCTGAGCATTCTCTGATACAAATAACTAAGTATGTTTTTTCCATGAAGTAAGGAGCAGCCTTGGTCTTCCTTTTCAACCCTAGATACTTCCATTTATTTTGGATGAAAGAAAATTGAGCTTAGGAATCCAGTCATTATTATCACTGCTATGAGCACCATCATTATCATCTCAGGGTATTAAAAATGAAACAAACTACATTAGCAAGGATTCTGCTGCAAATAACCTAGAACATTTGACCTATTTGAAGCTTAAAGGAATTAAAAAGAGAATGAGGTTGCCCACAACATTTTGGAAGGGCTGAAGAAGTTACTCTATGCTTTACTTCCGGAAATTATACTAGAATGATGCTGCCTGCCAGAGGAGACGTGAAATCTGTGACACTCATGAACTGAGGAACCAGGAATATATGCCTCTGGAATGAAGCTCACTGTGAACTGCCAGCCAGGATCAAGACCTGCACCCTGCCTGTGTTGAAATTCCATCGTGAAATGAACAGCACAAGTCTTTTCAACGCTCAAGATAGTTAGGACCCAACATTTCCATAGGAAAACCCAATGCCTGTTCTCTCACACCTACCAGAACAAAAGCATGTGATCTCCAACAGCATCAAAGCCTTTACTTCATTCCTTCATCTGTATCTCACATCAGTGTCTGATTCCTTGAATCCAAATCCCATATGGAATCCTAACTACCAGGTAATCTGGTAAATCTTAATGTTTAACTATCCAGTTTCTACAGTAAAGGAAAGCATATTGGAAGACTGTTTTTAAAACATATTTGGTTGTAAAAAAAAAAAGAGAGAGAGAGAGAACATACTTTACATGACAATGCAGTACACAGAAATCCACGTACGCAGATAGACAAAATCCTTTTTGCTGTTGTACTTACCACTCATTCAACTAAAATTGCCCTTTCAACAAAGGAGGCTAATCCCTATGCCCTGAGCATTCTCTGATGAATTTAAGTGTTTTATGTCCGTGAAATAAGCAGCAGCCTTGCTTTTCCTTTTCAACCCTGGACACCTCCATTTATTTTCAGTAAAAGAAAGTGTAGCTTAGAAACCTAGTCATTATTATCACCATACAAGTATATTTACATACATGTGTTCTAAAATAACACTAACTCTCCCTAGGTGTGAAGCACCCAGATATTTTCTATTCTATCTACTATTCTGTTCAATTCTAATTTATATTTTCACATTTGTTACAGGCATTTTATTTGAAGGAGTGCTAACTGAGTGTAGTAGCAAAGGGGATTTTGTTGGGTAACATTTCTTTTGCTCTGGAAAGAGATAAGCCTGTATTATAAGGATGGTGAAATAAATATTAACTATCAACCTACCATATCTACCACAGAATGTTAGGGATAATTTCTTTTCTTTTTTTTCTTTTTTTTTTTTCCTTTCCTCCTTCTTTTTTTTAAATTTTCACCAATCAGACAGAAAATAACAGATGTTAGCAGGGATGCATAGAAAAGGGAATGTAATGTACTATTGGTGGGAATGTAAATTAGTACAATCTCTATGGAAAACAGTGTAGACATTCCTCAAAGAACTAAAAATAGAACTCCCTTTTGATCTGGCAATCTCACTGCTGTGCATCTACCCAAAGGAAAATAAATCATTATATCAAAAAGACTTGTATTCTTATTGCAGCAGTATTCGTAATCACAAAGTTATGGAATCAACCTAAGTGTGCCTCGATGGATGACTGGATTTTTTAAAAAGTATGTAATGGAATACTACTCAGTCATAAAAAAAATGAAATCATGTCTTGTCCAGGAAAATGGATTGAACTGGAGGCCATTATCTTAAGTGAAACAACTCAGACACAGACAAACATCGCACGTTCTCACTTATAAGTGCAGTCCAAATAACATGTGCACGTGGACATCAAGTGTGGAGTGATAGACATGGAAGACGTGGAAAATGAGGAGGTTGGAGGTGAGTGGATGGTGAGAAATTACTTAATGGGTACAATGTACCTTACTCTGTGATGGCTACATAGACAGCCTAGGCTTCACCACGATGCAATATATTCATGTAACAAAATGACACTTGTACCACATACATTTATAAAAACAAAAAAAACTTAAAAATATTAAAAAAATAATTTAGTTGAATTCATTCATATTTTAGACAAGGAAATGAAATAATGTTTCTAAAATCACACAATCACTTTAATAGTAGCAAATTTGAAAACAGAAATTAGATCATTTGGCATTTCATTCTAGAGACCTGACATTCATTCTACAGAAGCTTATTGAGTTCCTATCACACACTGATGGATTTACAAACACTATCCTGTTTCACCCTCAGAAAACTCTGAGACATAAGTATTATTATTTACCTGTCAAAGAAGAGAAAATTGATACTCAGATTAAGAAAAAAATCTCCCCAAAGCTTAACTGTTAAGCCTGGGGTTCAAACCCTAAATTGTGAGACCGTGGGGGTGTCTGTCTTATAATCCCCCCCACATGATATCTTTTAGAGTGTGTGCTATTGAACAGCAATGATTACTACCAATACTAGTAATGCAACTAAAACAAAAGGGAACTGATAATGATAAGGTTATTTATTACCCATCCATTGTTTCTGAGTCATAATGTTACATGTACTATAAAATTAACTTAATTTCCTGAAAGGAAAGTTGTATTGCTCCTATTTTATAGGTAAGGATGCTGTGAATCAGTGAGGTTTACTGCAACCCTCAAGGTCACACAGCCAGCTATTAGCGGAGCTTGGATATAAACCTGGATTTCCTTGACTCCATGCACAGACCAGGCTTCCTAAACCAGCTAGCCTGAGTCAGTACACACAAACTCTCAAACCTTAATTTCTCATTTCATGGAAGTCACTATCTAAGGACTATAAGAAAAAACAAAACAGAACAAAAATACTGTGAGAGCAAAAATTCATAGCACTTCCTGAGTACTTCACATACTTCTTAGGTATTTGCCCATTATCTGTTAGCATATTCAATTTTCAAAATAAAAGAAATAACATGTACCACAAAAATTTCATTGACACAGAGACTTTTATTAACCCTGTTACATATCTTGCTTATCTGAGGCCAGTGAAGTTATCTAGCCAAGGTTGCATAGCCAGGAAATGGTAGAGGTGGATGTTGAGACAGGGAGTCCAGCCAGAGGCCAAAGTTTATGGAAACACAAATAATAGTGAATGTGAACAGTCAAGATAGGGAGATCTAGCTGTTTGGGGTGCACAAAAGTTTATGGAGGTGAAAGCATTGGATATGTCAGGTTAAGGATTAGTAGAAATGAGCTGTGTTATAAAGAAGACAGAACAATTTTTCCTCATTCACTTATTAGTAAAAAATAAATAGATAAATAATTCTAAAAAAACTCACAAAGGCCAGGAAAAAACAAGGCTTTTACATGGAAGTCATCTTAATTATACACACCATATATTTCTGGAGAATAGTGAGATAAACTTAGAAAACTGAGCTGCAGCCCAAAGCTGGAAGGCTTCAGACGCTGAGCTAAGGAATCAGACTTAACTTCATTATGTCAAAGGTGAGCCCTTTAAAGAATCAATCAGGAAATATTGATTAATAATCAAAGCTGATTCAGGACTCCATGCCTTTTTCATGCTGTGACTCCAACTGGAATCCCTTTCTCTCTCCCTCCTTTTATGCCTGTCAATGTCCTGAACCAGGATAAAGCTTATTCATCTTTAAGGATCTGGTATGAACTTCACATCCTCCTGAATATCTTTTTAGAACTCAGAAGTTTGGATTAAATGTAGCACTTCCCTTTTATTTTAATACTCATATTAGTAATCTATATTAAAATATTTAGTTTATGTATCTTTCTGTCAATCTAGACCATGAGTTCTTTGAATACAATTGTGAATGCACAGTGCCTGGCATGTAATCACTTATTAATGGATGGGTAGAATAAATTTCTGAATTTGAATGAATTATCTCAACCACTAATTTAACACATCCTCTACTTTAAGAATTAGTGTTCATATGAGTACTTTTATTTTTTCCATTACATTGTTTCTCAATTTCCAGATGCAAGCAATGAACCTGTAAACAAAATATCTACATGCTTACAGTTCATATATTTATATATAGATGCAAAATATATATAATCACATAACAAATGAATAACATTGAATTATGCACTTTCAATCATGTTATGAATAATTCAATGAATAATATTTATTATGCAATTATATATATATTGCATCTATATATACACATATGAATCAATTGTGGCCCCTCAAATTTAAATGTTGAAGTGTTAACTCCCCAGCTCCTCAGAATCTGATTGCATATTTGGAGACAGGGTCTTCAAAAAGATAATTAAGTTAAAATGATGTCCTTAGAACAGGCCCTAATCCAATATGACCGGTGCCTTACAAGAGGAGGAGATGAGATGACATACAGACAAAGGGAAGTCCATGAAGACATAGGGAACAGAAAACCATCTGCTAGCCAAGGAGAGCAGTCTGGGAGAAGCCAACCCTGGCAACTCCTCCATTTCAGACCTTCAGCCCCCAAAACTGAATGAAAACAATTTGTGTTCTCTAAATCACCCAGTCGGTAGTTCTTTGCTATGACGGCTGTAGCAAACTTGTACCATAAGCATTAGAAGGCAAAGAAATGAGCTTTCTAAGTCAGTAGCCATTAATTCTGACACTGAATTATGTGTAGGTACACGGCTTCCCATTACCTAGCTGCTATCCTTGGGGGAACATGCTTTTGCTGCTCCTTACTGTTGGAGCTAAGTGGGGTGGCTCTTGTGTCCACACAGCATACAGCACCTCATTACTGAATGTGTAAGTATAATGCAATGATCCAGTTCCAATAGTAAGAAGATAAACATGAAGAAGTGGGTACATGGATGTGAGTGTGGGGGATAGAGGAGAAAAAAATCAGCAATGGCAGTTTCCTCACTAAAGAGTTATCCACAGGCCATGACTGAGTTGAATAGCTCTACTTACTTCATCCATGTGAAGGTATTTCTAGTGTCTTCCATATCTCTACCTCCTCTGAGGCAATTTATCCACTCTATCACATAAGAATTTCAATTCTACACAGATTTTTAGTGCTGGAGTGTGGCATAGATGAGAGAAATAACCATTTCCCCCTCTCATATTAACTTAAAGCACCATTTTTTTCTAAATTATTTCAAGCAACTCACTTGAAATATGTGTTGCCCACTATAACTATAATAACCACTGATACACTGGCAAAATCACACTTCTGGGACACATGGCTTTGAATGGTATATTTCAAGAGTTTGAGACTTGCATTCAGGATATAAGCTTTGAAAAACAGGTTATTTAAGGCTTACAGTAGCTGAATCTCAGATCCCACTAGTATTTAAACTGGAGAGAGTTGGTCCATGCATCAACCTCAGACTCACCTTTGATTCAGTTACAGCAGAGCCCTTTATGCACAAACTTACATAAATTATTTATTCAAGTTTTATCATGCTTGTACTGATAGCCTCTCAGCAAAATTAGAGGAAGAGTGTTGAATTGATGAATTAATTTAACTATTAATGCTTTGTATCTTTCCCAGACACTAACCTACCCTGCTAAATCCTCCCAGTGCCACTAGATTGGCTGGCCTCCCCTCAATCCAGTAAAGTCTCTAATCTTTGCCAACCTTTCTTTTTAATTTGTAACACTGAACACAGAGCCAAGTTTGCCCCCAGGTAGTTTGTGCTGTTTTCTGCTCCCCTATGAAGAGATTCATTTCCTGGAATTAATTTCAACCATGATTCACTGTGTCACTCACAGATATTTGATCTAGATTTTTCTTATTTTTATGAAAAGGTAGGATGTCTTCTCTGTCTTTTTATATCCTAACTGCTGCATTAAAGCCCATTATTTCTTGAACCCATTTCAATCAGCCTACTGTCACCTTTTCTCCATTGAAAGGGGTCATGTCCAAGTTAAGAATGACTGCACAATGTCAAAACCAATGGCCAATTATCAGGCATAATTCACCCCCAATATTTCACATAGGTTCTTTTCTATTTTCCCTAAGTGTTGGCTGGTCTGAGAGATAAAGGGACAGAGTACAAAAGAGAGAAATTTTAAAGCTGGGTGTCCGCGGAAGACATCACATGTTGGCAGGTTCCCTGATGCCCCCTAAGCCGTAAAACCAGCAAGTTTTTATTAACAATTTTCAAAAGGGGAGGGAGTGTAAGAATAGGGTTTGGGTCACAGAGATCACGTGCTTCACAAAGTAATAGAATATCACAAGGCAAATGGAGGCAGGGCGAGATCACAGGACCACAGGACCGGGGTGAAATTAAAATTGCTAATGAAGTTTCCGGGCATGCATTGTCATTGATAACATCTTATCGGGAGACAGAGTTTGAGAGCAGACAACCGGTCTGACCAAAATTTATTAGGCGGGAATTTCCTTGTCCTAATAAGCCTGGGAGCACTATGGGATACTGGGGCTTATTTCATCCCTACAGCTTTGACCATAAAAGATGGCCACCCCCTGAAGCGGCCATTTTAGAGGCCTACCCTCAGGGATGCATTCTCTTTCTCAGGGATTTCCTTGCTGAGAAAAAGAATTCAGCAATATTTCTCCCATTTGCTTTTGAAAGAAGAGAAATATGGCTCTGTTCCACCCGGCTCACCAGTGGTCAGAGTTTAAGGTTATCTCTCTTGTTCCCTGAACATTGCTGTTATCCTGTTCTTTTTTGAAGGTGCCCAGAATTCATATTGTTCAAACACATATGCTCTAGAAACAATTTGTGCAGTTAACACAACCATCACAGGGTCCTGAGGTGACATACATCCTCCTCAGCTTACAAAGATGACGGGATTAAGAGATTAAAGACAGGCATAGGAAATCATAAGGGTATTGATTGGGGAAGTGATAAGTGTCCATGAAATCTTCACAATTTATGTTCAGAGGTTGCAGTAAAGACAGGCGTAAGAAATTATAAAAGTATTAATTTGGGCAACTCATAAATGTCCACGAAATCGTCACAATCCACATTCTTCTGCCATGGCTTCAGCCTGTCCCTCCGTTCAGGGTCCCTGACTTCCCGCAACGGCCAATCATAAGGGTTCTATTAATGGCCTCTCAGAAACAGTGAGCAGTTGACTGTCTCCTTGTCTTCATATACATTTTTACTATCCTCACAGACACTACTTTCTTGATGCTTTCCTTCTTACCTCATTGGCTATTTCTTCTCAGTCTTTGCTGGATGTCCCTTGGTCTGACCTCTAAATGTTGGAATACACAATGTTTCACAGTTGGATATTCAGAACTCTGTTTCTCAATCTACACTCACTCTTTACAAAGAACTCATTCAGCTCTACAGCTTCAAAGGCCTTCAGTACATCAATATAGGTGTGATGTGAGTCTCCCACTGAGATTCCAGAACAGTGTATCTACTTACTTAGTCACCATCCCCACTCAGAAACCTAATAAATAACCCAAACCTAATGTGATTAAACAAGCACCCTTGCTCTGTCACTCCCTTTTGTTTCTCTTCCCTTACCAAATCACTCTTCTCTTTCTCTTCTTTATCTTGGTAAATGTCATTACTATTTACCAAGTTCCTCAGACAAAAATGTATGAGGTATTTTGATTGTTTTAGTATATCATTACCAAAAAACTTTACAATCAGTCAGTTCTACCTTCAGAATATATTCCCCCAATTTGGCTATTTTACTACCTCTCTGCCCTCCACCACAGTCCATGCCCTAATTATTTGTGGCTGTTACTAAAACGGCCTCCACCATGGTCCTCCACCTCCACCGTTGCCTATTCCACATGTTCTACTCCCCACCTTGCAGAGTGTTTTCCTTTTAATATTTAGAAAAATTTTATTCCTATAAGTAAGTGTATTGTCAAAATAATCTTATAAAATAAATTAGGAAATCAATTTTCTTTTTCCAAAATTCTTTAACAGTGTCTCACACATTTAATAAAATGTAAACATCTTGTTTTGGCCAACAGGGACCTTCAGGAACCAGCTCTTCCCCTCGTCTTCTTGCCCAGCTTCACTGCAGCCATGTGGGTCTCCTTCCTGCACAAATCATCAAACTCATTTCTGCCTTAAGTCCTTTGCTTCTATGGTTCCCATAAAATATTTACCCCCAGATAGCCACATGGGTTGTGCCCTCACATATTCATGTCTTTACTGGCCTAATCCCTCTTCACAGAGGCCTCCCCTGACCTTTATTACAATACAGCCACCACCAGCCTCACTGTTGGCAACTTCTTCAAACTTTTATAAAATTCATTATTTTCAGCGACTCTTCTTTACATGAAATTATACTGCATATGATTGTCCTTTTCTGTCTCCTCATCTACCCTCAAAAATACTTTGCTTGTTAATTAGCTACCATGTTTCAGTATTCAAAAGGCAAAGTTTCTACAATTAGTATCTGATTTGCACTGTATGTGCATGGGGAGGAGTGGGACTAGAAGATCTTTGATATAAATCTATTTCATATTGCTTCAACATATTTTAAAACCTGCTTCACAGGAAAGCAGTTTTATAACCAAAATTACAGTCTCTGACTAACTACTTTTGTAGACTTGCATTGCAGTACCTGAACTGCACCTCCATATTTATATACTACACAATATTCCCAGAACCCAGCTGGTACTGATAGACAAAAGAAGACAGTCAGTTGTCAAGTGCTCACTTCAGAAAAACATCCTACAACAATTCTACTAATCAGTGTTCTGTCAGTAATGCACTTTCAATCAGCAATGCATTTTCAAAATGTATTTATAATTTCCTAACCCATAGAATAAAGCATAAGTTACTCATGAAAACAATCATTAGAACTTTCAAAACCAGTTTTTAAAAATAGTCTGTAAGTGCATATGCAAGAGCTGCACTTGCTTGTCAATACCAAGTGGGCAGTCTGGTTGAGGAGATAAAGGAGGATTGGAAACACATTTGTGGCTTCCTTCCAGTATTGTGTGAGAGGGACTTCATCTCCACCTGTCTTTGTGTCATTAACTGTTTAGCCAAAATTAATAAAAGTATAGAATCAGGGATATTTGGAGGAACAATTTCATAGGTCAAATATAAATTTACTAGGAGGCTAAATTATGTCTAACAATTTAGGATTCATAAACATGATTTTAAACTCAGGGAGGTGAGATTTAAAGATGACTGTAGCTAAGAAAGCAAAGGCTTACAGAAACCTGTACACAAGCAAGTCAATGTGTGTTTGGCACTGTCTGAAGGAGGTGCGTGACAAGCAGCAGGTGTGTGCAGCAGCAGCAGATGTGTGCAGCCCCAGGGACGACGGACTATGGCTCAGAGACATGCACACATCCTGTGATTCCGGTTATTCTATCACAAAGCCCACCCCATTCTAATTATGACCACATGTGCTTTCCTGTGCAGATTTTCCTACACTAAGAAGAAGCAGTGCTGACCATGAGGATTTTCTGGTTCTCCTATCTTTCCTTTTCAAAATGCAATCTTTTATGCCCTGAATCATTGGCCAAAGTCTGCTCTAATCTATGACTCACCAAAATTTGTTACTGGCTCTGCAGAGTTAAGGAGAGGGCCACAGGTCAGGGTAACAACTTCATATGAGTTCTGTTTGTTGAATTATTTCCTGAGGGATTAGCTTTTCTTCCAAACCAATATTTCAACCCAAATACCTCTACTTCTAGTGTGGAACTGAGTTATAACCTAAGAATATGAAGGCATCTGATTAATTTGATTGAATAAATTGAATGCATTTATGATGATGAAGAAAGTGATAGATTTGAGATTGCTGAATGAAATAGAAAATGACTGAAACAAGACAAGAATGTAGTACATATACGCAATGTGAAATACCATTCAGCCTTAAGAAAGGGAAAAAGTCTGTCATTTGTGACAACATGGATGAAACTGGATGACTTTATGTTAAGTGAAATAAGCCAAACACGGAAAAAAATACTGTGTGTTTTCACTTATATGTAGAATCTAAAACCTGGGGGGTGGAAGAAATGAGGAGATGATAATCAAAGGGTACAAAGCCTCAGTTAGATAGAAGGAATAAAGTTGATTTTTTTTGAGATCTACTGCACAATGTGGTGAATATAGCTAACAATTTAGTACTCTACATTGCAATATCACTGAGTAAATCTCAAATGGTCTCATCATGAAAAAATCTAGTATTTGAGGTTATCGATAGATCAATTAGCTTGATTTTTCAATTCACATTGTATTCCAAAATCATAACATCACTTTGTGCCCCATAAATACATACAACTATAATTTGACAATGAATAATAAAAACAAATAAATAAAAAGCCTATATTGAGACCACATAAATAGCACTGTAAAACATAAACAAAACAACTTTTCTATAGAAATTTTAAACTAAAAAATTTTATAAAATGACAAAAAGAAACATTCATTTATATATATATGTATCTCATATATATGCAGACACACATATAGTGAAGGATATATGAAATTATATATGTATATTTCATTATCTATATTACAAACAATTAGTCTATAATGTGTATCAGCCCTTTGTAAGTTATGATAAACTTTCAATAGGCATTGATTAAACTGAATTAATTGAACCAAATATTGTAATACTGAGGGTACAAATCACTCAAAGAGGAGGTAGGGAGGAATTTTGAAAGTCCAGATTACATTAGAGCTGTGCTGAGAAAAGACTCTAACTGATGGATTCTTGATCTATCAGTGCCTTCATTTTGAATAAATATGGGGTATTGGGGAAAAAGCAACTTCACAATGATTTTCAAGATAGTCTTTAGCCCAAAATACCCCAAACCTTGTAGGTGTTACACATCATATAACATATAACATATATTATATATATATGTGTGTGTGTGTGTGTGTGTGAATGTACATATATATGTGTGTGTACATATATGTGTATATACATTTAAATATATATTTATTTGTAAAATATGTATATATAACCATCTTTCTTTGTCACATAAAGAATGCTCAGTTTTAGGTGAAGAAAATGACTCTCTTCAAGTTATACCACATTTGTTCTATTATTTTCTGCTTTTGTGTTTTCTTCTTTCTCCCCACACCCTACCCCAGAACTTGGCACACTGGCACATAGCAGCTCATTGCCTTTCAGTGCCAGCAGGAAAGGCATTGATCAGTGGCATGGTGGATTCAAACCTACACATCCTACCAGTCTCTTTGGGCATCCAGTCTCTTTTGGACTCTTTGGGAGTCCAGGACAGTTAGCAAGCCAGGGACTCCCAGGGAGCCATATGGTTATATCAGAAAGTACTAGACCAAGACTCAGGAGGTGTGGGCCATGGTCTGGCTCTTTCATATTCAATTGTGTGACATTCTACAAATTGTTTCATCGGTATACACTTTATCATCTTCATTGCTAAAATAGAGATAACAATAAATAACTGATCTATATTACAGAATTTCTGTGAGGATCAAGTGCAGAAAAAAAAGGAAATATAAAAGAATCTATCCCCCCAAAATATTATTTGGTTCAAATGCTACTATAAACACACAGTCTCTGTATAATGGAAATGATCAATGAATCCTAGGATCAAAGTCATTTTTAATTCAACACAGAAAAATTTGGAGAGGACATTGGGGATAGAATGGAACATAACCTGGAACAAATAACAGCAGACGGTAAATTCATGAAACTATAATCAACCATTCAACTTGATTAGGTCACCAGAGTAACACACAGCAACTTAAAATACATAATTTCTACACCATGCCCATTGGGCAGAAATCATGGGCTTTGTAATATCAAATTAGGTGAACTATGTATAGTGATAGTAATAACATTAATTAACATTATTGGTCAATGACATTAGAATACCAGGTACTATTCTAAGGATATAATAGATGAAAATTTCGGAGACATATAGTGCTATGCTTCCTGGAATGGCATAGATAAATTATGAATAAAATGGAATAATTACTTAACACTTAGGGAAGAGCAATATGAGTTCAAGTAACTCACTTTTTCTATTCCTATGAAGTTAGAATATGTTCTTCTAAAAACAGGTCATGGGATCAATTTTCCTACATACAATGTGCAGTTCTCCTCTTAGAGTTTCTAATCAAGCTGGGTAAAAAGGGAAATACATGAGCTCAAATCACCATATGGAGATAAAATATCTGGAAGTGGAGCTCAATATTAGTATTTTATCTGATCCACATAAAATTTGATTAATACTTTACTTAGGATGAAGAAGTTTCATTGGACTCCATCACTTCTTCCTCTGTGCTCTTCCTACAGGTTGTAATGCAACCTAATTGTTTCATCTATCACACAAGTGACAATCAGAATCATTGCAGGAAACAGATCCCATGGGAGCATGTTATCGGGAGGGTATTTAATCAGAGAATAAGGTGCTTTTTAAGATCTCCAGAAGGACTGAAAGAGGGAACTTTACTCAGGACCTCTTGGGAGACTGTCAGAATCTCAGACAACTGACACTTCTGCAGCCTGGAGTAGGGGTTCTCAAGACCTACACAATGCAAATCCACTGCACAACCTGTGATCCAAGAAGCTGTCATAGCTACCAACACTAACATAGCTGCAGGTGGCAGGAACCTGAGACTCCAAATTTACTACCCAGGAAACTAGATACAACACCACAGGAAAACAATATGACATAACCTTGTTGATAACCAAAGATGTTAAGAACAGATACAACACAGGCATTCCTTGAAGATATTGTGGGGTTGGTTTCAGACCACCACAATAAAGCGAATCATTTGAATGTTTTGTTTTCACAGTGCATATTAAGTTATGCTTGTGCTATACTGTATTGTGTGCAATAACATTATTCCTAAAAAGACAATATATAGAACTTAATTTAAAAAATGCTTTATTGCTAAGAAATGCTAACAAATTGGGCACATGCTGTTGAAAAAACGGTGCTAATAGACATGCATGATACTGAGTTGACATAAACCTTTGATGTGTAAAAACCACAATATCTGTGAATCACAATAAAGTGGAACACAGTAAAACAACATATGCCTGTATAGCACTTTCCTCAATTTCCTCTTCTAAGTCTCAAATGAAATGCAGCTAATTGGTGGATCCAGAATATGAGCTGCCAAGGAGTTGTAAAAAAAATTAGCTTTCAGATTCTGCAGCAGAGGGTGCACTACAAGGACATAAGTGCCAATCAACCATATTCCCAAGTCCAGTTTGGCGATTTGGCATTCTAATGAATAAAGATTCATTAGATCTGCACAAAGATCATTCTAGCTGCACTTAAATCCCAAGTAAGGAGTAATGTCAGGGAAGATGGCAGAGGAGGAGACACTATGAATCCGTCTTTCTACCTTGAATACAATTATACTGAACAGAAACTGTCTGAAGTAGCGATTGAACCTCTGGAGTATATTTTAATGCTTTCAGCTTCCAGAGGAAGGCTTGGCTGGGAAATTGTGGTTAGTTTTGGTCAATTGCAGTGACTACACATTCTCTACCTCACAGCCCTCTGGCAGGCAAGTGGGCCTATCTTTCTGGTGCAGCTTGCTAGAGCCAGGGTGAGAATTCAGGACCTTGTCCTCTAAATGTTGGAGTTTTGTGTTCTGACTGCTGATGGCTGCTGTTGCTTGCTGAGTTAGGACAGAGAATCTGGCTGTCATTGCTTCATCTCCAGATTCTGGAAGTTTCCATGGGATTTACATGAACGGCACCTGTTTTATTTCTTTATCTTTTTTGGCACCCAGGCCAAACATTAGGACATTTAAAAGCAGCAGTGCATATGGCAGAATTTGTAAAGCCACCTCACATGCCAGCAGTAATGTATTATGCAAAAAAGTCAAAACAATTACTTTAGTTTTCTATTAGTTTGATCCCATGCAATTAACTACTGCTCTGTCCAATACTGGATCCGCAATCCTCATGAACACATCAACTCTCCAATGAGAGTCCTGGAAGTTTCTTGTGTAGTCCAATGGCACAAACTCTAAAGTTATCAGAATCCTGCATTCAGGAGAATCTGTCAGGGTCCTATCCATGAACTCCACCAAAGAAGCAAGAATTGGACTGTAGCTAACCACAAACTGCTTTTTGAGAAGAAAGAAAGAAAACAATAACTGTCTGTGGTTGAAAAAGTCCAAGACAAAATTTAAAAAGGCCAAAGACAAAATTAACAAGGAAATTTGGCTATTTCTGTGGCACACAACAATTGAACATAATAATTATTATTGCTGATAGCATATGCTAAGACATTTCAGAATTATAGGAATCTCATGCAACTTTGGAACGCATATTATTAACACATTTATATAAATATAACCCAAAGAATGTTAAAAACAATTTCATGTTTGACAATGCTTCCTGTATGGTTTTCACATATCAAATAAGTCAAATAAGTCTATGTGGCCAATAATTATTCTTTCTGTACTTTATGCAAATAATCAGGCCAAATATAATAAGACTAAAATTGATTTTCCAAATCAATTAGTCCTACTATGATTTGTTGTTGGTAAAAATGGGGGACTGGAGAGAGAAAAATTATGTTTCAAAAGAAACTATAGTATACCTGCTATTAGATTCTAGCATTGTTCATTATTTTTGAGTTTTTACTATTTGTCTACAATTTAGATTGGATCCTGAATTCTTTCCTGTCTACAGGTCTCCAAACTAATGATTTCAAATGTTTCTTCCATTTTTCTGGTTTGGAATCACTAGAAATTAAAACTGGTTTTCTTAAAGCCCTGCAAACTGCAGGTAGACAAAAACTTCAGGAGAAATAACAGAAACATATATACAGAAATAATACAACCTTCATGCCTGCCTGTTGATGTACTGACTCCCCAGAAAGTTCATTTGAATGCCTGATTTGAACTATAATCTAGAAAACTGTCATATTGCCACTGCAAACTGAAGATGCTTCAGAGACTAGAAAAAACAGTCTATAGACTGACTGCTCTGCACATTAACCTTTGTTTTTCTTGTTTCTCTAGAAATAACCTCTTACTAAAGATCTGTTCGCCTGCATCATATATAGGGGCCTAGCCCATGCAATGGCACCTCCTGGAATGGGAGACAGTGGTTTAACTGAACTGGTCTATTCTCAGGACTGACTAGAAGAAGATATAGAACAACATATTTAAATTTGTTCTTTTCTGTTTATTTCAATTTGTCTTTTCACTCCTTTGTCTACCTCTATCTAACAACCTCTAATCCAAATCTTTCCAAAGCTATCAGGTGGGCTTTTAATATATGAAATTTGTTTTTAAGTTTCAAAGTAGGGACTGAAGGAAATCAAAATATTGTACCTCAACATATATTTCTTTGACATATTTTAAAATGGCTACAATGGAGCCAGCAGACAGAAGTGGCCTTGCAAATTTGTCTTTAGTGGGGGAAATATGCATCTGTAGAGAATTACCACTAATGCACCCAGGTCTTTCCTTTCTAGGCTTTTCCTGGATCTAAGAGAGACTGAGAGTTTGACACCTTTAAAAGCCTGGAAAGAAACACTTACCATCAATTTTCTCTGAGAGCTGCTGCTTATGAGACTTCATCTACATAACAAAGCCACCTTTGCTAGCCAGGCCTCTTCCTTTCTCCCTGTCATAATCTGTCTTGCACTAAACCTGATTTAGCCACATAATCTGTTTTTGCCCATGCTTTAAACCTGCATTCTTTCTGCATCTCTGAGATGGTACATAAGCTTCTGTACCTTGTTGAGGGCGTGGGCCTTCATTCTGAAGCCTCCCATACACACAGGTTAAATAATTTATGTCTTTTCTCCCACTAAAATAGTCCTTGATTATATTGAAGAAATTTCCTTCTATATCTAAACTGTTATGTGTTTTTATCAAGAAAGAATGCTGGACTTTATCAAGTGCTTTTTCCACACCAATTAAGACGATCTTGTGGTTTTTATCTGTCATTTAAGTAATGTGATGTATCACATTGATTAATTTGTGTATGTTAAACCAGTCTTTCATGTCAGAGATAAATTCCACTTAGTCTTGATTTATAATCTTTTTGATGTGTTATTGGATTTGGTTTGCTAATATTTTATTAAGAGCTTTTGCATCAGTGGTCATCAGAGAAATTGGCCTGTAGTTGTCTTTTCTTGTGAGGTCTTCTCTGGCTTAGAGATCAAGGTGATTCTGGTTTCATATGATGTATTTGAAAGGATTTCTTCTAGCCGTACTTTTTGAAAGCATTTTAAAATATTAGTATTAATTTTTATTTGAATGTTTAGTAGAATTTAGGCATGAAGCCATCTGGTCCTGGGCTTTTTTGTTGTTGTTGGAAGGTTTCTGATAACTTCTTTAATTCCTGTGTCTGTTATTGATCTCATCAGGCTCTATATTTCTCCTGACTCAATCCTGGCAGGTTATGTTTTTATAGGAATTATCCATATTCTCTGGGTTATCCAATTTGTGGGCATATAATTACTTATAATTTTCCTTTATGACTATTTTTATTTTGGGGTATCTGTTATAATTTATTTGATTTGGTTTACTTGAATCTTGTTTCTTTTTTCTTAGACTAGCTGTGAAGTTCTCAATTTTATTTTTTCAAAAAAGTCAACTATTAATTTTATTGTTTTTTTCTCCCTATAGTCTTTGTCACCTCTGTTTGATTTATTACTGTTTTAATTTTTATCATTTTCTCCCTTAAGCTAATCTGGGGTTTTATTTGTTCTTCCCTATTTACTTTCTTTAGGAATAATGTTAAACTAATTCTTTGAGATTTTCTTTTTTAATGTAGACATTTATTGCTGTAAACTTTCCTCTTATAATTACTTTTGCTGCATCCCATAACTTTTGGTATGTTGTGTTTTCATCTTTGTTTGCATTACAATAACTTTTTTATTTCCCTTTTGATTTCTTGTTTGACCCATTGATTATTCAGGAATGTATTTTTAAATTTTCATGTATTTGTGGATATTCAAATTTTCCTCCTCTTATGATTTCTAGTTTCATATTGTTATGACCAGAGAAGATACTTGATATGATTCCAATCTTCTAAAATATGTCAAAACTTGTTTTGTGGTCTACCATGTGATCTCTCCTGGAGAACATTCCATGAGAACTTAAGAGAATATGTATTCTGCTGCCCTTTGGTGAAATCTTTCGAATATGCCCATTAGATTCATTTGGTTTTTGGTGTTATTAGCAAAAGCAAAACTAGACAAGTGAGACAACATCAAATTAAAAAGCTACTGCACAACCAAGCAAACACTCGGCAAAGTAAAAAGACAACCTATGACATAAGAAAAAATATTTTCAAACCATTTATCTGAAGAGGGGTTAATATCCAAATATGTAAGAAACTCTTGTGACTCAATAGCCATCAAAAAAACAACAAAACAAATAGCCCTATTTAAAAATGGACAATTGCCTTTAGTAGACATTTCTTCAAATAAGACATACAAATGGCCATTAGGTATATAAAAAGATGCTCAAAATCACTAATTATCATAGAAATGCAAAGCAAAACCACAATAAGATGTTATCTCACACTCATTAAGCTGACTATAAGACAAACAGACAAAAAAAATCAAGTGCACATGAGATTGTGAAGAAATCAGAGCCCTTGTGTACTGTTGAAGGAGATGTAAAATTGTGCAGCTGCTATTAAAAACAATATAAAAATAAATAAAAACAGAATATCATATCATCCAGAAATCCCATTTATGTGCATATATCAAAAAAACTGACATCAGGATGTCAAAGTGATATCTGCGATCTCATGTTTATTGCAGCATTATTCATGATATCCAAGATATGGAATTAATCTAAGTGTCCATCAGTGGATGAGTAGGTAAAGAAAATGTAAGATTTACATACAATGAAATTGGTGACAACATGGATGAATCTGGGGGATTAACTAAGTGAACTAAGCTAGTCATGGAAGTTCAACTATTGTGTGATTCTGGTAATAAGAGGTATCTAAAATAATCAAACTAACAGAAGCAGGAAATAGAATGGTGGATTCTAGGGACTGGGAGGAGGGGGAAATAGAAAGTTATTGCTCACTGGGAATACATTTTCTGGTATGCAAGATAAATAAATTGTGTACAACATAGTGCGTGTGGTTAACAGTACAGTATTATGCACTTAAAAATTTGTTAGGTGTATGGATGTTAATTATTCTTACCACAAATAAAAGAAAAGCAAGCAAATTTTTGGAGATGATAAATATATTTATTGCCTTGATTCTGTTGATGATATCATGGGTGTTTTTCTGTTTTATCTCCAGATGTATCAAATTACATACATTAAACATGTGCAGGGTTTTTAAATATAATTTTACCTTAATAAAGCTGATTTTACAAGACCTGTCAATAGCAAAATGACACTTTTTTTCCAAGAAATGGTGCTTTGAAAATTGAATATTCACAGGCAAAAGGATGAAACTAGACCATTACCATGCAACGTATGCAAATAATAACTCAAAGTGAATCAAAGTCCTAAACATAAAAGCTTTTCATATGAAACTCTTAGATGAAAATGCAGAGGAATATCATGATTTTGGAGTTGGCAATGATATCATGGATATGACACCAAAAGCACTGTTAACAACAACAGAAAAATAGATAAATTGGACGTTGTCAAAATTAAGTACTTTGTGTATTGGAGGACACTATTAAGAAAGTGAAAAGCCAATACATGGAATGAGAGAAAATATTTGCAAATCAGTATTTGTGAATGGGTTAATATCCAAAATACAAAGAATTTTAAAACTTAACCATAGAACAAATAGCCCAATTAAAAAATGGGCAAAGGATTTGAATAGACATTTCTCCATAGAAGATAAGCAAATGATCCATTAACACATGGAATATACAAATGACAAATAAGCACAGGGGGTCAGGCTCAACATCACTAGTCAATATGGAGTTACAAATCAAAACCGCAATAAAATGCCACTTCACACCTACTGGGATAATAATAATGATAAGAATAACTAAATGGAAAATAGCAGGCATTGCTAAGGTTGGGGAGAAATTGGAAGTTTCACGGATTTCTGCACTATGTAGAATAGCGCAGCATCTGTGTTGCATACTTTAATTATTCCTTAAAAAGTCAAATATAGAACCCAGCATTTCCACTCCTATGTATATATCCATAATAATTGAAAGCAAGAACTCACAAAAATATTTACAATGTTCATAGCAGCATTATTTACAATAGCTGAAAGTCAGTGGGACAACCCAAGTGTCCATCAACAGATGAACACAGTGTGGTGTACACATATAATGGACTCATATTCAGCCATAAAATGGAAAGCAATTTTATTTGCTACAACATGTATGGAACTTAAAAATATTATGCTAAGTGGTGTAAGGCAGAAACAGAAGGGCAAACTGCTGTATTATTTCACTTATGTGAAGTACCCATAATAGGCAAAGCCATAGAGACAGAAAGTAGAATAGAGGGAACCAGAGGCCAGGCGGGAGGAGGAATGCAAAGTTATTGTTTAGTGGGTACATGGTTTATGTTGAGGATGATGAAGTTGTTTTGAGTACAGATACCAATGATGATTATACAACATTGTGAATGTGTTCAGTGCCACCAAATTGCACATTTATAAATGGTTAAAAAATGTTATGCCTGGCAGGTCACGGTGGCTCACCTAATCCCAACACTTTAGGAGGCCGAGGCAGGCGGATCATGAGGTCAAGATATCCAGACCATCCTGGTCAATATGGTGAAACCCCATCTCTACTAAAAATACAAAATTAGCTGGGTGTGGCGGCATGCGCCTGTGGTCCTAGCTGCTCGAGAGGCTGAGGCGGGATAATCGCTTGAACCCAGGAGGCGGAGGTTGCAGTGAGCCAAGATCACACCACTGCACCCAGCCTGGCGACAGAGCGAGACTCGGTCTCAAAAAAAAAAAAAAAAAAAAAAGGTATGCCTATTTTACCACAATGAAAAATAAACCTACTAATAGCATCAACTTTATCACTGCACCTAACACAATCCAAATTTTGTTTTTATAAGGAAAACATGACCTCCTCCCCAAAGTACTAGGAGTCTTTGTGGTTTTTTTTAGGGGATGTTTGTTACTTTTTTGTTAATTCTAATTTGCAAATTAACATCATGTCACTTAAAAATAATTTTAAAATAGTAACCATCAATATACTCTATGTAAAATAGTAGCAAAAGAGAGAGAAGGGGAACATCTTGTTTGACAGTAATAAATACATACAGAACAAGAAGACCAAGGGACTGTTAGTGCTATCTTTGCTTCATGTGGCCACAGTTAACATTTCCTTCCTCCACTCTCCATTCCACGTATCCTTTACCCTCAACTAGAAAGTTAGCAGGTCAGCATTTTTTACCTGGTGGGCTACTAAGCCCTCATTTTTTCAAGGGATTCTCCTGCCTTACCAACTCCTGAGTAGCTGGGATTACAGGCATGTGCTACCATGCCCGGCTAATTTCGTATTTTTTAGTAGAGACGGGGTTTCTCCATGTTGGTCAGGCTGGTCTCGAACTCCCAATCTCAGGTGATCCGCCCGCCTAGGCCTCCTAAAGTGCTGGGAGTACAGGCATGAGCCACCGTGCCCGACCTACTAAGCTCTCATTTTTAAGGGGTCCTAAGCCTTCACTGATGGGGTTACCCTTGTTTTTCATTAACTTTTACTACCAAAAATGGCAGTACTAGTTTGAATCCTAGAGGACTCGCTGGGATCTCTATATATCCCTCTCTAAGCACATTGCATAGTTGCAGTCATATGCACCTGTATTTTATAAACCCAGCATCAGACAACAGAGGAGTGCCCCCCACCTTTTTTTTTTTTTTTGAGATGGAAGTCTCATTCTGTCGCCCAGGCTGGAGTGCTGTGGCGCGATCTCGGCTCACTGCAAGCTCCATCTCCCAGATTCACGCCATTCTCCTGCCTCAGCCTCTAGTTGGGACTACAGGTACCCGCCACCACACCCAGCTTTTGTGTGTGTGTATTTTTGGTAGAGACAGGGTTTCACCGTGTTAGCCAAGATGGTCTTAATCTCCTGACCTCGTGATCCACCCATCTTTGCCTCCCAAAGTGCTGGGATTACAGGCGTGAGCCACCACGCCCAGCCCACTTTTTTATTAGTTGGTTCAGGGCATCAGAATTCCAAATGGTAAATTTTTATTTCTGTGGAAGCATTACAGTTCCCCCGGTGGAGACACTCTGCTCTTAGATACTAAAATCACTAAACCAGTGTAAACCAAGTTCATGGATACAGAAAGAAAAATTTTGTGTGGTGATCATTAAATATAATAGTAGCAGATGCCACTTTGCCTCTACCCTTCTCATCCAGAACTCTAATACTCTTGAGTATGAGAGAAACTACAGAATGTATTAATCACTGTTTCAGAGAAAGTTGCAGGGTGGAACCCTAATCTTAGAAGGCACCACCTCCCACCTGGTGACATAAGTGGTCTTGAATCTTCCATTTTATTGTTCTGTAAGGTCTGAATACATAAAAGAGCATGGTATTTGGTGGCCACAGCGTCATCTCTTTTACTATTAAGTCTGTAGGACAGAAGTGGTGATGTGTGGAACACTGTGGTGATGAACGAGCATTCAGGACGTCCACGATGGTGCTGCTAGAAGCTTGGTGGACACTGAGTGTAAACCCATATCCAGAAAAAGTTTCTACTTTAGGGGAGGAAACTGCTCTTCCCTCTAGAATATATTGGGCCTAATTTAATTCAATTTAAAATTGATGTTGGTTTCAGTGCCACGCAACCGAAACTTTTCATGGAAGAGTTTCAGTTTATATTTGTTCTCCTGGTATAACTATTAAGAGTTATCCCTGTCCTCTCAAAAGTATCCAGATGAAGAGAAAAATTATATTTTCAGCCTCCATGCTGGAGACTCATATTGGTGTCATCTTTTGGCAATTAGGGCTCTAGCAGTTGTATTAGCCAGGTCATCTTTGGGCCCAGGAAGCTAATGTTGAGCTTTTACAGAACCTACATCTATATAACCATGCTTGATTAATGAGGATATATATACATATATATCCTTTTGAAAAAACACTCCAGAGTTAAGTGTAGGCCAATTTCAGTTTCCATTTCTATTCTAGTAGCCAATGGATCTCCTAAATCCTTATCTTCAATAGGAGACTCATTTTGGATGAACAACTGCAATAATTTGAGTTACTTTTTCCATTGTGTATGACAGACCATCAGACTCTTGCTATTCAACAGTATATATATAATATATATATATATATATACCTTCACATCCTTTATCCCTTTTTTCTTTCTTTCTTTTTTTTTTTTTTGAGATGGAGCGTCACTCTGTAGCCCAAGCTGGAGTGCAGTGGTGTGATCTTGTCTCACTGCAACCTCCGCTCCCGGGGCTTAAGCGATTCTCATGCCTCAGCTGAGACTACAGGTATGCACCACCACACCAGACTAATTTTTTTTTTTTTTGTATTTTAATAGAGATGCAGTTTCACCATGTTGCCCAGGGTGACCTCGAACTCCTGAGCTCAGGCAATCCACCTGCCTCAGCCTCCCAAAGTGCTGGGATTACAGGCGTGAGCCACCATGCCCGGTCCCTTTATCCCATTTCTATTTTGACTACCCCAGAATCTTATCATTTAAAATGTTGGCTATTAACTGCTCTGGTAGTAAATACTTTATTAACTAAGTTTTCATGCCAGAAACAGAACTTACTATACTTATTTAAAGCACTAAATAACGTTTGTGCTTACAAAGCCCTTGGAAGAGAAGTGTGACCAGCCTTTATGCTGGGAAAGAAAGGCTCCCAGAAACGAACTCATCAGAACTGCAATCTATGACACTGTTATGAGGTTGGAGCATCTGGAGGCTGCTTTTGAAGCAGATGAGTTGAAGAAGGCAGCACAATAACCAAAATTCAAGGATTGAAAGTCAGAATCAGAGAGCCTCGCCATATTGGAAACACACGTTTCTCTCCACCACTAGTGAAGCTGGTGGCCTCTATTGGAAATCTGAGTATGGCTACTTCCTTCTTGACCCCTGGGCATGAGAAACTGGATGTTGGAATACTCTTGCAGGAAAAAGGGGGCAAAGCAAAACCACACACAAGCAGAAAATGTGGTTCCAGAACCCTGTTCTGTAGCTACAAACAGCAAAGGAAGGCAGAATATGGCTTCCTTTTCATCTTTACCTTCCAAATCTCAAAAGATGATTCTAATTGTTGAAATGTAATTTTCATCTAGAACTCTTGCTGCCAAGAAATATAGGAGCATGAGTTTTTGTTTTTCGTGTTCTTCAGTGGAGGAACACACTAAGAGAGATAAGAATGGATGCTAAATGCCAAGAGATCATCTTCACACACAAAACAGATCATCAGCACGTGATCTCATATGTCACCCTGTGCTTGTGTATGTGAACCTCTTAATAGTGGTACCCATGACTAAAACAGAACACTTGTTATCTAGAAAGCACCCAAAATTTCTTCAGTTGAATTGACAGATTAAATGAAAATATTTACAAGTGGGAAATATTTATATCTATAAAAATGATGTTTTTATACAAGGAATTGTAATGGATGTGGTGGGGTAAGTTTTCTACTACATCATATGTAGGACAGATAAAGAAATCAGTAATGTTTTGCCAAGGAGATAGTTAATTCAGTGAAATGATGACATAATAACTTTTACATGCCTCAGTAATTTCCATGTGGAAGAGAGATTTTATATACCTGGCAGAAGTAGAAAAAGTTGAAGCAACGTATTAATGAAAATTTTAGAAAGCAGGCTTTTGGCTCAATTTGAGAAACAGATTTCGAACTTCTAGAAAATTCAGGAAATACTGCCTTGTGCTGCCAAATGTTTTGATTACTGGATAGTGTAGTGTGGGCCAGGAGGAATGCATTCTTGCTGTGTTTTTCTTGAGTAGACTGAACTACAGCAAAAGTTTCCCAAAATGTTTTAGGAAAATTGTCTCCTTGAAATGTTTCTAACTGTTGTTTAAAAAGACTCTGAGATCAAATACATTTATTCAATCCTGAATACCTTCTATCTTTAGTGCAGACTCCTCCCCAGAGATTTGTGCATTCTAATGAAAATTATGAATATCCAGAAGCATTAGTATTTATTTTTACTGCAGAAAACTTGTACAATAAAACCAAAACCAAATCAAACTAAACACCTTAAGAAAATGAGAAAACATTGAGGAAAATTTCCAGGACATTTGTCTGGGCAAAATTTTCCTGAGTGATATCCCACAAGCAAAGACAACCAAAGCAAAAATGGACAAATGGGATAAGATCAAGTTAAAAAAGTTTTTGCACAGCAAAGGAAACAACAAAGTGAAGAGACAACCCCAGAATAGAAGAAAATATTTTCAAACTACCCATATGACAAGTGACTAATACGCAAAATATATGAGGAGCTCCAACAACTGCATAGGAAAAAATCAAATAATCTGATCAAACAATGGGCAAAATATCTGAATAGACATTTCTCAAAAGAAGACATACAAATAGCAAATAGGCATATGAAAAGATGCTCAACATCATTGACCATCAAACAATTGCAAATAAAACTACAATGAGAAATCATCTTACCCCAGTTAAAATGACTCATACCCAAAAGACAGACAATAACAAATGCTGGTGAGGATGTAGAGAAAGGAGAACCCTTCTACGATGATGATGGGAATGTAAATTAGCACCAGCACTATGGAGAACAGTTTGGAGATTCCTCAAAAAAAGTAAAGATTGAGCTACCATATGATCCAGCCAACCCACTGCTGGGTATATACCCAAAGAAAGGAAATCAGTATTTCAAAGAAATATCTGCACTCTCATGTTTGTGGTAGCAGTGTTTACAAGAGCTAAGATTTGGAAGCAACCTAAGTGTCTATCAATAGATGAATGGATAAAGAAAATGTGGCACATATATACAAAGGAGTACTATTCAGGCATAAAAAATGAGATTCTATTATTGGCAACAATATGGATGGAACTGGAGATCATTATGTTAAGTAAAATAAGCCAGGCACAAAAAGAAGACAAATATCGCATGTTCTCACTTATTTGTGGGATCTGAAAATCAAAACAATTGAACTCATGGGCATAGAGTAGAAGGATGGTTACCAGAGGCTTTGAAGGGTAGTAGGGGGTTAGGGGGGAAGTGAGGTTGCTCAATGGGTACAAAAATTAGAAAGAGTAAGACCTACTACTTGATAGCACAACAGGGTGATTACAGTCAATAATAACTTAATTGTACATTTTAAAATAACTAAAAGAGTGTAAATGGATTGTTTGAAACACACAGAATAAATGTTGAGGTGATAGATAGCCCATTGTCCATGATGGGATTATTTCACATTTAATGCCTGTATCAAAGTGTCTCATGTATCCCATAAATATATACACCTACTATGTACTCACAAAAATTAAAATCTAAATACTTTTTTAAAAAGTATGAGAAATGTTTTAGGGGACCCCGAAAAACGTGGTTAGGCATCATAACATATTTAATTTTGTTTTTTTACCTCATACTATGATGTCTCCACTGTGGGGTGCACAGCATGTCAAAGAGGTAGTAAATGAGAGAGGGGAAGAAAAATGTGAGGGAAGGATAAGAAAGAAAGGGTGAGGAAAAGAAGAAGGAAAAGTAAAACAAGCAGGAAGAAAGTGAAATATAAAAGGGAAGAAGAAGAGAGGAATGATGGTTGGGATTTATGCACATAATTGGCTCTACGTTGTATCAATTCTTTTGTACTCCAAACCTTTTACTTTTCATTGTGGAATATAAAATACATCCCAGAAAAACGCCAAAAAAAAAAAGCATTCTGCAAATTTGCAGATTAAAAAGCTTCAAGTCCCTCGCAGCCTTTTTAAACGTATCTGCATTTGTTACAACGTCTTTGACATGATGAAAGATATTCCTACCCAACAATACTGTTTAGGTTCAACATGGAGGGTGAGTCTGGCCATGACCTTCCTAATCCCTAACAGCTGCAGTGCTGCCTGTTCTTAAGAAGCTGACAGGGTTAGGAGATTGCTGTCCTACAGGAATGATTTTTTTTTTTTTTTTTTTTTTGTACGATAGTCACAACCTAGAAGTTTTGAAAACAAGGCATTCAGGGTGATTCAGGAGAGTGGCACTCTAACAATGCACTTAAGAATAGGCTATACTGCAATATGATACACTTCATGGTTACTTAGCGAAGAAAATCAATCTGGAAGAAAAGCATGGTTGGTTAGGCAGTAATTTTTCCAGAAACCAATATAAGGAACACCACGAAGAATTAGAAACACTGACACTAAAAATCATTAGATTTCTGCACAGATGAGGGATTTGCATAAATCCCATTTGATGCCAAATAGGCAACAGTATTGATGCTGCTCTCTGAGGATAGAAGGATTCAGATAAATTATTTTGTGCATGTAAAACCAGGGGATCTTCTTGCAGTTGCTAAACACAGCTTTGAAAAACCATCAGATACAACCTTCATGAGCTAACAAAACTTAACCTGTATACCTAACCCTTGATGGTGCTTCTTGCCTTTCTTTAGTAAATGAGTAAAATCAGAAGTTGTTTAGATGGAAAACAAGCCTTGGATTTATGCACACACTGCCTTGGGGAGTTGTGCAAATACATTATTTCAAAGGTAAAGTTTCAATTATAAGCTTATTTTCTAATTGATGTCACTTTACTCTGCAGGGAAAGATGCTCATTAAGTGAAGTGTTTCACAGCCTGGCAGGAAATGTAGATATAAAGAATGTTCTTGCCTGTGCCTTCCTCTTTCTAACAGATACATCAAGTCATCTAATGTCACCAGCTCCTCATACATTATCGCTTTAATATCCTCAGCTTCCTTATTGTACCACAGGTAAACATCTGCAATGCTTGCATACTAACAGTCTATTTGAGATGCAATTACTATACTGGCAGTACTCCAGGTCACAAGATGGAAGTGTCTTAAGGAGCAAGAAGGAAGAAAGGTGGAAAGATTTTCCACATGATTATTTCACATTGAAGCTCCATCAATGTGTCTCGTGTTTTGGGATGCCAGTGAACTCAGGAGAAGCCACTCTTAAATGTTACAGAGGAAATAAGCCAAAACAGATCACCTCCGTATTTGATATTGGTCAGGTGTTGCCAATTATTTCTTTTTTAAAAGAATGCACTAAAAACTGTATTTTTAATTTCAACGGTTTTGAAAATGATGAATCAAAATGTCAAGTATCTAGAAAATTATTTTGTAAATTTGCATCCTTTAACTTTGCAGCATTTTCTGATTTCTCTGTCTTTCCCTCAATTTAAAGATAAGGAAACGGAAACTTTGAGAGCTAAATGTGTTTCTCAAAGTCACTTGGACAGATAAAGTATCTGTCTTGCATTCCACATTTTGTTATTGAAAGGAGGGTGGGTGAAAGAGAGACTTTTCTAAGGTTCAGGAAAAGTAAATAATGTAATGTGAAGATTAGATCAGAGTGGAGAGAGTTGGACACTAGCTAGAGTACAACAGAAAGGTACAGACTGGAAAAAAGAATTTCCAGAAAACCTTAGGAAAATAATGCACAGGACGTGGTCATGGATGGAAAATAATGCACAGGACGTGGGCACGGATGAGATGGGCAGCCAGTGAGGCTCATACATTTCAAAGTCATCTCATTTTTCAGGCTGGAAATAATTGCCTGGGTTCTCATAGACTTATCATTGGCCAAGAAAGGCTCATCTGGCTATTTCAGGATGGAATATGTTATAGGCCTAATTTGCCTCCACTTGAAACTCTATCTGTCAGCTGGAAAACTGGCTGCCCTTGCTTTTGCATTATATCAGTCCATCATGATCTGTATTTTGGTATAAATTGTAATTCTTGACTTTCACAATGCAATACTAAAGCTCTCCCTCCCACTCTTGAGACGAAACTTCATAAGGAGTTTTCAGTACAAACTTTAAAGCATTATTTATCTTCAAAATCCTGATTATTGGTTAAAGAGAAAGCTCTCTTTTACCCACTTGCCTGATTCCTCAATCTGTAAAACATGCTATTCTTGACTCAGTATCTATAAAACTACTGTGGAGCTTAATCTCCATGGGAAATTATTTCTCATTATAAGAGCTCAGTTTTCTGCCTACATAGTGAAAGTGGACAGAGAAAAGTAAGTAATGCCAACAATAGACCTAATTACAGCATTCCTAAGAAAAGAAAACATAGCTACATGATGGTGAGCTAAAGGATGTTAAATTGCCTTTCATAGGGCAACAATAAAGAAGTTTCTGAGGCTATAGATTTAAGCGACTCTTAGATTACTTTAAAGACAAACACAACCCTGTATTTATGATATTGTTATTTATTTTAAAAGAATAAACATTTGGCTAATAAAAATACATAGGATGGGTAGGGACAGGAAAATATCACCTAAATAGTGTGACCACATGGAGTTTCTGGCTAGAAGTCATGAACTTCAAATCTGACTTCACCACTCAGTAGCTGAAGTCTCTTCATATCTCTGAATCTCAATTTCCTATTCTGGAACATGGTAGTAATAATAATATTATTATTATTTGAGTATGCTCAAACCAAAGGTTTTCTTTGAATTACTAATTGAAATATGTATGCAAAATCAATGTATAAGCTGCTATTCAATATAAATACATATGTTAATTTTTAAAGTATTGCGAGCTGCCTTAAAAAAGGTTTGAAAAACTAACTTAAAGGAATGTACTTTTCTGATTACAGTTTTCTAAAAACATTTTCCAATAAAGCTGTATAACTAGAATCACTGATTCTTTTCTTTGCCAGAAAGTAACTTAAGGCTGCCAGTATGCAGTGTTGTTTCTTACTGACTTGTAAGCAGTTACTCAATATAATGCCTGTCACCAATTTCCATCCACTTTCTTACCTAAATGTTACTGCAACTCCTTCTTCAATTCCCTTCACAGATGAGCTACAAACTGAAGAATAAATTCTCCCAAGTAGTGTCAGCAATTAAGGCATGGAAGAGAATGCACCTGGACCCTAAGGGCGCAAACAAGTACACTAAAGAAGTGAAGAACTTACCATCCCAAAATGTGCGTAATTGGCATATTGATTATTTCAAGCTGAAAAAATTAGAGAAATTGTAGTTTCAGATAGGGTGAGCTCACTGTTCTTCCTACATGCAGCAAGCCATAAAGATTCCTCTGGGAGGGGTGCCCTCACCGTATTAGGGCAAGGAAACAGCCCTTATCACCAGAGACTGAGAACTGGGTGGCTGCAATGGATCCGAATAATTATACTTATCCAAATAACTCTTATCTTCCACTAGTTTTACACCCCACTTCCATATATCTCCTAGTCAACTCCCCTAGAAATTCACTGCCCCAGCCAGATTCTCTTTGTTCTGTCATTTCTTCTCAAATGTATTGTTCTTTGTCTAAAATGTACAAAAACATCTTGCTTTGGTCACTTCTTCAGGCCTTACTCTCTTATGAAGAGCATAATGTACATGTAAAACTAATGAAATCTAGGTATACTTTTGTCTTCTTAATATGTCTGGTGTCAATTTGCTTTCTAGATCCAGCCAAAGAGCCAAGTGGGGGTTGCAGATGACCTCCAGCTCCCCTGCCACACCCTTGGGGAAGGGAGTCGCCACTCAGCTTGTCACCTGCAGGAGTCCTCAGAGCCCCAGGTTTTCAAGTCTTCCTTATTCCTGACCTCATCAACAGGGCTTGATCATTTCATACCTTAAATCTCCTATAACTACACCATTCTTCTCCGTCTCCTTGCTGATATTTAGCCCTCATCACTTTTCTCCTGGATTACTTCTTCAGTGTTCCTGCCTCCAACCTGGCCACTTATCAAACCATCCTTCTCCATGTTGAGTCTGTCATAACACATCAAGCTGATTAAGTCACTCCCTTTTTAAAAATGTTTGCATTTTACCCCTTCCTTCTCAGAATAAACTCTAAACTCCTTACCACAGACACAAGGCCTCTGGGGACCTGCTGCCACCTGTTCACCTCCCCACACTCACACTCCCTACTCTGCACCTCAGTTGCTCCAACCACATCAAGGCTCTCCCATTCTTGTTCTTCTTCTTTTGTTTTTTGTTTGTTTGTTTGTTTTTCTTTTTCTTTTTTTTTCTGAGACAGAGTTTTGTTTTGTTGCCCAGGCTGGGGTGCAGTGGCATGATCTCCGCTCACTGCAACCTCTGCCTCCCAGGTTCAAGCAATTCTCATGCCTCAGCCTCCTGAGTAGCTGGGATTACAGGTACTGGCCACCATGCCTGGCTCATTTTTTGTATTTTAATACGGACAGGGTTTTACCATGTTGCACAGGCTGTTCTCAAACTCCTGAGCTCAGGCAATCTGCTCCTCTCAGCCTCCCAAAGTGCTGGGATTACAGGCGTGAGCCACCGCGCCTGGCAGCCTCTCATCTTCTTAACATGAAGGTCTCTCCTACTCATTATGTTTTTAAATTTTCTTAACAGTTCATTAAAATATGACTCACATACTAGAAAGTTAACAAGTCAATTGATTTTGGTATATTCATGAACTATGCAACCATCACTGCAGTTGGGGACATTTAGGACATTTTGTTTATCAGCATCAACCGCAGGCAGGAATTAGGTCATTTCTATCTTTTGGCTATATAAATAATGCTGCTATAAACATTCATGTTTCAGCTTTTGTGTGAATATACGTTTCCATTCTTCTTATGTATGTATCAAAGAGTAGGGTTTTTGGATCGTATGGTAACTCTATGTTTAATCCTTCGAGGAATGTCCAAACTGTTTTACCAGGTGGATGTTTCATTTCAAATTCTGCCAACAGTGTATAAGGGTTCCACTTTCTCAATATCTTTTCTGATACTTACTATCTGTCATTTGTGTTCTGGCCATCCTAGTGGGTGTGATGTAGTACCTAGCTGTGGTTTTTTGATTTGCATTTTCCTGATGACTAATGATGCCAGGCACCTCTTCATGTGATTATCAGCTATTTGTAGATCTTGCTGGGAGAAAGATCTATTCAGATCCTTTGCCATTTTTTAGTTTGTGTTATTTGTCTTCTTCTTATTGAGTTGTAAGAGTTTTTTTATATATTACTCTAGAAACAATTTGCTTACCAGACATATGATATGCAAGCATTTTCTCACAATCTGTAGTAAGTCTATTCATTTTATTAATGATGCCCTTTGATGCCCAAAATGTTTAATTTTGATGAAATTAAATTTATCTAGATTTTTGGTGGGGTTTTTTTGGAGTTATACTTAAGAGTATTTTGCCAAACCTAGGATCATGAAAATGCAGCTCATTTTTTGTTCTGAGTTAATAGTTATAGCCTTTAATTCATTTTCAGTTATTTTTGCATATGGTGCAAGATAAGCATCCAAGTTCATTCTTTTGGATGTTTATATCCAATTATCCCTGCAACGTATATTAAAAAAAAGTTTTCCCATTCGATGGTCTTGGCAAGCTTTCAAAAAGTCAGCTGACTACTTGGTTTTATTTCTGGGGTCTCAGTTCTGTTCCATTGATCTGTATGTCTATTCTTGTGCCAATGCCTTGTTTGGTTTGGTTTTGTAATGAGATATGAGACTGGGAATTGCACACTCTCCTACTTGGTTCTTCTGTGTCAGTATTCCTTGGTGATTCCATATCTCCTGCGATTCCATTTATTTTACAACCAGTTTTCAATTTCCACAAAAGTCAGCTAGTTTTCTGACAGGTATTGCATTAAATCTGTGCGTCAATTTGGGAAATATTGCCATCTTCAAATTGTTAAGTCTTCTGATCCATAAACACAAGACAATTTTCCATTTATTTAGACCTTTAATATTGTTCAGGAATTTTTTGTAGTTTTCAGGGTACCAATTTGTATCTCACGATTAAACTTATTTTTAAGTATTTTTTTGTTATTCTACTGTAAATTAAATTTTTTCTTAATTTTAAGAATGTTTATTGTATCACATAGAAATATAATTAATTATTTTTATTGACCTTGTGGTCTTCAACCTTGCAGAATTTGTTTATTAGTTCAGATTATTTTTGAGTGGACTCCATATCCAAGGTCATGGTCATCTGAAAATAGAGATAATTTTAATTATTTCCAATATAGAAAAATTTCTTTCTTTTTCTTGCCTAATTCTCTGGAGAAACCAACATAATAAAATGTTGAATAAAAGTGGCTAGAATGAACATCTTTGTCATTTTAAACTTAGAAGAAAAATATTCCATCTTTCATCGTTAAGTATAATGTTAGCAGCAGGATTTTCACAGATACCCTTTATCAGGTTGAAGATGTTTCCTTCTATTCCTAATTAGCTCAATACTTTTGTCATAAAATTGTGTTAGGTTTTGTCAAATCTTTTTTCTGCAATTAAAGAAGTCAAGTGATTTTTGTTTGTTATTCTATTGTGCATTGCATTAATTTTCAGATGTTAGAAATTAGAATAAGATTTTTCTGAGATTTTTTATACACAGATTTGTTTCAATAAATACATTGGACATTTTTGGAATTTTGTGACAATTTACAAAGACCTGCTCTTGAACCATGTAGCCTAGAAATTTCAAAAGAAAAAGAAAAATTTAGATATGTCATGAATGCATAAAATATATGTAGATATTAGCCTATTTTATGATTTACTACTTTAAAATATACACAAATCTATTATAAAATGTTAACATTTATTAAGACTTTTGCACACAAATGCTTACAGATAAGACATAATGCCATTCGCAGTCAAGAGAGATGTAAACAAATGTAAATATGCAGTATTAAATCATTACTGCATACTATGAACATACTGTACCACTGTAATCATTTCTTAGCCACTTCCTGTTGATATCGTGGTAAGCTCGAGTGTTGTATCTGCTTAAAACACCTTGCGACTCTAATCATCTCTGTGTGAGCAGTTCATTTTTTCTAGGAAATTGCACATCAAAGTAAAAAGTGATCTTTCCTGGTTGTCCAGTATTTTTCATTATGTTTAGTGCAATAGTATAAACCTTAACACCATGGGACCCATACAAAGTGTCACTAGTGATACTGGAAGTGCTTCCAAGAAGGAGAGAAAAGTCATGGCATTCAAATAAAAAGTTCAACTGTTTGATGTGTACTGTAGATCGAGGTCTGTAGCTGTAACTACCTGCCATTTCAGACAGACAACTTGTCTAGTAAACAGACTACATAAACTTACACTATTGATAAATACAGTAGAATACTGTAAGTGTATTCTCTCTTCCTTATGAGTTCTTAATGACATTTTCCTTTATCTCACTTACTTCATTGTAAGAAATACGGTATATAATACATATAACATACAAAATATGTGTTAATTGACTGTTATTTGTAAGCTTCTGATTAGCAATAGGCTACTAGTGGTTAGGTTTTGGGGGTGTCAAATGTTATTTGTGAATTTTCAACTGCACAGTGAATCAGCACCCCTAGTCCTTACATTATTCAAGAGTCAATTGTATTCTGTTGTGGACTTTTGCATCCATATTTATAAAAAATATATACTCTATAGTGTTTGTATCTTGTCAGAGTTTTTGTCTCATGGTACTACCGGCCTCAGAATGAGTTAGGAAGTGTTCTCTTCCTCTTTTTTCCAGGAGAAGGAGTTGGTAGATTGGTGCTACTTCTTGCTTAATCACTTGGCATGGAATTCACTGATGAGGCTGTCCAGAAATGGGCTTTCCCTGTGAAAAGCCTATATGGGTAGTTTCTTTTTTTCTAATTACTAATTCAATCTCTATTTGTTATACATCTGTTCATATTGTCTATCTCTTCTTGACTCATACAATTAATCATAGTATTCCTTTATAATTCTTTTTATTTATGTAAGGTTAGCAGTAATGCATTCTGTTTTATTTCTGATCCTAGTAATTTTAAACTTCCCTCTTTTGTTTTTGGTTCATGCAGCTAAAAATTTGTAAATTTCATTGATCTTTTCAAAATGTCCACTTTGTTTTCATTGATTTTTCTCAGCTAGTTATTCTGTTCTCCATTTCATTAATTTCCACTTTAATACTTATACTTCTTTTTATTCTGTTTTAGATTTAGTTTTCTCTTATTTGTTCAGGGTCTTAGCTAAAAAGTTAGGTTGTTGATTTAAGTTTTTCTCCTTTCTTAATTAGGCATTTAAGTATAATTTTTTTTCTTTAAGCACTGCCTTAGCAGGACCACATAAGTTTTGGTATGGCTTGATATGTGTGTCTTCATTTTTACTTACCTCAAAGTATTTTCTAATTTCCCTTTTGATTTCCTCTCTGGACCATTGGTTGCTTAGAGTATACTTTTAATTTCCACATATTTGTGAGTTTCCCATATTTTGCTGTCATTGATTTCCTATTATATTTATTTGTAAGCATTGGTTTCTTAGAGTATACTTTTAATTTCCGCATATTTGTGAGTTTCCCATTTTTTGCAGTTATTGATTTCCTATTATATTTATTTTTAGTTGGAGAAGATAGTTAACATTATTTTTATCATTTTAAGCTTACTGAGATTTATTTTATAACCTAAATATAATATGGCCTTCCCTGAAGAATGTTGCATGTGCACTTGATAAGAATGCATATTCTGGGATTATTTGGTGGAGGGTTCTCTAGATGTCTATTAGGTTTAGTTGGTTTTAAACAGTAAGTTAGTAAGTTTAGTTGGTTTTAAACGGTATTGTTTAAATCTTTAATTTCTCCATTATCTTCCTATAATTTGATTCATTATTTAAAGTGGGATACTGAACTCTCCAACTATTAATTTTTTAATTGTTTATTTCTCCCTTCATTTTTGTCAAATTTTCCTTCATGCATTTTGGAGTTCTTTTGTTACGTGCACATGTAATGACAGTTGTTATCATTTTCTGTGGATTGTTACTTCCTTAGCTGACACACTACAGGATAAGATAAAAGTATAACCATGTAGTACAGAGTTGACTCAATCAAAGTAAAGTGCACGCATTGTGTTCACAGTGTTCTGTGTACACCTCCAACACAAAACCCTTTATTTATAGCTGTTTGTATACTTTTCACGCCTACTAGAATATGCACCCTTTGAAACAAGGCTATGTGATTCATTGTAAGTCTAGTGACTGCCATAGTTCATGGCATTTTAGATGAAAATAGTATTCAATGAATGAATGAATGGGTTTTGAAAATACTTACTGTGATGTAAAGAGAGAATGCATAATCCCAGCACTTTGGGAGGCCAAGGCGGGCAGATCACGAGGTCAGGAGATCGAGACCATCTTGGCTAACATGGTGAAACCCCGTTTCTGCTAAAAAAAAAAAAAATACAAAAAAATTAGCCAGGCATGGTGGCGGGCACCTGTAGTCCCAGGTACTCGTGAGGCTGAGGCAGGAGAATTGTGTGAAGCCGGGAGGCGGAGCTTGCAGTGAGCCGAGATCGCGCCACTGCACTCCAGCCTGGGCGACAGATGGTGCTGGGAAAACTGGCTAGGCATACCTAGAAAGCTGAAACTGGATCCCTTCCTTACACCTTATACAAAAATTAATTCAAGATGGATTAAAGACTTAAATGTTAGACCTAAAACCATAAAAACCCTAGAAGAAAACCTAGGCAATACCATTCAGGACATAGGCATGGGCAAGGACTTCATGTCTAAAATACCAAAAGCAATGGCAACAAAAGCCAAAATTGACAAATCGGATCTGATTAAACTAAAGAGCTTCTGCACAGCAAAAGAAACTACCATCAGAGTGAACAGGCAACCTACAGAATGGGAGAAAATTTTTGCAACCTATTCATCTGACAAAGGGCTAATATCCAGAATCTACAATGAACTCAAACAAATTTACAAGAAAAAAACAAACAACCCCATCACAAAGTGGGCAAAGGATATGAACAGACACTTCTCAAAAGAAGACATTTATGCAGCCAAAAAACACATGAAAAAATGCTCGCCATCACTGGCCATCAGAGAAATGCGAATCAAAACCACAATGAGATGCCATCTCACACCAGTTAGAATGGCGATCATTAAAAAGTCAGGAAACAACAGGTGCTGGAGAGGATGTGGAGAAATAGGAACACTTTTACACTGTTGGTGGGACTGTAAACTAGTTCAACCATTGTGGAAGTCAGTGTGGCTATTCCTCAGGGATCTAGAACTAGAAATACCATTTGACCCAGCCATCCCATTACTGGGTATATACCCAAAGGATTATAAATCATGCTGCTATAAAGACACATGCACATGTATGTTTATAGTGGCACTATTCACAATAGCAAAGACTTGGAACCAACCTAAATGTCCAACAATGATAGACTGGATTAAGAAAATGTGGCACATACACACCATGGAATACTATGCAGCCATAAAAAATGATGAGTTTATGTCCTTTGTACGGACGTGGATAAAGCTGGAAACCATCATTCTCAGCAAACTATCGCAAGGACAAAAAACCAAACACCGCATGTTCTCACTCATAGGTAGGAACTGAACAATGAGAACACATGGACACAGGAAGGGGAACATCACACACCAGGGACTGTTGTGGGGTAGGGGGAGGGGGGAGGGATAGCATTAGGAGATATACCTAACGCTAAGTGACGAGTTAATAGGTGCAGCCCACCAACATGGCACATGCATACATATGTAACGAATCTGCGTGTTGTGCACATGTACCCTAAAACTTAAAGTATAACAATAATAAAAAAAAAGAGAGAGAGAATGCATGGCATGGCACGTAAGGACAATTATAATTCAAACTTCTCACTTCTGTCTTTAAGGAGAAAGGTCAACGGTTACTAGCACACAGGTTTTTAACTACCTCTCTAGCATTGTTCACTTGAGAAAATCACTGAACTTCACAGAACCTCAGTTTCTTTATTAGTCAATGCACTTCCTATCTCTCAAAACACTTTATGGAAAAGAAAAAAGACAAAGAATGTAAAAATATTGCCAAATGTTAAGGTGTGAAATGGGGATGTCTGTTGAAGGGGAGGCTGAGATAAACCTTTGGCTTTGCAATTTACAATCTTCAAAACCTTGCGTAAGTTACTTATGAGGTTTGTTTCTCTGTCTGTAAAATAGGATAACAAGAGTGACCTTTAAAGATTGTTTTATATAGCATACGCAGGGTGCTCTCTGCAGTACGTGACTTACTGAAGATACCACTTACATGTGAGGTATCATTATTACTGCAATTGCTATAAATACATGATATTTCTTAGATGTCATGGAATTCTAAGGCAGTGGAGCACATTATTGTTATGAAGAGAAAACTTCACTCACGAATTCGGCCAAAAAAAAGACATAAAGATGTTATTTCTATAAAAAGCAAAAGGACAAAAGTGGCATTCATGCCTGTTTCCTAAATAAAAAATGTTACGTGCGTGAATAGAGAAAGTATTACAATAAGAAGTTTAAAATAATTTTTAAAAATAGAATAGAGAAAATTGTTTAAAAAGCATGCATTTGCAAAGACATGTCAGCGATTATGATATCACTTACTAAAAGTAAAGGAGTTCTCCCACCAAGTAAGCGTAGAAAAAACTTCACCAAATACTCCTGATTTCTTTTGGATAATCCTGGTAAAGTGCTATGAAGATAAAGTAACTTTCTGTGAGATAACTTAGTATCTTAAAAATATTAAGAATATTTATATCTTGTCTCATTTGAAGATGACTATGAAAGCCATGGTTGTTGCTTGCTACCAAAGCAACCTTTTTTGAACACATGAGTTGACAGCATGCACTGTTAGTTTAATCAGAAAATCATTTCGGGCACCTTAGTGTCCATAAAAATGAGCATTATTTTTTCTCTCCTACCTTATCCATCCCCTTGAAGCTTCTATACAAATGTTTTCTAGCAGTTTCCACTCCCTCCACCACCCAAAACTCTGTAGGAGAGACAGGACTCATTTATGCACCAAAAATGAAATGAAATGTGATGACTTGTCCCCTGAAACTGTACTGTACATAGACATATTTGGCATGACCCAAATAGAGGCATAAAAAAATGTTAAATCTCTCTCATCCTCAAATACCTCCCAAGAAGGAATTATGTGACTGGCTTATAAGAACCAATGCATAAGAAATTTCCTTAAATTAGACTGTACTTTTTAAGGAGTACTTTTTAAGGATTTTGAAATGTCAAAATCCAGTGTCTTCAGGGTGGTCTTTCTTAGCTGGCATCCACAAGAGGCAGCTGAGTTGTTAGAAGGGCACTGAGTCTGGAGTGGGGCTGCCTGGGTATGAGTTCCAGCTTGCTGCTTACAGTCATGAGAATTTAGACAAAGAATTTAGAGCCTTTGTCTCTCAGTTTCTTCTTCTGTTAAATAAGTTAATAAAAGCACCAACTTTTTACTTTCTGGTTATCATAAGAATTAAACCAGTTAATACATGTGAGAGACTTAGAATATTACCCGACGTATCATAAGTGATATATAATTAATTGTTCAGTAAAATCAGTGAAGGACATACAGACAGTTTTGAACAAATATTATTTTAAAAAATACCAGACACAACTATTAAATAACCATTTTTGAACAATTCATTAACTCAACTATTTATTGAATATCATTAATCATGTCAGCAATTAATTATATTAATCATAAACATATTTATTATCACCCCTTAAAAGGAGACACAGATTCTACCCTTGAGAGATTTACAGACAAAAGTTGAAGGAACCTCCATGAGAACTTCAAATTTAGAAGTGCAAAATTGTATGTAACTGATCTACTCATGCCAATTTATAAAGATCTTTTTACAGTGATCCTTCGATCAAAGAAGTGAAAGAATTTATGTCCTTTTGAATTTCATTACAAGACCACATATTTTCATTTAAATAGAAATGTGCTTTTCATAATACACCTCGGTACCTCATCTGCTGTCACCTACTAATATATTTCTTTATTCTATATGACTATTTTTTCTGCCAATATAAAAAAATAGGTATTATATCATATATCATATAATATATGGGATAACATATAATTTATATATGACATATTAACATGTCATGTTTTCATATGCCAACATGAAAAATCTGAGCTCTATAAATTATTTTCTGCCTAAGGAATATCTATTACACATGGCATAAACTTCAGGTACAGCCCACTGAGCATGGACATTTCCGGCTACTTTCTTGTGTAGTTGAAGAAACACAATGTGTCTTTGCTCCCTGAGAGAAGCCCAATTGCCATCCGGAAAGTGCACTCTTAAGGGGGCTTCCATGCACGTAAATGAGTGTGGTAGACTATGCAAATCCAGGGAGTGCCACACACGTAAATAGCAGCCCTCTTTTCCACAGCAGCAAAACCCATCCATGGTAGAATCGAGACAAAGGCCAAAATGGGTACGGGGGCCTGAATGGGACTCTAGACTCAGTAGTCAGCACAGGCAATTATTTCTCCTGTACACATAGGTGGCATGAACACACAAGCAGAATTTAAACCACACACACACAAACACACACACACAAATTATTACTGATTCCAGTAGTTTTGAAGTAACAGGGATTCAAACTACTAACAATTGATATTAGTTATTGAGCAGCTACAAGAATGAGATACCAAACTAAGTGCTTCATTTATGTCATTCACTACTGTAACTGTATTAACATCTACTCTATTACACGTAAGGACACTAAGAGTCAGAAAGTTAACAGACTCTCCAGAGCTCATGCATAAGCAACAGGCTTAGGTGATAAGCTCTGGGCCTGCTGAAGCCAGTGCCTACAATCCGAAATGCTATGCTGCTCCTCAGCAAAAGGGGATTATCAATCTCCACTTGACTGTCACTCCCCTCCTTGTTCTTCAGTTTTGCATGTGCTTCATGAAGCTTGACCTGCATTTTGGGTGTCTTAAGTGGCAATCATGAGCCATATTTTTTTCATGCTATTTCAAAATATAGCACAATCTTCAATATATATTAATACTCAGACATATACATCCAATTACCAAGTGTAGGGATGTTAGAGACAAAACCTAGAAGACTCAGACATAAAAGAAAGTGAGAAACAGGAATGAAAGGGAAGGTATAATGGTGCTAAATGAGAGAGAAGATGTATTTATGACAACAGACAACATACCAAAGGGCTTTTTTTTTTTTTTTACTATACTTACACATAGCATTTTTGCAAGGAATAAATCACTAGGAAATGCTCTAAGATAAATATTTTGAGCTGACATTTAACTGCCCAATACCTAACCAAGCTTGACAGGATACATTATTTTCCATTTGCAGTTTTATGAGACTTCATATTCCTCTGGTAAAGTGATGGGAAATGGGAAGACATGAAAGCATTGTTTTTTCACTTTTTTCCCATTTGAAATGCTCTTTGAGTGATGCTGCAAGTTCAAATTTCTGTGGTTTGTATCTAACTCTTTTTTACCCTCTTTGACAGTGTCTTTTACTGAATTATATCTGAACATCAACCTTTCCTGAAATGTCTGTTGTATATTGTAAAAACCCTCACAGTTTATCACATAAGAGAGGCCTATGAAAACAACCATGAAGACTTAGCAAACATGCTGTCTGCTGCCAATTTACAAGGATGTAATTAGGAAGATTAGGTAACCTGCCCAAGCTCACACACTCGGTAAAGCACAGTGCTGGCAGGGCTGTCTGACACTGGCATTTATGCTCCTGGTTGTGAGACACTAGGCAGTGTCTCTAGTGATCCATTTCTGTATTTCAAATATGCTGGAAAAATATTGCTCATTCAAAAATATATCTTGTGCCAACTTCCCACTTACTAATCTCAATATGGAAGTGTGTCTTGCCTTCTCTTGATTCCAGTGAAAAGATAATTCTAGTGTAACCATATTGACCATTGCACCTACTGTGCTGATTAGACAATGAAGTATTCATATTTTGGCACACAATCCAGAGAGGAATAATCCTTCTTGATCCCCCTGTCTACCTATTCTGAGTTCCATTTGGTGTCCTTTGCCTTTCTTGCCAATTGTGGCTACTGGGAAAGATTATCATAGCAGCAAGACACTACAATTGCTGTACCCAAGCCAACTGACCAATTTGACATTAATTCTTTCATTCAACAAATATTTGTTGAGTGCCTATTAAGTACCTATTGTGGATACAGAAGGAAACAAGAAATGAAATGTCGCACATTTTATGGCAATAAATAAAGCAGGTATATAATATTAACAAAGAAAATAATTACATAAGCAAATAAAAACAAATTTTTGTTACTGGAAATGTGTAGAGATTGGAAATACAATGATGGATAGTGGCAGATGAGGCAGCTATTTCAGACAGGGTTCACAGAAGACCTCCTGAGCATTAAGGTTTAAGCTGAGACCAGAACATACATCTTGGGAAAGATATTGCCCAACAGAGGAGACATCTAGGGCTTCCTCTGGACATCTAGTGCTTGCATTAACTTGGTGTCCCTGGGCTAGTTTTAACCTTTCTATGATTCCATCTCCTCATCTGTAACACAGATGCCTAGTGTTGTTGTGAGGAGACAATTATTTAATGTATATAATAGAGTAGCATCTATCACAGAAAGGGAGCATTAAAATTAACTACTGCTGTCTCTAGCAATTATAATTATGACTTTTCTCTTCCAGTTCAAGTTTCCCTCCAAGAGATAAGGACACCATGTTGAACTGGTAAGAAATGTTGATTTACGAACACATAGTTTATTTGCATAAACTATAAATACAAGAGTGAGGAAGACAACGTATCTCCATTATTCAGAAAGTTCCAGCACTCAAGGCTTCAAAACTAAACTGTTTAATTAATATACATATGTCTGTTCTCTTTCAGTATCATCATTTACCACAGGTAAACCTTTCTCCAACTTCTCCTCAGGTCACTTTTTCCCTAATTATAGCCTACTGCATTGCTATGTGCATTTCCTCATTCTAACACTGCATAATGAGGTAGAAGCCCCATATTGTGGCAAGTTGGGGCTCTCTTAAATTTACTGACTTAGTAGACTATACCTTAATCATATGGGATATTTCTAACCTTGCAAAATTTATATAATTACACTTTCTTTTTTTTGAGACGGAGTCTTGCTCTGTTGCCCAGGGTGGAGTGTAGTAGTGTGATCTTGGCTTACTGCAACCTCTGCCTCCTGGTTCAAGCGATTCTCCTGCCTCAGCCTCCCAAGTATCTGGGATTACAGGCATGTGCCACCAGGCCCGGCTAATTTTTGTACTTTTAGTGGAGACGAGGTTTCACTATGTTGGCCAGGCTGGTCTCGAACTCCTGACCTCAGGTGATCTGCCCACCTTGGCCTCCCAAAGTGCTGGGATTACACACATGAGCCACCACGCCCAGCCATAATTACACTTTAAAACCCTCTAACAAAACACTTAATATGTTTACTTCTGATCTTAAAATATCTTCTCCAATGCAACACATTTCTGTTCTCTTCAGTGTTATAAAGTACTCTCCATTCTGTTGTTTCTTATTCCAATTTTCTTAACTTCTTATAAAAAAAAGAAGCCTTCCCCTTCAATTTCCCACTTCTTTTCTCCGCATCAATACATTTCTATCAGGCATCATTTAGACAGTATTTCTTTACTGATGTTATTTACCTGGTTATAGACAGTCTTAAGTTCAAGAGTTCTAGAGTACCACTGTCATTTAGGATTTTCCTAGTTCATATACCTAAATAAGACAATTTGAGATGATTTTTTAAATTTAAAAATAATGAAATAAATTATCAATAATTTAATCCACATATAATTATAATATTATATTAAACTAATTAAACAGTAACCTAATTGTAGATTATGTAAAATGAAATTCTCTTGCTAGTAAACTGGTAATGGCTTCTGGCCAACTATCTGCCAAACTCAAGTAGAATTTGCCTGATTGAACATTATTAAATGAATACCTATAAGGGCATGGTGCAAACATAATGATCATAAAATAAATCTGTGCTTGCACATCCATGCTAGGACAGAGTAGTTAGTAGGAAACCACCACTCTTATGAAGCACACACAGGACAGCCAGTGAAGTATGACATCATCTGTTCAAAATCAATAGAGAGCTGCTGAGACAGAGGAAGCTGGAGAGAGGAAACAAACTTCAAGAGGAGATCTGACTTGTGCAGCCACTTTTATCCTGAGTTTGTGCAACATAATTTCTAGAAGCCTTGAGAGAAAAAACTATGTAGTTAGAAAGAACAAAGAATGGAGACCTTGAGGAAATATAAGACTCCTAGTTAAAACTATAGAGGGACAATGGAAATAAGAGGCAGACTTGGTCTCATCAAACATACAGACCAGCCTTGACTGCACACAGTCCCCGAGTGGACTAAAGTGACCGCATCCTCCTTTATCAGACTCACCTAGAGAAAAGCAAACTCTCTCTAAAGAAAGATAACATTTGAAAGTTTTTGTATGTAATGCCCAGCATGCAATTAAAACTTACTCATTATGCAGAAGAATGAAAACAGACCCCTATCTCTCACCATACCAACTCAAAATCAACTCAAAATGGATTAAAAGCTAACATGTAAGGCCTGAAACTATACAACTGCTAGAAGAAAACATGGGAAAATAGCTTAGACATTGGTCTGGGCAAAAAAATTATGGCTAATTTTTCAAAAGGCAACCAAATAGGCAACCTAAAAAAATAGGCAAATGGGACTATATTACATTTAAAAAGCTTCTGCACAGCAAAGGAAACCATCAACAGAGTGAAGAAACAATCTATGAAATGGGAGAAAATATTTGTAAACTATTCATCCAACAAGGAAGTAATATACAAAATATACAAGGAACTCAAACAACTCAACTGCAAGAAAACAAATAATCCCATTACGAAGTGGGCAAAGGACATGCTTAGACATTTCTCAAAAGAAGGCATACAAATGGTCAACAGATATATGAGAAAATACTCAACATCAACAACTATCAGGGGACTGGACATCAAAACCTCAAGAAGATATCTTCTTACCCAATTAGCATGGTTTTTATCAAAAAGACAAAAAAAATGCTGGAAAGAATACAGAGAAAAAGGAACTATTTACACACCGTTGGTGGGAATGTAAATTATCACAGTCATTTTTAATGGATATTTCTAAAAGAAAAAAAGCCTAAAAATAGAACGACTATACAATCCAGCAATCCCACTAATGGGTATCTAAACATCTATGTTTATTGCAGCACTGTTCACAATAGCCAAGATACGGAATCAAGCTAAGTGTCCATCAATGAATGAATGAAAAAAGGCAATGTGGTAGATATACACAATAGAATACTATTCACTTTTAAAAAAGAATGAAATCCTGTCATTTGCAGCAACATAGACTGAACTGGAAATCATTATGTTAAGTGAAATAATCCAGTCACTGAAAGACAGACAGACACATGTTCTTCTCATGTCATCACAGAAAGACACATGTACTTATTCAAATGTGTAGCTAAAAAAGTTGATCTCATGGAAATGTGTGGCTAAAAAAGTTGATCTCATGATGGATATTGGAGGCTGGAAATGGAGGATGAGGAATGAAGTGAGGCTGGTTAATGTAAAAACATTCTGTTAGATAGAAGGGAGAAGTTTTAGTGTTAGCTCAATAGGGTGACTACCATTAATAATAATTTATTGTATAATTCAAAATAGCTAAAAGAGAAGATTTGAAATGTTTTCAACACAAAGAAATAAGTGTTTAAGGTGATCTATATCCTAATTACACTGATTTGATCACTACACATTGTATGCATGTATTAAAATACCACACATACCTATAAATATATATAATTATTACATATCAATTAAAAAGAAAAAATACAGCACCATTACAAGCAACGATTTTCCCCTAAGGGGGAAAAGAGCGCACTAATTATACAAAAAGGCAGAAGGACAGAATGAAAACAAAAGAAAAAAGAGATAATAAAAATAAGCCTCTGTTTGATCCAACTATCAATGTGAACTACCAATGGCCTTTAAATAGTATCAGAAGCAAACTTTACAAATAGAGGAAAATCTTTAAACAATAAATTAAAAGATGCACATTTTCATCAGTTAAGTAGAATTTATTTTTAAGTTGAAATTCTAAAATCTAAAAAATATAATAATATTTGAAGATAAGAAATAACTAAAGTGTTTTTACAGCAGATTAGACACGCAGAAAACAGGATTTGAGAATCAGAAGATGGTTCATTAGAAATGATGAATTGAGACACAGAGAAAAACACAATAAATGATGCAAAAAGAATATTAGAGATATATAGGACACAGCTAAAAGTGTAATATAGGTTTATTGTGAGTCCCAGAAGGAAAGGAGAGGATGACTATTAGGTTTTGAATGTTCAACTTTATTAATTTCGTTCTGAATGCTCAAACAAGATATCTGCATGAGAGAAGTAGTTAGTATTATGTTATGTAATACGTGCATGCCTTTCTTCACACAGGTCCTTACCTTGGGTAAGTGCCGTAGCCAGATGTGAAAAACACATTCCTTTACAGAGACAACAATAAGACTGGCAGCTGATTTCTCAGTTGATGAGCCAGCAGACAACATAATGATATCCTAAAACTTGTCAGGGAATATCTCATCTGGGAAATAGATGTCTTATAAAAATATCCTGCACAATGAATGTGAAAAAAATGTATTTTTAGACAAACAAAATTAAGAAAACTAAATTTGACCTTAAATAACTATCAAGGAGAATATTTTATGCATATGGAATATAACTCCAGGTTAAAAGAAGAAATTTCAGAAGTTAAGGATGAGGAATATAATGGGTAAATGTGTGAGTAAATTTAAATAAAAATTAACTAAATATTTACTTATAAGGCAATAATAGCAATCTTTATGAGACTTAAAATTATGCCAAATTAGTGTTTTTTTCTTCTCTTCAGTTGACAAATAATAATTGTATGTATTTATGTTATACTACATGATGTTTTGCAACATATATGTACCTTATGGAATGACTGAATAGAAGTAATTAACATATGCATTACCTCACATATTTACTGGGCTGGATCATAGCTCACAGCAGCCTTGACCTCCTGGGCTCAAAAGATCCTCCCACCTCAACCTCCTGAGGAGCTTGAATTACAGGTGCAAGCCACTGCATCTGGCTCCCTAACAATGTGTGCGTGTGTGTGTGTGTGTGTGTGTGTGTGTGTGTGGTGACAACACTTAAAATCTATTCTCTTAGCAATTTTCAAGCTTAAAATATATTGTTACTATGGCCACTTTGTTGTACAATAGATCTCTTGTATTTATTGCTCCTGTGTAACTGAAATTTTGTATCTTTAACCAACATCTTCCCAATCCCCACCTCACCTTGTAGCTCCTGGTAACCACCACTCTACTCTCTGCCTCTGTGAGTTTGACTTCTTACATTCCACACATAAGTGAGATTATAGTGTGTGTATTTCTGTAACTGGCTCATTTCACTTAGCAGAATGTCATACAGGTTTATTTATCTTGTTGCAAATGATGGGATATCCTTTTTTTGTAAGGGTTCCATTGTGTACATGTAGCACATTTTCTTAATCCATACATTTGCTGATGGACCCATAGGTTGATTCCATATTTTGTCTATTGTGAATAATGCTGCAATAAACATGTGAGTGCAAATATCTTTCTGATGTTCTGTTTTTGTTTTTCTGGGGGGTATACAACCAAAAGTGCGATTGCTGGGTCATATAGTAGTTCTATTTTTAATTTTCTGAGAAACTTCTTTACTGTTTTCCATAATAGCCCTACTAATATACATGCCCAACAATAGTGTGAAAGAGTTCACTTTTCTTCATATCCTCACCAACCTTTATCTTTTTTTATAGTAACCATTTAAAAGCTGCTAGGTGAAACCTCATTGTGGTTTTAATTTGCACTTCCCTGATGATTAGTAATGTTGATCAATTTTTCATATACCTGTTGGCTATTCGTATGTCTTCTTTTGAGAATTCTCTTTTCAGGTTCCTTGCTCAATTTTTAATTGTGTTATTTGTTTTCTTGCTATTGAGTTCTGTGAGATCCTTATAGATTTTGAATATGACCCCCTCATTATATGTATGGTTTGCACATATTTTCTCTTGTGCTGGAGGTTGTCTCTTCATTCTGTTCACTGTTACCTTTGCTGTGAAGAAGCTTTTTAGTTTGGTGTAATCCCATTTGTCTATTTTTGCTTTTGAGGTTAGAACCCAAAAAATTATTGCCCAGACCAATGTCGTAGAACTTTTCTACTAGACTTTTTCCTAATAGTTTTAGAGTGTCCAATCTTACATAAGTCTATATTAAGTTAATTTTTGTATACAGTGTAAGAAAAATATGTGGCATTTACATGCATAATATCAATTAAGTAAAAGTTAGGAGGAAATTAATGCCATTAACATGTTCTAAAGTTGTGACATTATTTGAGAAGTAATAACATAATTTTATGTTACATGATATAATCCTACTCCCTGTGGTAATTATGAATAGATGACTAAAAGAAAATACGACAAGTTAATACAAGGAGAAAATGCAAAAAAAAAATCTGATTAATCCATAAAAGACAATAACAGAGTGGAAAAGAAACATAAACAATGAGTAAAATAAAAACCAATTCATTATACGGCAAATTTTAACTAATTCCTATGCATATATACTTACACTAAGTATAAAAATGTTCTAAGTAATTTAATTAAAGACAAACATTGTCGGACTGGATATAGCTGCTAGTGTTAATTATCTGCCCATATCAATCAGCTTTTATTGTTTCTTTCATAATGGTCCAGTCTCTATTCTCCTACCCCTGTGCACGTTTGGCTGGAGGCCTTCTTTGGCTATAGCATCCTACTCTACACCTGTGTGCCTCCCAGGAATAACCTTCAACCAACGACTCCTCAGAGTTAGAAAATGAACAGCCTAAACACTTCATTTTTTGGAGTGTGGAAATTATCTCTGAGGTGTGCCTTCTGTGCTGTCTGTCATTGACCCTGGTCAGATTAAGCTCAAATTACCAACAGAGGCTTCCTCTCCTTCCCTATCTAATTTGCCAACTAAAATGTAGTGAAGCATGTCAGTGAAGCATAAGATCATCACTGAATAAACTCTGTATATCAAAATCCTCATCTCATGGTCTTCTCAGGAAGCCCAAACTATGTAATGCCATAAAAATATTAAATATTTAACTCAATGATACATGTGTGAGACAGGCTTTAAATAAAAAATAAAGTTTAAAACTAAAATGATGGAAAACAATAAAAATACTTTTCGAAAGCTTATGTCACTATTCTAATAAAACATGTGCTTAAAGGTAAAAAGACTTTCTAGAGATGAAGACTATTCTAAATTATAAAGGAAAATAAAGCTATACTTTTCTAAATAGCTATACTATTCTAAATCTCTATAACATAGCTTCAGATAAGTAGATATAATACTTCTAAATCTACATAATATAGTTTCAAAATAAATAAAGCAAAAATTAGGGAATTCAAGGGAGCAGGGACAAGTATGTGATCATTTTGGGAGATTTTAATATGTCTTAAAATAATCGAGAAAATAAGTGAACAGGAAGACTGATCTTCATTGATAGAGAAAATCTGAGTAACACAGTGAAGAAATTGATGCATCAAGAAATTATGTAACATAACTATGAATATACAATTAAGAGACTTCACCTCATTTATCTATATAGAACAATTTAACGATTACAGAATTTGTCTTTAGATCTACATACTGAATATTAACGAAATGACCATATGCTGGACTATAAAGAAAGCCTCAATAACTATCAAATGATAGACTTCATCAGAGTATATTCGCTAAGTAGGAAGAAGCCAGGCATTAATAACAAAAATAAAACTATAAAAATAGGAAACTTGTTAAATAGTAAACAACACATTTCTAATTAATTTATAAATCACAACAATAATCTATGACACATAACAGAAGCTAGAAATATTTTCAACTGAATTATAATTATAGCAAAACATCAAAATTTGTTGCACACAACTAAAGCAACACTTTAGTGAAAAATTTGTGGTATTAAATGCATATATTGTGAAAAAAGAAAGGCTGAAAATAAATAATATAAATGCTCATATCAAAAAGTAAGCTAAAAAACCATCAAACCTAACACAAAGTAGAAAAGAATACTAGTAAAGATAAGAACACAGTTTTGAGAATATAAAACAAGCATATTTTAGAGAATATAAAACAAGCATCACAAAAGCCAAATGTTGATTATTTGGAATAATTAGTAACAGTTGTAAAGTTCTAGCAAAATTGATTTTTTAAAATGAGACAGGAAACTATCAATACAAGGATTGAAAAAGCAAATATCACTGCAGACCTACAGATATTTGGAAAGATAATAAAAGAACATTATGATAGACTACAATTTTATGCTATGATAAAAACGTAATTGATGAAAACTAACAGAAGGAGAAATAAAAATTTGAATGCCCCTATTGTCAACTATTCTTACAATCCTTTCCTCAAAAGAACTTGAGCCCTACATGGCCTGACCAGTGAATTTTTTTAAATATTAAAGGAAGAAATAGCATTGACCACACACAAATTCCACAGATAAGAATGAAAATAGGAACACATTTGTAAACTTTGTACGAGGTCAGCATATCCCTGAAAAGGACAAGAAAGGAAAATTTACAAATCAAAGCCTTCCATGAGCATTGATATAAATATCCTCAACTGATCAGCAAATTAATCTTTACAATATATTAAATGATACGATCTATTGACTAAACAGGTTCTTTCCTCTAAAGCAAGGGTGATTTAAAATAAGAAAATCAATAACAGCTCATCTCATAAACAGAAAAAAGAAAGAGGAGAAATCATGTAATAATCTCAGAATCATGCGATGAAATTCAATACCCAATCATAAGAAAAATCTATTGGAATCTATTAGAATTCCCAAAGGGAGTTCATCACAGCACCTACAGTGGAAGATTATGGGGCAACATGAAAAACACAAGAAATGAAATAGAAAACAAAATAGATGCTTTCATTAAAGCTTTATCAAAACTTGTGTTCTTATGCATCAGCTGTGAGGCAACACAGAAAGCAAACTCCTTAAATCAATAAAGACTATAGATAAAACCTTCAGACTAGCCTATGTTACACTAAAGTATAATTATGAAAATAGTACAAAGAAATATATTTCAGCTTCACCAACTCCTTTGTGTTGCCTCGCAGTTGATGCATAAGAACACAAGTTTCAATATAGCTTTAATGAAAGCTTCTATTTTGTTTTCTATTTCAATTCTTATGTTTATCATGTTGCCCCATAATCTTCCACAGCAGGTGCTGTGATGACCTCCCTTTGGGAATGGAAGACTTTCTCCCACAGGTGCCTGGAGTTCTTCTAGCAGAATACCCTCAGTCATTCACTCCACAGGGACGGCCCAGCTAAGGAGAGTTGTGGCAGCCATGGCCAGGCCCAGGCCCCTTCTGGTGTGGTCACATCCAACCACTAACCAACCTGGGTATGTAAACTCCCACCCTTTCACCCCAACTAGGGATGATCTTGAGAGTCTTCCTACTCTCAGAACTCCCAGGGCACTGGCTGAGGCCTCCACTGAGCTTAACTTCACAGCACACCTTCTTCCTCTGCCCAGCTGTTCTTCCCACTTTCCTTTCCTTGGCCTTTTTTCAAGAGCACACCCTGAGAGCCTCCCATAAGTCAGCCCCCTTGCAGTCAGCTTCCTAAGGTCCCAGACAGTTGCATCTTCATGGATTTATTTTTTTAATGGTTGTTTAATAATCCATAGAATTTAAACATCATAAAACTCTAATCTTCATTTTATATATGTATAATTATTTTCTTCTGTAACACCGAAACACCATTTTGTTGGGTGTTAATTTAATATTCTTTGAATTATTTTCTTAAAGTGCATAGCCAAGAGTAAAATAACTAGGTCACAATTTGTGTGTGCGTGTATATATATATAAAATACAAATTATACTACCATATTCTATATGTGAGTTATATATATTCATAAGCATACAGTGTTGTCATTCTGTAGCATGTGATTTTGCCAGCTGGTAACACACATCAATCACTCTACTCGTACAACAGCTTTCCCAGTACATCACATAATTAGGCATGATTTTATTTGACAATTAAGAGATATAAAATAGAACCTCACCCTTCCTTTAGTTTGAAATTCTATTCACTAGCAATTTTAAAAATTACTTCTTTTTTCTATAATTAACATAATTTTTAGCAAAGTAATGGAATTAAAAGAAACGTTATATGAGTGTTATACCTAATTGTTTTCACTACTTTTTTCTAAACAGCTCATAAATCCCTGGTTTTTATACAGCTGTTCTCCTAGGAATCAAGGATATAGAACCCAATAATTAAAGTAGACATGTTTGATAGAGTTAATTCATTTTTCATCCAAATTGCTATTATTATTCTGACACAATAAATATGCCATTAATTAAAAATAACTGCTATAGAAATACATAGAATTTAAAGCATATGAATCTCAGTTCTAGCACTTTTTAGTAATTTAAGCTTTCATAATCTTATTTACTTATCGGTATAAATGTGGACACAAATGCCCACCTTGTAGCGTAGATATGACGACTACGTGTGTAAAGCTGCTGGAGTAGTATCTGCTCTGTAAAAGAGCTCCCATGTTCTGCACTGTAGACAAAAAGAGAAGATTCTGGCCCATATTTCAGGGCATAAATGAAAGAAAACTAGCCTATAGTAGGAGAAAGCAAATATAGGATGGTCCTGGACAGAGCCTTCCAGAGCAGCAGTCTGAATGAGAGATAATAAACACTATCTAGGAAAAACATGTATACTCATGTTTTGTAAGAAGATCTCAACTTCTGACAAGGACTTCCTGAAAATGGTCCTCTGCAGGCATGGACTTCAGGTAACTGGTTATATATGTTGGCCTGTATCTCCTACAGGGCTGCTATAGATAAGACTTAGCAAAGTCCAGGCACTGATGACATGAAGGAAAGAGTGGAGTTGCTATGGATCCTAGCCAGGTCTGAAACCCTGACATTCCAAGCAGACTCAAGGGCATAAAGGCAAATGACGGTAGAAGACTCTGCTACAGTACGACTTTCCTGTATGATCACCTACATGGTGATGCGGTAGCCCCTTGGGTGCAGATAGCAGCTCACTCTTAAAGACATTTGGTTATGATTTATTGGAAGAAAGGTGTAGCAACTAGATTTACATAGAAGTTCTAGTCACAGAATACCTGGGCGAACTTGAAGGCTTTTTCATCATTTGGGCTTATAATGTCATATCAAAGAGAATATTTAAAAGTGAATAATCCAAATACAATTAACTTGAGTAATATTTGTTGAATGCCTACCCCATGGTAAGAAACCACTTAGAAAATAAGGATGTAAAACCAAATTAGACAGAGACTGCCCTCAAAGAGGTCAAGTGATCACTCTACCTTAAACAAAATTTATGAAAATGCATTTTTAAGTAATAATATTTTAAATTATTGAATAAATGGCTACTTGTTAGAGACTAGACCAAAATGTTGCCCATAAATTTATAAAATATTTTCCTCTGTTCAGGTCCTTTGCCTACTTTTTAATAGGGTCGTTTGTTATTTTTCTTGTAAATTTGTTTGAGTTCCTGGTGGATTCTGGATATTACACCTTCGTCAGATGAATAGATTGCAAAAATTTTCTCCCTATCTGTAGGTTGCCTATCACCCTGATGATACTCAAAAGAAGACATTTGTGCAGCCAACAAACATATGAAAGAAAGCTCAACATCACTGATCACTAAAGAAATGCAAATGAAATCCACAATGAGATACCATCTCATGCCAGTCAGAATGGCCAACATTGAAAGTCAAGAAACAGCAGATGCTGGCCAGGTTGTGGAAAAATAAGAATGCCTTTACACTGTTGGTGGGAATGTATGTTAGTTCAACCATTACGGAAGATGATATGGTGATTCCTCAAAGATCTAGAGCCAGAAATACCATTTGACCCAGCAATCAATACATCCACATGTGTTCATTATAGCACTATTCACAATAGCAAGGACATGGAATCAACCCAAAGGCCCATCAATGATAGACTGGATAAAGAAAATGTGGTACATATATACCATGGAATACTATGCAGTCATAAAAAGGAATGAGATCATGTCCTTTGCAGGGACACAGATGGAGCTGGATGCCATTATCCTCAGCAAACTAATGCAGGAAGACAAAGCCAAACACCACATATTCTCACTTATAAGTGGGAGCTTAACAATGAGATCATATGGACACAAGGAGGGGAACAATATACACTGGGGCCGGTTGGGGGCTGGTATGGGGAGAGGGAGAGTATTAGGAAAAACAACTAATACGTGCAGGGCTTAATACCTAGGTGATGGGTGAATAGGTGCAGCAAACCACCACGGCCCACAGATATCTATGTAATAAACTTGCACACCCTACACATCTACCCCAGACCTAAAAATAGAATTAAAAATTAAAAAATTTCCTCTGAATCAGATATTTACCTACCTTTATATTGCCTTATGTTATCCATTCATTAAACTCAGTAAATATTTATTGAGAAGCTATGAGCATATAGCAATGAACTACAGAGAAACAATTCCGGCATGTGGGTATGTGGGCTTGAGAATGAGAAAGACTGGGGACATTTTGTAGCTTGGACATTGGGAATTGCAGTAGTAATAAGGGGTTGAACAGATGGGAGAAAGGAAAGAGTAGAACTTGCAGGGAATAGAACAAACTGGGGAGAAAAAGACTGTTAAAATCAATAGGACCTACTCATGGAAGGATTAGCCTTTAAGTGAAAGGAGATATCTTCCACAGAGACCAGTGGAAAAGAGACAAAGGTGAGCATAGATATTTGGAGCTGTCATAAGTGGATTCTGAGAGTGTCTGTTCCCCTCAGTCTCAACTGTGGTCCTGGCACAAATTAGATGTTCAGTAGACACCTGCAGAATAAATAAGAGATAAATTTCAAAACAAAATGTCCACATAGAATGCTCTTACAACAGTGACACTATAAAAGTATGTAAAAGATTAGCAAAATTCTCAATGTAAGATGAATGTATATGTCAGTCAGTTTGTGATAATGATTCATAAAGGACAAAGTCTGTGAAAAATACAAAGGAAAGTAAACAATGAAGTTTCAATTTGCTTCTTACTCATAAAACTCCCAGAAATTGTATGTCACTATAATTAATCCCTAACAATTCTGAAAATGCATGAATGCTAAATACTTCAGTTATTCTTAAACTGTGACAGGCCGTTTATTTGGAACGCTGTGTTTCAGTCTCAGTTCTGTTCAAACCTCAATAAGAAAAAACCCATGCAGTCATTGCCTAGGTGGAAGACAGGATCGTATTCAGGTGATTTGTACATAGCAGGGACACATGTTTGAAATTGCTAGCTTTTCCTAGCACCTGTGGGTAGTCATTGCATGTCAAACTGAGCAAGCTGATGTCCAATTCAATTCTGCTAGACGAGGTGGAACCCAAGTTAATGTGGGCTGCGGGCCCAGCCAACTCATTTACCTGTGGTCACTGGGTGGAGGGCTGCATGCAAAAATGATAAATGATGTTGTGTCACTTTGCCCTTGGGAACACACCGGTGAGGACATACAGAGGTGTGGTTCGACTCCCAGCTCCTACTCCACACTTAACTAATGACATTGGGCAAATCATTAAATCATTAAGACTTTCCAAGCCTCCATTTTCCTTTTTGTAAAATAAAGATTAATGGAGCCTCTTGCAAGACTAATAAAAGTATTAGAAATAATATATTTAAAGCATTCATATGCAGCATGGAATGTGGTGTAATTTTATAAATCATAGGCACCATTAGTAGAAGTAGCAGCATTAACAGCCTAATTCTTCTCAACCCATGATGAAGCTGATATCAAGATTGATTCTTAGCAATTTTAGCTGCCCCTTTTTAAGGAAGATTCTTGCTCTGTCACCAATATAAATTCTGTGGTCAACTCTTATTTTGAATTAGAAGTTTTTATATTTATAATTTAAAGTTACAAACACACTGTGAAATATGTCACAATGTCTTCCCTAAGTGTCACATTGCTTTCTGTGGAACCTAGATACACCACGTACTCTAGGACAACAATGTAATTGCTTGCATAATTTTTTGAAGAGTGCTTTCAGCCTTGCTTCTATGTGACTTTAAGAAATTACTGCTGGTTAATAATTCAGTCCCTGCTTAAGCACCTGATTCATAATTTAGGAACAGGTTGATAAAATAAATATTCACTTGAGACAGGAATTAGGTATTCCCATGTGCAACAAGCATTGGTGTGAAAAACATTGATGTGAACACGGTTGCCCTCCCAAATTATCTCACTTTGTAATAATGGCCCAGACCAGGAGCAGAGGCTCACGCCTGTAATCCCAGCACTCTGGTAGGCTGAGGCAGGTGGATGACCTGAGGTCAGGAGTTCCAGACCAGTCTTGCCAACATGGGGAAATCCCGTCTCTACTAAAAATACAAAAATTAGCTGGGAGTGGTGTCAGGTGCCTGTAATCCCAGCTACTCCGGAGGCTGAGGCAGGAGAATCGCTTGAACCCAGGAGGAAGAGGTTGTACTGAGCCAAAGTCGTACCATTGCACTCCAGCCTGGGTGACAGAAGCAAAGCTCCATCTCAAGAGAAAGAAAGAAAGAGAGAAAGAAATAAAGAAAGTAAGGAAGAAAGGAAGAAAGAAAGAAAAAGAAAGAAAGAAAGGCTCAGAATTCAGAAGAGAGAATATCAATCATGCTTTATTTCAGAGAAAACTTAATAATACAAAAAAAAGTTTGCATCAACAATTTCTCTCAAGGAATCTTCAAAGTTAAAAAAGATTAGCTATTTTCCTCAGCATCACATTTATGCCTTTAAAAACATCTACATGTTCTAATATTCTAAAAGTTAAGTTACTTGTATTAGGCCATTCTTGCATTGCTATAAAGAAATACCTGAGATTGAGTAATTTATACAGAAAAGAGGATTGCTTGGCTCAGGGTTCTGCAGGCTGTACAGGAAGCATAGTTATTCTGCCTCCGGGGAGGCTTCTGGGTCGGGACACAGATCAAAAATATATCTTTACTCATTTTTATTTAGTTACTGAAGCTAACAGAAACTTATTTATTAAACTAAATTTATTAAATGCACTTTTCCTATTTGTATGGCACAAATGGCTGTGTGTCTGAAACCAGGTCAAGGCAAAGTATCCATGACTATTAGGGATGGTGATAATGACAATGATAAAGATAACAATTATAATGGCAGCAATGAAAAGCACTAAAAGATCTAGTTTTTAAAGTTATTTTATAGTTAACCTCTCTCAGCATTCTGCTTTTCAGCATTGGCATTCCAGAAACTAGAAGAATCTTACTCTAAATATAAGAATATCACTGTTGCAAAGAATATAGCATGTGATGCTCTCTTGAATGAAGAAAAGTCAATGATATTTCCTTTGGAGATTTCCACTGGAAAATTTTTGGATAGCTTGTCAGTCCTTACCAACAATAACTGTCCCTCTCTCAGTCCATAGGAAATTTACATAATATCTGACTAGATTTGACCCCATTGGCAAAGGAAAGGTCTCTCCCTGGGAATTTGAAGTTATAACTAAGAGAGTCCAGACTCAAGTTTGAGTGGATCACTAGAATGTGACAACAGGAGTGCCAGCATGGCCAGCTGCTGCGTGCCCACGGTATGGTGGACACTGCAAACAGACACAGAAAGTAGGCAGGAGAGACAGGGGAAGCACACCGGGAGGCCTTAACTCCTGTGGCTTCCTGCTTCTAGCCCTTACCTACCATCTGGCTGCATTGACTAAGACACCAGTACTTTTACAATGAAGTCTCCATTTTTGATTTTGCTGGTTTAAACAGGCTCTCATTATTTAAATTGAGAGGAGATCTAATCAAGATGGAAGACAGGCACTATTAGAGCACAGAAGGACTGAAGTTAATTTTGCTAAAAGAATGGTCTAGGGTTAAAAATTGGGCAAAACTTTGAAATATATGATTAGATGTCAATGGGCTTATACACAAATATTCCAAGGGTGATAATAGAGTATTAAAAGGCAGAAATGGGAGAAAGTGTGGGTGTTTGATAGAAGTGATTACTGTCGTGTGAAAGATTTATTATGTGTATTGGAGACAGAATGAGAGAAAATGAGAAAAATAGCTTTTGGGTTCAAATAACAAAAGATCTTAAACGCATTCATAAAATATTAGCAGTTTATTTTGTTATCAATGGAGGTCCACCAAAGTCTGTGACCATGGGCAGAAAACAAAAAAGGATAAATCTCATTTTCAAAACTTTGTACAAATTACTTACAGTCATCCTTCAGTATCTACAGGGGATTGGTTCCTGGATCCCCGCAGTTACCGAACTCTGTACATATTCAAGTTCCGCCGTCCGCGCTGCCGAACCAGCAGGTGAGATAGTTCTTCCCTCCACATCCAAGATTTCACATCCCACTAATACTGTGTGTTCATTTCAGCCGCATATAAGTGGACCCAGCCATTCACACCTGTGTAGTTCAAGGGTCAACTGTGCTACCAACTTTCACATTATTTCCAGCTTCTTTTTTTTCTAACACTTAAAACAATAGGCCATAGGCCAGGCGTGGTGGCTCATGCCTGTAATCCCAGCACTTTGGGAGGCCGAGGTGGGTGAATCACGAGGCCCCGAGATCGACACCATCCTGACTAACACGGTGAAACACCGTCTCTACTAAAAATATAAAAAATTAGCCGGGCTTGGTGGCGGGCGCCTGTAGTCCCAGACTCGGGAGGCTGAGGCAGGAGAATGGCGTGAACCCAGGAGGCAGAGCTTTCAGTGAGCCGAGATCGTGCCACTGTACTCCAGCCTGGGCGACAGAGCGAGACTCCGTCTCACAAAAAAAAAAAAAAAAAAAGAAAGAAAAAAAGAAAGAAAATAAAAAGTAAATAAAACAACATCCATCTCTGTGACTTGGATCTTGGAAACTTGAATATGACTATTTTGGAAATGCATGTTTGGACATGGATGTTATGACCATCATTTTATGATTATCTGCCTATGATAACAAGGTGTCTATTCAATACTAAGATTGTGTTGATTCAGCTTATTTACACTATATAGCAGATGACAAACTGCATCTCAGATCAAAAAAGTGATCTGTCCAAGACCTCTTAGCAGGAAAGGCTTAGAGCACAGATACAAATAGGAGTTTATAACCACAGCCAGAAGCCATAGAAAAGTCTTCATAGAGGAGCTGGGATTTGATTTATGTCTTTTTTTTTTAAATTATACTTTAAGTTCTAGGGTACATGTGCACAACGTGCAGGTTTGTTACATATGTATACATGTGCCATGTTGGTGTGCTGCACCCATTAACTCGTCATTTACATTAGGTATATCTCCTAATGCTATCCTTCACCCCTCCCCCCACCCCACGACAGGCCCCAGTGTGTGGTGCTCCCCATCCTGTGTCCAAGTGTTCTCATTGTTCAATTCCCACCTATGAGTGAGAACATGCAGTGTTTGGTTTTCTGTCCTTGCGATAGTTTGCTCAGAATGATGGTTTCCAGCTTCATCCATGTCTCTGCAAAGGACATGAAATCATCATTTTTTATGGCTGCATAGTATTCCATGGTGTATATATGCCACATTTTCTTAATCCAGTCTATCACTGATGGACATTTGGGTTGGTTCCAAGTCTTTACTATTGTGAATAGTGCCACAATAAACATACATGTGCATGTGTCTTTATAGCAGTATGACTTATAATCCTTTGGGTATATACCCAGTAATGGGATGGCTGGGTCAAATGGTATTTCTAGTTCTAGATCCCTGAGGAATTGCCACATTGTCTTCCACAATGGTTGAACTAGTTTGCAGTCCCACCAACAGTGTAAACATGTACCTATTTCTCCACATCCTTTCCAATGCCTGTTGTTTCCTGACTTTGTAATGATCGCCATTCTGATTGGTGTGAGATGGTATGTCATTGTTGTTTTGATTTGCATTTCTCTGATGGCCAGTGATGATGAGCATTTTTTCATGTGTCTGTTGGCTACATAAACGTCTTCTTTTGAGAAATGTCTATTCATATCCTTTGCCCACTTTGTGATAGGGTTGTTTGATTTTTTTCTTGTGAATTTATTTAAGTTCTTTGTAGATTCTGGATATTAGCCCTTTGTCAGATGGGTAGATTGCAAAAATTTTCTCCCATTCTATAGGTTACCTGTTCACTCTGATGTTAGTTTCTTTTGCTGTGCAGAAGCTCTTTCGTTTAATTCGATCCCATTTCTCAATTTTGGCTTTTGTTGTCATTGCTTCTGGTGTTTTAGACATGAAGTCCTCGCCCATGTCTATGTCCTGAATGGTATTGCCTAGGTTTTCTTCTAGAGTTTTTATGGCTTTAGGTCTGACATTTAAGCCTTTAATCCAACTTGAATTAATTTTTGTATAAGGTGTAAGGAAGGAATCCAGTTTCAGCTTTCTGCATATGGGTAGCCAGTTTTCCCAGCACCATTTATTAAATAGGGAATCATTTCCCCAATTCTTGTTTTTGTCAGGTTTGTCAAAGATCAGAAGGTTGTAGATGTGTGGTATTATTTCTGAAGGCTCTGTTCTATTCCATTGGTCTATATCTCTGTTTTGGTACCAATACTATGGTGTTTTTGTTACTGTAGCCTTGTAGTATAGTTTGAAGTCAGGTAGCATGATGCCTCCAGCTTTGTTATTTTGGCTTAGGATTGTCTTGGCAATGTGGGCTGTTTTTTGGTTCCATATGAACTTTAAAGTAGTTTTTTTCCAATTCTGTGAAGAAAGTCATTGGTAGCTTGATGGGGATGGTATTGAATCTATAAATTACCTTGGGCAGTATGACCATTTTCACGATATTGATTCTTCCTATCCATGAGCATGGAATGTTCTTCCATTTGTTTTTGTCCTCTTTTATTTCATTGAGCAGTGGTTTGTAATTCTCCTTGAAAAGGTCCTTCACATCCTTTGTATGTTGGATTCCTAGGTATTTTATTCTCTTTGAAGCAATTGTGAATGGGAGTTCACTCATGATTTGGCTCTCTGTTTGTCTATTATTGGTGTATAGAAATGCTTGTGATTTTTGCACATTGATTTTGTATCCTGAGACTTTGCTGAAGTTGACTATCAGCTTAAGGAGATTTTGGGCTGAGACTATGGGGTTTTCTAAATATACAATCATGTCATCTGCAAATAGGGAAATTTGACTTCCTCTTTTCCTAATTGAATACCCTTTATTTCTTTGTCTTGCCTGATTGCCCTGGCCAGAACTTCCAACACTATGTTGAATAGGAGTGGTGAGAGAGGGCATCCTATGGATAAATTCCTGGACACATACACCCTCCCAAGACTAAACCAGGAAGAAGTTGAATCTCTGAATAGACAAATAACAGGCTCTGAAATTGAGGCAATCATTAACAGCCTACCAACCAAAAAAAGTCCAGGACCAGACAGATTCACAGCCGAATTCTGCCAGAGGTTCAAAGAGGAGCTGGTACCATTCCTTCTGAAACTATTCCAATCAATAGAAAAAGAGGGAATCCTCCCTAACTCATTTTATGAGGCCAGGATCATCCTGATACCAAAGCCTGGCAGAGACACAACAAAAAAAGAGAATTTTAGACCAATATCCCTGATGAATATCAATGCAAAAATCCTCAGTAAAATACTGGCAAACCAAATCCAGCAGCACTTCAAAAAGCTTATCCACTATGATCAAGTGGGCTTTATCCCTGGGATGCAAGACTGGTTCTACATATGCAAATCAATAAATGTAATCCATCATATAAACAGAACCAAAGACAAAAACCACATGATTATCTCAACAGATGCAGAAAAGGCCTTCAACAAAATTCAACAGCCCTTCATGCTAAAAACTCTCAATAAATTAGGTATTGATGAGATGTATCTCAAAATAATAAGAGCTATTTATGACAAACCCTCAGCCAATATCATACTCAATGGGCAAAATCTGGAAGCATTCCCTTTGAAAACTGATTTATGTCTTAAAGAAAATAGATAATTACTCAAGTTGAGGGTAGGAGGCAGGTCCATGTGGATGGCTGGGACGGACATGAGAAGCTCTGGGTCCTCACCCATCTTGGTTACTTACAAGCTGTGTGGACTGGGCAGAACCCAGAGGAACCATCTGAGCCTGATTTCTTTTATAAAAAATTGAATGTATTCTTTCTGTTTATGTCATAGGGCACTTGAAGGCATGAAATGTCATACATAAAACACAACAAACATGCAATGGCAAAAGTTTCACAATAGGATCACACAGGCAAACATATTGAACAATAAATCGTCTCTGTTTTTCATGAAATAAATGTAGGGAGTAAAGAGAATAAAGAATGAAAAATAGGGTGGTGCCAGCACACGCTGGTGTGAAACCCAGGGGAGGATGATCCACATCTTGCTCATGGTTAGTGCCTGGACAGAGCCCTGAGAGGGAAGCTTTTAAGCCAGAGCCCCTCCTTATGCTCAGCTGCTCTTTGCATCTTTGACAGTGACATAGTTCCTACCCAGCATTGGGCTCCAGTTGTTTCTTTGGTGCAGAATAAATCTTCTCCTGAGTTATATTATTAGCACTTAGATCCTACTTCAGTGTATTTAATTCCCTCCAGATCAGCAAATTTGTAAATACACCTTAGCACAATGCTGGGGCATGCACAGTGTTAACAAGTATAAATTTGAGATTAGTAGGTTTTACATGTGGCTTGTGGAATCAGAATCATGGTATCCTCATATTCTCTATTTGTTTAATAAGCAAAATAGGCTAAGTATCTGGGAAGATGAAAAGAGCAAGCAGGCTTATTTGGATGAGGAAGTGGTCAGCTCCTAGGTGGTTTCTTAGCAGCTTACAGAAGCTCACAGGGCACTCTGAGGTCTGATTGGCTGCCGTGGGAAGATGGAGGTCGGAAGGCCAGAGAGTGTTTAGCTTACCTCAAAAATTTTCAGATAACCTCAACTTAAAAGCAAAAATCTGCAACTCAGCAGTTCTATTTTGCTTGTTCCTAGTGTTCTAGAAGTGGCTTTTAATTTCCAATGACTCTATGTTCTCTCCAATGTAAAGATTTTGCTGCATGCCAAAGGCTTCTCACTCTCCTTAGAAGCTCTTTCACAGACACTGAAGGGAGACAATCTTCTACAGCCCAACTGGCCCCCACCCTGACTGTCTCAAATAGTCAGGAAAAATATGATTTCCCACCAGATAGGCACTGACCTTTCCAAGCCCATTTGTAGGGAGCAGCTCATCCAACTGCACCACCCAACCTGCACTTCATTGCTCAAATTGCAGAGAATTTTAAAATAAGATTCTTCTAAAATGATTAAGCCCATAGTATGAACTATATATAGTTACTTAGTTAAATGTATCACTATCTGCATGCTGTAACCTACTAAAAGTATGCAGTGAGGTATTCATTGTTGCCTTATCCTATTTGGGACTTACTAAAACTCTTAGAAGAGTCTATCACACCTCGTCTATTTTCCAAAGTTATGTGCATTAACATGGTCAGGTCTTTAGCCCTGGGCTTTATATTAATTGCAGAGAATTCTCAGTTTCTCTTTCTGCAAATCTGGTGAATATAAATTTATACATAGAGCCCCTATCATGTGTTTTTGTTTGTTGGGTTGTGTGTTATTATGTCTCTGGCTACACCTCAGAAGCTGTTAATAGATCCATGGATGCATGGGCATGCAGTAAGACAAAGCCACTTGTGTCTGCCAGACAGGCAGAAATGATTTCTCTCTATCAGTGCTTTACATTTTGGCCATGGAAAATGCCTCAGAGATTACTCAAAGAAGCATCCTCCGAAGTGGGGCATCACTCAGGTTATTTTCTCTGACTCCCCCAGATAAATATAATGTTTGTCAAACATTGTCCATTTTGTTCCCGGTACATATCACACATCACTGTCATATGGCATTGTAAATTGACTTAGAATTACACTGTAAGTTTTCATAGAGAAGGAACCATCCTTTTAATTTCTTTCTTTGCCAATTGATGTGTAGCAGTATCCAATATACTTTTTAAATCCATTTACAAGCATGTATTTATCCTCTGCAGCAGCAGTCCCCAGTCTTTTTGGCTCCAGGGACTAGTTGCATGGAAGACAGTTTTTTGACCGATGTGGTGGGGGTTGGTTCCTGGATGAAACTGTTCCACCTCAGATCATCAGGCATTAGTTCGATTCTCATAAGGAGTGCTCAGCCTACATCCCTCACATGCACAGTTCACAGCAGCGTTTGCACTCCTAGGAGAATCTAATGCCCCCGTTGATCTGACAGGAGGTGGAGCTCAGGCAGCACCTCCTGCTGTGTGGCTCCTTTCTTAACAAGGCTGCAGACTGGCACCCATCCACTGCATGGGGGCTGGGGACCCCTGCTGTACAGTGTACCAGACTGTGCGTCAGGTGCTGGGCATACAATGGAAACAAGACAGAGTGGACCCTAGCCTCCTGGAACTTCCATTCTTATGGGGAGAGAGATGAAAAGAAGCAAACAGAAGCCTGAAAAAAAAATCAACTCAATAAAGAAACAAACAAGAAAAAGTGTGAGAGAATGATAGAGAGGGAAGGCCTCTCACTCTAGGTGCCCCTTAAGAAGAAAACTAAAGGAAAGGAGAAATGTTGAAGAAGAGCCTTCCAAGAAAAAGGGGGTCACATATGCAAATGTCCTTATTTGGAAAGCAAAAGAAATAATGGGTGCATGAACAAATGGATGTGAAACACACACACACAGAGACACTTTAGGCTAAGTGCTTTACATAAAAAAATTATTTCCCACTATATGGAAGGCAGCCTTGCTAGAGAGCTTTCTAGGCCTCATTACCAGTCATCACCCATGAGCATAAAAGCTGTAGGCTTTATTTTTATATGGTTTAATGTAGACCCTCCTGATTACAAACCCAAAGCAGAGCCAGAAGGAGGCTGCCAGAAAGCAAGGCAGCACCGTGATCACAGGGAACTGCCCAGGGCATGCTGATCCTAACCCCAGTGCACCTCCTGGGCTATGCATAAAGGAGGCCACGTCCTGTGAACTGTAAGCTGCAGGAGAAAAAACTTGTTTATTTTTGATAATTGGGCCAGTTTTGGTAAATATTTCCCATACCTGGGTTTACAACTTGAGAGTTTGTTTTAGAATATTCAGTATAAACTCGTAGCTGGGTGGCATCATAGCTTATAGGTTGAGATTGTGGGCTTTGGATTCAGCCTTCCTAGGTTCAAACCCTGACCCTATGACTTTCCACCCATGTGATTGCTTTAACCTTTCTGTGACTCAGTTTCACCATTCCTGAAGGTATTTCTCCTGTTCCTCTGCCCATTCTCTCCCTACCCTATTTCCCCTTCTTCTTCCTCTAGCTATCGCTTTGATATAGACATGTACTGAGGTCTTGCCCATGGGGATTGAGATCAAATTAATGCTGCAAGACCATTAGAACAGTGCCCAGCTCCCGAGGGGTCTATTACAATGAAAACTTTCATCATTAGAATTTTCTTATTTTATTGAACCAAAATCTCCATCTTTTAAAACTTCTATTGATTATCTTAGAGTTGCCCCTTGATATAGCATATGGTCTCCAAGTTCATTCAAATACATTTAAGAGTCAATTGCACCTAAAGCTCTGTGTTATTTGTTGAGAACAATTTAATTTCAAGTTATCTTCCATATTGATACGCCTGCAAATAGCTGCTGGGTTTTCATTCCAAATTTAAGGTATTCCCCAGGCTGTTTTACATTTGCTTTTATTCTGAAGTGTTTTTATACTTATTCAATGCTCACATAGTCAAAAAGCAGATGACAACTATTTGGTATAGTTGTGTCTCCCTATATAGTAACAATTCTAAGATATCAATTTTATTTAAAAGGGAGAAAAAAGTGTTTTTGAGGACAATCCTCCACACACAATAGCGGGTGACCTAGGACCCCTCCTTGGACTCTGAAGCAGTTCTGATGCCCAGGCCATGGGAAGGGCCGTCATAGGCATCCGCTCTACTTACGCCGCACATCGCAAAGGCATGACACTCTCATTGTCCAGAAATTATGCCAGGTTTTTGCAATGCCTGCTAGCTATACAGTGCATACACTCGCCCCTCACCCCTACAGCCAGCTTACCTCTTAGAAATAGACTGAGAAATAAGAAAGTATGAAAAAATAAGAAAAATTGAAATCATATACTTTATTAAAAAGGGCTACAAGAGCTTGGTCTGGTCCTATGTGGACTTTTTGTCACTTAATTCTAATAATATTTGAAATTTTTCAATGTTTAAAATCAAAACATAATAATTCATATTTTTATAATGACAAAATATTTTAAACTTTTCTTTGGTTTAAGAAGTCTGAATGATATGAAATACATTTTTGAAAAATTTACCACAAAATAAAGCATGGTGATTTGTTTGCTAATTTTATTTTTAGGTTTTTGAGCTTAAAGTGGTAAATTCTTGTGCCTTTTGAGAAATTTGGCTCTTCAGAAAGTATTAATCCTAGGGAAAATCAGATAGCTTTTTACTATGTATGTGTGCATGTGTGTGTATGTGTGTGTGTGTATATATATATACACGTGTTTGTGTATTTATGTATTTATTACTGTAAGTGATCTGGGCTTGGGGAAAATCATTTATAAAACATATAAAGTGTTATAACTTTTTAATAGCTTATAAAGTGAATTATATGTACCATGGAGCTTGATATTATAAAATATTAACATCTCTAGACTAAGGTAACCCCTGTATTTGAACACTTTATTTGGAATCCTTTCATAAGCAGTAATGCTCTAATGTGCTGTATGGATCTATTTTTAATTACCTTTATCAGATAGCAATCAGAAAGCTGATTGGGAACCTAGATTTTGAAATGACAACAACCAAATCAAACCTAAAAAAATTCAATTTTTTTCTGTTTTTTTAAGTGATTTTTATCAAGACTGGGCAAACTGGAATGTTTAAGCTATATAATACCCACCATGATTTTTTTTTCTTTTTCGAGTACTTTGGGAACTTGATAAAATCTTAAAATACTCTCATAAACATAAGTATAGCAATAATGGGAACCTTAGAATTTTCACTTTAATTCATTTATATGTTTATGTTATGCAGAAACATTGGTTCCATATTTCAAATTAAGAAATCACTGAAGAATGAATAACTCCCTTTCAGTCATAAGCATCCTCAACATTATCAACCCAAAATAAGATGCCCTTAATTCTTAAGTTATCCTCTAGCCTCCTTTCTTCCCTCCCCTTCACACATAACGATGTTTTTTAGTTTTCAGTGTAGAAGTCTTGCACTTCTTTTGCTAAATGTGTTCTTAAGCATTTCATTTTGGATGCTATTGTTGTAAATGGAATTGTTTTCATTTAAATTTTGGATTGTTTCATTGCTAGTGCATAAAGGCAGATTGATTTTTGTATATTGACTGAGTATACCAAACCCTTGCTAAACTTGCCAGCTCTTCATTCTAATGGCTTCTTTCTGGTTGCTTTAGGATCTTATATGTGAAAGATAATTTCAAGTGCAAATAGAGCTAGTTTTACTTCTTTCCTTCTAATTGAGATGACTTTTATTTCTTTTTATAAAGTAATCTGCCTGCCCACACTTTGCTTTAGAAGCATTAATATATACAGCACATACTTCTGTCATCATATCTGTAACACTAAATGACACTACTTAAACATCCTATTTATCTTAGCAATCCAAGTTGCCTGACGTATCATGGACATTCAATAAATACCCGTTATATGATTGAATGAATCTCTAGTGTTTCACTGTTGCACGATGGAAAATATAAAGTGCATTTTGTATTTTACAGTATACATCAAATACAGACAAGTAACAAATTGGCAATTTTGAAATTTTTAAGCTATCCAATATTGTGCAATCTAATTATGAAAGTTGCCACTACTTTAGGCTTAATAGAAAGTTTTAAAACTAGTTCTTCCCCCAAAATTTTAATATATTACCAATAAAATGAAGGTCTTATAATTTGAACTCATTTTAAATCCAGGGAGAGAGTGAACAGTTCTGCAAACCCAAGATGTCATGCACAGCATCAGGACACACCTCATAGTTCAGTGAAGGTAACAGGGCACAGTTGTCTCTCTTCACAGAACAGAAGTACGAACCGTGTGTGGGGGAGCAGCTCCTCCTTGGTCCTCAGTCCCCACGGGGTGCCAGCAATGCCTCCTGCACAGATAGGCTGTCCTGGCCAGAGCTGGGAAAACCAGAAGCGCTCCTTCAGAAGATTATATAATTTGCTTTAACCTTAACAAAATGTCACCTTAACGATCCAAGCTTTACCTTTAGCAAGTCCTCTCTTTATATACTCATTAATTACTAAAAGAATAACAACTGAAGATTGGAAAAACTTGTTACAGCATGGACATCTCTCAATTAATCACCATGCCATCATATGATTAACACATCCTAGAAACACATTTTAAACATGTTAAAATTTGACTTTTCAATCAGAAAGCAGCAAGGCTACAAAAGTAGATCGAAAGATTCATCAAGGATGGAAAAATATGTTTGTTTGCAATATAAAAGAACATATTATGTATCTATATGCTGTAATTGAATAAAAGTCATAGAAGTGTCTTGATTTTGGCAAATGTGGCTGTCATCTGAATGTAAAATAAACACTAAGAAATGAATGCTGCAAATTTAGAGCAAGAATTCAGGAAATAACCCTTGGACTTTACAACTCGAGGATCTAGAATGTATCCAATAAAAAGTCAGCCTGCAGAAAGACCCCTTTTCACACTCCCAGTTTCTAAGTGGTTAAAGCTTACTTAGACAGAAACTACCTGGAACTCCCTGCTCTGGTCTTTGTAAACAGCCGCCATAATCTTTTACTCCGAAAGTCTTAGCTGGTTTTAATATGATGTATTATTTTTAAATATTCTGCCTTATACAATGTTGGTTTCTATACTGTCTTACATCCCACTCCCCTCTAGAGTATGAAACCATTGAGCACAATTACCATTGTCTTCTTTTTTCATTTTTAATTGACAAATACTAATTGTATCTATTTATGGGATACAACGTGATGTTTTGATACATGTATACACTGTGGAATGATCAAATAAGGCTAATTAACATATCCATCACCTCACATACTTATTTATTTGTGGCAAGAACATTTAAAATCCACTGTTTTAGCATTTAGAAATTATACGCCATTGCCTATAATTACTCTGCTGTACAAGAGATGATTCCTCCTGTCTAACTGAAACTTTGAAACTTTTAACCAACATTTCCTCTTTCCCCGCCCACCACCTTCACCCCAGCTTCTGGTAGTCACCATGCTACTCACTACTTCTGAGTTCGACTTTTTTAGGCTCCCATAAACACTGAGACATGACAGCTACTTCACAGTATATATTCTGTTTTATTACAACAGACCCACACTTCCATTTCAAGCTGCTTCTTCTTCTGAAATCTAATGAGACACCATGTACTTACAAAATTAATTTCAATAATTTTAGGAGTACAATGACATTTTGTTACATGGATGAATGATATAGTAGTGGAGTGTGGGCTTTTAGTGCACTCACCACCCAAATAGTGTACATTTACTATCCAATAGGTAGTTTTTCACTCTTCACCCCCTTCCAGCCTCTCCACTTCTGAGTCTCAAGTGTCCATTATACCACTCTATATGCTTTTGTGTATACATAGCTTAGCTCTCACTTACGAGTGAGAACATGTATACATCTCATAATTTGTTGAGAAAATGACATGTCAAGAAATGAATTCCCTCAGTTTTCTTATATAATTTGCATAAATATATCTACATACTCTCAGAACCTTCCTTATGCCATCACCTTATTTCATCTGTCATTGTACATCTTGAATTCTGAATCTTACATAATACTGATTTCTTCCACATACATCACATATATGCATCATTTCCCACACCAGAAAGTTCAAAATAGGCCAGATGCAGTGGCTCACGCCTGTAATCCCAGCACTTTGGAAGGTTGAGGTGGTTGGATCACCTGAGGTCAGGAGTTCGAGACTAAAAATACAAAAATTAGCTGGGTGTGGTGGCGGGTACCTGTAATACCATCTTCTCGGGAGGCTGAGGCAGGAGAATCACCTAAGCCTGGGAGGCAGAGGTTGCAGTGAGATGAGATCGCACCATTGCAGTCCAGCTCAGGCAACAGAGTGAGACTCCATTTCAAAAAAGAAAGAAGGAAGGAAGGAAGGAAGGAAAAAAAGAAAGAAAGAAAGAAAGAAGACATAAAGAAGGAAAGAAAGAAAGAAGGAAATAAAGAAAGAAAGAAAGAAAAAGACAGAAAGAAGGAAAGAAAGAAGGAAAGAAAGAAAGAAAGACGAAAGAAAGAAAGAAAGAAAGAAAGAAAGAAAGAAAGAAAGAAAGAAAGAAAGAAAGAAAAAGACAGAAAGAAGGAAAGAAAGAAAGAAGGAAAACAAAGAAAGAAAGAAAGGGAGAGGGGGGAGGGAGGGAGGAAGGAAAGAAGGAAGGAAGGAAGGAGTCAAAATAAATGGAAGAAACTTTTTCACCAGGACTCCTCTTCAAACTGCTGTCTGATCTTTCATTTTTCCCTCAAAAAATTCCGAAGAAGAATGTATTCACTGACTCCACTTAGTAGTCTTATACTCCTCAATCCCCTCAATCGAGTACAACTCAACTTCTCCTCTTAAGAGTCTACAAACATGATTAATACAGAGATCACACGTGAATTCTTAATAGCTAAATCCAAGGTATTTTTTTTCAGCCATTTTCTTCTTTGCCACCTTGGATTTTGTCTTTTGGGTGCTTTCCTTTTTTGAGACATTCTCTACTTCCTTACTTCTTTATTTTAATAGACAACATAGAGTTGGGTCCTATTTATCCTCTCTGACATTCTCTGTCTTTTAATTGGTCAATTTAGACCATTCACATTTAAAGTGATATTAGCATTTTGTATTAATATCTAATATCTTTATAACTGTTTCCTATTCATTGCATTTATACTTTGTTTCCCTTCCCCACCCCTAACCCCACCCCACCTCCATCTTTATTTTGCCTTCTCTAATTTTAATTAAATATTATTAATGATTCCATTTAATCTAATGTCTTAGAATATCATTTATATTTCTTTATTATCATTGGTTTTAGTGATGCCTTTGAATTCATTGCTGTGTTTTTATTTGCGTATTTGCATTAACTTATTTCAAGACAATAAATACAGAACTGAAATTAGAGCAGAGTCTTACACTGGTGGGCACTTCTCTCTTATGTATTCCTTTCCTGCAAAACAAAAGGCAGAATGCCATATTGCCCATTGACAACATATGAAAGACAATTCTTTAGCATTTTATTTTACTTTGGAAATGTTAAAAAAAGAACCTCTTGATTTTATTGGTATAGTGTACATACAAAAAATTAATAGAAGAAAAAGAAAACTCCAGAGTATATCATAAATTCAGTTATCTAAACACACAACACATATCAGTCATTCCCATAATATAAATACTTTAACATGTAAAATTATTTTCACTAAGAGACATACGGCTCATTCCTCATCTCAACGTGAAGCCACTATTACATTATCTACTCTCTTTTAAGGTGCTTATTTCTATTTACTGAAATTTATTTTGTTTTCATAAACATTATTTTAGAATAGTTTGATTTATCAAAAAGTTTCTAATATAGTATAGAAAGTACCATACAGCCCACACACAGTTTACCCTATTATTAGCATAATATATTGTTATGATTAATTTGTCACAAATTAATGAATATTAATACATTACTACTAACTATAGCTCATGTTTTATTCAGATTTTCTAAGTTTTCCCCTAATATTATTTTCTTTTTTTTTTTTTTTGTCTTGCTCTGTCACCCAGGCTGGAGTGCAGTGGTGAAATCTCGTCTCACTGCAACCTCCACCTGCCGGGTTCAAGCCTCTGAATGCCGGGTTCAGCATTGCTCCGCCTGCTGAAGCAATTCTTCAGCCTCAGCCTCCCGGGTAGCTGGTATTACAGGTGCTCACCACCACGCTCGGCTAATTTTTGTATTTTTAGTAGAGACGAGGTTTCACCGTGTTAGCCAGGATGGTCTCGATCTCCTGACCTCATGATCCACCCACCTCGGCCTCCCAAAGTGCTGAGATTACAGGCGTGAGCCACTGCACCCAGCCCCCCAATATTATTTTCTAATACATGATTCCATATAAAATATTGTCTTAAACTTAGTCAACATGTTTCTTTAGGGTACTCCTCAGGCTCCTTAGTTTTTCAGGTTTTCCTTGTTTTTAATGACTTTGAACAGTCTTGAGTACAGGTGACATATTTTCTAGACTATCCCTTCATTGGCATTTGTCTATGTTTCACACAGTCAGACAGCAGCTATGGGTCTTAGGGAGAATGATCACAGAGGTAAGGGGTCATTCTAATTACATCATGTCAGGGAACAAACAAAATGAATTGTCACTGTTCATATTGACTTTGATTACCAAGGGAGGGTTTTTTAGGTTTCTGACTGTAAAATCACTATAAAGTTCCCCTTTCCATGCTGTATACATTCTAATCAAATAACTATGTGCAGCCCATACTTAATGAAGAGGGACCTAGGGTCCACCACTTTGAGGGCAGAGTATCTAAATACATTGAATTCTACTTGACAGATACATCTGGTCTTCTTCATTCATTAACTAATTAATTATATAAATGCATATATATATATACACACACACACACACAACACACAGGCATTTATTTTATATATTGGGTTTCAACCCAACACATATATTTTATACTATGGTTAATAATCTGATATTGTGTTATTTATTTTTGTTCAAATAGTTTCAGCTTTGGCCATGTGGAAGCTCAGTTGGCCCCTATGCTCATTGGCGTAGCACAGTAAGTGTGTGTGTGTGTGTGTGTGTGTGTGTGTGTGTGTGTTCTGTACTTTCTTACTTTCTGGAACCTCAAAATACTACAGATTCATTTTACGTATTTCCTGATGCAGTATTAGAATCAGTCATTTCAACAAGTAGCCGTATGCTGCCTGTGTGTGTAAACTTATCTGTGAATATTAGTTATGTGTAAATCTGTGTTTATATCTAAGTAGAGATGAGTTCACACTGACTTTTTCTCCCTTGCCAGTCAGTAACCTCTCACTCCAGAAGTGAGAGACCTGGCTCCCACCACACCCAACCATTACATAATCATTCAAATCCGCTGTACATGTGTAGTGGTTTTAGAATTGTTAAGCCCACGGAAAACAAGTTTATCAGCTACAGTACAATACAATGCCTCAGTACATTTCCTTGTACCTTTAATCTTACAGGCTTCATTTATTTGCAGAGTCACTTAGGTCAGCACACTCTCCCCCATTTCTTTTATTGAGGTTGTTTCATATATTTGTAATACAGTTAGATCCTTTTATCACATTCTGCATTTCATTCTATGATCCCATTACCTCTTAATTTTTTTAATTTTACATATATTAAGATTTGCTCTAGTGCTGTAAATTATATGGGAATTGAAAAATGCACAATGACATGCATTCACCATTATAGTATCATACAGAATAGATCACCACGTTAAAAAAAATTCTCCGTGCCTCGCCTATTCAAACACCCTCTTCCATAAACCCTAGGAGTCACTGATCTGTTCACCTTTTCCAGAATTTCAAATAAATGAAATAATACAGTACCTAGTCTTTTCAGAGTGGTTTGTTTCATGTAGCATATATAACTCATGTTTTTGCATGGCTTAATAGCTTATTTCTTTTCAATGCTGAATGATATTCTAATATGGAACACCGCAATTTGTTTATTTATTCATCTCTTGAAGAGCATCTCAGTTGCTTCCAGCTTTATTATGAATAAAGCTTCTATAAATACTCACATGCCAGTATTTTTGTGGGCATTAGTTTTAAAATAACTTGAGTAGATACCTGGAATGCAATGGCCTGATTGCATAAGATTATATTTAGCTTTGTAAGAAACTGCCAAAATGTCTTCCAAAGTTAGTGCATCACTTTGAATTCCTATTAATAATAAATGAGAGCTCCTGTTGCTCTGCATATTTCTCAACAACATCAGATTTGAAGGATTTTAAACGTTCTCGTAAGTGTGAGTGGTATCTTGTTTTTAATTTGCATTTTCAGAATGACAAACAATGCTGCACATCTTTTGTCCTGCTTAGTCGTCATCTGTATTCTTGGGCGAGGGGCCTTTACAAAATTTTTGCCCATTTTTAATTGGATTGTTTTTGTATTGCTCAGTTTTTAGAGTTTTTAAAATATTTTGTGTGCAAACCTTTAATAAGATTTGTCTTTTTGCTTGAGTTGGGCTTGATATGTTCTTTTTTCCTCTAATTTTCTAAGGTGGAAGCTAAGGTTTTATATTTTAGATCATCTTTAAATAGAAATGTTCAAATTTCTCTCTGAGCACTGCTTTTGCTGCCTCCCATGTACTCTAATGTTTTATTTTAATTTTTATTAAGTTCATAATAGTGTTTTAAATATATCTTTAGATTTCCTTAGATTATGTGTTATTTAGAAGTCTTTAGCTTAATTTCCAAATATTTGGTGGATTTTCCAATTATCTTAATGTTATTGTATTTAATTTTCATATTTTGTTGTCTTAGAACATACTTTGTATGATTTCTGCTCTTTTAAATTTGTTAGAGTGACTCATTAAAACAAAAATAACAATATAACATGTAAGCTCTGGGTTGAACACTAAGAGTTTAAAAGTAATGCATACCTAAAAAGCCAACAGATGGGAAAACATAATAATAATAACAGAAGAAAGTATATACTTTCTCAACCCAATAATAGGCAAGTAAGGAGAAAAAAGAAAAAGGAGAAAAACGGTACAAATGGAAAACTATTAAGACTTTAAATTTAAGCCAAATATGTTAGTAATTGTATTGAGTCTTATTGGACTAAATGCTCAACTAAAATACAATAATGTCAAGATAGATAAAAATACAATTAAAATAGGACACATACACCTCAAAGAAAGCCTTGTATTCTGCTTCCCAGAGACATATCATAAATAAAGGACATGGTAAGTTTGAAATAATAGAATAAAATAAGATGTACCTTAAAAATTAATTAATAGAAACTATGCTAATATCATACAAAATGCAATTTGATTACAAATATTACTGAAGACAGAGGGACATTACATAATGACAAAAGTCAGTATAACAAGAAGACCTGTATTTTCCTCATTTCTAATGCATATAATAACACCACCTCAAAACTCTATTAAGTAACATCTAACAGTACAAAAGAAGAAACAGATAAGTCTGTAGCACACTTGGGGATTTTAGTAAACCTCAAATGATGAATTGGACAAAACAATCAGTGTGAGTATAGAGGATTTTAACATGGTTGACAAACCTATAGAATGTGTTTATTTGGTAAAAATTTGTTGCACTGTGTACTTAAGATTTGTAATTTTGCACATACGATTAGATATTAATTATTCAGTTGCATTGTAGAGAATCAGTGATCACCTGGCCAGGGATAGGATGCAATGGCATACAAATGAGAACATGTTCAGATGCCATGGCCTTAAATTTGACTAGAGATAATGGTAGTAGCTCAAGTTAAGGAATGATTGCAAAAGTGAATGGATTAAGAGAAATATCAAGTACTTAGTGATGATTAATGATATGTTTGTGATGAGAAGATCAAAGAAATATCAGTGTATTTTTTAGTAGATGAGTTTTTTTAATGAAATCGAAAAATCATTTTAGTTTGCATCAGTGAATTGGATATGAGTTTGGGTGAAGAATATGAGAGGTTAAAAAGGACTCATCCATGACTTTCACTTCTGGAATTGCACTGGGTGGATATGTGCAAAACATAGGGGGAAAATGCACTTACTTGCATATCTGTGTCCACTTGCCTTACATAAAACTCCTTGAATAGAGGACTATTACAGATTATTAGCATCTGTCTTCCCTGTTTGAAGTTCAGCTGCTGAATCACTGTGATGGTAAATGTATGATGGTTGAATGATTCTTGATTTGCTACCTATGTTAGTCTGTTTTGCTTGTTATAAAGGAATACCTGAGACTGGGTAATTTATAAAGAAAAGAGGTTTATTTGGCTCATGGTTTTGTGGGCTGTACAAGCAGGGCACAGCATCTGCTCAGCTTCTAGTGAGGCCTTGGGAAGCTTCCAATTATAGTGGAAGGCTAAGGGGGAACAGGTGTGTCACATGGCTAGAGAGGAAGCTCAAGAGAGGAAGCGATGCTGGGCTATTTTACACGACCACCCCTCACATGAACTGCGAGTGAGAACTCACTCATCACTGTGAGGAGGGCACCAAGCCAGTCATGAGGGATTTCCCCCCATGACCCAGACACCTACCACCAGTCCCACTTCCAACACTGGGGATCACATTTCAACATGAGATTAGGAAGGGACAAATATCCAAACCATATCACTACCCCATTTCCTGGATGTTGGCACTCTGTGGAGCAGAGAAACAAATAAGTCTCAGCAGCTTGTCTTATACTCTTTCCTCAGGAATTTTAGAATGAACATCCAAGTTGGGTCTATTTCTGAAAGTAATCTTCGATTGACTCACATGTTTTAGCTGTTTAAAGATCAGAGGAGCTCTCCTTACATAACCCTATTAATAAAGTGTTGTATCACAGGAGGGGAAAAAAACCCTAAATGTATGATTTTGGAGGTCATACAATACATCCGTTGTGTAATCAGTGTCACATTTAAGGGAGCAAATAAGAGAGGAAAATGCTTGTCTGGATCACATCATCCAGAAGCCTATAGATCCTGGCATTTGCAAATAAAAAAATCAAAATAACCATCATGTCTTTTATTACCCTTGTAGTTATTTAAATAACCATTATTTCTTATCATTAGATTCCATATTTGAAGGTTGCTCATTTTTCATTGCTTATATACATCTGCTTCTCTTAACTTTAGCCATTAGTTATCTAATCACTGCCAGGCACTTACACCAGTAATTCTAGCACTTTGGGAGGCCGAGGCAGGTAGATCGCTTGACGTCAGGAGTTCAAAACCAGCCTGGCCAACATCGTGAAACCCCATATCTACTAAAAATACACACACACACAAAAAAAGATTAGCCGTGTGTGGTGGCAGGTGCCTGTAATCCCAGCTACTTGGGGGGCTGAGGCAGGAGAATCGCTTAAACCCAGGAGGCAGAGGATGCAGCGAGCCAAAATCCAAGATTGCATCACTGCACTCCAGCCTGGGTGACAGAGCAAGACTTCATCTCAAAAAAAAAAAAAAAAGAAAAGAAAAAAAACCCACAAAAACAAATTATCTAACCACCGTCCTATATTTTATTTGTATAAATTTAAGGTGTACAAGTGCAGTCTTAACTGTTGTATTTTAATATCATTTTAAAGATGATCAGATTAAAAAATTAATAAACTTACTGCTTTAAATTATAATACACTATGTGGAAAATGAGCCTTATGTCCAGATAACATTTATAAATGCTATAATAATATTGCTTCAAAATATATCCTATACTAAGAAAATAAACTTATTATATAGACATTGAGCCTTGATAAATTGAATTTACAATATAATTATTTTGTTTTTATGTGAAACTTTTTCTGTTATACCAATTTACTAATGGAAGAACACTTAAAACACTGCTGGAAGGGAAGTAAATAATTGTTACTATAATCTTTTATTTTACTGAGAAACCAACCAAAAACTGCATTGAGTGCCCAGCTCAAAATTGCATATGAAAGTATAAAAATATCACCATAAGAGTATGATATATCTTAATTTTAAGAACCTTGTTTATAACTATAAAAAGAAAAAATAAGTAAATGTAATGAAAGTTAATGTTAATTAAATGTCTTTAGCAAAAGCAACAAAAGGAGATTCAGAATAATCACATTTTGGATAATTGACATGAGGAAGTATAAGATCTGATGGTATCTTATGAAATATGTAGATTAATAGTATTAATACCCTAAAATACTCATTTGTGTTGTGCTTCTATTTATTTTTTCTCAGACGGGGTTCAACAGATAGCCTCAGAATAAACTTTGAGATAGGTACAATTATCAAGAAGCAAAGTCTCATTTTCCACAGAAGATGTAAGTTGGTATTTAATGTGTTAATTATTTCCTTTAAATTAGATATACAGAAAAAATCAAAGCACATTTATATGAAATTAGAAAAATGGATTTTATGCCTAAGGAATATATAAAATACATAAAAACTTCCATATGAGCTGATTGGCAGTTTCTTCATGAAGAATTATAATTGTTATAAATTATGTTTTAAGGATCAACATTTAATTTTGCTTAAAATTGAATATTTACACTAACTAATGAGATATGTTTTCTACTGATTACTCTATAGCACAAAAGTCTCACATATAATTAATATTTGAGCCATGATTATGTTTTTATATCTACCAATTTATCCAACAATGATTTAATGAATCTTTAGTGTGCCAGGCACTAAACCATTCAGATTAATAAGTATGACAAAAATGAAAACAAATTTTTACTAGAAATACATGCAAGATCTTAAGAACATCAAATACTCTTAACTATAATAATAGTATTTTTCCACAGTACTTAAATGGTGGTTCATAAACTATCCTCTGTGTGTCCCAACATTTAGCTTTTATCAGATTTTATATTCCCATTAAATTTAAATTTAAGGATGTTTCATTCATGATAAACCACTTCATGTGCAATTAGAAACTAGGGGGACAGAATTGGGCACGTGTCAAGTATAACACTGTGGTCATTAAAGAGATCCTACCATAGATGCTCATGCCAGGCTTACCTTAGATGAAGACTATACTTCTGCATTTGAGACAACATTGATTCCTGGACACATCGCTTAATGTGATTGGTAATAAAATAAGAATTCCTAGAGCCAATAAAATGCTTAAGATAATAATGATGAACTTATGGTTTAAAACATGAACAAAAGTGGCATAACAAAAATATATTTTTCTTGAAGCATATTGCAAAATACTGTATTGTAAATACATTATTATTAAAATTTAGAGCCAATAATTGGCATTTTCTAAGGACCTAAGAATTTTTAAAACATGTTTACTGCTTTATATAATAATGAAATTAATACATCTCATTGTAAGGCAAATTTGAAAACTATAAAAAATGTAAACTCTAGGAAAGATATACAGAAGAAATTTAAAAATTGAAATCCCAGCATCCAGAGTTCACCAGGGTGATATACATAACTATATTTTTATCTCAAACTGAAACCATAGAACAGATTAAATTTTTAATACACAGAATTTTAGAACTGTTTTGGAGTTACAGAAAAAAACTAGGACGTCCTGCTGTGGGGTGGGGGGAGGTGGGAGGGATAGCATTAGGAGATATACCTAATGTTAAATGACGAGTTAATGGGTGCAGCACACCAATATGGCACATGTATACATATGTAACAGAACTGCACGTTGTTCACATGTACCCTAAAACTTAAAGTATAATAAATAAAAGAAAAAATTATAGATAGTACAGAGTTCCCCTACATCCTACACTCAGTTTTCTCTATTATTAACATCTTACATTACCATGACACGTTTGTTTTAATTAATGAACAAATGATGGTACATTATTGTTAACTAATTAACTAAAGCCTACACCTTATAGAAGTGTCCTTAGTTTTTAAAGGATGTCCTTTTTCTGTGCCAGGATCCCATCTAGGTTACCTCATTGTAATTTGTTGCCATATCTTCCCAGGCTCCTCTTGGCTTTGTCAGTTTCTCAATTTTCGTTTTGTTTTGTTTTTAAGAACCTTGATATTTTTGAGGAGCCTTGGTGAGATATTTTACAAGGTGTTCTGTTAAAACTTCTCTAATATTTTTGTTTTAAGAAGACTGGTATTATAGGGTACTAGGAGGAAGGCCCAGAGATAAGTGCCCATTCCATCTTATCCTCTCAAGAGTGCATGCTATCAACATGATGTGTAGCCAGTGGTATTGACCAAGGTCACTTAACTGAGGTAGTGTTTGTCATGTTTCTCCACAGGAAAGGTACTCTTTATTCCCCTTTCCATATTGTAGGCTTTATAAGAAGTGCCTATGCACACAGTCCACACCTGCGGAGAATGCAGAGTTACAGTTTTCCATTGTGAGGGCAGAATTCAGAATGTCTATGTAAATCACTCGGAATATTTCTACATTGGGAGATTTGTCCTATCTATCTATCATCTATCTATCTATCTATCTATCTATCTATCTATCATCTATCTATCTATCTATCTACCTATATGTCTATCTGTATCTGTATGTGCTCATGGATATTTATTTTATACTTTGGGCTATAATTTAATACTATTGAATTTTTTTTTTTTGGTTTTGCTCAAATATTTCTTGGTTTGGCCATTATGAGCTCATTTCAGGGGGCCGGTGTGCTCCTTTGAAATACTCGCATCAAAGTGTGTGTGCGTGTGGATGTGCATGTGTGTGTGTTGGGCACTTTCTTCCTTTCTGAGACAAGATGTCCGGGCCTATCTTTTATAATCCCTTCCCCAGTCCTAGAATAAGTTGGTACTGTTATTGGAGAAAGATGTTAGTATTGGCTGTTTCTTGTTGGTAGGGTGCTAGATTTATTTTTGCATTCAGTTTTTTTAAAAATATATATATAAAATAAGAATTTTCTTGTTAAGTTTTAAGTTTGCTTTTGAAATTGTTTTAAAATGCAGTAGTCCATTGTACATTTTGTTGAAAAATGATTATTTAAACAAGAGGCAATACTAACAATATAAATATGTTTGCAATTTTCCCTGTTCCTAATAACATAGCACACCTCTTTTTCTGCAAAATGAAGCTAGCTTTTATTTTAATAAAACAAATACATTTTGTTTAATACCTACTTCTCATAGTTTATATATTTGTTAGTAAATAAGTAAAATATGTATAAAATAATAATAGTCCAGATGAGATTATTAAATTGGATAGGAAATGTACTTGCAGGATTTAACAACAATAACATAATAGAACTAGAACAAATTTTCATTTTTAATTTTTGTGGGTACATGGTAGGTGTAGCTGAGATGTTTTGATACCGGGATGTGATGTGAAATAATCACATTATGGACAGTTGGGTATTCATCCCATCAAGCATTTATCCTTTGCATTGCAATCCATTCAATTATTCTCTTTTAGTTGTTTATAAATGTACAATTAAATTATGTTAACTATAATCACTCTGTTATGCTATCAAATAGTAGGTCTCATTAATTCCTTCTAATTATTTTTCGTGCCCATTAACAATTCCCACCTCCCTTCTCTACCTCCTCCACTCCCACTGCCCTTCCCAGCCTCTGGAAACTATCCTTCCACTCTCTATGCCCATGATTTTAATTGTTTTGATTTTTAGCTCCCACAAATATGTGAGAACATGTGATGTTTCTCTGTTTATACCTCATTTAACTTAACATAATCATCTCCGATTCCATCCATATTGTTGCAAATGACAGGATTTCATTCTTCTTTATGGCTGAATAGTACTCCATTTTGTATAAGCACCCCATTTATTTTCATCCATTAATCTGCTGATAGACACTTAGGTTGCTTCTAAATCTTGGTTATCATGAACAGTGCTGAAACAAACACGGGAGTGCAAATCTCTCTTCAATATACCGATTTCCTTTGTTTGGGTATATACCCAGCAATGGGATTACTGGATCATATAGTAGCTCCATTTTTAGTTTTTTGAGGAACCTCCAAACTGTTCTCCATAATGATTGTACTAATTTACATTCCCACCAGCAGTGTACAGGGGTTCCCTTTTCTCCACGTCCTTGCCAGCATTTGTTATTACCTGTCTTTTGGATATAATCCATTTTAACTGGGGTGAAGTGGTATTTCATGGAAGGTTTATTTAGGGTTTTGTTTTTGTTTTTTATTTTTGTTTTTGTTGTTGGAGACAGGGTCTTGCTGTGCCATCCAGGCTAGAGTGCAGGGGTGTGATAATAGCTGTTTGCAGCCTCGACCTCCTGTGCTCAATTGATCCTCCTACCTCAGCCTCCAGAGTAGCTGGGAATATAGGTGCATGCCACCACACCCAACTAATTTTTTTGTGTGCTTTTTGCAGAGATGAGGTTTCACCATGTTGTCCCAAGCTCAAGTGGTCCACCAGCCTCAGCCTCCAAAAGTGCTAGGAATACAGGCATGAGCCACCACACTTGTCATCGTTGAAGTTTTGATTTGCGTTTCTCTGATGATCAGTGATGTTGAGCACATTGTCACATGTCTGTTAGCCATCTTTATGTCTTTTTTTTTTTTTGACGGAGTCTCGCTCTGTTGCTGGAGTGCAGTGGCATGATCTCAGTTCACTGCAACCTCTGCCTCCTGGGTTCAAGCGATTCTCCTGCCTCAGCCTCCCGAGTAGCTGAGACTACAGGCATGCGCCACCACGCCCAGCTCATTTTTGTATTTTTAGTAGAGATGGGGTTTCACTTGTCTTTGAAAAATGTCTATTCAGACCTTTTGCCATTTTTAAATGGGATTAATAGTCTTTTTCCTATTGAACTGTTTGAATTTTTTACATATTCTAGTTATTAATCGCTTGTCAGATGGCTAGTTTGCAAATATTTTCTTGTATTCTGTGGCTTATCTTTTCACTTTGTTGTTTCCTTTGCTGTACAGAAGCTTTAACTTGACATTATCCTATTTGTCCATTTTTGCTTTGGTTGCCTGTGCTTGTGGGGTATTACTCAAAACATTTTTGCCCAGACCAGTGCCCTGGAGAGTTTCACCAATGTTTTCTTGTAGTAGTTTCATAGTTTGAAGTCTTAGATTTAAGTCTTTAATCTACTTGGATTTGATCTTGCATATGACAAGAGAAAGAGCTCCAGTTTCATACCTCTGCATATAGATATCCAGTTTTCCCAGCACCATTTATTGAAGAGACTGTCTTTTCCTCAGTGTATGTTCTTGGCGCTTTTGTCAAAAATGAGTTTGCTGTAGGTGTGTGGATTTGTTTGGGGGTTCTCTATTCTGTTCCATTGATCTATGTGTCTGTTTTTATGCCAGTACCATGCTGTTTTGGTTACTATATCTCAGTAGTATATTTTGAAGTCTGGTAATGTGATTCCTCCTAGTTTTGTTCTTTTTGTTTTGGATACTTTTGGCTATTCTGTGTCTTTTGTGGTTCCACATAAATTTGAGGATTGTTTTTTCTGTTTCTGTGAGGTATGTCGTTGGTATTTTCATAGGAATTACATTTAATCTGTAGATTGCTTCAGGTGTTATAGATATTTTAACAATATTGCTTCTTCCAATCCATGAACATGCCTCCATTTTTGTGTGTCCTCTTCAATTTCTTTCATCAATGTCTTATAATTTTCATTGTAGAGAACTTTCACTTCTTTGGTTAAGTTAATTCTTAGGTATTTACCTTTATATATGGCTACTGTAAATGGGATTACTTTTCTGAGTTCTTTATCAGATTGCTCACTGTTGGCTTATAGAAATGCTACAATTTTTGTATGTTAATATTGTATCCTGCAACTTTACTTAATTTATTTATCAGTTCTAATAGTTTTCTTGTGGATTCTTTAGGTTTTTCCAAATATAAGATCATATCATCAGCAAACAAGGATAATTTGACGTCTTCCTTTCCAATTTGGATGCTTTTTATATATTTATCTTGTCTAATGGCTCTAGCTCAGACTTCCAGTACTATGTTTAATAACAGTGGTGACAGTGGGCATCCTTGTCATGTTCCAGATCTTAGAGGAAAGGCTTTCAATTTCTCCTCATGATGTATGATACTAGCTGTGGGTCTGTCACATATAGCTTTCATTATGTTTATTTATGTTTTTTATATACCCAGTTGTTTAGGGTTTTTATCATTAAGAGATGTTGATTTGTATCACACGCTTTTTCAACATCAATTAAAATGATCATATGGTTGATGTCCTTCATTGTGTTCATATGATGTATTATATTGATTGATTTGAATATGTTGAACCATCCTTGCATCCCAGGGATAAATCTCACTTGCTCAGGAAGAATGCTCATTTTAACGTATTGTTGAATTTGGGTTACTAGCATTTTGTTGAGAATTTTTGCATCAATATTCATCAGAGAAATTGGCCTTTAGTTTTATTTTCTCAATGTCTTTTTCTGGTTTTGGTATCAGGTAATACTTGCCTCATAAAATGAGTGTGGAAGTATTTCTTCCTCCTCTGCTTTTCAGAATAGAGTATGATTGTTATTAGTTCTTTAAATCTTTTGTAGAATTCAGCAGTAAAGCCATTGTGTCCTGGGTTTTTCTTTACTGGGAGACTTTTTATTACAGCTTTGATCTTGTTGCTTGTAATTGGTCTGTTCGGGTTTTAGATTTCTTCATGGTCAATCTTGATAAGCTGTATGTGTCTAGAAATTTGTCCATATCTTATAGATTTTCCAATTTATTGTCCTGTAGTTGTTCATGGTAGCTACTAATGATTCTGTGAATTTCTGCAGTATCGCTTGTGTCCATTTTTATCTCTGATTTTATTTATTTGAATCTTCTCTCTTTTTTCTTAGTCTGGCTAAAGGTTTGTCAATTTTGTTTAACTTTTCAAAAAGCCAACTTTTTGTTTCATCGATCTTTTTAATTTTTTTATTTCAATTTCATTTATTTCTTCTCTGATATTTATTGTTTCTTTTCTTCTACTAATTTGGGGTTTGGTTTGCTCTTACTTTTCTAGTTCTTTAAAACGCATCAGTAGGATGTTTACTTGAAGTTTTTCTTCTTTTTTGATGTAGGCACTTATAGCTATAAACTTGCCTCTTAATACTACTTTTGCTGTATCTCACGAGTTTTGGTATATTGTGTTTCCATTAATATTTGTTTCAAGAAATTTTTCAACTTCCTTCTTAATTTCTTTATTGACCCACTGTTCATTCAGGAGCAAATTGTTTAATTTCCATGTATTTGTATAATTTCTAAAGTTCCTCTTGTTACTGATGTCTAGTTTTATTCCATTGTAGTCAGAGAAGATGTTTGATATTATTTCAATTTTTTAATGTTTTGAGACTTGTTTTGTGACTTAATATATGGTATATCCTTTAGAATAATCCAAGCACCGAGGAAAATAACATGTATTCTGCAGCTGTTGAATGAAATGTTCTGTAAATATCTATTAGATCCATTTGGTATATAGTGCAGATTAAGTCTAATGTCTACCTGGTGTTCTATTTTACTGTGGCCGAGCTGACACTCAAACCACAAGACAGTCCTTCCCACTCTTCCCTTGCCATTCCATTGACAGAGAACCCTCACCCCATGGCCACCACCACCACAGGCCCATGGGGAGTGCAGCCAGAGTACTGCTGATGTTCCCTTAAAGCTCAGGGGCTCTTAAGTCAGCTTGCAATGAATGCTGCCTGGCCTAGGACTCACCCTTCATGGAAGTGCCCCCACCCTCACCCCCAGCCCAGGGCAGATCCAGAGATACCATCCAATAGCCAAGTTCTGGAATCTGGGACCCCAAGAGCTCACTTGTGCCCTACTCTTTGTGGCCAAGCTGCTACCTAAGGTAAAGGACAAAGTCTCTTTTACATTTCTCTCCACTTTTCTGAAGGAGAAGGAGCCTCCCCCATAGCCTCCAGAGCTGGGAATATGTTGAGTCTCACCTGAAGCCAGCAAGTCTCAGGGTCTCACCCAAAGCCCTCGACGTAGTACCTGGCTATTGCTGCTGGTTATTTAGAGCACACGGCTATTCAGTTAGCAGGTGATAAATCCTGCCGGGAGTAGGTCCTTTCCTTCAAGGCAGTGAGTTCCCTTCTGTCCCACGGTGTGTCTAGAAATGTCATTCAGGAGGTAGGACCTAGAAAGGGGGCCTCACAGTTCTGACAAGTTCCCTATCCTGCCGTAGCTGAGCTGGTCTCTAAGATATAAGACAGGGTCCTCCTCACTCTTCCCTCTCCTCTTCTCAAGCAGAAGTAAAGGGTCTCTTTTGGAGCTGTGAGCTGTGCAGCCTGGGGTTGGGGAGAGGTGATGCCATTACATCTTAGACTACCTGGGCTGGTGTCTCAGTAGGTTGCTTGCCCACCCCCAACACGAGTCCTCTGACTCTGGGCACAGTTATGCACTAGGACTCGCCTGGGAGTTGCCATCCTTGTGGCTAGACTTCCTTTCAAGATTATTTAAGTTCCCAGAGCACTTTATCCTACACTGGCAAGGCTTGCAGGAACTGAATATCTAACCGCTGGAATTGGTGATTCACCTCTGTCTAGGGCTGGTCTAAATGCTTCCTCCATAGGTGGGCTTCTGCTGAGTTTAGTCAGGTTTTGTTCTCTGGTATAGCAGGGCAGCACTGAGTTCAGTGCCTCACAATTGTTGTGCTCTCCCTCTTCCCGGCACACAGAATCACTCTCCACACCATGCCCCCACTGCCAGGGGTTGGGGAGAAGTGGCATTAGCGATTCAAAACAGTTTCTCTTACCTCTTCCGTGCCTCTTTCATTGATATGAAGTTAAAATCAGGTACTGTGAGTGCTCACCTGATTTTTGGTTCTTATGAAGGTGATTTTTTTTGTGTAGATAGTTAATTTAATGTCCCTACAAGGAGGGACAATCATTCTGCCATCTTGCTCTACCCCTGTCCAAACTAGAAATACTTTTAAAACAACATTAAGTAAAATTTCTTCAGAATAATTTCTAACTTTTTTCCTATATACTATTGTAGATAATTTACAGGGAGTGTACAGAGAAAAATATGTATTTTAAAGAGCATATTTGAAAAAAAATTCTAGAAGAAATGGGGGTATCAAAAGATGAAATAAATTATAATTGATAAGAATAAATGCTGAAGATTTAGTCATGGTTGTAGTAAGCAAAATAAGAACAAAAACTACCACAACTACTTAATCGAAATAAGCCTTCTATAGTGATATGGCACTGGCTACAATTTGATTCAAGAGCTTTGGCATTGCCTGAACCATGCTGTCATTGAGTTCTTTATATATTTCACTGAACTAGTCTACTAAGTTCAGATTCTGTGGCTAATTTAGTCACTTTGTCAGACTTCAAAATATTACCCAAGGTTTACTCTCTTTGACTTCCCTAACAATACAAACCTGATTTTTAGCCATGCTGGAGGATAGTCATTGGTGAAAACACTGATGTTAAAAGAGGGAAAGTATCCCTTGATAAAGGATAACAGTAGTTTCAGAGCAGGTGGCAGAATAAAATCAGAATTTTGGATTGACCACTTTTGCTTTCTCTTTTAATTCAAAAGAGTTAAACAAATAAAATATATAGGTATGTGATATATAAACAGAATTGAAAAGAAATATATTTTTGCGAACATACATATACATTGCATATATTCTGAAATATAATTGACTAAAATGTCAGGCCTTGAAGGTACAGAGTATGAAAAACTGTTCCAAGACACTAAATAGGGCACGAATAATAGTAGTTGAAAATGCAGTTTTAGGAGGAGATAAAACCTCTGAGCATAACTATTAGTTACTTTCTATTAAAGATCCTCTCTCAAGTAATTGAAGAATTCTGCCTCAGACAAAAATTATTGTTAATGGCTTCAAGATGATGGGCTATATTTTAAGCAAGAAAGGGTTTAACTGAGCACTGGACAAGCATATTCAAATTTTAAAACCATACCTAGGACTACTTTTTTCTAGTCAAGGAGGAATAAGAGAAGTTAGAGTCACCCTGTATTCTAAAACTACCAAGATAAGAGAAAATATACACCTTAATGGCACTAAAATATTGAATTGTAACAGTCAAAGAAGGACAGTGATATCTACAAAAAGAGAAACTAAAGAATGGAGTACTACAATTTTCCCAGCTTACAAACTGATAACGTTTAAAGATCTTATAAAGAGAGGGAGAAACACAGTAAGAGTCTACAAGTCTCCATGAAATAAGGAATTGGGAGCCCGGAGATCTCAAAATATCAGGAATCCACAGGACTGAGTACCAAAGAGGAAAGAGCAGCACAGAAAACTGAAGACGTTCAAAGAATCCCCCTAACTCTTCACCTGAATACTGGTAAATAAATGCATGTGAGGAAAATATCCAAGAGGAAGAAAGAAATAGCAAAACTGATAAAGAGAACTGTACATGAGGTTTACACAGATCTGAGCATAGCCCTGTTGACAACACAGGCATTTTCAAATTTTAAAATGCCTTATGGTTCATTGGGTATTCGGTAGAGTACTAAGAGTTTGTCTTAGTATTGAGGAGAAAGTAACACTAGAATAAACACTGCTCTGACCTCGTTTAACCAGTGCTTAAAATAAAGACTGAAAAAGATCAAAATTGTTTCAAGAAGTTGTCCTGCATCAAAACAAAGCTAAAGAATATCACAGAGAGGCAAAAATATCCAGCACTCAGCAAGTAAAATTCTGTGTCTGACATCCAGTAAAAAATTACAATGAATAGGATATCAAAAAAATGGTGAAATTGGGACTTTTGAACATTTTGTTCTTCATACATCAAAAGAAAACTAGGAGAAAGATCAGAATAAACTTTTTTAGCATTCTAGAAATTAACCAAAGTTTTACAGCAGAGGAGCATTTATACAAGAAAACTTGCTGAATCTCAGTAAGAGTGAGCTTTTTGGCATTTTAGCTTACTCTAGTCATATTACCCCTTCTCCATCACCCCAGTATCCTTGAAAAATAATAGAACATATTCCTGGTACAGCATGATCAACCTGGAAAGAAGCAAAAGGAAGCAGAAGGAAGCTGGAGCTCTTTCAAAGCCCCATTCCCAAAGAATTGTCATCATTTGACCTGTCTGGTGGTTCTGAGGAAGACCCACTTTCAAGGTTGTCTGTATTTGACTTGACATGGCACTTGCCAGGTGTGAAAATCTCTTTAAAGGGAGCATTTGTCAAAATCATTTACGGGCAAGTGTTTTAACTTCATCACTGCCTCAGGTGCCAGATAGCAGTCTGGGCAAATGATAGAGTAACCAAAAGCTTAGGAGAAAATGTTGAGAATGAGATGCCCATAAGGGCTTTTAAAAGCTCTAATATACTCTTAGAAATCTAGAAGTCCACGTGCATGCATAGGACTGTGTGCATTCCCAGGCTGGTATACATGGTGTTCTCAAAAAAGGCCTGAAAACGTCCTAAGCTGTCACTTCTGGCTGACCTTGTGACACTGCACAAGCCAGAAGTGAAAGCTCAGGCAGAGCTGTAAGGTGTCTAGCTGAATGTTGAAAGCATGCCCCAACATGCACAGAAAGCCTCTCAGCAAAAACTGAGAGACTTAATGGTTCCAGAAATGGAGGCATATTTCTGCCTAGTTAATAGGTTAACACTAAGCTAAATGAATTGAGACATCAATGACTACACATGCCAAAGAATGCAGACATTAAATAATTAGATAACAAAATTCACTAAACAAACAAAGCTACAGCAAGCAGCAGCAACAACAAACCAGAGAGAAATGAAAGATTATTATTTCTGGAATTGAAACATTATATCATTTTAAATGTCCAGATTTTTTAATGACATATAAAAAATTATTTTAAACCATGGCCTGTAGGAGGGAAAAAAAGCAATTAATAATAATTGTCACTTTACTAAAGAATATCAGATATTGACCTTATTAGACAAAGATTTAAATTAGCTATTTTAAGTATGTTCAAAGAGTGAAAGTTTACATTCTAAAGAACTAGGAGAAAGTATCAGAATAATGTCTTACCAAAACAGAGAATATCAGTAAAGAGATAGAAACGAAACCAGCTATATTTAATAGTATTTTAAATGTGTCACCCCACTGCTTTCTGACTTCCATGGTCCCATAAACAGAACCAAATAAAAATACTAATAAATAAATCTTTCAACAAACAATGCTGTATCTAGAAAACTGCTCTTCAAAATTCAAGGAGAAATTAAGACATTCCCAAATAAACTAAAACTGAGAGAATCTGTCCCTGGAAAAATTTCCCTACAAGAAATTCAAAGGAGAGTATTTCAGGTTGAAAGGAAAGGACAGTAAACAGTAAGTGGGAAACACATGAAGAAATAAAGTGCACCTTACTGGTAACCACATAGGTAAACGTTAGACAGTATAAATATAACTTTTGTTTGACTTGTATTTTTGCCCTATGTAATTTAAAAGACAGCTGGGTGAATGCATGTTCTGATATAAACACACGTGTAAAGATGTAATTTGTATAACAATAACATAAAGGAGGGGAGAAAATGGAGCTATATAGGAGAAAACTTTCTGTATACTATGAAAATTTAGCAGGTATTTATCTAAACAAAATTGTAAGGAGTTAAAATATTATTTGTAATCTCCAAGACAATCACTGAAGAAAATCTGAAAAAATGCATATTAAAAAATAAATTAAAATGGTACCATAGAAGATATCTACTGAAAACTAGAAACCAATAATAGAAGAATGGGGAGAAAAAAGGCATAAGACATATAGAAAACAAATAGGAAAATGATAGACATAGATTCTACTTATTGGTAACCACATAAAATGTAAATTATTTAAGCTAATTAAAAGGCAAATATTGCTGAAATACCTAAAAAACATGGCTCAACAAAATATTTATCACAATAGACACACTTTATAATCAAATATACAAATAGTTTGAAGGTAAACAAATAGAAAAAAGTTATGTCACACAAACTTATCACAAAGGAACTGGAGTGACTAAACTAATATTAGACAAAATATATTCTAAGACAAAATTTGTCACTAGACACAAAGAAATATTTTATTTATTTTATTTTATTTATTTTATTTTATTTTATTTTATTTTAACAAGATCTTGTTCTGGCACCCAGGCTGGAGTGCAGTGGTGCAATCTTGGCTCACTGCAACTTTGAACTCCTGGACTCAAGAGATCCTCTTACCTCAGCCTCTAAAGTAGCTGGGGCTACAGGTGCAAGCCATCATGCTCAGCTAATTTTTCTATTTTTTAGTAGATGGGGTTTCTACCATCTACCCCAGGCTGGTTTCAAACTCCTGGGCTCAAGCAATCCACCCGACTGGGCGACTGGGCCTCCCAAAGTTCTGGGATTACTGGCATGAACCATTGCACCCAGCCGAAAGACATTTTTAATGATAAAATGATTAAGACAACAAGAAGCACAAATAATATTAAGATATATAGTACTTAAAAAGAAAGCTACAAGTACATGAAGCCAAAATTGAGAGGAAAAGTAGGCATTTCACAATAATAAGACTGCAATACCTCATTTTCAATGGTGTATAGAAAAAGGAGACAGAAGATCAGTAACGAAATTGAAGACTTACACAATGCTGTAAGTCAACTAGACCTAACAGACATCTACAGATCACTCCACCTAGCAACGCAGAATACACATTCTTCTCAAGTACACATGAAACACTCACCATGATATATCATATGTTAGGCCATTAAAAAGTCAAAATAAATTTAAAAGGATGGTAAAATTGTACAAGAGTATGACTACAATGTAAAGAAATTAGAAATCAATGACAGAATAATTTTCACAGTCACAAATATGTGAAAATTAAACACCACACCTAATAAACAATAGGTCAGAAAGAAATCACACAGAAAATTAAAAAGAACCTTGAGATTAATGAAAACAAAGGCACAAGATACTAAAACTTATGGGGAACATCAAAAGCAGTACTTAGAAGGAAATCTATAGCTTTAAACATTTACACAACAGCACAATAAAGATCTAAAATAAACCTTTCACCATCCACAGAAAGAAGAGCAAACTCAACACAAAACAAGCAGAAAGAAAGAAAAAATAAATATTAAAGTGGAAAGAAATGAAATAAATCATAGACAAACAATAGAGAAAATTAAACCAAATATGTAACATTTTGGAGAGAACAACAAAATAGCAAATCTTGAGTAAGATTGACAAAAAACAGAGAGCAGACTCAAATTACTGAAATCAAAAATGAAAAGAAGAACATTACTCTTGGCCTTACAGATATAAAATTTTTATGAAGATACTATGCACAATTGTATGGTAACAAATTAGATAATCAAATGACATAGATACATTTATAGAAAGACATGAACCATCTAAACTAACCCAAGAAGAAATAGACAATATAATAGGCTTGTGACAGAGTAATTCTAAAACTATTTCACAGCAAAAAACCCAAGATGAAATGACTTTTTGGTGAATTCTGCCAACAAATACTAGCAAACTAAATTAATTTAGCAACATGTTTAAAAGATTAGAAACAATGATCAAATTAGATTTATTTCAGAAATTCAAGTTTGGTTCAACATAGAAAAAATTAGTAAACATAACACATAATATTAGTTGAATAAATGGGAAAAAGACATAATTTTCTCAATAGAGAAAATACTTGGAAAAATCCAACATTATTTCATGATAAAACTCTCAACAATATAGGAATAGAATGAAACTTACTCAATCTGATTAAAGCAATCTAAGAAAAACCAGGGCCAATATCATACTTACTGGTGAAAAACGGGATGCTTTCTCCCAATATCAGGAACAAGACATGAACATGTGCCCTTGCCTCTTCTATTCAACAGTGTATCAGACGTTTTAACCAGATAAATTGGGCAGGAAAGGAAACATCATCTAAATTGAAAAGCAAGAAGTATTTGTAGATGATCTATCCTTTATAAAGAAAACCCCAAAATATTAAAAAAAAAAAAAAACTCTTGGAGCTAATAACCACATTCAGCAACAGTGCAAAGCCCAAGTGTTGGACAGTTTCTGCATAGCCTTGACAGACCTAGTCTTCTTCTGTCTTGTTGATTGTAGTTCTCAGAATAGTTGAAACATGTGTGAGCATGCAATATCCTGAGACAGGGAGGAACAGCTAGAAATAGACCAGGCTTTGTTATTTGCCCTCCTAGGGAAGAGAACTTCTTGAGTTAGAGAAGAATTGCTCAGGATAGCCTGAGCTTTATTCTTTACCTTAGAAGCAAGACGCCCTTCAATGCTTTAGCCCAGCAACTCACATGTCCCCTGAGTTAACTCAAGGTGGGTTGCCTTTTGGGATCCCTAAGCTGCAGTCCAAGTGTGGCATGTTCAGTCAGGACTCCATCCACCCCGGACAGCTCTCCAGAGCCTCGGCTGACCAGCTCACTGTGGATCCTGGGCTTCTGTTGTCCCTTGTCACCTATCTGTAAGTAATAATCCTGTTCCATATAACTTGTACAATGTGAGTGTTGTATCTTACTGAACTTGGGTGAATAGTAAAGGTGCAGCCCAGGATGGAGTGAACAGAAGTGTTTGGACCCTGCTCCTGGTGGTTGGCATAGCAATGATCTTTGTTATCCTCCATGCAATGGGAGTCCTTCCTTAGTATTGGTAATTAGTCACCATGGTCATACCAGTCTGAACATGTGTGATCTTGTCTGATCTCAGAAAATATTGGTAATTAGTTAACCTGTTTCACACCAAGATCAATATTTAAAACTCAGTTGCATTTCTATATAGTATCAATGAACAATACAAAAACTAAACTAAGAAAACTATTATACTTACAATAGAAAATAAAATAAAATATTAAGAATAAATTCAACCAAAAATGTGCAATGTAATGCACATTTGTAAATAGAAAACTAGAAACATTGTTGGAAGAAATTGAAGAAGATCTACATAAATGGAAAAACATGTTATGTTCATGTGTTAAAAGTCTTAATGCTGTTAAGACAGCAATACTACTATGGTCAATAATACTATATTTTACTCTTGGAGTTTTATAAGAGAGTAGATCTTAAATGTTTTCACCACACACACAAAAATCATAATCGTGTGAGGTGAGAGATTGTGGCAATTATTTCACAATCTGTTCATGTATCAAAACATCACATTAAATACCCAACATATATACAATTTTTATTTATCAAAAGCTGGAAAAAGCAATCTCTATCAAAATTCCACCTTTATTTTTCACATAAATTACAAGCTGATCCTAAAGTTAATGTGAAATTCAAATATTATTAGGCATGCTAAGAAGCAGGAAAATAAAACACACAGTGGATATAAAAATCAGTCAATAGAAGCTGAGCCAGAAATAACACAAGTTTCTAAATGAGAACGTGAAACAGTTATTATAACTGCAATTCATATGTTTAAGAAGTTAGAGAAATAGAAATTAAAATAAATAAGCTACTTTATCCTCTCTCCCTCCTATAAGGGTTGATGCAGAGTACATTACCCCCAGCAATACAAATACATGTGTGCAATATGTCCACTCAGGGAATCTCATTAGCTACACAGTACCCACATTTTCATTAGGAGCTGGTCATACAGGTACCTTCTGCCTAGGATGTACCGAAATTCCAAACTCCCAGGAAAAAATTACGTGTTCAGGACAAGCCATATTATTTTCACAGTCTATGCACAATGAGCCACTCTTATCATTCAAAGAAAGTTTTATATCAGTCAAGGGAAATGTTTACCAATCAAGTTCCCAGATGCCAGTCAAGGGTAAACCTTTCAAGAATAAGTTTCTAAGGATAGGCAGTCTCAGCTCTGCTACATTAACCATTTTTGCACAATATGGAATACTCAAGCAACACCATTAACCAATGTGCACTAACTGACATTTATGGATTACTCCACTCCATCCAATAAGGGCAGAAAATTTATTATTTTTAAAAGTACATGGAACATTTAGCAAGAGAGACCTAATATGGACCATCAACAAGTCTCAATATGTTTAAAAGAATTCAGGACCATAAATAAGTCTCACTACCGTTTAAAGGATTCAAACCACCAGAAGTAAGTTCTCTGACTGCCACAGAATTAAATTAGAAATTATCAACAAAAAATATTTTTGAATACCCCCAAATATTCAAAATCTGAATAGCACAATTCTAAATAACCCATGGAGCAAAGAAGAAATTGAAAGGGAAATTAGAAATTATGTTTAAATAAATAGAAATAAAAGGCTAATATATTAAATTTTGTGGGATATAGCTAAAACAGACCTTAGGGAAAATTTTACAGCCTTACCACCAAGATTAGAAAAGAAAAAAGTTTCAAGTCAATAATATCAGCTTTTACCTTAAAACAAAATAAAACCAAAACAAACAAGCAAAAAAAGAGCAAATCGATTCCAGAAGTTAATAACAATAATGACAGTAGTAGTAGTAATCAAAATCAATAAGAAACAGAAAAAGAAGTAGAGAAAAAACAATGAATCTCAAAGCTGTGGTTTTTAGAAAGTTAATAAAGACACAAATTACCAATACTATGAATGATGAAATTGATATCACTACAGATTCTAGACATATTAAGATGATAACAAAAAAAAATTGTGAACAGCTTTATGCCAGTAAGTTATACAACTTAGATGACAAATTATTTTAAAAACACAATCATCAAGGCTCATTAAAAATAAATAAACAATCTGAATAGCCCTACATCAATCACAGAAATCGAAACTTCAGTTCCCACAAATAAACCCATAGACCCATATCATTTTGCTGAGGAATTCTACCAATTACTTGAGAAATAATATAATTTTTACATGAAATCTTGTAGAATTGTAAAGAGGAGGAAAATATCTACTCATTCAATGAGGCCACCAAGATTTTTATATAAAATCTAGGCAAGGGCATGACAAGAAAATTGTAGACGAGTGTCCATCATGAACATAGGTACAAAAATCCTTAACAAAATTTTGATAAGTCTAATCAAACAATATAAAAAAGGATAATACAAAAAAATGCAAGGCTGACAATAAATAGGCCGATAATAACATAATTCACCATATAATCAGACTAAAAACAATGGTCATCTCAAAAGATGAAGAAACAACATTTGACTTCAAGACTTATGCAGTTACAATAATCAAGGTGTGATATCAGCATCAAAATAGAAAACCAGATCAAGAAAACAGAATAGTGTAAAAGTACACCCATACAAACATGGTACACCCACACAGATATGGTCAATTTGTTTTTGACAAAAGTGTAAAGACAAATCTGTAGAAAACGAATAATCTTTTTAACAAATGATCAGTTGTAAGTATATATAGAAAAAAACCTTGATCTATACATTGCAACATAAACAAAAAATAATAAAAATAGATAATACCCAAATATTAAATGTAGAAATATGAAATTTCTGGAAAAAAATTACAGGAAAAAAATCTTTGTGATCTTGAGTCAGGCAAAAAAAAAATTAGAATAGCAAAAGCATGAATAAAATAAAATTTAAATATCACAAATTTGTTGTTATTTAAATTGTGAATTTCTTGGCTTCAAAATACAGTGTTAAACTAATTAATGAAAGACAAGCCACAGACTGGAAGAAAGGATTACGAAGTCACATAAATGATGTATTCAAAATATGAAAATAAACTCTCCAAACTCAACAATAAGAAAACAAGAAACATAACTTTAAAAGTGGACAAACATTTGAATAGATCCTACACACAAAAAAAGATATATGCATTGCAAAAAAAACATGAAAATATGCTCAAAATCATTAGTTACTGGGAAAGTTAAAACCACAATGGGATTTCACATCCACTACCATGTCTAAACTCATAGTTACTTACTTAACAAAGTGTTAGCAAGCATGCGCTGAAACCCAAGTAATGCTGGTGGGAACGTAAAACAGTACAAGCACTTTGAAAAACAATACAAGTTTCTACTAGAATGTTAAGCATACATTTACTATATGACTCAGGAATTATACTCTTAGGTATTTACACAAGAGAAATTAAAGTCCATAGCCATACAAAGACTTCTAGACAAATATTTGTAGCCAGCTAATTTGTCATTACCTACAACTGGAATCAATCCAAATGCCCAAAAGATGAAATTATAGATAAATTGCTGTTTATCCATTCAGTGGAATTCTACCCAGCAATAGCAAGAAATAATTTATTAACATATATTAATCTCAAAATAACTATTTAGTTAAAGAGGAAATACAAAGATCATAGTATATACAGTACTCTTCACATAAAGTTCTGGAAAATGCAAACTTATTTAAAGTAACATCATTGCCTGGGAATGAGGAGAGGTCAGGAAGACTCAAGAGGGAGGCATTACCAAAGGATGGGAGATTCTTTTGGGAATGATAAATAGGATGTTCATTGTCTTTAACAATGAACAATATTGATGTTCATTATTGATGTTCGTTATACTTTGATAGTTTCACAGGTGTACACCTATCAAAAGCTATCCACTTGTGCATTTGAAGAGTGCAATTTATCATATGCCAATTAAATCTAATAAAATTGTTTTAAAATTATATCTAAAAGAGATATTGCTTGTTTACCCAAATTGCTTGTTTAAGGTGGTAACCAAAAGCTAACTCAGTGGAAGACTACTAAGGTAACTGGCAAAGAGACGTCCATGCACGGCCTGCCTTGGCTGTGACTGCTGCCCTTCTTTTAGACAGCCTTCTTGTAAGAAAACAGATAGGGCAGCACAGCACCAGGAAGCCGGATGGCCATGCTGTTTTCCTACTGACAAGGCCTGCTATTTTGCTACAAGACCCAATCCATGGTCATCTGTTTCTTCATCAAGAAAATTAAGACACTGATACTAAAATTCTATCATTTATCTCCTGTCAGATACCAATCAGTTAACTTAACTAAAATTCCATTTCTAATACAAGTAATACTCAGGTTTCTTTGTTGTCCTCACAGGTTTTCATCAGTATCAAGTGTCTTCATTATTTCTTCTACTACGTAATCTCTGGAATTGAAATTACAGCCACCGTCTTTGCTCTCTTTTATACGCTGTGGTCTGATTGCAGTACATTTTTCGTTTTTGTTTTTGTTTGCCATTGTTAAACTGTATCTTTAGGACAGCGATGATTTCAATGGTCTGTTGCTCCACTGGCTTTTTTAACTGCTGGAATGCACACAGTACAGCCTGAGATCCCAGATTAAAATGCCTCTTAAAGAACATAAAGAAGATAAACATTTTCCAGTAGGATAAAATTGTTTTCAAGATATCCCAACAAAATGATTTAGTACTTTACCACAGAAGTTTGCACAATTAAAACAAAAAGTTTACACAATTACATTTTGCTCTCAATAGTCTATGAAATACACAATGCTTGACATATTATTAATCTCTAAAACACATAAAATCAGGAAATTAGCATCAGTGATATTATCTTTTGATTTTACTTTACTCCTTTTCTCTCATTTCCTTGCTCAGTTAATATATTGGTGTGGTATTTTTTAATGCCTCACAACAAATGCTAATGAATTATTTACCATTTTCTCGCAAAATGGCAAAATATGAGATGGTTTATACTACCATGTGGAATTAGGGCAGGTAACCATAAATTACCACAGTGAGTTACAGCTCTTATGCAGGATATGGTAGCTTTGCTGGAGTAGACGAACCTAATCTCATGTCCCTGCTATACAGTTACTGGTCTGGGAAATTATTATTTTTCTTACTCATAGGCAGAAGAATCAGAAGCAATGTATCCTAACATGAAATGGGCATAGAATGGAAAGTCTGTGGTATCTCCCTTGCTCTCTCCTGGATCATCTAAAATTCCTAAAAATATCTCATTGGTTCATTGCATTAACGGCATCATGGTCATTGGAATGTGACAAGTATTGATATATCTTGGTAAGACTCATGTTATTCAGACTATGGGAAGGAAACTCTACAAAGACTCAGAGGCCGCATTGATAAAGATTTTTAGATCCTGGTATCTGGGGCCTGCCAAAACATTTCTTTCCTATATTAGTCACTTGTTGCTGTGTAACCAATAACTGGGGCTTCTGACACCTCAGGGCCTGCCTGGGCTAGGATTGACCTCCAAGCACATTCACATGGCTATCGCTGCAGACCTCAGTTCCTCAGGCCTTTCCACAGGCTTCCTAGATATCCTCATGACAACAGGGCTGGCTTGCTGGGATTAAGCTTCATCTTTTGAGAAGAGTATCAAAAATTTTGTGGATATATTTTTACAACCACCATATCCTCTATTGTATTGCAACTTGTACCTCAACTATTAGGAAAGAATCACAACCACTGGTAGGCCTCTGAGTTTTAGAGGCAGCATATTCCATACTTAGGAATACTTCTCGGACCCACTTTTTAGATGATATGATAACTGCTAGTTTTGAGTGGAGTCTAAAGCAAATTTCAGCAGCAGGTCTTGGCTGCTCTACAGCCGTCTCTGCAAATTGGGCCATATGGCCTGGCAGAACCCCTGGTACTAAATGTTTCTGTGTTGGGAAAAGACACCATGTGGCGCCTCCAGCAAGAGTCAATAAGAGAGGCACAGTGCAGGCCCTAGATTCTCAGAGTAAGACCAGGCTGCCTGCAGCAAAGTCCAAATACCATTTGAAAAGCAGCTTCTGGCATGCTACCAGGCCCTGAGAAAGAGAGCATCTGGATACAGCACACCAAACTGCCCATGAGGCTGTCACTGCCCACCATTAGATCTGTACTGTTGCATACAATGGCTTCTATTGTCAGGCCGTGCAGCATCCATCAGTTATAAGGTAGGAGTGAAACATTGACAGTGGGCTTACATAGTGCAAAGGGAAGACCTAGGCTTCAGAAACAGGTGGCTAAGGCCTCCATGTCATTGGCCAGTGTTGCCTTGATAGGTCTCTTTCAATTCACACCGGTAGCCTCATGAGGGGTTCCCCACAACCAGCTAAAAAAGGAAGCAAATGCCCAAGCCTGATTTACAGATGGGTCAGCTCAGCAAGTTTGTGCAAGCCAGAACTGCTGCTGTGCCCTGACCCTACTCAAAAATTCCCTAAGAGACTATGATGAGGGAAGTTCTCTAAGGGCTAGGGGCTTGAGCCTTGCACCATGTCATCTGCTTTGTGTGGAAGCAGAAATAATCCAAGGTAGAGACATATATGTCCCAATGCGCAGTAGTGAATGATGCTTGATTAGGCAAGATTATATGGAGAGACTTACAAATTGACAAAAAGTGTGAAAATATTTTTATTGTATGTTAATTCCTACCAGAAAGCATCCACTGCAGAGTAGTCACTAAACAACCACGTAGACAGGATGGATTGCTTGACTGACGTCAACTTGCCTTTGTTCTTTGATACTCCCATGCTTACAGATGGGCTCATGAATACCACTGCTATGGTGGCAGAGGTGCAGGCTGTGCTGGGCCCAATAACTGGAGTTCCCTCTCATCAAGGATTGTGTAGCCACTGCCTACACTGAATTTTGACATGTCAGCAAAAAAGAACAGGTGTCAGTCCCCCAAATGGTACCATTCTTCTTGGAGACCAGCTGGCCATTTGGTGATAAGCACATTTCATGTACTTCCTTCCACAGGGAGAGTGGTGAGAACTCGTAATAAAGGCAGGAAAGGTAATATGTTTCCCACTATAGTGTTCCACAATGGCATCTCTTGGTGCTCCCAGACCCAACTGTCACTGGGCAAGTACAGCAGCCACAGGCTGATAAGTGCATGCAAATCAGAGGCTCCCACCCCTTACAGAAGAAAACTAACCTGGACCAGAGAAGTGTTAGCTGAGATGGAGCCAAATCTACAAAGGGTGGTAGAGAAAGGAGAGTGGTGTTGAATACTAGCTGTAGTCTCGTGACACACTGTAGCTTTGGAGACTATAGTCTGTCCCACCAACCTTCCTCTGGTAAGTTCCCAGAGAATCCTGGGAATGCTACACTTGGATAGAGAGAACTCATATGATAATCAAGTGGATGTGAGAGATTTAAAGAGAAGAATACAACAGATGTTGTTAGTGTCCTACCCAGATTTTTCTTTGCTCCTGGGGACACCCTCACCTAGCTGCTGCAAATGCTGCAGATCATGGCTTTCACCTACACAACTTTCACTGGAGAATTGCCCACTGCAGAGAGGAGTCCCCTGACCCCACGTGCCTGGGAGTTTACACCCCATGAAAGCCCTCCACTCACACACACCCTGGAGCATCCACAACTAATTAATTGATACCACGGTACAAAGTCAGACCAGCTTTCTGCAAGGTGGAATTTGTGCACTATAGTGTGTGCCCTCAACCACTCTCCTAACCCCGGACACCTGGATTAGACACAGCTGAACTTTTCTAATAACATTTCCCTGCTTGGGCCATTGTTTTTTTCCATTCTGCCTCCCTCAGTTCAGCCAAGTCCCTCCAGTGGATACTGCTTTTAGAGAATGTGCCTTGGAAATTGGCTTTTAAGGAAATTGAGTTTGATTCTTTTTACTTCCATTAGAGTATCCCACCAATTATATTTATATTTCACAGATAATGTTTTCAGGAGCATGGAACTAGTTTGGAAGGGAGGGGGAAGAGTATACATCCACTTTAAGCAGAATCTGTGGTTACTATAAAAGTATTCCATGTGAATTGGATAATGTGAGGCATTTCACTATGGAGATTAATTGCTGATAACTATTTGGTCTTTAAAGTTGATTTTCATAGAGATGATTTTGGTTTAACAATAACAAATACTTTTTTTCTTTGTAGTTTTTTTTTAGTTTTCTTTTTCTGACCTCCCCTAATCAAACTTGCCCTTCAAGACCTGAAGGCCCTCTTTCCCTCTTTCCCACAAAAGCATTAGTGAACCCTCAACTGGGACTTTCTTCTCTCCCTGCCATGAAATGTTCCAGCCCCTTATATGCAACTCATATTAGCTCCTTCCTTTCCTCTCATATACTTTAGATATTGAAATAAATGACCTTTCTTTGGCTATCAGGCTGCAAGTCATTGGGAACCAGCATCTCTGACTATTGAGTTTTTTAGTGTTTCTCCCAGAATCTGAACAAACTGCCTTCCATCATCAATGACTGGGAGTCAGATGAGGGCAGATAGAATTCACACAGTGATGGTGTGTTACCAGAAGATGCAGCCCACCCTTAAAAAATACATGAAGGCTCATATTATTCCGTGAATCTACGTGATTATGAGTGGCCAGGCATGATTGCCTGTGCCAGTGGGAGGATAAAAGAGGAAAGAAACTCCCTGGAGGCTTGCTGTGTATTAAAGACTCACATAGACTGAGAGTTTAATCCTCATAACACCCTTCATAGACAAGAGTCATTAATTCCATTCTACAGAGCTGGAAATCTAATTCAGAGCTGCAAAGTAACCGGGACTTGATTACCTAGTGGCTGAGCCAGAATCCAAGAGAAGTGATTTAAAACTTATGCTCTTTCCACTAAACCCCTTTCCCTGTTGAGATCCAAATAACTTGAAATTCTATGATTTAACCACCATTAGAGATAAATTTCTTCAATAAAAACATTTTATGCATTTATATAAACATGGAACATTTGCAATGCCCAAGGTTCTGGGAAAGACGCTAAGAACATAAAAACAGTAAATCTTAAATAAAAATTCCCCTTCTGAAAATCCATTATCTTTCACACTAAAAAAGGAAAGTCCTTTGCCTAGGATTATACATAGAGCAGTACTGGTTTGTTTTTTGTTTGTTTGTTTGTTTGTTTGTTTTGGTTTTTTTGATTTTGTTTTTTGTTTTTTGAGACGGAGTCTCGCTCTGTCGCCAGGCTGGAGTGCAGTGGCACGATCTCGGCTCACTGCGAGCTCCCGCCTCCCGGGTTCACGCCATTCTCCTGCCTCAGCCTCCCGAGTAGCTGGGACTACAGGCGCCCGCCACTACACCCGGCTAATTTTTTTGTATTTTTTTTAGTAGAGACGGGGTTTCACCGTGTTAGCCGGGATGGTCTCGATTTCCTGACCTCGTGATCCGCCCGTCTCGGCCTCCCAAAGTGCTGGGATTACAGGCGTGAGCCACTGCGCCCGGCCACATAGAGCAGTACTGTTACTCCACCATTGAAGATCCAATTTCTATGCAAAAGCATGTTATTTTCAGGTTCGCCAGACTTCCAGCTAGCAGAGTATTTCAGTTTATGAGATTCCAAATTTAAAGTCACAATTTGTATCTTAGATTGACCAATAACAACTGTGATATCTTGCACAATTTTACCTATCGAAATTTTGGTTTATTCACCAATACAGCATCCTTGTAAATTTGTTATGAGTCTTACATGAGGTGAGCTATGGCTTGGATATGGTTGTTTGTCCCCACTAAATCTCATGTTGAAATTAAATCTTCAGTGTGGCAGTGTTGGGAGGTGGGGCTGAGCTGGAGGTATTTGATTCATAGAGGTGGATCTCTGATGAGAAGCTCTGTGCTGCTATCATGGTAGTGAGTGAGTTCTTACTTTTGTGAGACTGGGTTGGTTCTCAAGGGAATTGATTAGTTCTGTGGAAGTGAGATCTTATAAAACTAGGATGCCCTGGGTTTGGCCCCTCTTCCTACAAGCCCACTTCCCCTTGACCTTCTCTGCCATGTTTTGTCTCTGCACAAATGCCCGCACCAGAAGCTGAGCAGATGCCAGTGACATGCTTCTCGTACAGCCTGCAGAGGTGTGAGCTAAATAAACCTCATTTTTCAATAAACTACCCAGCCTCAGGTATTCCTTCATAGCAACACAGAATGCACCAAGATAAGGAACATGTAAAGTACTTAAGGAAACTTCTGAAACATGGTAGGTATACAATAAATTGTCATGTGGCAGGATAATCGGTGTCTCAGTAAAATATTAATACTAATTCCTACTAATGGAGAAATATCAGAAAGAATGAATATTTTTCCCTCCTTACTCTGCTCCCCTATACTTCTGGAGTGTAAGGAGGGATTTGAGGATAGCAGGCTTTTGAGCTGTAGACCTCTGGAACTTCCTGTCTATAACCTTCATCATAGTGAAATGCTTTTATTTTCAGAAAGAGCTGAATTATCCTAGAGGTAAAACGTTAGAACTAGAGTCTCAAAGAGGGAGAAGGGACATGTAGCTTTTTGAGGAAGTTCCTCCCAATACTGGAAAGGTGACAGATGTCCAAAATGTTTCAACATGGAGTTGATCTGTCCCACACTTTTGAATGCATGAGGAGATGCAAAGCCCTCAGAAGGGAATTGTTGTATAATTAATTTAGGAATGCACAGCTCTGGGCTCTGGGCTCTGGGCTCTGGGCTCTGGTCTAAAAAAGGTCCTTCTGCCCAAAGTAGGCCCAGGAGCAGTGATACTACCAACTTCAAGAGTCTAAGGTCAGTGATAACCATCCTGAGACCAACACTCCTGGATATGGACAGTGAGGTCCCCCTGGGCTTCAGATAACCACAGAGGAGTGAGCAGGGAGAAGATGGAAATCCAAATTAGCTTAGGAGACAGAGTTTGCTACTGGATTAGAAGGATGAGAACATTCAGAGCATATTGCGTTAGAGAAAAAATGAAAGGTGAGTGACTTTGTTCACTCTTGCTATGTAAAATAAAACTCACAAGCAAAAGTTGTTCTAGCTACTTGCTTCCCACCCCTCCCCTTAAGGCATCCTGTGATTTCATGCAATCTCAGTAAAAAGCAAAATTCATTCCTATTAACTTTTTGAAAAAAAAAACTATTCTACGTTTCTTTCACAAATTGTGTTTTAATGTGTTTTGAAATGATAAAAAAAGAAACAATTCATCCCTTTTTAGATGACTCTTGCAAACATGACAGTCTAAAATTGGCAGACTCCTGCAGTGTTTAGAAAAGAAACCAAGACTTTGAAAATACATTAGACATTTTGCAATAGAAAAGGAAAGTTAGAAGAAAGCAAAAATAAGAGTTTCCAGGGAAGCCTCTGGTCAGAGGAAGACGAAGCGGGGCTCATGTAACCATGGGGGACTCTAATTGCTTTCTTTGCACCAAAGACAAACTGCGGAGAGCTCAATTCAACAAATATGTCTGGAGTACTTTCCATGTACTCAGCATTTTGCTTGGCAATGGGGATTCAACGGTAAACAAGGTGCAATTGCTCTCTTTGAGGAGATGACATCAACTGTACAAATACAAAGGAAACAGAGTAATTTCAATAAAAAGATGTGCACTCAGGGGAAGCACAAAAAGAGTATGCCTGGCATCCTAGAGAGGAAGATTACTGGTTTAAGAATGACTAATATTAGCTAGAGAATGGAGGGAAGGGATGGAGATGGAGGAGGATATGGGGCAACTGCGAAACAAAGAAGACCATTAGGAAAAGACAAAGAATGAAGGTAACGTGCACAAGGAAATGGCAAAAGTTAGAACATGAGATGAGAAAAAACCCTCGCAAGAAAGGCTGAAATGGTAAAGATTTCTTATGTTCCTAATATATAACATTTGTAGAGTGCTTACTGTATGCCACATGCAGTCCCAAGTACTTTACTTGAATTTGCTAAATCAGCACATTAATCCTATGAGGTGGTTATGATTTCTCCCATGTTTGGAGTGACAACTTAATGTATTATGCATCTGAGAGTCAAAGGGGAGCACTATTTAATTATTAGGCTGAGATAACAGGTACTAACCATGACTTTCAAGGGAAGCTACAGTGAATGGTTATCACCCTGTGCATTTTTCATAGATTAAAAAAATAACAAGGGACAGAAGGATTATCTCATGTCCAAGGCCTCACAACTGCTAAGCATTGGAGATTTGAAAAGGACACAAACAAGGGCAAGAGATAGGGGCAGGCCACAAATAATAGGGATTATGAGCAGGGATGGAACATGCAGTGGGTAAAATAGCAAGGCTTGGGGATGGATGGGGCATTTGTGGGGAAAGAGGAGTCTAGTTGAGATCCAGGATTGTGGTCCAGTCAGATGTGTGGATGGTGATGCCATTTGAGTGGGAGTTGGAGTCAGGCCTTGGGAGGAAGAGCAATTCCAGAAGAGAAAGGATGAGTGCCTGCCAGCTGTGGGTAAGGTGCAACTGAGGTGCGTGGAAGCAAACACTGTTAAAGAAAATTATTCAATGACTCTTGTTAAAGCACAGTGAGGCCGACTTTACTCAGGACATTATGATGGGCACAGGGGCCACTGCAACCAGGTCTTGCAGTGGGAAGACAGACTGGGCTCCATCCTGAATACAGCCTGGGCAAGTGGGGATTGATAGCCAAGAAGCAGGATGGTGATCAATGGAGGGAACATTACTAAGAGAGAAGTCAGGGGCAAAGAGGATTCTGGCTAAAGCAACCTCACAGGATTCTTACTGAAGGCAGGCAGGGCGACCAGATATCACCTGGCAACAGTGGGGATGAGGAACTCAATCAGATTTCATTGAGGGTGATCAGATATCGAGAATCGGGGACCCTGGCTAAACTGACTTAGCAGGTTCTTTGCTAAAACCGAATTTTACAAAGTTCATAAATGGGCCTAGGAAGAGGTTCACAAGCCTGGACAAAGTTTGGCCAAGAAAAGAATCATTGTCAACATGTCCAGCAGGATTTAAATGTATACATTTTAAATTCAGTGGATAAATTAGGAAGACAAATAAAATAAGGGGAAAAAATTATAAGCATATTGAAACTGGTTAAAACCATGAGAATGAATGAAACTATCAATAGATAAAGTAAAAAATACTAGTAACTATTTAAGGGACCTGGGAAGGAGAAACAAAATGTTTTATTATGCATGTCACCCAGATTAATCTCTATATTCCTTGGGGTTTGGGCTCTTCACAAATTGACATTCAAAGAAGATCAGTCTAGCATCTCAAAATAACTTGAAAGTTATTCTTATTCTTTTATGTAATTTTTAGTAACATTGTATGAATTTCAATTTATCACACCCAACATTTCTCATCAGTGTGCTTTCTCTACTTCAATCTTTTACATTCACATCTGCTCAGCAAACCTCAAACTGTCTTCCCTGCACCCCACCATCCCCCCGACACACACACACACACACACACACACACACACCACACACAGCCACACACGCAGGCTCCTCAGCATTTCTCTGGCCTTGTCACACCACACAGATAGACTCTATTCTGCTGGAAGTGGCCGCCCAGACAATGGGGTTCAGGCTCAGCCCCTGAGAGGGCAGCTCTAGGAGAATTGGAGGACTCAGAAGCTCTTTGTTCCCCAGCTCCCCCACGGCCTCTGGAATTATAATTTCCCCAGGATAAAGTATGAAGAGCTCTATAGGCAAATTAGGTTTCTTATTTTGTTTGTTTTAATTTCTAATCTTTCTAATTGCTTTGCTAACAGCAGAACATAGGAAACTAGTGGCAACTGAAAAATGTCCACCACCTTACACAAAAACAGTGAAAATGTGGTGAGAAGCTGCTTTGGAAAAACAAGAAAGTCGGTCGAGCCCTTTCCCAGTATTAACTGAACAGATGAAGACCAGCATCTTATTTAATTGACATTAGACCTAGTGGGAAATTATAAGTGGCAGATGATAAGCACCACACGTTTAAGCCCTGAGTGGCTATGCTCAAGCCAAAATTTTAAACATAGTCATATTTTCTCTCTGTTAACATCACTTTAACATTTATAGTCCAGATACTCACTGTAAAAAGCATGACTATAATTACAGTAGAAACTTATTTCTACATTAGTTTCGTACATTTGTATTCTGCCCCATCCCTTGAAAATGACTATTTTTATTTCCAGGAATTTATCCATCTCCTCTAGGTTTTCTAGTTTGTGTGCGTAAAGATCCCCATGGTAGCCTTGAATTATCTTTTGAATTTATGTGGTTGTAATATCTCCTCTTTTGTTTTTAATTGAGCTTATTTTAATTTTCTCTCATATTTTGTTGGTTAATCTCACTAACGATCTATCAATTCTGTTTTTGAAGAACCAGCTTCCTATTTCTTTTGCATTTTTTGTTTGTTTGAATTTCATTTAGTTCTGCTCTGATCTTGGTTCTTCGTTTTCTTCTGCTGAGTTGGGGTTTGGATTGTTCATGTTTCTCTAGTTCTTTAGGGTGTGACATTAGATTGTCTATTTGTGCTCTTTCACACCTTTTCTTGTAGGCATTTAATGCTGTGAACTTTCCTCTTATCACTACTTTTGCTGTATCCCACAGGTTTTGATGAGTTGTGTCACAGTTATTGTTCAGTTCAAATAATTTTTAAATTTCCATCTTGATTTCATTGTGGACCCAAAGATCATTCAAGAGCAGATTATTTAAGTTCCATATATTTGTATAGTTTTGAAGGTTCCTTTTCTAGTTAATTTCCAGTTTTATTCTATTGTGGTCTGAAAGGATACTTGTTATGATTTCTGTTCTCATAAACTTATTGAGACTTGTTTTTTGGCCTATCATATGGTCTGTCTTGGAGAGTGTTCCATGTACTGATGAAAAGAATGTATATTCTGCAGTTGTTGAGTAGAATGTTCTGTAAATATCTATAAAGTCCATTTGTTCTAGGGTATAGTTTAAGTCCATTAATTCTTTGTTGACTTTCTGTCTTGATGACCTGTCTAGTACTGTCAGTGGTGTATTGAAGTTCCCTATTACTGTTGTATTGTCTTCTCTCTCACTTCTTAGGTCTAATAGTAAATTGTTTATAAATTTTGGAGGTCCAATGTTAGAGGCATATATATTTAGGATCGTGATATTTTCCTGTTGGACTGATCCTTCATCCTCCTGTCTTTTTTTACTGTTTCGCTTTATAACCTGTTTTGTCTGATGTAAGAATAGCTACACTCCTGCTCACTTTTGGTTTCCATTTGCATGGAATATCATTTTCCATCCCTTTACCTTAAGTTTATGTGAGTCCTTATGTGTTAGGTGAGTCTCTTGGAGACAGAAGATACTTAGTTGGTGGATTTTTATCCATTCTGCCATTCTATATCTTTTAAGTGGAGCATTTAGGTCATTTACATTCAATGTTAGTATTGATATGTGAGGTACTATTCTATGCATCCTGCTAGTTCTTGCCTAAATAACTTTTTTTTTCATTGTGGTATTGTTTTATAGGCTCTCTGAGATTTATGCTTTAAGGAGGTTCTGTTTTGGTGTATTTTGAGGTTTTGTTTCAAGATTTCAAACTCATTTTAGCATTTCCTGTAGTGCTAGCATGGTAGTGGCAAATTCGGCATTTGTTTTTCTGAAAAAGACTAACTCTCCTTCATTTCTGCAGCTTAGTTTCACTGGATACAGATTTCTTAACTATCAATAATTTTGTTTGGGGAAGCTAAAGATAGAACCCCAATCCCTTCTGGCTTGTAAAGGTTTCTGCCAAGAAATCAACTAATCTGATTGCTTTTCCATTATAGGTTACCTGATGCTTTGCCTCACAGCTGTTAATATTCTTTCCTTTATCTTGACTTTAGAAAACCTGATGACTATATGACTGGGTGATGATGCTTTTGTGATAAATTTCCAAAGTGTCCTTTGAGCTTCTTTTATTTGGATGTCTAGATCTCTAGCAAGGCCAGGGAAGAGTTCCTCAAGAACTCTCTCAAATAAGTTTTCCAAACTTTTAAATTTATCTTATCCTCAGGAACACCAATTATCAAACCAATAATAAGTAGCGAAATTGAAATGGTAATTTTAAAAACTGCCAAAAAAATCATCCAGGGACAGATGATTTCACAGCTGAATTCTATCAGACATTCAAAGCAGAATTGGTACCAATACTGCTAAAAATATTCCAAAAGATATTGAAAGAGAAAATCCTCCCTAAGTTAATCTGTGAAGCCAGTATTGCCCTAGTACCAAAACCAGGAAAGGACATAACAAAAAAAAGAAAACTACTGACCAATATCCCTGAAGAACATAGATGCAAAAATCCTCAATGAAATATTAGCTAACCAAATCCAACAGCATATCAAAAAGATAATACATCATGATCAAGTGGGATGCAGGGATGGTTCAACATACACAAGTCAATAAATGTAATACATCACATAAACAGAATTAAAAACAAAAATAGTATGATCATCTCAATAGATGCAGAGAAAGCATTTTACAAAATCCAGCATCACTTTATGATAAAAACCCCCACCAAAATTGGCATAGAAAGGACATACCTCAAGTTAATAAAAGCCATCTATGAGAAACCCATAGCCAAATTATACTGAGCAGGGTAAACTTGAAAGCATTCCCCATGAGAACTGGAAGAAAACAAGGATGCCTACTTTTATCCCTTGAACATAATACTGGAAGTCCTAGCCAGAGCAATCAACAAGAGAAATAACTAAAGGGCATCCAAATCAGTAAAGAGAAAGTCAAACTGTTCCTGTTCACCAATGATATGACTGTATACCTAGAAAACCCTAAAGACTCATCCAAAAAGCTCCTAGATCTGAAAAATGAATTCAGTAAATTATCAGGATACAAAATCAATGTACACAAATCAGTAGCACTGCTATATACCAACAACAACCAAGCAAAGAATTAAATCAAGAACACAATCTCTTTTACAACCGTTGCAAAAAAATAAAATACTTAGAAATATACCTAACCAAGGAGGTGAAAGATTTCTACAAGGAAAACTACAAAACACTGCTGAAAGAACTCAGGGGATGACACAAACAAATGGAAACACATCCCATGCTTCTAAATTGGTAGAATCAATATTGTGAAAATGACCATACTGCTAAAATCAAGCTACACATTAAATGCAATTCCCATAAAAATGCCATCATCATTCTTCACAGAACTAGAAAAAACAATCCTAAAATTCACAGGGAACCAAAGAAGAGCCTGCATAGTCAAAGCAAGACAAAGTAAAAAGAACAAAACTGAAGGCATCACATTACCTTACTTCAAACTATACTACAAGGTTATAGTTACCAAAACAGCATGATACTGGTTTAAAAATGTCATGTTGACCAGTGGAACAGAATAGAGAACCCAGAAATAAAGCCAAATACTTACAGCCAACTGATCTTCAACAAGCAAACAAAAACACAAAGTGGGGAAAGAATGCCCTAATCAACAAATGTTTCTGGGATAATTGGCTAGCCCCAAGTAGAAGAATGAAACGATCCTCATCTCTCACCTTATGCAAAAATCAACTCAAGGGGGATAAAAGACTTAAATCTAAGATCTGAAACTATAAAAATTCTAGAAGATAACATCAAAAAAAACACAAAACTCCTCTAGACGTTGGCTTAGGAAAAGAGTTCATGACCAGGAACTCAAAAGCAAATGCAACAAAAACAAAGATAAATAGATGGGATTTAACTAAATTAACAAGCTTTTGCGCAGCAAAAGAAATAATCAGCAGAGTAAACAGACAACTCACAGAATGGGAGAAAATCTTCACAATCTATGCATCTGACAAAGGACTAATATCCAGAATCTATAAAGAACTCAAACAAATCAGCAAGAAAAAAATATATCCCATCAAAAAGTGGGCAAAAGATGTGAATAGAAAATTCTCACAGAAGATATACAAATGGCCAACAAACATATGAAAAATGCTGAACATCACTAATTATCAGGGAAATGCAAATAAAAACCAAAATGAGATACCACCTTACTCCTGTAAGAATGTCCATAATTAAAAAATAAATAACAGATGTTAGTGTGGATGTGGTGAAAAGGGAACAGTTTTGCACTGCCAGTGGGAATGTAAACTAGTACAAAACACTATAGAAAACAACGTGGAAATTATTTAAAGAACTAACAGTAGAACCACCATTCTATCCAGCAATCCCACTACTGGGTGCCTACCCAAGGGAAAAGAAGCTATTATATTAAAAAGAGTCTTGCATATGGATGTTTATAGCAGCACAATTCACAATTGCAAAACTATGGAACCAGCCTAAATGCCCATAAACCAATGAGTGGATAAAGAAAATGTGATATGTATATAGCATGAAATAGTATTCAGCCTTAAAAAGGAATGAAATAATGGCATTCCCAGCAACATGAATGGAGTTGCAGATGATCATTCTAAGTGAAGTAACTCAGGAATAAAAAACCAAATATCATTTGTTCTCATTTATAAATGGAAGCTAAGTTATGAGGATGCAAAGGCATAAGAATGATGTAATGGACTTTGGGGACGCTCCGGCAAAGGCGGGAGGTGGGTGAGGGATAAAAGGCTACACATTAGGTAAATGTACACTGCTTGGGAGATGAGTGCCGTCAAATCTCAGAAATCACCACTAAATAACATATCTATGTAACTAAACGCCACCTGTTCTCCAAAAACTATTGAAATAAAATAAAATAAATAAAATGATAATTTTCCCTTTCCTACGATAATTTGAATGAGAGTAAAAAACATCTTCTAATTTTCCTAAGTCAATATTCATATTTTTTTTCTAAACAATAATGAAATTCCATTCCCATAGTCCCTTGGCAGTTAGCTTTTGAGTCCAACAAGAACAAAATAGCACTTTTCATCTCCTAAGTGAGATCAGATGGCTTTTAGAGGTTTGGCCTCAGCGTTTTCAGTGGCCTGAGTGTGAGAAGATTAAGATGGCTTTGTGCTTCTGAAAGTCCTCAGGATTCTTGTAGCCTGCTGGGGAGAGGAGAGGAGCAGGCAGCCGATCGTGCCCCCAGCTCAGGGCTGTCTCTATGACCACAGGTCCTTCCATCAAGAGGGAAACAGAGGCCACACCACAAAAGGGCCTTAGATTTTCCTCTAATTTGATATTTTATCTGAGAGGAACATAAAGCCATAAAAACTTTTAAGATGAATAGCTAGAGCACAGAGAATTTTTAGGGAAGTGAAACTACTCTGTATGATACCATAATGATAGATATGTGTCATTATACATTTTTCGAAACCCATAGAATGTACAACATCAAGAGTAACCCTCATATAAACTACAGACGTTGGGTGATAATAAGGTGTCAATAGGTTCGTCAGTTGTAACAAACATGCCACACTGCTGGATGATGTTGATAGTGGCAGGGCTATCTACGTGTGGGGACAGGGTAGATGGGAACCCTTTATCTTCTCCTCAATTTGCCGTGAACCATTCTAAAAAATAAAGTATATTTCTAAAACATTTCAACAGTTTGCTAGTCAGAAAACTAAATCACAAATTGCAGAAACATATTCTGGTTAATTTAACCCCCCCCCCCCAAAAAAAAAGAAAGGGAAAAGGTGAGAAGAGGAAAGGGGAGGGGAGTACGGGAGTGGAGGGGTGGAGAGGGAAGGAATTGTGAAGACTTCGTAATAGAACTCCAGGCAGATCAGGCCAGAACACAGGAGGGTGTGCATGGTGAACCCACAGCTCTTGCAGTCACTCTACCGTCCCCTCCTCCAGCCTCCTGCTCTTGGATGCAGGTGCTCCCCTCACCCAACTTGGAACCCCTCCCTTTCCTCAGTCTGTCAGCCCCACTCCTGCCACATCAAAGCTGGAGCACCAGAGACCTCAGAATTGGTCCATTCCACTGCTCGCCTGTCCGAGTCTCCAGCTTTGGCCTGCTGCAGCTGTGGGCCCATAGGAGCACCATGGGAGCACCACAGGAGCACCAGGGGAGCACCACAGGAGCGCTCCAGGAGCACCATCACTTGAATTTGTTTTCTTGCTCCTTTCTGTAGTGCCCCAGCTCATGGCTGTGTCTACGACCACAGGGCCTTCCATCAAAGAGGATATCTACCCAACTCCACATTCCCTCACAGGGCCTCTGACAAGCTCCAAGTCCTGCTTTCTTCTGTTTTTCTCTTTTATTTGAAAGTTTCATTAGTTCTCAAGCATTTTAATATATTCTAGTCTCTAATGTGAGAAGATAATTTTGCTTAGGACTTCAAGGAAATATGGATGGTATCGTATGAACTTTTTCAGTCACACTCCAGTTTTACTTGCAGCCCTGCTGTTTTTTGCTCAGTTCCACTTCTTCAGAGGAAGAGGTGCGAGTTTTGGTCTAATGCTAATGCCTCCACCCAGACTGGGTATCCCCTTCCATATATTCGCAGACGGCATGTCACCAACCACCAGAGTACTACTTACTACCCCCCGAGCCACCCCAGCTTCCTGTACTTGAACGTATCAATGACTGCAACAAAATTCCCCAGCATTAACACTGAGACTCTCATATCTTTCTAATGTTAGTAAATGGCAACTTCTTCCTCTCTGACCTGAACAATCAGGAAAAAATTTTGATGTTTTTCTTTGATTCCTTGCTAATATTCTATATCCAATCCTTCAGAAAATTCTGTTGGTCCTACTTTAAAACATTCATGATATGAACCTTCAGGGCCACCTTGCCCTCCTGGGTCAAAACCATCATAACCTGTCGCCTGGAAAACAGCAACATCTGCTCCACTGAGTGCTTCCCTCTCCTCTTGCACACCCATCATCTCTTCTCTACACAGCAGCCACAGGAGTCCCTTTGAAATGCCAGGTCATGTCACTGCACCGTTCAGAATCCCCCAAGTCTGACTCAGGCACTCAGGAAGACCCAGTCTTCCCAATAGCGGATACAGGCCCTGCTACTCTCTGAACGCCTCTCCTCCACCGGCCTCTTTTCTCACTCGTGCCAAGCCCATGGTATCCTTTCTGGCTTCCACTCTCATCTTGAGTCCTTATCACTCAGTTTTCCACCTTCCTCTGCTCCCCGTATAGTGATTCTCATTTTTTTTTCCAAGTACATAATCAGATGCTGTCTTACTAAATGGCCTTTCCTCGCCAGTCACCTGGTATACAATAGCTGTTCCTCCAGCCCTTGGCACTTGCTGTGGCATTCACCTCTCTTTGTTTTCTGTAATGGCACTTACCCACTGACACTGTCTTCACTTGTTTTTATTCCTCCTGTAAGGTAAGTAGGCCATTTTTATTTTCATTGCTGTGTCTCCAGAGCTTAGAGCATTTTTCTTTCTTTCTTTCTTTCTTTCTTTCTTTCTTTCTTTCTTTCTTTCTTTCTTTCTTTCTTTCTTTCTTTCTTTCTCTTGCTTGCTTGCTTTGCTTTGCTTGGCTTGGCTTGGCTTTGCTTGGCTTGGCTTGGCTTGGCTTGGCTTGGCTTTGCTTTGCTTTGCTTTGCTTTGCTTGCTTGCTTTTTTTTTTTGGAATCTCACTCCGTTGCCCAGGATGGAGTGCAGTGGTGTGATCTCAGCTCCGTATAACCTCCACCTCCCAGGTTCTAGCGATTCTCCTGCCTCAGCTTCCTGAAGTTCTTGACACATATTTAATGCTCCATAAATATTTGTTGAGTTAAATAATTAATTAATATATTTGTTGCCCAAATGCACTCCCTACCCAAATCATCCCAAAATGATTGCTAGAGAGATCGGTGTTATACACATGTACATAGATATGAATTATGGATGGTTCCACTTCAACCAAGTCTTGTCAATCCAAACTCTTAGGCCTCTTAGTCCCCTCTTCCCTTGAGCATTGCTGCCATTACTTCTTTATTTCCCAACAAGAACTTGGAAGTACCTTCTGAAAATGATCTTCTGGTTCTAGATATGTTTCTCCCATTTCCTTTCCCATACTGCTAGAGTAGGCCCCCTCTATATTATTAAAATATAATCCTGATTAAATCATACAACGGTTAAAAATTCTTCAATAGTTCCCATTGCCGACATGATAAATTCCTAATATTTGTATCATGTATGAGGAGATTTGACGTCACCACTAGAGGGTGGGCACTGTGTTGTTCTGACAAGGGACCCAAATGCTTAGCATGGTGCTTGACATACAGTGCATAAGCAATCACCATTTGCCAGTAAAGAGAAAAATTTTAAAGTTGATTTGTCTATCTCATGTTCATCTTTCCACCCAATAACCTCTCCAGTAAGGAGTGACTCGTGTCTCCAAGTTGTGCTGAACGGCTTCCAACTCTTCAAAGGTAACATACGTTCATGCCTCTCCCCCTGCCCTCCAGCCCAGGCTACCCTATGTGTCTGCCTGAGTTCTCCTCAAGCTTTGCTTCTTCCATGAAGTCCTCTCTATGCACTTTCTAGATTTCTCCAAAACATAGGTCTGTGCCCACCTCAGAATGCTGCCCCAGCACCATTTTCCTATAATTCTGTAAAAGATCACACTCAACTGCAATGTGCTGTGTATGTCTGAGCACTGTACTCTTACCCATACAAACACAGAATCACCAACACACACACACCTACACACATCACACCTACACATACTGCGTTTCACAGTACACACAAAGAATATAAACTCCTTAAGGGAAGGTACTAGAGCACACTATAGGTGCACAGTGGACACCAAGCAAATGTTTATTGAATAAGTAAACAAAGGAATAAAAGAATGAGCAGAGAATCTATGAACAAAAACAAATTCAGTAAGCAAAATTCTCAACTGTCTCTAAGATTCAGAGGTAGAGTGGCATCAGGGTCTCACCTTTGCCAAAAATCATTTAGGGTCAAATTTACACTGAAAGTGTCTCATGGAGTCAGCAGAAAACTCAGAGCCTATTAGGCACAGCCATACCTAGCATGGTGATAAAAAAATAAAAACAAGGGATGCAGGAAGCTAGTAGTGCAGTCATTGGATTGGGAACAGGGGAATCCCTATTTGTGAAAGCAGCTCTCAAAAATTTGGAAAGGAAGATTGAGATGAAACAAGACATATCCTACAGCATATATAATTCAACCTGTCCGGACTTAACAATCAGATACCTGATCTAAGCTAACAATAATTGTTCACAAAGCTGCATGAAGTATGTTGCATATAGATTGTATGAGTTTGTATTCTTTCATACTTACATTTTCAGCAGCTATTTATAAATTTGTATTCTCAACTAACATATTTGCCTAAACTTTCTATAATTAAAGCATACAATATTATTTCCAATATAGCCAATTATATGGTTAATTAGCTAATTACCCATAATTTCTTCAATTCCACCCCAGTGACAATGGTAAAATAAATTAACATTCCTTCTAAAAATCAGCAGTAATTAGGGTATTTTAGTTGCACCAGCATCTATAGTCACAATAAGACTAACACACACACCCCAATAAAGAAGGAATAGGAAGAAAATTTCATATCATAAATCCAGATGCAAATGAAAAGTTTTCTTCTTCATAATTTCCAAACACTGTTATCCATCTCTACAGATTTATGGAATCCTTGAAGGGATATTAACAATGATCTACTGGCATGTTTTAAAATCTCCCTTTATTTGTGTTTATCGAAATGAAGCCCTAAGTACTGCTCCAATTTAACTGAAATCCTATTCATCAAAATATTTCCCTTTTCTCTTCCTTCCATCCCTCCTCTGCGAACCCAGTGATCCTGAAGCCCCTAGGTTCAGGAAACACGGTCTTAAACCCACTAGGCTCAGGAGCTTACTTTTCACTGTTACATTTCTCTGAGCTAGTAATTGTTTTATGTGTACATTTTTAAAGCTCTGTATTTATTTTATGTAAACATCCATCTGGTTCTATAGCTATGTTTGCTTCCTTTAGTAACTTGCTAATAATGTTTAGAGAATGAAGATGTCTTTATATTCAGCCTCAGGAATAAAGTGAAGAATACATCTCTTTCCTGCACATCGCAGGTCCCCAGTTGCCTTACTGAGAGCCTTATATACCATTTCACGGAAGAATCGGCAAGTGATAATCAAATCAAAACACATATCTCTATGATATGCTCTTACCTCAGCATAAAAGAACATCTCCACCTACAGATTAAATATACTAACACACAGTGGAAACAAGCTTCTATTCAGTTTAGCCTAAATTCATAGAGCATGAGTTATTGGTTTTGGTCACTTGAGTGTGAAATACCCTTTTTTAGCTGCTAGTCAATCAAATTAGAGCAAGTATAATTTTCAAAAACTATTATTGACACACCCACTGTTTTTTCTCCTTTCATCTACTTTTTCTACATTTCAATACATATGATATTTACATTGTGAGATTCCTCTAAGAGATGTTTCAACTAATCTTCTATTTCTCAATAGAAATATTGAGAAATAGAGGGAATTGGGGCAATTTCTCAATTGCCTGAGAAATACTGATTGTACAATGACAATCATGAAAGGGACTCGAGGTGGTCTACCTTTCCTACAAATACATATTGATTTCTTTCCATAAACATTTGGTCAGCATCAATGAGGTAGGGGCTAAGGGACAACAAGATAGGGACTAAGAATAAAATTGGTGAAGATAAATAGACATGATCCCTATTTCTATGGAAATTAAAATTTAATAATTTAGTAATCACAATGACTATAAAATAATTAACTGACATAATTGCTCTAAAGAAAAATAAAACATGGCTTTATGGAAGTATTTAAACTATGGAATTAGAAAAGCCTTCTTGAGGAGGTAATAAGCTGAGATATAAAATATTTCAAAGTAATCTAGTCACAGGGGGAGGAACGCATGTTTCAGGGAGAAGAAACATATCTGCATGTGAAAGTTCCATGAAAGATGGAGTATTAGTGTGGTCAAGGAAGGGAAATTGTTCAGTGTGCTGCCTCACAGATGGCATCAATGGGCACCCATCCTGGGCCAGAGATCTTTATCCTAATGACAATTGGCAACAGTGGAAGAATTTTTAAGCAGGTAGGATTTTATTGGTAATATTATCAGTTTTAACCTTTGAAACAGTGCTACAGTGTAGGGAGAAGACTAGCACAGAGTTGGGGAAATGACCAAGGGAAGACACAAATGGCTATTTAAATGCATGCAAGAAATGTCAGCAACTTGGACAAGACAACGGTTCTCAATCAGAAGAAAGGTGCTCACTCCTCCAGGGACGTTTACAAATGAGTGTGGGAATTTTGGATGTCACAGTGGATTCAAAATCTAACAGCATTTATTAAGTGACAGCCAAGATGCTAAATGTGCTGCATTGCAGAAGATAGTTGCCTACAACAAATGAATCTTCTCCCAAGATGCTAATAGTGCTCCAGTGGAGAAAAATTGGAGTAGGGTGATGTAGACAGAAACAGAAAAAAGTTACTGAAACTTGGTGCTGGTACAATGTGAAAGAGGAGGCCAAATAAATGTTTAAAATGACTTCTAAATTTCTGGCTAGCAAAACCGAATAGATGCAATTATGAAATTGGGGATCACAAGAAAATGTAATTATTGAGGAAATAGAGCATGACTTTATTCCTGAGCATGTTGACTATGACATGTATTTGAGACAGATAGTATAGATATTGGAAAATCAGCTGCTAAATAGATCTGGACCTCAGTGGAGTGGCCTGATGTCACTTATACATGGCAATTGAAAGCATGGCTGTGGATGGATAGAGTATAGTGCAAGAAGAGAAGAGGGCTTGAGGCTGAAAGTTAAAAAACTGATATCTAAATGTCTTGTAGGAGAGGAAGAGATAGCGGAGTCATATGAAAAGGAGCAGCTACAGCAAATTTAAAAACTGTGACAGATTATGACATAGAGGCCAAGTGAAGAGTGTCTCAAGAAAGAATAAAAGGTCGATATTGCCTAATGTTATGGAAAGCTAAAATACTAACAAAATTAAAAATATGTCTTAGTTGATAAAAAGTGATTGTTGATCTCAGTTAAGAGGGTTTCAGTGCAATGATGGGACAGGAATGCATTTGAGAAGAGTTGAGAGTAAACAAATAGGGGAAAATGGAAACAGAAAATACAGAAATGGCTCTTTGATTAAACTGCCATGGTAAAGGAGAGGAGAGACTTAGAGCAGTCTGTACAGAAGAGTGTCTTCCAGTTATCTACTGGTGCATGTCAATACACTCAGAAATGCTGAGGGGCTTGGAATAGTGCAAATCCTTTATGCTTTCCCCTGGTTCTGAGGACTGATGGGGTGGCTAGTGCTTTGCATCTCTCCACTGCCTGCAACAACAGCAGGCTGAGGCTGAGGCCAAGACCAAGGATCTTCTCATTAAAATTAGGTTGAGATGCAGATGAGTTTATCAAATTTATTCTTCCTCAAGCAATCTGCTATTTACTTCCCAACACATTAGGTCGAGTTCTGCTTTTTCCCTTTGTCACCATTGTCTAGATCTTTCCGTGTCCTTCAATTGTTCAAATCCTATCCACCTTCAAGTCCCAGGCTTAATGCACTCTGCTCCGAAAAGGATGACTTCCATGGGCCAGGGCCACTCCATGTTTCATCGTGATGTTCTTTCACTAATTGATTGCTTATTAACTTTGTTCATTGTTTTTTATTAGAAACATTTATTATACCAGGAGAAGAACAAAACAACTGCAGATGAAGCTCTTTGGATTTGTTCCTGAGGTGAAACTCCTCAAACGCCATTTCTCTGAATCGGAGATGTAGGAGTAACACAGTAGAAACCTCCCAGCAACAGAGGGAAACAGCAAAGCATGCAGCAAACAAGGTTCATAGCAACTTTGACATTGAATGAGGCACAGATTACCAGTTTCTTTTACTGTTTTAATTAACTCTATTAGGATATCATTTTTGCACAAGAAACAGCATCCTTTTAAAGTATACAATTTCATAAGTTTTGACAGTTATAGTCAGTCACTAAATGGCAGCAATAATTAAAAGACACATTTCCTTCAACCCCAAAGTTCCCGTGCCCCTTAGTCCATGCATCCCTCCAACATCCTCCTCAAGTGAAGGATGATCTGTTGTTGCCATGATGAATAGTTCAAATTTCTAGAATTCATATAAGTGGTATAATACATTGTATAGACTTCTGGGCCTGGATACTTTCTATTAATTATTTTAAGTTTTATCTATGTTGTAGTGTGAGTCAGTAATTTGTTTTATTTTATTGCGGAGTAGTATTCAACTGTATGGATATACTACATTTTGTTTATCCATTTCAAAGTCATTGGCATTTGACTTATTTCTAATTTGGTGATTTTATGAAAAATAGCTACAAAAATGTGAACACAGGTTTATGTATGAACATATATTTTTATTTCCTTTGGTGACAAACCTATGACTTGAATGACTTGGTTATGTAATAAGTGTGTATTTAAATTTTTTAGAAACTGCCCAAAACTTTCCTATTCACCAAAAGGTATGAGAGCACCAGTTGCTCCACATTTTCTTCACCACCACTTAGTATGTCAGTATTTTATTTTAGCTACTACACATAGTGGCATTCCAATGTGGAATGATGTGCATCCTTTTTAGGTGCTTATTGGTCATTCATACATCTCCTCTAGTGAAGTGTTTGTCAAAAAAGATTTTGTCCATTTTTATTAGGCTTTTTGCCTTACTATTGAGTTATAGAAGCTTGTCTTTTTATTTTTTTCATTCAGGACACAAATTTATGTATATATATATTTGTAGCTTTATTTTTTATTGTGTCCTGTAAGGAACAAAAGTCATAATTTGGATAAAGTTTGACTTATCTTTTTGTCTTTTGTAGATTTCGCTTTTGGTGTCTTATCAAAGTCTTCGTTTAACCCAAGTTCACAGGTATTTATTCCACTAGTTATATAAGCTTAGCATTTACATTTAAGCCTATGAAGGTTTGAGATGAAGTGATATTTTTATCACTTCATGAAGTGATGAAGTAAATTTTTAGTTTCTTTATGTGACTATTCAGTTATTCCAGCACAATTGGTTGAAAAGACACTCCTTTTCTCATTGAAATGCTTTCACAGCTTAATAGAAAATAAACTGACCTTATATGTATAGGTCTATTTTTGGGATCTTTATTCCATTTTACTTATGTATATGTGAATCCTTCACCACACTGTTTTAATGTAAAAAATGCTTTATACTTAAAACTAAAACTAGATCATATAAATTCTTTAAGTTTGCTTTTTCACTTTAATATTTTACTGGTGGTTATGGGCCATTCACACTTCCACATATATTTGAGAATCAGCTTGTCAGTTTAAAACGTGATGTAATTTTGATTGGATTTGTTTTATCTGTTGATGAATTTAGAATAAATCAACATCTTTAAAATTTTGCATGTTTCAACTTATGAATATTTTTCTCAAGTCACATAGGCTTTTTAATTTTTTTACAAAAAGTTTTGTAGTTTTCAGTGTACAGGTCTTGCACATATTTTTATACATTATTTCTAGATATTTTATTCCCAGAGATGCTATTATAAATGAAATTGCATTTTAATTCCAACTTGTATGTTTTTGTTTGCGATTTTTTTTCTATTTGATTTGTCTAATGTAGTCGATATAGTTGATTTTGTATATGGACCTTGTAACCTGGGACCTTGCAACCTGGGACCTTGCTAAACTCACTTTTTAGTTTTACTAACTTTTTAACAGATTTATTAAAATGTTCTTTTGAGAAGTGTCTGTTTATGTCCTTCGCCCAATTTTTGATGTGGTTGTTTGTTTTTTTCTTTTAAATTTGTTCAAGTTCCTTGTGAATTCTGGATATTAGACCTTTGTCAGATTGATAGATTGCAAGAATTTTCTCCCATTCTGTAGGTTTCCTGTTCACTCTGATGATAGTTTCTTTTGCTGTGCAGAAGCTCTTTAGTTTAATTAGATCCCATTTGTCAATTTTGGCTTTTGTTGCAATTGCTTTTGGCATTTTTGTCATGAAGTCTTTGCCCATGCCTATGTCCTGAATGGTATTGCCTAAGTTTTCTTCTAGGGTTTTGATGGTTTTGGGTTTTACATTTAAGTCTTTAATCCACCTTGAGTTAATTTTTGTATAAAGTGTTAAGGAAGAGATCCAGTTTCAGTTTTCTGCATATGGCTAGCCAGTTTTCCCAGCACCATTTATTGAATAGGAGATCCTTTCCCCATTACTTGTTTTTGTCAAGTTTGTCGAAGATCAGATGGCTGTAGATGTGTAGTGTTATTTCTGAGGTCTCTGTTCTGTTCCATTGGTCTATATGTATGCTTTGGTACCAACCAGTACCATGTTATTTTGGTTACCGTCGCCTTTTTGTTTTTTGGAAGTGTTTGTGAAGAATTGGAGTTAATTGTTCTTTATTCGTTTGGTAGGATTCACAATAGAACCTCCTGGAACTGCACTTTGTGTGTCTGAGAAATTTTTGTAGCTACTAATTTAACATCACTACATAGTATAAATCTAGTCAGATTTTATACTTTTTTAGCTGAGTCAGTTTTGGTAGTTTTTATATTCCTAGAAATTAGTCAATTTCATCTACGTTATCAAATTAGTTTAATTCAAATTTTTTTAGTGTTGATTACAATCCTTTTTTAAAAAAAATTCCATACAGTCAGTGGAATGTCACCATTTTCATCTCTATTTTAGTAATATGAAAGTTTCATCTCTTTTTTGCCAATATAAATAAAAGTTTATCATTTTTGTTTATTTTTTAAATAACAAAACTTGATTTCATTTTTCTATTTTTATTCTTTATTTATTTTGTTTTTTTCTAATTTAATTACGTTGTTGCTTCAGCTTAATTTTCATTAAGTTTTCTCTACTTTTGCTAGTTTCTTAAGATGGAAAGTTGAGCTATCAATTTGAGATTTTTCTCCTTTTATAATAAGCATTTACAGCTATAATTTTTTCTCTAAGCACTCCTTTAGTTGCATTCTATATGTTTCAATATTGCGTTTTCTTTTTATATGATCTCAAAGTATTTGCTAATATCCCTGAAGACTTTGCATTTAACCCACTCATTTAGAAGTATAATGTTCAATTTCCACACATTTGTAAGTTTTGCAAATTGCCTTTTTTATTAATTTTTAATTTGATTGTATTTTAGCCTGACAACATACTTTGTATCATTTTAATCTGTTTACATGCATTAAAATTTACTCTATGGCCTAATACATGATTTATCCTGAATAATGTTTCTTGTGAAAGTTAAAGAACATGCATCCTATATTTGCAAGGTGAAGTTACTTTTATTAGATTTGCATGATTTAGCCTTTTCTACTATTCTATTTCTTTGTACCTCTTCTGTCTAGTTGTTGCATCTTTATTCGAGTGGGGTAATGACATCTCTAACTACTGTTGAATTATATATTTCTCCTTTCAATTCTGTCAGACTTTATTTGATATATTTTATTGTTGTGGTTAGTTTCATATACTATTATAATTGATGTGCTTCCTAATAGATTAATCAGTTTCTCATTGGAAAGTGTCCTTTTTATCTCCAGCAAATTTTTTTGTCTCAATGTGTATTTTGTCACATATTATTAGAGACCTTCCAGCTTTTCTTGTTGTTATCATTATTATTTGCATGGTGTATCGTTTTTCGTCCTTTCACTTTGAACCTGTTAATGTGTTCGAATCTATCAGGTGTTTCTCTGGAAGCATACAGTGAAATCATATATTTTGTTTTTAGTCAATTTTGTTATTTTCAGTCCTTTTGTTGAAGTGTTTAACACATTCACATACAATGTAATTACTGATAGACTGGACTTCTGTCAGCCATTTTGCTCTTTGTTTTCTAAATGTCTTAAGCCTTTTTTTTCCCTCTCTTATACAATTACGAAATCTTTTGCATTAAATAGATATTTGCTGGTCTAAACTTTAATTCCCTTGTTATGTCTTTTACTTTTTATTTCTGTGTTGTTTTCTTAGTTATAGTCCTGATGATTACACGTAACATCTTAACAGAAAACATTCTGGCTTGGATTACTAAATTTTACTATTTTTTTTTTTTTTTGAGACTGAGTCTCGCTCTATCGCCCAGGCTGGAGTGTAGTGGTGCGATCTCCGCTCACTGCAAGCTCCGCCTCCTGGGTTCACGCGAGTCTCCTGCCTCAGCTTCCCTGGTAGCTGGGACTATAGGCGCCCGCTACCACGCCCGGCTAATATTTTGTATTTTTAGTGCAGACGGGATTTCACCGTGTTGGCCAGGATGGTCCCGATCTCCTAACCTCATGATCCTCCCACCTCGGCCTCCCAAAGTGCTAGGATTACAGGCGTGAGCCACCGCGACTGGCCCAAATTTTGTTTTTAAATACTAAATTTCAAAAATATACAAAAACTTTGGTCTAATATAGCTGTTTCCTATTCTCTGCTTTATGCTATTATTGTCATAAAAATTAGATTGTTTTATATCATAAGTCCATCAACACAACTTCTTAATGATTGCTTTATGCAATTATCTTTTAGACTGGACATGTAGAAAAAAAAATCTATGTAGTTACCTTTACTGGTATTCTTTATTCTTCCTGTGATTTGGAGTCTACAGCACTGTCTACTATTCTTTTATTCAGCCCGAAAGACTTCCTATATTACACCCTGTGGGGAAGGTCTATTGGCTCCAGGTTATTTGTTTTTGCTTCCTGGAAATGTTTTAATGTATTCTTCATTTGTGAGGGATGGTTGAACTATTCTTGGTTTACAAATCTTTTTCAGCATTTTGAGTATATCATCTCACTGCTTTCTGAGCTCCATGGTTTATGATAAGTAGTCAGCTATTAGTTTTATTGAGAATCTCTTGTCTGATGAGTCACTTTTCTCTTGATGCCTTCATGATTCTGTCCGTGTGTTTGGCTTTCTAAAAGTTTGGGCCGAGTGCAGTGGCACACGCCTGTAATCCCAGCACTTTGGGAGGCTGAGGTCAGAGGATTACTTGAGTCCAAGGGCTCAAGATCAGCCTGGACAAGATAATGAGACCCCTATCTCTACAAAAAAATGAAAAAATTAGCCATGTGTGGTGGTGCACACCTGTGCTAGCTACTTGGGAGGCTGAGGCAGGGGGATCCCTTGATCCCAGGAATTTGAGGCAGCAGTGAGCTATGATCACACTACTGTACTCCAGCCTGGGTGACAAAATGCAACCCCATCTCAAAAAAAAAAGTGACTCTAAAGGGTTTATGCTAAATTTGGGGAGATTATTATAGTTGGAATTCATTGTGTCTTGGAGGTGCAATGTTTTGGCCAAATATGGCTATCATTTCTTGAAATATTCTTTCTTCCCCTCTTTGTCACTTTTCTCCTTTTGATACCCACATTATGTGTTTGTTGGTACATGTGGTAATGCCTGACATTTCTTTGAGTCTTTGTTTTTTAATTCTTTCTTCTTTCTCCACTTTAGAATGAATAATCCCAATTGTCCTATCTTCAGGTTCACTGATTCTTTTTTCTGTCTACTTATATCTGCTATTAAACACATCTAGAGAACTTTTTAATTTCAGTTATTGTACTTTGTAACCCCAGAATTTCTATTTCATTCTTTTTTATAATTTATATTTCTTTATTTATAACATCTATTTGTTGAGACATTGCACTAATGTTTTCATTTAATATTTTGTACAAGGTTTCTTTTTGTTATTTAATAGATTTAGAATAGCTGATTTAGGGTCTTTGTCTAGTGAGTACAACTGTTCTCAAAAACAGTTTGTATTGACAGCTTTTATTCTGTGTATGGACAATACTTTCTTGTTTATTTGCATGTGTTATATTTTTTCCTGAAGATTGTAAAAAATATAATGTGGCAATTCTGGAAATCAGATCTCCCTCTTTCCTAAGAATTGGTTTTGTTCCTGTTTGGGTTTTATGACTTTTGAAGACTCATTCTATAAAGTATTTCTCTTTCTTCAGCTGCTGCCTCTGATGTCTCTTCTCAGTTAGCTTACTAGTCAGCTAACGATTGAACAGAGATTTTGTTAAATGCCTTTCAGCAAGCACATCATCTTTTGCCAATGGGCTCTGTGTATCTGTTGGTTCACATCTTCAATATTTCAGCAGTTTACAGTTCTTCCCGGACATTTACTTTCTGCCTTCATGGAGCCTCAAGGTCACTCATTGGTGAGACATTAAGATATTTCTTGTGCATGCTAATATGCACATATGTATAGTCTTATAGATCTCCAGAGTTATATCAGATCAGAACTTTTCAAAAACCCTAAGTATATCTCATTTAACTTATTTTTGAAGTAAGTTTTTTTTTCAGGTCTTTTGTTTTACCCAACTGGTAGCACCACAACTACATAGTTGATCTGCCTGCCTCTGCCTCCCAAAGTCCTAGGATTACAGGCATGAGCCACTGTGCCTGGCTCACCAATCATTTTCAACAAATACTCAGAGGATAAGACTTTCTCAGCCGGGTGTGGTGGCTCACACCTATAATCCCAGAACTTTGGGAGGTCAAGGCGGGTAGATCACTTGAGGTCAGGAGTTGGAGACCAGCCTGGACAACATGGTGAAACCCTGTCTCTACTAAAAATACAAAAATTAGCCAGGTGTGGCGGCATGCACTTGTAATCCTAGCTACTCAGGAGGCTGAGACATGAGAATCGCTTGAACTTGGGAGGCAGAGGTTGGAGTGGGCTGAGATCATGCAATTGTACTCCAGCCTGGGTAACAAGAGTGACATTTTGTCTCAAAAAAAAAAAAAAAAAAGACTTTCTCATTGAGTGAATTTTGTGTCAGGTGAACTATAGACAGTTTGTGAATGGGACTTTTCTGGAGAGCTCTCAGATCAAATAGATACATCTTTCTGGGGATGGGACTTTATCAGAAACTATGGACCTATTCCACTCTTTCCAGTGGCTGCTAGGCTGCTGGTTTTCACATCACCATGCTTCTGAGGCAACTGGTTTTCAAGGTTGCCATGGAGTTCAGAGGAGGGATCAAAATAGAGCAAGTTTTAAATGCTTCAATGATTGCTCTTCCTACCAATACTCAGCTGTTTTTCTTTCCTTTTTGGTCCTCAGAATGTTGCAAGCCTTTGGTGAATTTCCAGAGTTCAAAGAAAGTAGATTTTGACAATTTTGGTCACCATTTCCCCCTTGCTTTTATTGGGAAAAAGGCGCCCACATAGAAAAGAAGAAGTCAAATGCTCTCTCTTCACTGATGATATGATTCTATACTTAGAAAACTCTAAAGATTCTGCTAAAAGGCTCCCAAAACTGATAAAGGACTTCAATAAAGTTTCAGGATACAAAAGCAATGTACAAAAATTAGTGGCATTTCTATACACCAGTAACATTCAGGCTGCAAGTCAAATCAAGAACACAATCCCACTTACAAAAGCCACAAAATAAAATAAAATATAATATTCAGGGATGTATCTAACAAAAGAGGTAAAAGATCTCTACAAGGAGAAATAAAAAACACTGCTGAAAGAAATTATAGATGGCACAAACAAATGGAAAAACATTCTAATGCTCATGGACTGGGAGAATCAATATCATTAAAATGGCCATACTGCCTAAAGCCATTTAAAGATTAAATGCTATTCCTACCAAACTATCAACATCATTTTTCACAGAATTAGAAAAAAAATTCTAAACTGCACGTGGAACCAAAAAAGAGCCCAAAGAAGGAAAGCAATCCTAAGCCAAAAGAACAAAGCTGGAGACATCACATTACCTGATTTCAAACTATACTAAAAGGCTACAGTAACCAAAACAGCATGGTAGTGGTACAAAAACAAACACATAGACCAATGGAACAGAATAGAGAACCCAGAAATAATTTCACACACTTACAGCTATCTGATCTTTGACAAAGTCAACAAAAATAAGCAATGGGGAAAGGATTCCCAGTCAATAAATAGTGCTGAGACAGCTGGCTAGCCATATGCAGAAGAAAGAAACTAGATCCTTACCTTTAACCAATACAAAAGTCAACTCAAGGTGGAATAAAGACTTAAATGTAAGACCTCAAACTATAAGAATCATAGAAGAAAGCCTATGAAACACCATTCTGGTTACTGACCTTGATAAAGAATTTATGACTAAGTCTTAAAAACCAATTGCAACAAAAAAAAATTGACAAGTGAGACTTAATTAAACTAAACACAGCAGAACAACAACAAAAAAACTATAAGCAGAATAAACAAACAACCTCTAGAATAGAAGAAAGTATCATAGCCACAAACTATGCATCCAACAAAGATCTGAATAAGGAACTTACACAATTCAACAAGCAAAAACCAACCCCACTAAAAAGTGAGCAAAAGACCAGGTGCAGTGGCTCATTCCTGTAATACCAGCACTTTGGTAGGCTGAGGCAGGCAGATCACTTGAGGTCAGGAGTTCGAGATCAGCCTGGCCAACATGGTGAAACTCCATCTCTACTAAAAATACAAAAATTAGCCAAGTGTGGTGGCAGGCTCCTGTAATCCCAGCTACTTGGGAGGCTGAGACAGGAGAATCACTTGAACCATGAGGGCAGAGGTTGCAGTGAGCTGAGATCGTGGACTGCACTCCAGCCTGGGTAACAGAGCAAGACTCTGTCCCCCCTGCCAAAAATAAGTGCGCAAAAGACATGAACACTTCTCAAAAGAAGACATACTAATGGCCAACAAACATGAAAAAATGTTCCACATCACTAATCATCAGAGAAATGCAAATCAAAACCACAATGAGATACCATCTCACACCGGTCAGTATGGCTATTACTAAAAAGTCAAAGAAACAGCAGACGCTAGTGAGACTGTGGAGCAAAGGGAATGCTTATACACTGTTGGTAAGAATGTAAATTAGTTCAACCACTGTGGAAAACAATTTGGAGATTCTCAAAGAACATGAAACAGACCTATCATTTGACCCAGAAATCCCATTACTAAGTATATATCCAAAAGATAATAAACCGTTCTACCAAAAAGACACATGCACTCATATGTTCATCACAGTATTATTCACAATAGCAAAGGCATCAGATCAACCTAACTGCCCATCAAAGGTCTACTAGATAAGGAAAATATGGCACATATACACCATGAAATACTATGCAGCCATAAAAAAGAATAAAATGATGTTTCTTTGCAGCAACATGGATACAGCTAGAGGCCATCATTCTAGATGAATTAACATAGGAACAGAAAACCAAATGACACATGTTCTCACTTATAAGTCAGAGCTAAATATTGGTTACATATGGACATAAAGATGGCAATAGTAGACACTGGGGACTATTAGAGAGAACAGGGAGGAAAGAGGTAAAGGGTTTAAAAACTAACTATTGGGGACTATGCTAAGTACCTGGGTGGCAGGATTAGTAGAATCCCAAACCTCAGTATCACACAATATACCCATGTAACAATCCTGCACATGTACCCCCAAATCTAAAATAAAAGTTGGAAAAAGTTTAATAGGAAAAAAGAAATTAATTTTTTAAAAAGACAACATGTTAATGAATGAATATGGCAGTGTTCCAAGAGAATTTTATTTACCAAACTAAGACTGCTGCCATTGGGCTTTAATTTGCCATCTCCTGCCTCAGTTTATTCTAAATGCCCTAGACCTTTGGACTTCTAAAATCTTCACTAATATCAAGGAGCCTGAATCTTAATGGGATTTATGGCTCACCATTGCCATGCAAGCTTTCTAAGGTATTCATAGAACTTGTCACTTCCTGGTCAACATATCAACTTAGCAGGATGTCATCCTTATAGTGTACCACCAAGATTTCCTCTGGGATATCTTTATGATTAATTCATATTGATTCACATTTGAATGATATTTTGAATCGCATCATATTGATTTAAATTCATATTAATTCATATTAAATTCAGTCTATTGTAGTGGAATGTTTTGCCTTTTTCATGTAAAAACCATGTTTGATTAATATTACTCTCAGCGATGAGTACTGAGAAGAAAGCCATATCAGTAGCATAAAGCAAGCAGCAAAGGCTGTGTGGATCTGTTGCAGTAAAGATGGCACATTCCCAGTTGCTGCAGTAGAGGCCTGGCCAACATGGTGAAACCCCATCTCTATTAAAAATACAAAAGTTATCTGGAAATTGCTTGAATCTGGGAGGCAGAGGTTGCAGTGAGCTGAGATTGTGACACTCCAACCTGGGGAACAGAGCAAGATTTCATCTCAAAAAAAAAAAAAAAAAAAAAAGAAAGAACGAAAATTAATTCATGTTGGCTAAAGTGTACCAATTGAATTCCAAAGCCATTTGGAATTATTTCTTATTTAATTTCACATAATTTTAATTTGACAGATAACTACCTCACTAGAACAAATAAAGGCATTGCAAAGATATACATAAATATGGCGGTAAATTAGTGGGTGCCTTAATAGAAATGCATTCTAAGAGCAGGATAAAGAATGTTATTAAAAGAGTGAGGTTCATTTATAGGTGTCTCAGCAAAAGTGATCCATTATAATTTAGTTAGCAAGTTTGACAGAGCAATGTTATTTTGATATATGAAACAAATCTTCAAAGAATGTTAAAATCATTATTTGATCTTTGCCTTTACAAAATGTCTTCTTATTTTAACTTACTTAGAATAATGTTAACATCTTTTCAAGAAGTACAGCGTCATTAAATACTAGAAAGGAAGATGATGATAATGATGAGTAACAGTTCAGCATCTTAGACCAAGTGTCACTGTATAATCTCACAATGGTCGGTGTTGTTGCTTGCTACTATTTCCTCTCTCTACTATCAACATACAACATTATGCAGTGTCATAAAAGAAGATTCCCGAGCTTAACCCTAAGTATACTTGTGGGAATCTCTGGTACCGAGATCCTGGAATATCCTCTGTTAGCAAGCAGTTCTCTGTGGAATCTTGTGTACTTTAAGGTGTGTGTGCTCCAGCTCTGACTTTTACACTAGAAATAATGTAAAATACTGAGTTAGGGGTCGGGCACAGTGGTGCACACCTATAATCCCAGCATTTTGGGAGGCCGAGGTGAGCAGATCACCTGAGGTGAGGACTTGGAGACCAGCCTGGCAAATGTGGTGAAACCCCGTCTCTACTAAAAATACAAAAATTAGTCGGATGTGGTGGCGGGCACCTGTAATCCCAGCTACTCAGGAGGCTGAGGCAGGAGAACTGCTTGAGCTTGGGAGGCGGAGCTTGCAGTGAGCCGAGATTGCGCCACTGCACTCTAGCCTGGGCGACAGAGCAAGACTCCATCTCAAAAAAAAAAAAAAAAAAAAAAAAAAAAAAGTTAGGAGTTCAATTCCAAATTCAAATTGCTCTAGAATTTATTAATTTCAACCTTGTATGCTGGTTCCTTCATGTTTCTTATTTAACTCCTCCCTTAGAAACCTATTTTATTCTTCATTTACTGGATCTGTTCTCTTCCCTTAATGTTATGCCCTCGTATCTAGTCGATCCTTTTTACAATGTACCCCATTTATTTGGGTCTACAATCCTTCCTCCTTATCCCCCTCCTTCATTCTACTCCTTCTGAAAACAAGGGCTGCAAGCCCACCCTGGGTTCCTCTATACTGCTGGCTTCTGCTTCAAGTCCCTCCTGCTGTGTGGCTGCCTTAGTGCAGCGATCTACCCTAGAGCTGCCATGTGCCACTGGATATAGTGAAGAATAGAAGAGACACTGCAGATTACAAAGTGACCTCTGCCTTTTACCACATGAAAAAAGTAGACCAGAAAAGTTAATTGACTGCAAGTTCTCAATAAATATTAATAGAACACAGCTCCTGCCAAATACTCCAGGCCCGAACACGTGCAGTCACAGTCTCTGGCCACAGCTTTGATCTTTTCCAGCAATGCCACCACCCAGAAGATCATGTCTGCTGCATATTTGGCAGCACACAAACTCCAGATGCCAACACAACTTTTTAGCTTGAGCATATTCTGTCAGTCATTTTTAAAAGATTGAACACAGCTAAAATAGAGGCCATTATCAATGTTTGATAAAATATCTAGAGTTTCAGAAGGCAAACAAATCAGAGAATACAACAGAAACTGAAGTAAAACTCTGTAGACTATTAAACGTTAATGCCAAACCAGTATCTTGAAGAATTTTGACAGTGGCACATATTTACATTTCAACATTCATTTTAACTACATGCTTGCTTTTAAATAAATGATTCCATGTGTGCCATGCATAGCAGAACTACTGATCAAATTAATAATTATTCCAAGATCCATTATCAAAGAAAGCTATTTGTGTGTAAACTGTTGGAAAAGTTCTTACAAGCCAGTTAATGTAGCATTTGTTCAATTATAGTAAAGTCAAAAAGTCAGATTTCACCCCACCATGTTCCTCTGTCTAGATGTTGAGGCTGGACAGTGGTATTATAAACCACTTGGGCCTCTAGATTCGAGGAAGAGGGATGAGAGGCAGTGACTAAAGAAGAAGAGGACATAGAATAACCCAAAAAAGAAGTTAGGCTGCTTCATAATTAAAGGAAAAAAAACTTAACTTTCTTAGCTTCCACCAGATCTTTGTAAAATTAAATATTCCAACCAGGCAAAGATGGTTTAAATAGTTGGCAAAGCAAAGTTACAAGTCATGTTTCTTATACACGCAAATGGTTTAGGCCCTTGGCCGGGAACAAAAGAGAGTAGCAAAAGCTATACTGACTTACATTTATTTATCATATTTTGAGGTGGAATATCAGCAGATTATCCATTCAAGAAAAATGTTTTCCTTTAATATGTGTGTAAACTGGCCTGTGCCTGAGAATTAGCAATGAGCCTTAGAATGGTATGTGAATAGATGCATTTCCTCCAAGAGTTACCTGCTAGAAGCCAGGTAACTCGTCCCTCTCCCTGAGTGTAGAGAGACCCCGAGGTGACCTTGCTTGGGATGTCAACTGCCTTGTTCCAAAGAATTTTGAAAATCTGCCTGTGCAGAGGATCTAATCTTGTGAAGTTCTCTGTGCAAGCAGAGGGATGGAACCTATGATAAGAGCTGTGAGGAATGAGGACAAGGGGGTAATTTAAAGAATGGTTTCTCTCAGAGAAAGAAGAAGGACTAGCCTTTAAATGGGCAAGGAAGATTGAAATTGAGAGACAACATGGGCTCTAAAATGAAAGGCTTAACTTTTTTTCCTTTTACTTTGGAATATGGGAATATTTATTATTGAAATCCAGTTTTTAGCTTTATTTCTTTTTATTTTATTTTTATTTTGTTTATTTATCTATTTTCTCCAAGATCCCGGTGAAAATTAGCCTTACACAGCTTTTATGTTAATGGCAGTGGGAAAGCTAAAGAAAGAGGTAATAAAGAGTTATGATTTTCTCTGTCACTCCTAAACAGAGGCAGAATGCAAGTAGGTGACCAAAAAGCTGGAGTAGAGAAACAGAAAATGACATTAAATAGGTGAGGAAGGTACTGATGCATGAGTTACATTAGAAGGTGGGTATGCTTTTAAAATCATATATAAAGTATAGAATCCAAAGGGATACAAATCCTAGACTTGACAAAACTCTGTTCACTCTAGAAATCTATATTTTAAACATAGTATGAGATCTACGACTCAGCAGAGAGTTGGTAACTCTCATTTTCAAAGCTAGCCTTTTCAGAGACTCTATGGAGTGTGGCAGTCTAACTTTCTATCATGACATTTGTTTAGGCTCCATGGCATTCTCTCCCAGGCCCACATTGTTGCTAGACTTTTTCTCCTGTTCTATCTGGCTTCCCTTTTCTTGAGAACACTTGCCCAATAAGTAACTTGAAAATATTTTTCCAATCTAACTCTACTTCTAGGAAAACTGACCTAAGACATAAACCAAGTTTTGGGTTGTTTCTTTTTTACTCTTCCCAAAAGACTTCCTGAATTTCTCACTTATCTATTAGCCAAATATATGTCCTTTGATTATTTTTACATAGACCATTTTCACAATAGGAAGAGTTTCCAGTGAAGAATAACATCAGGCTCATATTAGAGTCCTAAAATAAAAGCTTTGTTAATGAATGATTAGTGTTACACTTTTCTAAGACACTTGCTCTCAGTTTTATTAGGAGTAGAATCTCATTACACCAAGATCAGAGGGACTAGATAGTTAGACAGCAAATACACCCACACATTCCCATCCCTGGTGTTTATGACACAGCATTTTCTCAGGTAGCATCTTTTGCACATTGTCACAAAATTGCTTCACTCCTCATTCTACATTGTCTTCTTTTAAGTAAAACCACATGTAGAAGAATTTACAAGATAAGCTAGAATTTGTCTTTGGAACACTCACATGTATTAGTTTATTAACCTTGGTAGTTGGTACTTGGAATAAGAGCTCCTAGAAGGAAAAGACTGTCTCATCATTTTCTCTATCTCAGAATCTAATACAATGTATGTCATTTAATAGATCATTACCAAAAATCTCAAGTCACGAAGGAAGAAGGTAATGGAAGTGGAAAAAAGAAAGAGGAAAGATAATTTATGAGAATTCTGATGAAAGAGCATGCCACTTTCAAGGGTATTTTCAAGGAAAAACAGGCCTGGCTGGGCTACAATGAGCAGAGTGCCTAAAAGAGATGAAAACTTTCCAAGAAAACTTCAAACTGTGATAGAGTCTCTTGCAAGGGCAAGGGGATTCTGAGCACATCCTCTCAGTAACTATATCCCCGCTACTGACCATGGAATCTAGAATGCCAGTAGAGGAAATAAACAATTTATTGAGTATATAAACACATAATATTTTACCAGTTTAACAACCCCGTGCAATTTCATATAATAGCTATCAGTTTTATTTAGTAGCTACTGATCATGTTCAATTTCTCAAGGGTTTTGAAATTCAGCAGTTCCCAATGACATAATTATGTCATACGACTAGACTTGGAGGCTCGCCAATAATCTGATGACACCATCATTTCTATTTTTACCTGTGTTGCTTCCAAAAATGTCTGATTCGTGCGCACTGAGTGACGCCAGCCTGGCTTTGTTTCTCTTCTCTTCTCCTCTCTCTCTCTCTCTCTCTCACACGCACAGACACATGCACACACACACACACACACACACGCACAAAACCAGAGCTTGAAAAATTTTAGATGACGTTTCCAAAAGTGTTTCATGGCATGACTTTTATCTCTGTGTATTCATTCAAGTCCAGGGTCTGGTTCTTAAACTTCCCCTTTGAAAAACTGAATTTGTCAGCAAGAGGATGAATGTATTATATACCTCTTGAAAAAACTCAACCAGTTTATAGCGACTTTGCAGAAAATGAAGCTACCCACTTTCATTTACAATAAGAAATATAATTGTAATATAACTGCAATTTGGATTATTCTGGTTTACTAAACTTCTCAAATCATAAGCAAATATCCATAAAATCCACCAATTCACGATATAGGCTTCCAAAAGAGCCACTCTAAAACAATGTTAAGTAGGCACGGAATGCTATTAAAAATACTAGATATCATGATTCTCAAAAGAAATAGGTTGCATATATTAATATACGCAATATCATTTTCCAATATTTTGTCAATGTAAATGCAGCCAAGTTTTAGGGGAAAAAAAATGTTCCTTCTTTTTCTTTCCAAAAGAGGATATTTGGCTGGAATGTGCCTTCTCAGGTAATAATCTCCCCTCTTTAAATCTGTAATGTCTCTGGTTTATTCCTGTAGCTTTAATTCATATTTGTTGAGCAAAAATTTATCAGGTGATCTCATTTTTGTACTTTATACAGAAAAGTTAACAAGGGAGAGAGGTTTGGGTGACAACTAGGCAAGAAAGGACCAGTAACAAAGGGCTTGGCCAATAAGGCACAGCAGGTCAGCTTTTCCTTTATGAGCAATGGGGAGCCACAGAAGATTTTAATAAGCAGTGAGAGGACTAGGCCTTTCATGCATTTTAAAAGATGACCCTATCTTTTAAGATTTATCTAGAAAAGAGTCATGATCAGAGAGCAGAAGCCTGTTGGGAAGTTCTTGCAATCCCAGGTAAGGAGGCTTGCACAGGCAGGCGGTAGCCCATGCGGAAGGAAACTGGGATGTGTTCCATTTTTAAAATCCAAAATAAGTTATATGTTCCACCCAAGGTTATAACTTTTGGGACTTTTCTGTATTCTCTCTTTAACAAGGAAGTCATCTTGATTAAACTGGATTTTTTAAAAATGTATTTGTGTGCTTATGATGTCAACCAGTAAAATGTGATATATTTTAGCTAATTTTACTGCCATTCTCGGTACTAAGTGTAAATTACTTTAACTTGATATGTTTGATTTCTCAAGTATATCATCTTTCTCATTTTTCCTTTTTATATAATTAATTTTTTACTAATAAGTTGTTACTACTGAAAGCAATTCAAAGGACACTTTCTTTATGTTTTTGTCTCTATAATGTTTCAATCTAGAATCAACCCAGAGCATCACATTATTTTAGGTTTAATCCTGAAAAGTATTTTTAACCCCCATTAGTCTTTCAGCCCTTAAAACCACATTTATCTCTGCCATTGTTCAATATTTGGCCCAAAATAGAACCATATAGAAATATTTGAGATATAAAAATAATAGAGGCAAATAATAGAACCAAGAATATGAGGATTGCTCTGTTCTGAACAGCACATTTTAACTTGATTATCATAAAAACATTAATTCTCTAATTCAGACTGTGCCAAATATCTTTTCAGATTTACCTCCCTATGACATGCCATATTTGCCTAGAATTCAGCAACTATTTCCATGGGTCTATATTTCAGGTCTTAGGTTTTTACTGGTTTATTTTACCATAGAAAAGCTCATACTGTGTTTATATGTGAGAATAAAAATTACATAAAATGGGCCCTGATCTTACTATATGGATAACTGATTACCTCTAAATCTAAGCAAAAGCTGGTTCTGTGAAAAGACCAATAAAATTGATAAATATCTAGCCAGGCTAACTAAGAAAAACAGAGAGAAGACTCAAAGTATTAATATCAGAAATGAAAGAAGAACCATCACTACAGATCATGTGAACTTTAAACAGATAATAAGTGAATATTATGAACAGATTATTATCTTCACAAATTGAATACTTTAGATGAAATGATCCAGTTTCTGAAAGACAATATCAGAAGTAGATATTCTACATAAGCCAATCGATATTAAATAAATACTAATAACCTTCCAAAACAGAAAGCATCAGGTCCAGATGGGTTCACTGGTAAATTCTACTGGTAAATTCTTATCTGAAGAAATTATACCAATTATTTACAATCTTTCTCAGGAAATAACAGCAGAGAAAACACATCTTAATTCATGTTATGAGGCTGGCAGTACTCTAATGCCAAAACCAGACAAAAACATTACAAAAAAGGAAAACTGTGGACCAAGAACTCTCATGAATGTAAATACAAAATTACTCAACTAAACATTAGCAAGTTGAATCCAACAATGTATGAAAAGAATTACATGTCATGACCAAGTGAAATTTATTCCAGGTATGCAAGGCTGATCTGACACTTGAAAATTAATAATATAATTCAACGCATGAATAGGATAAACAAGAAAATTCATATGATCATATCAATAGATGCAGAAAAAGCATTTGACAAAGTTTAACATGGACTCATGATAAAAACTTTCAGCAAACTAGGAATAAGGGAAATTTCTTCAACTTAATTAAGAACATCAACCAAAAATGTACAGCTAACATTGCACTTAATGGTGAGAAGCTAGATGCTTCCCCTCTCAGCTCAGGAGCGAGACAAGGATGTCCCCTCACAACACTTGTCTTCAATAGTTTACTGGAAATTCTACATAATACAATAAGACCAAAAAAGATAATAAAACATAAAGAAATTGGGAAGGAAGACATGCACTGCCTTAGTTTATAGATGATTTGAATTCTATGTAGAAAATCCCAAAGAATCAAGAAAAATTTCTGGAACTAATAAATGATTACACAAAGGTTGAAGGATAAAAGGTTAATAAACAAAAGTCAATTGATTTCCAATATGCCAATAATGAGAAAATGGAATTCTAATTTAAAGACACATCATTGAACTGGCACTTCTACATAAACAAAACTACAAAACTCTGATGATCAAAGTCAAAGATTTCATAAATGGAGAACTACTCAATGTTTTTCTATCCAGGAGTATAAGAAGACTCACTGCTACCAAGATATCAGTTCTTCCCAACTCCATCTATAGATTCACATGGAGAATGTAATGTGAAGATTAGAGTTATTCTGTTACAAGCCAAGGAACATCAAAGATTACGGGCAAACTATCTGTAGCTAGAAGGGAGGTTCTCACAGCCATTAGAAGGAACTATCCCCACCGACACCTTGATCTTGGACTTTAGCTGCCAGAGTTGTGAGATAATAAGTTTCCACTGTTTAAGCCACACAGGCTGTGGGGGCAGCTCTAGCAAAGTAATATAAAAACTCTTCACTTTCTGCTCAATATTTTGGTGCATCTAAAAGTTCTCTAAGTTAATGTAAATTAATTCATTACTTTCAAAATTATTATGGTATATAGGATAAGGACTGCATCACTGAAGTTGAAGAGAATCAAAGTATCTTTTTTATAGTGCTCAATGCATGACTCAACAAATATAACATTTAGATCTTTACTGCATAATTGTTTTAATAATTGCTTTACTTAAACTGAGGTTAAGATTTTTGTATAGGCAACATCATATCTGAAAGGGCTCCTGGGATCTCATGTGGTTCAATTTTGTCTCTAATTTGTTATTTGCCCTTGAGCAAATCACTTTTAAGCTTCCGAATTTCGTCATCTGTAACACAGGGAGATTTAAAATAAATGGTCCTTAGACACCCTACACTATTAAAGTTCTGTGAATCAGCAATGATTGAAATGTTACTGTTCAAATTAACAAGAAATGGCCTGAGATATGATAGCCCACTTCTGAATAAACTCAGTTTGAAAATTATAAAGTACCACAAAAGTAAGTTATTGTTGTAATGCCACAGCTTTCCATGCATTATATTTCCAGATACATTATCAATTCAGCAACTCAGAGAAACAGGCGCCAAGTTTGGATTCGGTGCCCAAAGGATGTATGGGGGACAGGAACAGGAAGAGAGGCCATTTGGACCCCTGAGAAGAGGAGAAGCAGGAAGGAATCGGGTAGCACAGTGCAGCTCTGAGACAGCCTAGGCCAGTCCAGTGGGAGTCCCAGAGCCTTGCTTGTCTGTTATAGGAGTCCTGCGTCAGGTGGAAATGGGACGGCTCCCTGCGCCAATGTGCTCAGTCATTAACAGGACACATCCTAGAAGAACATGGCCTCCTCGAACTCCATGGCAGGTTCCACAGTGACAGCAGCTGGAGGCAGTCAGCTGTGAGACCCATCTAGCAACAGAATGTCTCCTAAGGGAGATTGAAGCAGGCAACACCAAAGCTGCAAACACAGATAAAGAGTCACACCACCAATGTAGAGAAGTTTTCAGGACTGCAGTAATTAAGTTAACATATTCTCACGCATGAGAAACTGTCACTATTTGGTTGAGCAAACATTTTTACTATCATATTGATTCATTTCTTGTCATTCAGTCATTCAGGAAATATTAAGCACCTGTGCGCTAACATTAGAAACACAATGATGACGTTAAAGGCTGTTCTCTGAACAAATTCACAGTTTTGAATAAAAAAATGCAATGCAGGCTGGGTGCGGTGGCTCATGCATGTAATCCCAGAACTTTGGGAGGCCGAGGCAGGTGGATCACGAGATCAGGAGATCGAGATCAGCCTGGCCAAGATGGTGAAACCCTGTCTCTACTAAAAATACAAAAATTGGCCGGGTGTGGTGGCTTACGCCTGTAGTCCCAGCTACTGAGGAGGCTTAGGCAGGAGAATTGCTTGAACCCAGGAGGCGGAGGTTGCAGTGAGCTGCGATCGCACCACTACACTACAGCCTGGATGACAGAGTGAGACTCTGTCTCAAAAAAAAAAAAAAAAAAAAAAAATACACAACTACTGTGATAAATTCCAAGTTTATTACAAAGGATTTCCATATAATGTAAAATTATGGTACAGAGATTTGAAACAAAAAAATAGTAAAAAAATTATTAGTTCTTATTATTTCTAAAGCTGTTAAATCTCCCAGACATGTGCTTGCATTTGAAGTTGATTTATTGTTTTTTTAAATGAGTGATATGCAGCACTGGTAATTTATTTTGAAAAGTTCACATAAAATCACAAACTCAGAAAACAAAGAAAAGAATATTGATTCTGGTGCTTCAGAGAACTGAATAGAATTTATAGATGAAGCTGGCAGATTTTCTAGAAGCATAATAGAATGTGGATGGCATATATGTGGAAGCACACTAATACATACTGTATACTAATTGAGTATTCTTGTCTCTGTGCCATTTGGACATGAAGCATAAAAATAAAGTACAAAAGCAAAATCAGTATATTTAGAAGACAGGTGTTGCTTATAGAAGATGCAAATGAAACATGTTATAGGTAGAAAATGCCAAAGAAAACCCAGGGTACGTGGGTTGTAAGTACCATAGAGATGCACAAAGTAAAGATGGTAGACAAATATTTTCATGATTACAGACCTTCTTCTGATTACATATAAGTTATAACCCAATTCATATTCATGTTAAAGGAAACAATAAGATGAAATTTCATGAAGAAAAGTAACTTTGATTAATTTGGAAATAGTGATATCCTCCAATGACCATTCACAGAATTTATTTATGTGTTGCTATATTAGTATATCATTTATTTATTTATGCATTTATCTCTCATTCAACTTTAAACTCTTCTATATAACATAAGTGGAACAGACTAGGCAACACAGAAATAAATCCACATATCTACAGCCAACTGATCTTCGACAAAGTCTACAAAAACATACATAAGGGAAACATACATACACCATCCAACAAATGGTGCTGGAGAAATTGGATAACCATATGCAGAAGAATGAAACTGGACCCCTATCTCTCGCCATATACAAAAATCAACTCAAGATGGATTGAAGACATAAATGTAAGACCTGAAACTATAACAACACTACAAGAAAACCTAGAGAAAGTTATTTCAGACATCGGTCTAGGCAAAGAATTCATGACTAAGACTTCAAAGGCACAAGCAACAAAAACAGAAACAGACAAATGGGACTTAATTTAACTAAAAAGCTTCTACACAGTAAAATAAATAATCAAGAGTCAACAGAAAACCTGTAGAATGGGAGAAAATATTTGCAAACTATGCATCCAACAGAGGACTAATATTCAGAATTTACAAGGAACTCAATTCAGCAACAACAACAAAAATAGCCCCATTTTCTCACTTATACCATATGTTCTCACTTAAAAGTGGGAGCTAAAAAATATGTAAACATGGACATAGAGTGTAGAATAATAGATATGGGAGACTTGACAGGGTGGGATGAAAGGGATGAGAAATTACTTAATAGATGCAAAATCCACTTTTCAGGTGATGGTTACACTAAAAGCCCAAACTTCACCAATATGCAATATATCCACTATAAAACCTGTACTTATACCCCTTACATGTATGCGAACATGCAAAACACTTCCATGTAGACATAGTGCTTTATCCATCTCTGTATTCCCTGAATTCAGCATGAAGATGGACATGTAACAATGACTCAACAGAATATTTAATAAACAGCACAAGAGATCTAGGCAGTGGCTCAGAAATTACTGTTAATTTTTATGATGCTTTCCTATCAATATTGAATCAAAGTTTTCAAAAAGTCTTCTAAAATAAGCAATACATTCAATTTCATTTAGAGTAATAATAACATGTGTTAGAATTCTGTGTCTAGCTGACTACTAGGCAACTATGTCCTTCTTTAAAAATCATTATTATTTCTGGTGCCACACTCACGTAGAGAAACCATCCTAAACTAAACTGAAACACTTTAGTTTATTTATCATTTATTAATAATAGCCAAGGAAAATAAAATATTCGATTCCTTGTTATGCTGTATGATTAAAGCGATTGGCACCTTTTCTGTTGTTTTCCTATTTGAATTTTTCAGATGTGCCACATATTCTTTTGGTTAACTATTTCAAATTTACTTTTCTCCTGTGCAGTCGCTAAGTAATCATTAACTATATAATGTGTACTTTCTTCCATCACTCAGGTTTCAGTGAATAATTTGATATCAATGCCTTATACAATGTAGAAAATTGTGCAAATGGAGTCTACATTGCCCTATAAGAAACCCTCATTTTATGTTAGAATTTGAAAGCAAGCTTGGTTCCAAGACCGTCACTATGGAGAGATTTTATTTCTACTTTATACACTACTCCAAACGATTGCTTTTCTCATTCCCCTTCTGACATTTCCATGATATACTTTATATCTACACCAGTTAAGTAGACTTGGATTTCTGTTCCAATCTACTTTTCAAATAGTTTTTACATTGTTCCCCTAGGTTAACTTATATTTACTAGAAAAACTGTATGGAAAATATCATACAATATGTGTATTCCATTCTACAAAGCCTCAGAAAAGAACTGTGTTGTACCTGATCCAGCCTCAATTTAGAGAAAACATATATTTTATTTTACTGTTTATTGTAGGTAATTTTTATTTCAAATGGGATTTAAGTAAGAAAAGTTCAAGCTGCACAACTGGAAATATCTTAAAGGCTTTTAAAATGTTTCTTTGAATTAGAAACCTCTTTCTTCACAATTTTCACATATTCCCATCTTGTCCTTTTTAAAGCAATTACACAAACAAATCTCATTTGGCCAGATATCTCCCTCTGGCTACTAATCAAATTATTCCTTTCCTTTTAATCTCAACATCTTAAATAAATCTCTGTATTTCAAGGAGGTAATATAATTATGTTACTTAGAAATGTGACAATAATTAGCAAATTCAAGAGAATTAACTTAAAATATTAAAAATATTGAGCATATTAAAATAATAAATGAGAATAGACTACAAAACCAGGGCTTTTATGTTAATTTTCCCAAACATTTCCAGCCTATAAGGTCACATTTTCCTGTGACCTAATGTCTGACATGTAATATTTTTAACACCCAACCTGCTTAACTGCAGGGAATCTAGTCATCTTATCTCTAAGTATGGTCCACAAACCGCAATGAATTCACAAGTAAGCTGTTGGAGTCCAAAAAGTAAATAAATAAAAGTACCCAATTTATATTTAGTTCTACATAAAATTTAAGTCAGTTTTTCTAATATTTAATTTGTATATTGACACTTGTTCCTTTATTTGACCCCAATGGTCCTGTGCCAAGTATAGTAAGTCAGAAGGAGAGTGGGGAGCTCACATTCCTGAAGTGTTCACTGGGTCACTTCCATTGACTCATTCTTTTCCAGCACGTCATGTGAAATTAGAGTTTACACATGCCTGATTATATAGGTTTATAGATGGATTATTTTTCTAATTTAGGTTTAATTAACGTCAAAAAATAGACAAGTAGCTAAAAATGCCCTACAAAAAAAAAAAAAAACTGTGGATCAAAGATAATTTTAATAATGCAAGTGTACAAACTAGAAAATAGCAGATCTGGCATTCTTCTGTCTTTGAATGAACTGTATATTAGATACATTCCAAATTAAGAACTTTTATGATATAATAAGATTCAGACCAAAAATATTTATAATAACCAAGATAATTTATAATGGAAATGTAAATAATTATAATTGATTATGAATGTACAAATTATGTTTTGAAATGTTACTTAATGATAGTATATTTATATAGCTGAAAAAGTATAAAATATAAGTGTTTACTGATAGAGATATGTACACATAAAGTTCCAAATCTGTGCAAACTGAAGAAATTAAAAGATTCTATTCTCTTAAAAAGCTGGATGATCAAAGGATTATATACTAATTTTAAGGATATATGAAAAACAAGTCACTCAGAAATACGAGGGTAAAAAAAAATTAACTGTCTTGATGTTGATAATTGAAGTAGACAGGAGGAAAATAAAAACAAGAAAATCTAAGGCAGTATCCACACAATTTTGCCTTTCCAAAATCACACTATATAGTTCAAAAAATATCAAACAAATAATTTAAATAGGTACCCAGGAGGCAGTGCCTCTAGAAAATGGGCAGAAAAAATTTAAATCTTTTGTAGAAAAATCCAGTTTCAACAAAGGCTTCAGTGGATTTCATTTAAAGACATTCTAAATAAAAAGAGTACTTTAAAGACAAAAATCACAAAATGCACAAAAGAAAAATACATGTAAGTATAAACAGCAATAATGGAGAGAAGAAGAAAGGTTCAAAATCTTTGGATAACAGAATTATTTAACTCCAAACACAAAATATATGTGTTTAAAAAAGTAGAAAGCAAAGACCAAAAATGTTTAAAAGAGGATAACAAATAATACCTATAACTGAAAGATATAATAATTTACATTTAAAACTCATTTGATGGGTTAGCGAACACACAGAGCTTAAGAAATAACTAGAGATTTGGAAGGTAAGGACAAAAAGTACCTAAAATGCAGGAAAAAATTGTGAGATATGGATAATGGGGTAAACGTATCCCAAAAGTTGGTTATTGTATAAAAGGTGTAAATTTGATTTTTCAAAAAGGCAGGCAAACTAATAAATAAAAAAGAAATCTCAAATAATAATATCTATGTCTACATCTACAACAATTGATTTATAGGTTTAATGAAATTTCTAGAAAAAAATCCCAGAAAGTATTTTTGCATACTTAAAGAAGCTTCCTCTAAAAGATATATGGAAAGCCACAATCCTACTAGTAGCTAAAACAATCTTAAAAGAATGAGGTGGAAGGAATTAGTATAACCATTATTATAATTAAGACAGTATGGCATTGGTGGAGGGATAAATGCATAAGTCAATCGAACAGAATATAGAACCCAGAAGTAGAAGTAGACCCACACAATACTTTCAACTATTTTGTTTTGTTTTGTTTTGTTTTGTTTTTTGAGATGGAGTCTCATTCTGTCGTTAGGCTGGAGTGCAGTGGCGCAATCTAGGCTCACTGCAACCTCTGCCTCCCGGGTTCAAGTGATTCTGCTGCCTCAATCTCCTGAGTAGCTGGCACCACAGGCGCCTGCCACCGTGCTTGGCTAATTTTTGTATTTTTAGTAGAGACGGGGGTTCACCATATTGGCCAGGATGGTCTCGATCTCTTCACCTCATGATCCACCCGCCTCTGCCTCCCGAAGTGCTGGGATTACAAGCATGAGCCATCGCGCCCGGCCCACATTCAACTGATTTTTAACAAAGAGGCAAAAGCAATTCAATGGAAGAAAGATGGCCTTTTCAACAAATGGTGCCAAAATAATCAAACATCCATATTTAAGAAGTGAATCTTGACTTAAATCTCACATCTTATTCTAAACATTAACTCAAAATTGATAATAAAGTTAAATATAAAACATTAAACTATAAAACTTTAAAAATAGGAGAAATCTTGGAGATATGAGACTTAATACTAAAAGTATGATTCAAAAAAAAACCTGATAAATTCAACTTTATCAAAATTTTAAAATTTGCTTTGTGAATCATTACGTTAAGAGGGTGAAAGAAAAGAGAAGCTACAGACCAGGAGAAAATATTTGCAAACCACGTATCTACCAAGGGAATTATATCTAAAATATATTTTTTAAAACTGAAAACCCATCAGTCAAAAAGCAAATGATCCAATTAGAAAATTGGCAAAAGACATGAACAACATATGAAAGATGTTCAACTTCATTAGCCACTAGGGAAATGCAAAATAACACAAGACATTTTATCAAAATGACTAAAGTGAAAAAAATAGAGACAGCAATAAATGCTTATGAGAAGGTGGAGAAACTGAACCATTCGTATATTGCTGGTAGAAATGTAAAATATTACAGTGACTCTCAAAACAGTTTAACAGTTTCTTTGTAAACTAAACATGTAATTATCATACTGTCCAGAAATTTTATTCTTGATCCTTTATCCCAGAGAAGTGAAACTTCTACCCACTCAAAATTCTACACACAAAGGTTTATTGCAGCTTTATTCACGATGGTCAAAAACCAGTAACAATTTGGATGTCCTTCCGTGGGTGAACGGTTTCACAAACTGTGGTACATTTGTATCATAAAATACTATCAGCAAGTAAAAATACCAAACATTCATATAGTCAAAAACTTAAATTACTTTTTGGAAAATCATGATTGGTAAAAAAAAAGTCCAAAAATTTAGTAATGTATCATTTTATTTATATAACATTCTTGGAATGACAAAATTACAGAAATGAAAAGATTCTTGATTGTCAAAGGTTAAGTAAGAGACGGCTAGGAGGAAGGAGATGTGGTTTTAAAAGGATAACATGAGGGATCTATGTGGCTTTTGGGAATGCTTAGTACCTTGACTGTAGTTGCGGATACATTAACTGCACATGTAATAAAATGTCATAGAATTAAATACACACACACACAAATGAGTACAAGCAAATTTGAAGAAATCTTAAAAAATTATATCAATGCCAATATTGTACCTTGATATTGCATGTGTATACACAGCCAGCTATATAAATATACACACCATAATTTATTTGCAAACTATATTCATTTTTATGTAAATATAGTACACAATAAAGATAATACCATTGAGGAAATTGAGTAAACCATACAAGAGATATCTGTATTTTTTCCTACAATTCCATGTAAAGGTAAAATTACCTCAAAATAAAAATGCTAAAACAGAAAATTTAAAACAAGGTCACAAATAACACTCAGGAATTACAAGAGGATGCTACTATAGGTGGTGTTAGGAACTAAATTGTGATCCCCCAAAATTCATACGTGGAAGCCTAAACTCCAAACTGACTGCATTTGGAGATAGAGCCTGTAAAGAGGAATTAAGGTTAAATGAAGTCCTAAGGGTGGTATTTCTAGAAGAGGAAGAGGGAACCCCAGGAGAAGACAAACACAGAGAAACGGCCATGTGAGGATGGAGTGAGAAGGCCCGTCTAAAAACCAAAGGGAGGTCACAGGAGAAACCAAACTTGCAGGCACCTTGTTCTTGAACTTCCAGCCCCTGGAACTGTGAGAAATAAATTTCTATTGTTCAAGCCACCCAGTCTGTGGTATTTTCTTATGGCAGCCTGATATAGTTTGGCTGTGTCCCCACCCACATCTCATCTTGAATTGTAGCTCCCATAATTCCCACATGTTATGGGAGGGACCCCATGGGAGGTGATTGAATTGAAAAGTATAGGTTTCCCCCATACTGTTCCCATGGTAGTGAATAAGTCTCACAAAATTTGATGGTTTTATAAGGGGAAACTCCTTTCTCTTGGTTCTCTGATTCTCTCTTGCCACCACTTCTTACATGAATTGCCTTTTGCCATCCACCATGATTGTGAGGCCTCCCCAGCCATGTGGAACTGTGAGTCCCTTAAACCTCTTTCTTTTGTAAATTGCCCAGTCTCAGGTATTGTCTTTATCAGCAGCGTGAGAACAGCCTAATACACAGCCCTAGAAGGCTAATATAAATACAAATGACATTAAAAAGAAAATAGGAGAATATTATGAACAAATTAGTTAAATCTATGTAAAAAAGTTATAATAGATTCTGAGATAAATATATTTTAAACTTAGATCAAGAAAAAAATTAAGAAATAATCACAGCTACTTTAAAAAGTGAACTAATAGGTAAGAAATCTTCCCCAAAATAAGACAACAAGTTAGGCTGCATTATGAAAAGTTCCCATTTAATGTATAATTAATACATGATTCAAATCATAGCAGACTTTTTCAAATAAAAAAAAGAAAAAGATCCTCAATTCTAAGAAACTAGCAAAAACTTCATATCAAAACCAGGTTCATAAAGTATAAGAAATTATTTCAAGAAAATGTTATATATGAATATAAATGCAAATGTACTAAACAAAATATAGGCAAACTGAATCCAACAGGTATTCACTATTCATTAATAATTATTAGTTGGATCTATCTATCTCAAAAATGCAGATTGATGTAGATTGTAGATTGGTGGCTCCCTACTGCCGGGGAGGGTGGCCAGCTGGAAATAAGCATTGACTGCTGATGGGGTTGGGGTTCTTTGGGGGAGGTGATAAAAATGTTCTAAAATTAACTAGGGTGATCGTTTAATAATTTTATGAACATATTAAATACCACTAAATTATATACTTTCTGTAAATTCTATGTTATATAAATTACAGCTTAGTAAGGTTGTTATACATGAAAACATAAAAGAACAAATGGGACTAATCTATGTGATCGAAATTTAAAAATACATTGCCAGACTTGGGGAGGGGATTGGGAAGAGGTACAGGTAAGTTTCCGTGGCATGGTGGGTTGCTTTCTACTTTGGGAGGTTGTTACATGGTTGTGTACAATCATCAAAACTTCAGTGAAAAGGGGTGTATTTAATTGAGTGGTAATTTCCCTTAATTTTTTTTAAAAAACCTGTAATCCCAGCACTTTGTGGGGACTGAGGTGGGTGGATCACTTCAGGTCGAGAGTTTGAGAGCAGCCTGGCCAACATGGAGAAACCTTGTCTCAACTAAAAGTACAAAAATTAGCCAGGTGTGGTGGCACACAGCTGTAACCCCAGCTACTTGGGAGGTTGAGGCAGGAGAATTGCTTGAACCCAGGAGGCAAAGGCTGCAGTGAACTGAGATTGCACCACTGCACTACACCATGGGCAACACAGTGAGACTCCATCTCAAAAAAAAAAAAAAAGTTTCCTACTCTGGGATACTAAAAACACAAGCCAAGTACTATGCTAATAAATTTTCATGTGATGACTTGTCCTAACAACAATCCTATGAAGTTAATACATTTTTATTGATAAAGAGACTGAGGACAAAGAGGTTATGTAACATTCTCAGGATCTCAGAGCTATTGATAGGAAGAGCTAGAATTTAAAGACAAGCAGTGTGGCTCCAGCGTCAACCTACACTTTTCGAGCAATGATACTACACTGCTATCTGTGTGTATCCAGGCATAAGTTGACAGTGTGCAGTGGATAATGATTCTTGGTGGATTTTTTATTTTCCTCATCACATTTCAGACAGTGCTTGTTCCATAATAGACATACCAAGAAATCCTGCCAAATCTCACTGTGACATTTACTAGGGAGAAAGGTCTTCTTCAGAGTTTGTTAGTATTTTAGAACAGATTCGAGCGTGATGCATGTGCTGTACATGGGTTGATTCAGATCCATTTTAATAAAATTGCTCTCACTGATGGTAGAATATGGTACAATGTGCACAACACAGGGACATCTGGGTTCTGGGCCTACTTTGACTATCACTTGAAAGTACAGTCTTGAGAAATCAGTCAATCTTTGATTCACAGTTTTTCTCTCAGCTTTAAAAATCCAATTTAAGAGCAAAAAAAGGCAAAAATATCTTGTAAGTTAAGAAAATAACAAAACCAGAATTATACTCAGTATCATTGACTCACTGAAGTAATCAATGTCCCAGCTTAGTGAATATTAATATCTCTTCACTTCACTGTGAGCTTCCGTGGAGGACCCACCTAACCAATCCCCTAGAAATCATGGCTTTTTTTTTTTTAGTTATTTTAATATGTCATTGTAAATTGTGAATCACATTCACTGATTACCGACTTGTCTTTGAGTCCAGTGACAAAAACAAAACCCATGTGCACAATTACATGCAGTAGGTTTATTACTTACAGATAGTCAGTGAGGGACAACGGAATCCTAGAATCCATGAGGAGCTGGTCCTCTACCTCAGGAAAGCTGCTCAAGGTGGATGAAGACTTGACTGCACACACCAGCCACCCTTGCTCCACAGCTGAGGAACCCCAAAATGCAACTTGCCCTGGATTTGATACCCCAGGGTGAAATGACCTGCTGGGCTAAAGCATTGAAATATATACTTTTTCTAGGGAGAGACTGTAATAGAGCCCAGGTGTTCTGGCCAGCTCCCCCTTATCTCAAGACATTGCATTTCCAGAGCATTATAAAATTATTCATGAGAACTACAAATGAGACAAGAGAGAACTGGATAAGTCCAGAGCCATCTGGAAAACTGTCCTGCACAAATCGTTAATGAAGATAGCACCTTATTTGTTATTTCCACAAGGGCTTATTATGTGCTAGATTCCTTAGAGTGAGTAATAAAAACACTACATTCTGTTCTTAGGAAGTATTTTATCTAAGCTTTACATGCCACAAAAAAAGAGAATACAAAATATTATATTTTACATTCTGGAAATCAGCCTTCCTAAAAAATAAACATTTAGTGCTATGCTGCTCAGCCTTTCTTCCATAATGAGATTGCACATAAATAGAACAGGGAAGATAATATTAAATCTATTAAAAATCTATTTTATCTTATTGCTACTGAATAAATTAATGATTGGTTGCACAGACATTTGCAAGAGTAAATTATTGAATTTATATTATTCCTAATGAGGTCACTAGTGAAGAGCTATATGGGTCTTTCTTTGGCCCTCACTGACTTACAGATTAATATTTGCCTGAGATATGAACATAAACAGAATGCTCAATACATCTGCAGGGGAAGCAAAGCTGGGCTTGCTAATTCATTTGATGATAGCATCAAAACATTTGCTGCAACATTTCAGAAGCTCCAAGAATTGGCAATAGAACACATCTTTTACATACACATTGAAAGTTAGATTAAGTTTCCAATTCATTTAGAAATGAGCACAGAATCCTAGAAGAATGGAGGTGGTCACAGGACTAGGAGCACATAACCCAGCAAAACATTTCAGAGCTCTGAAAGTTGCTATTAGGAGCTTCCAACATACTAGCGACTTTGCCCATCAAGTATGGTCATGCTGAATCTAAGAAGTTTAGTTTTAAGTTAAATCACCGTGTCTTTTTTTTCCCTCTTTTCCTTGTGCAGTAGAAATTAATTTACATTTCATTGATTTATAGCATAAACACAATAAAGTGCAAAAATTATAAGTGCACAGCTTAATTAATTTCCAAATTCATTGCATCTATCACCCAGTTTTAGAAACAGAATAAAAACAGTATCCCATAAGCCCGAGTTATGTAACTTCCTAGTACTGAACACTTGATCCTGCAAGGGTAACCACTATTGACCTCTCTCTTCATAAATTAGTGTTGCTCATTTTATTTTGTAACTGTATGTAAATGGAATCATATATTAATAGTATGTGTTCTCGTTTTTTGTAATTTTTTATTTAACATCATGTTTAGAAGATTCACCAACATACCACATACCTATAGTATGTTCATTCTTATTGCTGTTTTGTATTACAGTATATAGATATGCCTTAATTTATCTATTTTGAGTTGCATGTGAAGCTTCAGACTATTACAACAGTACAGAGCCGCAGTGTATGACTACGTGCAGCGTATGCAAACACTGTCAAATAGTCATTCAAAGTGGCTGGATCAACTAACAGTCCTAACAGCAATGTTTGAATGCTCCATTTACTTTATGTACTCCTCAAGCTTAGTATTTCCTGTCCTTTTAAAGTTTAACTTTCTGGTGGGTATGTAGTAGTATTCAATGTGGTCTTATTTGCATAATCTGCTGACTAAGGAAGCTGAGTGAGTTTTAAAAATATTCATTAGCTATTGAGATGTGTCTATTGTGAAGTGTTCCTCCCTGTTTTTCCCACATTGTTTTCTCTTTTTCCATTTGTAAGACCTCTTTATATAGCATGGATATTAGTATTTGTCTGACATATTTATTACAAATATATTCTTTCACTTTTTTGGTTTGTCATATGTATTAGAGTTCTCCAGAGAAACAGAATCAATAGGATATCTATACATATGGAAAACGAATTATTATAGGAATTGGCTCTCATGATTTTAGAAGCTGAAAAGTCCCACTATCTACCATCTGCAAGCTGGAGACCCAGGAAAGGTGGTGCCATAGTTCACAAAGGCTAAACCAGGAAAGTCCAAGAGGCAAGTCCTGGTCAAAGTCCAAAGGCCCTAGAGATAGGAGCACTAATGTCGCAGAGCAGGAGAAGATGAAGGTCCTCACTCGAGCACTGAGAGCAAACTTGCCCTTCCTCTGTTTTTGTTGTATTCAGGCCATTAATACATTATCCCTTGTTTCTGTAGCTCTCTGATGCCTTTGCTATATGATTTTGAAATTAATCCAGCTTTCCTACTTGTTCTAGAGGACATGTTGGCTCACTGCTAAAAATAGTGTTACTCGAAATAGTATAACCTCACTCAAAATAGTATTCTCTCTCTAGTCCTTCCTATAATTAAAGCATACATTACTATTAATATTAAGGAAATAGCCACCCCACCCACATGTCTAAGCTTTTAACAGAAAATATTTACAGCAAATCATCCTCAGCAAATCCACACATATGTGTGGAGGAAAGAAGCTATGCCCAGGTTTCTCTTAGCACTGTCTCTGCCACACTGGGTTCACGGGATCTGTTTACTTACTGATGTCAGTGGCTTCATAAATGTATTGAATGTAACTAAATAATATTTAATACTTATAGCTAAATTCCTGCACATAATCAAAGTACAATCACCACAGAGTTGAAGAAGCACAAGTTTACTGACACAAAAAAGTGAAAAGAGAAAAAGATTTGATTTTAATCCCCATACTATTCAACTCTTATGTGTTGCTATTGATTAATTATTAATCTGTTTAAGGAATGCTGTAGAAGATGCTGGCTGTCTTGAAAAGTAAAAGAGGAAGGTGATTGCCCAGTATATTCTCTCCTTGTTAAGCCACAGAGAACATGAGTTTATTTCTTACTGTGATTTTAAAAGGCAAATTGGAGTGTTCCTTGGGGAGGTGACAAGCTACACAGATGGGTTCAATATCTTTATATGGGAAATGGAAAAAGAAATTAGGGATATTTAGTATGGGTACACAATTTAAGCAAAATTAAAATTGTAAATAGTTTAAGAGCTGCAAAGGAAAGTATGATTAAACATGTTTTATATTTCTCATGAGTATAAAACTAGGAAAAATAATAAAAAAGACATACAGGGGACATTTATATTACCATAGATTTGATTAAATAATTAGAGCTATCCAAACATGGAATAGCTAAGTACAGATGGAGAATATATCAATAATAGTCTAGACTGTGGGGGGAATACTCATATTGTATAAGGAAATAGATATTTAAAACACAATTCTATTCATAATTGGCCTTGGAAAAGAATAAAGAAAAGTAAATATCCTTGTGGGGGAAAAGTAATCTTAAACTGAAGAAATAAAATAGAAGATAGACAAATATATAAACTTTAAAATTAAAGAAAACAAATTTATTACACAACTTTTAAGGTCATATTGAAGGGACAGTACTGAGGACAGGCATCATTAACAGATTGAGGTCTCTATAAATTATGTAAAGCAAATTATATTTTGATAAATTTAGGGAGATGTTTATAGTTAAATAATTTGTCTGCCAAAAGAGTTGAGAATGAGTCCTAGCTAATGGAAATTTAAGTTCGTTGAATAGTGCTATACATAATAATATAGATGTTTTGCAAAATTTAAGACTTTTTTAATGAAATGCACCACTCCTGATGCAAGTACAATTTGATGTAGATTTTCTCAAAGGCAGTATGGTAACATAAATCAAAAGGCTTTAAAATATTCATAACTTTTGCCCTGGTAGTTTCACTCCTAGAAATATATTCATTATTGAAAAAGTATCTAAAATTACATTTGTTTCAGCTTTGCTTAGAGGGTGAAATATTGGATAAATCCTAATTTTCAACAGCAAAGAATTGGTTCAAAAATTTGATATTCAATAGCATGTTGTGAAGTAAAAATGAGATGTGAATAATTATTTGTTGATGTTGCATATGTGTGCATAGACTATGAATACAGGAGATAAGTACACGAAGGTGCTCTGCATTACTACTGAGTAAGGAAATGTTACAGTCTCACCAAGGCACCATAATGCAGCAGTATCATGTTGTGAAGTATCTATCACTTGGAGTTCTTTGTCTTACAACCAAGAGAATTAAGGAGCATGGACAGAAAGGATGAGTTTGGAGCAAAAGTTTAACAAGCAAAGGAAGAAAGCTTCCCGCAGCAGAGAGGGGGCCTGAATGGGTTGCCATTTAAACAAATGAATGCAAAGGGTTTTTTGAGAAACCAGTGAGGGCTGGGTGTCTCATTTGCACAAGGCATGAATTTCTGGTAGCTCTTCCCTATCCTCCTAGTGCTCATGAGGGCCCTTAGCTTGATTTACTCCATATTGTTTTGGTCCCTTTACGGCACATGTGTTAGGGGATGGAATTTTCCATTGCGGGCATGTCTGGACAAGTCACCTATGTAGCCTTTCTTATCTGTGCAGCTGTGGGCATGTCTTAGGCAAGACCTCCTGTGTAAATTCCCTTATCTGTGCCTGCAGCTTGATTTTTCAGGCTGTTCATTTGTTTGAAAGAATTCAGTCAAGGACCCACCCTAACTGCCTGACAAGTTTCTTCCTTTCTTCTCTCTCAGAAACACAAGTAAAAACCACAAGGATATGCAATTTCATCCCCAGAAAAAAAAAAAAAAAACTTGAATAGGATGAACATTATTAGCTAGAAATGAGCATTCTCACACAAATTTTTTTCTGCTTTTGTGAGTCAAGCCAGGGTCATTCTTTTTGTTTGTTTGTTCATTTGTTTTTGTTTTTGTTTTTGTTTTTGTTTTGAGACAGAGTCTCCCTGTTGTTACCCGGGCTGGAGTGCAATGATGCAATCTCGGCTCACTGCAACCTCCGCCTCCTGGATTCCAGCAATTCTCCCGCCTCAGCCTCCCCAGTAGCTGAGATTACAGGTGCCTGCCACCATGGCCGGCTAATTTTTGTATTTTTAGTACAGACAATGTTTCACCATGTTGGCCAGGCTGGTCCTGAACTCCTGACCTCGGGTGATCCACCTGCCTTAGCCTCCCAAAGTGCAGGGATTACAGGCATGAGCCACCGCACCACATGTGCAAGCAATAGTGACAATGTCTTCATGGTCTTCCTCAACACCAGGTAGGAACTCACTTTTGGTGCCCTGCACTTCAGGTGCTCCTCTGATTAACTTGTTATTTTGTTATTCTGGGATGGCTATCCTTATCATCCTCTACATAAGAAATAAGAATTGTTCAAAAATGTCTCAAATCAATAGCATTTCTGCTGTTGGGTAAGAGAAGAGGTGCAAACTATTGAAGGATGTTTTTATATTAAGATAGAAAAAAAAGTTTTAAAATGAATCACAGAATAACCCCCCACAGAATAAAGTCACTTTCCATTTTTCCAGAAATAAATATTATTTTTTTTTAGCACCTGAGATTACTAAAATTGCCATTAAATTAGGTCATCCAATTTAACTTGCATATGGATTGTGATTTATCTTTCTACCCTGTTGTTTTACTAATAAAATACCTCTTCAAACATGAACACAAGTTTATTATTATTATTTTCACCACATCCAGTGTATAGACTTTATGTTCTCTCTAATGGCAGTTGATTCAAAGCAACCGAAGAACAAATGCCTTTTTGGGAATCTTACTGACAAATATAATAACACTGGCATGTAAATAACAATTTTCTTCTGAAAAAGGGGCAGAGAGCCAAAGTTGTAATGTTTAAAGTGAATATTTCATCCAGAATATGGGTTGTATTAATGGAAAAACCAAACTCTGTAAAATATTTAAAGAGGTTTATTCTAAACCAATATGAATGACCATGGCCCATGGTACAGTCACAAGAGGTCCTGAAAAAGTGTGTCCCAGGTGATCAAGTTACAGTTATTTTTATACATTTTAGGGAAACAGGAATTATGGGTAAAATCATAAATCAATACATGGGAGGTATACATTGGTTCAGCCTAAAGAGGTGAGACATCTTCAAGTGGGGTCTTACAGGTCATAGGCGAATTCAAAGTTTTTCTGATTGGCAATTGGTTGAAAAAGTTAAGCTTTGACTAAAGACTTGAAGTCATTAGAAATAAATGCTTGACTTAAGGTAAGGAGGCTGTGGAGGTCAACTTTTTCGTTGTGTAGCTGAAGCCTCATAGGTATCAACCCTCAGAAAGAAAAGATGGTAAACATCTCTTTTAAGGCCTTAAAAAGGTGTCGGGCACTCAGTTAATCTCTCCTAGATCCCAGAAAGGCTTAGAAAGGGAAAGTATGGCTGCAATAATGGAGATTCTCTACAGATGCAAATTTCTCCCACAACAGACGGCTTGGCAGGGCCATTTCAGTCTGCTGGCCCTGTGGCAGCCATTTCTAAAAATGCCAAAAATATATATTTGGGGGCAAAATGCCTTGATTGCCTTCAGGGTCTGCTATCTGTCGTGTGATGGTATACCAGAGTCTGGTTGGAATTTTGTAACTTATTGCCACAAAGAATATTTGGTCACTTTCATGATCTCTATGTTAATGTTAATGCTGGTCAATCGTGCCTAAGCCCCAAAAGGGAGGGAGATCAGGAGGTGTGTCCAACCTCCCTTCCTGTCATGCTCAGGAATTCAGTTTTCTCTGGGGTCTCTTTAGCCCAGAGGGAGTCTGTTCAGTCAGTGGTGGTGGCTTAGAATTTTATTTTTGGTTTACAGTTGTCTGAAAGGGGAAGTCTATATGAAAGCAATTCTCACCAGAAATAAAAGAAGCCACAAATATAAGGAGGAATGTAATTCTGAGGTTATCACAGAAACGGAAATAAATTATACTGGAGGAGGGAAGGATTGCAAAAATGACTTGACACTATCCTTTTAAATATTTTAAGAGTGGTTCATATTAAAACAGATTATAACAAATTACTATTTGATCCTATCCAAAACTATCTGGTCATAATGACTACTCCCAACTGTATGTTGACTTCATTTACAAAACACTTTAAACTCACTTCAGATGACTGGGCCTTGGATTGTTAACTCGCTTTGACAAAAAGGAGCAGTGCATCAGAGTAAGCCAGGTTGTCCCTCTTAATGAACCAAAAAGGCTTTGATGAAATAGTATTGATTAATGCTTGTAGAGATAGTCTGGTTTTCTCTTGGCTCCTTTATCCTCTGTTGCTAAATAAACAAACAAAAATTGAATTTACTATTTGAAACCTAGTCTAACTAAAACTCCAATGTTCTTAAATTCTTGGCGTTTATCCTACAACTAAGGGGAAAAAAATGCTACATTCAATAAGGATTTGCCCCTGGTGTTGTTTTTTACAATGTAAAGCAAAAGGAATGAATACTTTGTAAGCATTGCCTTTTAAAAGTGAAGGAGAATGTGTGTGCGAGTGGATCTGTGCTGACCCAGGGTTAGGCCAGGGAGTGAAATGCATTTATGTGTATGTGCATGCAAAAATGAAACAAGAGTAGAAGGGAGGTTAAAAAAGCCTATGGCAGATGCAGAGAAAAAAACAAAACTCCTTACTTTAAATCTGTGCTTCTGGTTAGCTTCTTTTGCAGAGAGGCTAATGCTAGGTCTCAGGCTCCTCAAAGGAATCCTGAAAGTGCTTACTTCCTGCCTGTTTGAACACTCAGAAGTATGAGTTCCTTGTCTCTCTAACCCTAATGGGAAATGGGAGCCTGAGAAGGGGGACATAGAAGCACAGCTCACAGACATGGGCTTCAACGTGCAGTTTTCAATGGGGAGAGAGCACTTATGCAGTGCACAAGCCACGCTGAGCTTAGCAGGAGACATCTATTTACAGGAAGGCAGACTGTGACCAGAGGAATCTGCCCTAAAATGAAGTTCTTTTCTCAAGCACCTCTGTGCCCAACCCTTTCTTTTCAATGTATATATTCCTGACAAGTATGGCAAGGTGAAAATCACTTTCAATTGTTTTAAATAAATTTGCTTTAAGCATTAGCCATTTGCTAAATCTGGAGCAAAAGGAAGAAACACATTGGAATGTGACAGGTGCACAAGCAAGGATCCTTAAGCCTATGAGGATAGTCAGAGCTTTCAGTGCTGCACTGGTGGAAAGGAGAATTAATAATTGAGGCCTGCCAGAAGCATAGGGATGGCAGCTTGCCTTGCCTGTTGCTGAGCAGGAAAATGACCTGCCTTGTACCCAGGCTGTATTCTTACATAATTCATCTTTGGTGGAAGTTCTTTGTGGTGAGCAGAATAATATCACCCCATCAATGTCCACATCCTAATCTCTGTAACCTCAGAATATGTTATCTTAAATTTCGAAAAAGGGACTTTGCAGATGTGGTTAAGTGAAAAACCTAGAGATGGGAAATTTATCCTATAGTATTCAGGTGGTTCAAATGTAATTGCAAGCAATGGTCCTTCAAAGAGGAAAAGGAATAGAAGAAGGATCAGAATGACTCATCATGAGACTCAACATTTGTGGCTGAGTTTGAAGATGGAGAAGACATGGAAGGTGGGTGGGCAGTCCCTAAAACTCTGAAAGCCAAGGAAACTAATTCTTCACTATAACCTCCAGAAGGAACCCAGTCCTGCAGACACCTTGACCTTAGCCTCGTGTTGGACTTCTCATCTCTAGAGCCAGAAGAGAATAAATTTTTGTCATTTTAAGCCATCAAGTTTGTGTTGATTTGCTAAGACAGCCCCAGAAAATGAAGATAGGAGATTCCTCTTTTTTTCTTACCCCTCTCAATACAGTAGTACCCAACACCTCTACCCCCCACAAACACTTTTGGTAAGAGTTACACCCAACACCCACTCCTCGAATCAGCATCTTCATAGAAGAACCCATGGAGTTCAGTTTCATCTACCCCAGGGGTATCCAATCTCTTGGCTTCCCTGTGCCACATTGGAAGAAGAATTGTCATGGGCCACACATAAAATATACTAACACTAACAATAGCTGATGACCAAAAAAAAAAAAAAAAAAAAAAAAAAGTTCATAATATTTTAAGAAAGTTTACTAATTTGTGTTGGCCCATTCAAAGCCTGGGCTGCATGTGGCCCACACACTGTGGGTTGGACAAACTTGATCTACCTAGTCACAGTCTTGAGCTAACCTTGGCCTGACAAGCAAATCTATCAATTCAACAGACATTTAGACAGCACCACCAAGCTCTGTATGAGATGGAGCAGGGATGAGGGATGCCTCTTAGGAGCCTGCTGGGCCCTCCAAACATGGAAATAAGGGAAAGGAAAATCTTAAATTCCTTCAAAGGAAGTTCCAGACACTTACCTAGTCTTGAGGAGTAAATAAGCAAGAAGGTAATAGTATCTTAAAATAATAACCAAGGAAATCAGAGGCTCAAAATATTTGATTTCTCATGGAAACTAAAGATAACATCTTAACATATGTCCCTGAGTTGTTTCTCAGAAACCCAACCTCCATGAAGTGGAAAATCCTGCCTGCTGGCAGGTAGACCCCAGATGCAGGGGAACTGAGGACTGAACTCAGACCACTGCCCTTTGTTCTAAATTTCTTCCTGAGGGACTTGGAGAAAGTCATGCCCACAGGCCAGAGCTCAGCATTCCTTTATGCTGACCCCAGGTTTTTAGACAAAGCTTAATCAATCACAAATCAGAAATCTTTCAATCTATTTATGACCTCTGGACCCCACCTTGAGATCTCCCACCTTTTTATGGCAAACCAATGGATACTCTGCATGCATGCCTTTGCCTGAAACTTCTGCCTCTCTGCCTTTGAAACCCTTGCCTTTAGGCCATCAGGGAGTTTGGGTCTTAAGCATCAGCTCCCTGATTCTCCTTGCTTGGTGCCCTACAATAAATTCTTCATTTTCTCTGCCTGCAATTCCAATATCAGTGTTTGCTTTGGCTGTGCCAGGCAGGGAGGACCAAGATCAGTTTGGTAACATCTGCTAGATGTTTATATAAAAAAATGAACTAGACCTGATCCTCAGGAAGTGTAGTCTAGATTACTAATATTTAAAGAAATACTGAACCTTCTAACTTTTCCTGGCATGACCTATATAACTATGAATTATTTTAGCTATGGCTTTCCTAGTCATAAAGGTCGGAAAAAAACCTACATAAAAATGCTTGCTTTGAAAGCATTAGTAGTGCAAAACTCAAAAGAGTAAGGAAAAATAACAAATAATTATCTGAATTAACCTCTAGAACACCCTTATAGGATGAGACAGTCTTGTTACTATTATAATGTAATATGTGGAATTCATAGATGTTAGGTAATGCTAAAGATCACACAGCTAGCAATTGACAAATCTAGATCTTGCTCTCTCTGCCTCCAGAAAGAATGTCCTCCACTTTGCTAACTGGCTCCAATTTCATTTTGATGTTAGTAAAAGTCATCACTCCATTATATTTGCATAGAAAAAAATTGAGAGATTTATTGTTATTCAATCTGATCTGTATATCTCATTGGATTATGAAGATCAAAGAATATATTGGAAATCCCTCTGTAAATAAATCACTCTTGTTTCCTTCAAACATTAAGATTATTTTATTTCTCTAAAAATAGAAATTTTTTACTGTCATTATACTCCTTTTTAAAAAATTTTTAATTGACTAATAATAATTGTTTGGGTACAACATGAGATTTTAATATGTATACATTATAAAATAATGAAATTGTTAGAAACAGATGATTGGTGCCATGAAGAAAAGTCAGCATGGAGACAAAGGATCTCTCAGCAAGGCAACCTTTACTTTCCGCAGAAAGGTTGCCCGTCACAGATGGAACAATGGTGAGAGCACACCTGAACAAAGGAAAAGCAGACATATTTATCCCTTACACACTTGGGTCATCATTACTGCTGTGTCCTGGATCCTTCAGCTGGAGCTGGACTTCACAGTCTTAAAGTGATACCCAATTTGCTAATAACCTAAAACTTTCCTAAATAGGTAAGTGCAAGGAAGAGTAAAGAAGAAAAGGAAGTTTCTTATGAAAGGTTTAAGGAAGCAATAACATTTCCAAATAAAGAAGGGGCATAAGCTATGAGCTAAGACTTTCCTGGGCCTGTCCAGACATGCCTGAGTAAGCCACAGCAACTAACTGGGCTAAAGTGTAAGAACTAAGCATTGATAGGAGGCTTTAGAGTAAGGAGCTATTATTCCTAGTGTCTATTATTTTATTTTTAAACCAAGACTAACTTTGAAGAGGAACTTTTCTACGCTCTACATTTCCCTCCTTTTACTTTACAGTTCCTCTTCAAACTTGCTTAACATGTCTTGGCTTAGTTGTTTTCGTTAACTCCTGGATTTATGGTACTACATAACACCTAAGAAGAAGTAGTATACTTCTTACAATTGTTAAAGAGGTAAGAATTGAGGCTAGATTTTTTTTCTTTTTCTGGTTGATGAAATGCCAGGTTAAAAGGGATAGTCAATTGAACTACAGCACAAGTACTGCTCTAATTATTTGGCAGAATGTCCAGTAAAGGTCCTCCATAATACTGAGAGGTGACAGCCTGCTGGCAGCCCTCACTCCCCTCACTCGCTCTTGGCACCTCCTCAGCCTCGGTGCCCACTCTGGCCATGCTTGAGGAGCCCTTCAGCCTGCCGCTGCACTGTGGGAGCCCCTTCCTGGGATGGCCGAGGCCAGAGCCGGCTCCCTCAGCCTGCAGGGAGGTGTGGAGGGAGAGGCATGGGCGGGAACTGGGGCTGCACATGGCCCTTGCAGGCCAGCTAGAGTTCCAGGTGGGCATGGGCTTGGCTGGCCTAGCACTCGGAGCCGCCCGCTGGCCTCTCCAGCCCTGCCGCCTGGGGCAGTGAGGGGCTTAGCACCCGGGCCAGCAGCAACGGAGGGTGCGCCGGGTCCCCCAGCAGTGCCAGCCCACCAGCGCTGCACTCGATTTCTCGCAGGGCCTTAGCTGCCTCCCCGTGGGGCAGGGCTCGGGACCTGCAGTGCCCCATGCCTGAGCCTTCCCGCGCCCCCCAAGGCCATGGGCTCTTGCACAGCCTGAGCCTCCCCGAGGAGCAAAGCCCCCTGCTCCAAGACGCCCGGTCCCATAGACCACCCAAGGGCTGAGGAGTGCAGGTGCTGGGCGTGGGACTGGCAGGCAGCTCCACCTGTGGCCCCGGTGCGAGATCCACTGGGTGAAGCCAGCTGGGCTCCTGAGTCTAGTGAGGACTTGGAGAACCTTTATGTCTAGCTAAGGGATTGTAAACACACCAATCAGCACCCTGTGTCTAGCTCAGGGTTTGTGGATGCATCAATCGACACTCTGTATCTAGCTAATCTGGTGGGGACTTGGAGAATCTTTATGTCTAGCTAAGGGATTGTGAATGCACCAATCAGCACTCTGTGTCTAGCTCAAGGTTTGTAAATACACCAATCTACACTCTGTATCTAGCTAATCTAGTGGGGAGGTGGAGAACTTCTGTGTCTAGCTCAGGGATTGTAAATGCATCAATCAGCACCCTGTCAAAACGGACCAATCAGCTCTCTGTAAAACAGACCAATCAGCTCTCTGTAAAATGGACCAATCAGCAGGATGTCAGTGAGGCCAGATAAGAGAATAAAAGCAGGCTGCCTGAGCCAGCAGTGGCAACCCACTCGGGTCCTCTTCCACACTGTGGAGGATTTGTTCTTTTGCTCTTTGCAATAACTCTTGCTGCTGCTCACTCTTTGGGTCCATGCTGCCTTTATGAGCTGTAACGCTCACCGCGAAGGTCTGCAGCTTCATTTCTCAGCCAGCAAGACCACAAACCCACCAGAAGGAAGAAACTCCGAACACATCCTAACATCAGAAGGAACAAACTCCGGACACACCGCCTTTATGATCTGTAACACTCACTGCAAGGGTCCGCGGCTTCATTCTTGAAGTCAGTGAGACCGAGAACCCACCAATTCTGGACACAATACCACCACACATACACTGGGGATGAATAAGTGCAGACTGATGGGTCGGCTCTTGGAAGTGCCTGATTCACTGCATCCTGTTAAGTCTCCAAGGAATGCCAACTTATTCACCTTGTCGTTGGAGACATGAGGTAAAATTGGTCTTGGAAGATGGAGGCTGGATGGCCCTCAGGGGCTGACCCGCAGGGTGTTGAACCTCAGGAAATAGCAGTGAAAGAGCTTGGCACTATTTGTTATTCCAGGCAGTGGAATCTTGAAAAAGAGCTATCATGCACTCCATGTCTGCTTGATTTGAGGATCATCCTAGTGGAAAGGGAACAACATGGGCCTCTGACTTACCATGTGCACAAGCATAACAGTCATTTTGTTTAAAGTGCAAATGGAATATTTAATCCTTTCTAACCAGGCATTTACATCTTTATACCCTGTTTCAATGGCTATGGTTTGCCTTCAGTTCCCTATTTCTTCTACTGAGATCTTGGTTTTGTCATTTGGCATGAGGTGACTCAGAGTTTGATTTTGTAGGTTTGGGAAAGGGGCACTTGTAGGAGGTGGAAGAGGGAGAACAAAGTGCATCTTAAGTAAGCCTATAGGATCATTTCCAGTGACCTCTGCTCCTAAACCACAGAAATGCTCTTAAGTGGGGTTAGAGTTGCTAGTGGTAGGAATGGTAATGGCTATAAGCACGGGGTTACACTGGTGGGATTGACAATTGCGGGGTAGGGGGGCAATCCCTTCAGTAAGGTGGAGATGGCTTTAAGTCGGCACATCCCTCCTCAGAGGTCCAGCCTCAATCTTTAGTAGTCCAGATGACATCTGCCCACTGACCATATAAATTCCAATTTGGGGTATCTTGGTACCCCCACCAGAAGCAAGCTGCAGGGGTGGCAGTGGCCTCCCTGGAGGGGCAGAGGTATTTTCCCGAAGTAGAGAGTTGTCTCTGGATTTGCAAACCTCCACAAGGTATAAAAAGGCAAGCATCAAATGTTATAACCTGTGGTGAATCTGATTTGGTTATATTGATGACAAGATGAGGGGTAGTTAGAGGGAAGGAAAGAAAAGAAAAAGATAGATAGACTAATCTTTTTGTAGCTTTAATTTGATAGGACTTGATCCAGGAATAATGGCCCATGATTCTGATGATAATGGTGCTTGCTTGACTTGGTGTGATGTGTCCATCCCCTTTCCACTGTGCCAACAGCAGTCTCAGTGGTTAGCAGCACAAGGTAGGGTTCTTCCCAGGGTGGCTTGAGTTTCCCTTCTTTCTACCCTTCGATGAGAACGTGATCTCCAGGCTGTTGCTGATACACTGGGAACTCCAAGGGCAGCGCCTGTGCTAAAAGACCTTTTGTTTTAAGGGAAGAGAAGGTGAAAGAGAGACCAAATATATAATTTCTAAGAAATTGATCCTTGGTTTCAAATGTGTGAACATTAGCTGAGGAATGTAGGTAAGGTAATCCATATAACATTTCATATGGGGATAAGCCAATACCTTTCCGGGGAGCAGTCCTAATCCTTAATTACTCAATGGAAAGACATTTGGTCCATGGCAACCATGTTTCCAAAATAATTTAGTTAAAAGGTTTTTAAGAGTTTGGTTCATCCTTTCTAATCTTCCAGAGGAGGAGGGTTGCCAGGGAATATGAAAGTCCCATTTTATGTCTAACACTTAGGCTAAATTCTTAATAATATGTGCAGTGAAATGGGTCCCATTGTCTGAAACAATATTTTCTATTATTACAAATCTAGGTATAATATGCTCAATTAATGCCTTCACCACATTACTAGCAGTTGCCTTTGAGAGAGGAATAGCTTCTACCCAGTGTGTGAAATGATCTACTATTACTAATAAATATTTTAGACAGCCAATTGAGGGCATTTCAGTGTAATCTATTTGGACACTTTGGAATGGTCTTAGCCCTGGAGTCCTTCCTCCAAGAGGTAATTTTCTTAGGGCCTGTTTATTTGTTTTCTTACTTATCAAACAACCATCTGTGACTTGTTTAGCTAAGGTATAAATTCCAATGCACCTATAAACTCTGAGAACCGCATCACACAGAGCTTGGGGGCCCCAATGAGTCCCTTAATGCAGATGAGATAAGACCTCCCTCATAAGGGGCTTGGATAACATTTCCCTTTGATTTGGGAGTATCCATCTTCTTTCTGAATTCTCCTGAGCTCCAATTTCCACTAATTTTTCTTTCTCAGCCTGAGAGAAAATAGGAACTATAGTGGAAGGAGGAAGATAAGGAGTCAAATGGAAAATGGGTGTCTTAGAGACTGCAGCCTTCTTGGCTACTTGATCTGCAAGATTAGTCCCTCGCCTTTCAAATGAGGAATCATGTTGATGTCCAGGAGCATGGACAGTAGCTATTTCCTCCGGCAACTGGAGATTATTTAGAATGCGGGTTATCAATGTTTCATGAACAAGATCCTGACCTGTATTGTTAATGAGGCTTCGTTCAGCTGAAGTTTCCCAAATGTGTGGGATACTCCAAAGGCATATGTAGAGTCAGTATAGATGGTTCCTATTTGGTTCCTAAATATTTCAAAGCCTGACTGAGAGCACGTAATTCACAAGCCTGAGCAGACCAACTATTAGGTAATCTTCCTGATTCTATTTCTTTGAGAGTTTCCCCAGAAATTACTGCATACTTATTATGTCGTGTTCCATCAAATACCCAGGAGGATCCACCTGTAAATAAATGTCTCCCCGTTTTAAAGGGAGTTTCTACTAAGTCTGGTTGTACCTTTGTGTGATAGTCAATTAAATCCAGACATAGGTGTTCTGTTTTTAGCAATGTGTTTCCTGTCAAGAAATCTGCTGGGTTAAGTGAATTATCTGTGGTTATGGTTAAATCATCTTTTCCTAATAGTATAGCTTCATATTTTAAAATTCTAGAGTCAGTGAGCAATCCTCCTGCTTTCTGGTTCAGGATGGCTCTGACTTCATGAGGTGTACTGACTGTCAGTTATCCTCCAAAGGTTAGCTTCCTACTTTCTTCTACTAAAATTGCTGCGGCTGCAATGGATTGAATGCACTGAGGCCATCCGCAGGCGACAGGATCTAAAAATTTAGACAGGAAGGCCATTGGCTGCCAGCAACCACCACGTTCCTGAGTAAGCACTCTTAAAGCTACTCCATTGTTTACATTAACAAAAAGATGGAATGGTTTTTCTAAGGAAGGTAAAGAAAGCTAAGATGGAGCAGACATTAGTCTCTCTTTTAACTCATTAACTTGATCAACCTCTTCAGAGACCATATAAGCAGATCAGGCACTCTTTTAGTTAATTTTTCATATAACAATTTACTCCCCAATGCATATGAATCAATCCATAGATGACAGTATCCAATTAACCCTAGAAATTTTCTAAGTTCTTGTTTGTCCAGGACAATGGCAAAGACACAATTCCTTCAACCCATTCGGGTTCTATTCTTCTTTTCCCTGCACTAAGTGACTTAAGTATCTAACTTCAGGTTCTACAAATTGAAGTTTTCCTTTTGAAACTCGCAACCTCTCAGAATGTAAGTGATTTAGAATGTAACCAGAAAATTCAGTTACTTTTTTCTGTGTCTTCCCCAGATATAAGAATATCATCCATGTATTGAAGTAGACTCAGTTGCTTTGGAACAGCAGCCTTCTCTATTTTCTCTAAAGCATGACTAAAAAGATTTAGTGAGTCTGTAAATCCCTAGGGCAAAACTGTCCATCTATATTGTTGTTTCTGTCCTATATGAGGACCCTTCCATTCAAAAGCAAATATGTCACGGCTGTCTTTGCCAAAGGTCATGCCCAGAAAGCATCTGTTAAAACTATGATGGTGAACCACTGATGACTGTAGCAAATCTTATTAAGAATAGTGTATGGGTTAGGCATAATAGGATAAGTGGTTTGGATTATTTCATTAATAGCTCTAAGGTCTTGCACTAATCAATATGACCCATCTGATTTCTTGACCAGTAAAATGAGAGTGCTATATGGAGACATACAGGGTTTGAGAAGCCCATCCTTGATAGGTCCTTCAATCACAGGTTCCAACCCCACCCGTCCTTCTAAAGAGATACGGTACTGCTTCCTCCTTACTATCTCCCCTGGAATCTTTAATTTGATTTGGATTGGGGGAATTCATAACTTCCCTCGATTTCCCTCCTTGGACCAAATATCAGGATGAATGTACTTTTCATCTGCCATAGTCAGCAAATTTAGAGAAGTTGGAAACTTCTTGGGCCAAATTGTAGATTCTATGCCTAATTTTAGCATTAAATCTCTCTCCCTAATAAATTTGTTCCTGCTTCACGAATTAATAAAAATTGAATACAAGTTGACCAATCTTTATAATTCACCTCTGTGTTTTCTAAAATCTTTATTTTAAATCCTCCTCCTTTCACCCCAGAGACTAGCAATTACTCTGGAGAACAAGTTAAATCAGCTGGGGTAAAACAGACAAACACACAGCTCTGGAGTCAATTAAAAAGGTGATTAACTCATGGTTGGGTCCCACCTCTAAATATATCAAGGGCTCCTGGTGGGACTCGAAATAGAAAAGAGAGCCCCTGATCCCCCCTATTCTTCTTCAAAAGTAGGCATGAGTGGAAAAGCTTCCTCTGCACTCCTCAATTCAGGACATTCTTTCTTGAAATGGCCTGTTTTTCCACATTTGTAACATCTATCCTGCTCTCCTCTCCTTAGCCCAGGACCTGTTTGTCTCTGTCTTTCTTCCTTCCTCTCACATTCACAACTTTGACACTTACTTTGACTTTCTCCTTTGAAATACTGACCCTGCCTCCTCTCCTTTTGCATTCCAGAATTCCAGGGACTTCCTCTCTCACTGCCTTTGGAAAACTGTGCTGGCGCGGGTCTAAATTTGCCCCCTGGCATCATTTGCCCCAGTGAATTTTGCCAAAAGATTTTGCTTTCTGCCTTTGCCTTTCTTCATCCCTCCCTACATATACTTTCTGGGCTTCTCCTAAAAGCTCTTCTATTGACAGATTCTTCCAGTTTTCTAGCTTTTGCAACTTTCTTGCAATATCTGGCAAGCTATCAGTAACAACGTGCAGCTTTAACATCCCTTGCCCAACGGGGTTTTCTGGATCTAAATCAGCATATTTTCTCATTTGATCTCTTAATCTATTTAGAAACTTCATGGGCCCCTCATCTTTTCCTGTTGTTTATCAAAAGCTTTAGAGAGATTTTGAGGTTGGGGTGCTGACTCTCAAATTCCTTGAACAATCATTTCCTTTACATCTCTCATGTTATTTGGGTGGGCTGCAATATTATTGTCCCACTGCGGGTCTTGAGCTGGAAATTTAGTATCAGCTGCTGGGGCATCCTGGCCTGGAGGATGGTCATGCTCCCAGGCCGCCATAGTAGCTCTGCAGATGATGTTCCGTTCTTCCCTTGAAAAAAGAATACCTACAACGGACATTAACTAGGTCCAAGTGTATAACTGAGGGCTTAAAAACTGATCAATCTGTTCTGCTACCCCATCAGGTTCGTCTAATAATGGCTTAAGTTCTGTCTTTAGGCTACGGACCTCAGAAGCAGTTAAAGGAATGTTTAGGAAGCCAATCGCGCCTCCTCCCTGTGGCACCTCCTTTAAAAGAAAAAGCTTTGAAGCTGAACCTGATTCCTTAGAGGAGGGGAATGGAAAATTTTGAATATCCTTTTTACATTGTTCTACCTCCTGCCGGAGCCCTTTATTTAAAGAGGAACATTCAGGCTGGCAATGATCAGGCTTTTGAGGTGCTAACTCCCAAGAGCCTGGATTATACAGGAGGCTAGGAAAATCTGGGTCGGGTCCCAGGGCCACCACTTGGGAAGCGGGAGGGAGGGATGGGGGCTGTGCTGCAGGAACAGTAGGGGCAAGGGCAGCAGGAGCAGACCCGGTGCCGGCAGGAGCTGGAGGCTCCCCAGGTGGCAACAGAAATAAGGGAAGATGGTCCAAGGGGTCCCACTTGCATGGGGGTTGCTTGTGGATAAAAACTTCACCCTCGTCAGGTGAGACTACTCCCGACTTTATTCTGATCTCTGATTGTTTTCGTCCTCCTCTTAATGGGTGAAGGAGAACTGGCCCCCTGTCGCCAACAGAGAGCATAATTTATTTCTTCTTGGGAGACAGGGCTTTTGTTGTTGACATACATTGTTAAGAGTTGACAGACCCAATCCTTATCTGACTCAAATTTTGGCCAGATAACTGCAGGCTTGAGGATCAGTTCTTTGGTCCAAGTGAAACAACAATATTTTATCATTTGTTGCTTTTTCTTATGCTTTTTCTTATGCTTAGTCCTTTCATTATCCTTCCAATATGTTAACATATACCCTAAAGGACTATCAGAAGGAATCTGATCACCTTCACCTCTCCCTGAGTCAACTTTACTCCCTGTCCTTGTTTTACTACAAATGTTTCCCATATTGGGTACTGGTCAGGTTCAATCTCCTGAAATTTGCAGAAGGTTCAATCTCCTGAAATTTGTGGAAAGTTGAACCTCACAAACCAGGGATGTCTTGCTTGCCTGCCCTGGATGTCTCGACCCCTTAAACCAGGAATGTCTTGCCTTGTCTGTCCCAGGAGGTTGACCTGTTTCCTCCCTTTCACCTTCGGAAGGTCCCTTGCACACTTCCCACTCATGTTGTCCTCTTTGGCTGTTCCCCCAAGGGAGAATTAGGCCCCTGTTAGCATTGGCATGCCAGTATAAATCCCACAGCAGGATCCGCCCTAAGCCATATGAGGTAGCTACGGAACCACAGAGAGGACCCACTCACTCCATCCAGCAGTAGGACTTGTCACCATCCACAAAACAATACCGCAAGCAGTGTTGTCTGTGATCATTCACACACACACACATTCAGCCCTCCAGAATTTGACCACCAAGGAAGTACTTTAATGGCTGCCGTGGCTTCTCCTTCCTTGGTCTGTGCACAGAGTTGTTGCCACAGTATGTGAAGATCCTTTACACCAGGTTGCAGGCTAGTTTCTTTCCACGTTGCTGAGAGTCAGGGTTTATTTGTCACACTGGGTAGGACTCAATTCCTTACCTCTGAGGCCACCGCAAGAGGCAGCAGGGCACCTCCTCATGAGAGAGGACTAGAGACCACCCCCAGAGGAGAATGTATCCCTTTTGGATTGCCACCAAAAGTTGTTAGAAACAGATCATCAGTGCTGCGAAGAAAAGTCAGCACAGAGACAAAGGATCTCTCAGCAAGGCAATCTTTACTTTCTGCAGAAAGGGTGCCCCTCACAGATGGAACAATGGCAAGAGCACACCTGAACAAAGGAAAAGCAGACATATTTATCCCTTATGCATTTGGGTCATCCTTACTGCTGTATCCTGCATCCATTGGCTGGAGCTGGACCTCACAGTCTTAAACTGATACTAGATTTGATAATAACCTAAAACTTTCCTAAATAGGTAAGTGCAAGGGAGAACAAAGAAGAAAATAAAGTTGCTTACAAAAGGTTTAAGGAAGCAATAACATTTCCAAATAAGGAAGGGGCATAAGCTATGAGCTAAGACTTTCCTGGGCCTGTCCAGATATGCCTGAGTAAGCCAAAGCAACTAACTGGGCTAAAGTGTAAGAACTAAGAGTTGATAGGAGGCTTTAGAGTAAGGAGCTATTATTCCTAGTGTCTATCAATTTAATTTTAAACCAAGATGCACTTTGAAGAGGAACTTTTCTACTTTCTACAGAAATCAAGCTAATTAACATCCCCCACCTGACATACTTATCAATATCTATGGTGAGAACTTTTGAAATTTACTCTCAGAAATTTTTAGTTGAACAATACATTATTGTGAACTATAGTCATTGTACTATGCAACAGATCTCAATAATGTATTCCTCCTGTCTAACTGAAACTTTACCCTTTGACCAGCATTTAAGTGGAAACCTCCATAGCTAAAAGTCTCTTTGGCTAAATTCACTTCTTAAGCATGCACTCTTATGTATGTTCTGCATATATTAAAGTGCTAATTAACAACAGCTAATAGGCATTAAGCATCTATTATATTGCATGCCATATTCTATGTGTTAAAGCTTTATGGACATACTCTATTACATCATTGAAATAAACCCAAAGCATACTTTTTTTAAAAAAACTATTCTTATCTTAAAGATTAGAAAAGTGATATTTAAAGTTTAGTAAATTGCTAAAAGTCACTGAAATAGTGTTAAAGGTAAGATTTCAATCCATGCAATCTAACTTTATAGCTCCAAAGCCAAACTGCAGCGTAAGCTTACATGTATGTTTCATCTTCATGTAAGTGATCTGATGTTCAGTTACAGGCTTAAGCTCTAGCCCAGAAAACATGATATTTAAATAATTATTATTGGTCCCCAGGGACCTAGAAATATATTTTAAGCAAATAATTTAAATTAATCCTGTGATGAATAAAATAGAAAGCACGCATTCTAGTATGATAATATTGTGTATGTTTATTGCAAAAACTGAAATTAATTATTCCTTCTTTAGTTGTATATGAAGTTAATGCATGCAAAAACTCAATGCACCAGTTTTTATATGGCAATATAAAGTCACAACTTAACATTACTTTTCCTAGAATTCATCTAAGATAACCCATAGAATAAAAAACAGAACTGAATAATCAATCTCTATTGAAATTAAAATAATTTTTAAAACAAGGGCCACAAAAAATGAGGGAAGACAGACAAGGGAAAAAAAACAGTGAAGACGAAATAAAAGTGTATGAAAACCTTCAGAGAAGATATGTATAGTTGTGGGTTTCAGATAAAGTGAGTAGGTCACCCCAAAGCACAGGAAATGAGGCTTAAAGTTATCATTCTTTCCTTTAATATGTGAATTGAAAATATCTGAGACAAGACTCAGTCAATTTTGAAAGTTTATTTTGCCAAGGTTAAGGACCCACCCAAGACACAGCCTCAGGAGGTCCTGATGACATGTGCCCAAGGTGGTCAGGGTACAGCTGGCTTTCACACATTTTAGGGAGACATAAGACATCAATCAATACATGTAAGATTTACACTGGTTCCATCTGGAATGGTGGGACAACTCGAAGCTGGGGAGCTTCCAGGTCATAGGTAGATTTAAACATATTCTGATTGGCAATTGGTTGAAAGAGTTATTATCAGCAGAAAGGAATGTCTGCATTAAGATAAGTGGTTGTGACCAAGGTTTTGTCATGTAGATGAAACCTCCAGGTAGCAGGCTTCCAAGAAAATAGATGGTAAATGTTTCCTATCAGACTTAAGGTCTGTGCTAATGTTAATGCTGGAAGGGAATAATGAGGTTCCCTGTCATGGCCTGAACCAGTCTTTCAGATTAAATTTTAGAGTGCCCTGGCCAAGGAGGAAGTCCATTCAGATGGTTGTGGGGCACAGGGAGCAGCGGGGGGTGGGGGGTCACAGGGGATGTTGAAATTTGTTTTTGGGTTACAAATAGTAGCAACAGATGTGAGGCTGGTTAGGAGCACTTCCCTGGTTCCCATTTAACATAGAGCTGCAAAAAGTAGAGAAGATAGAAAAGTTTTAAAAACACACAGAAAAGCCATATTTTTAAGGAACAACATGTTTGTAAAACATAGGTAGAGAATGGATACTTCATCCTGCAAACAACTCTGCGTGACAATTTTGAGTTGCACTGGGAGAATATGGCTTAAAGAACACACATGCATACACTACACCTGGCTAATGAAGAACCCTGGTCACCCAGAACACACAACTCCAGCTCACTCATGCAAAACTCTTTGGAAAAAGAAACTTATTTAGAAATAACTGTATTTAAAATTGATTACGAATATTAAAAAGAGCAAGCATAGACTATTTGAAATATTCTCTAAGAAGGAGCTTTGATGAACAAATTGCAGGCCAAGAGTATGCAAACAACAAAATTACAAAATTACCAAAGAGCAGATGGAAATTTTACCAAATATATTGACAATGATTTTTTTAAAAAGAAAGTATGACCTCCATAAAACAGAATCAAAAAGCACAAATAAAAGAACTGAATGTGCTATAAATATTTAACAAAAGAGATGAAACGTCAGCACAAGAGAAAGAAAAATTAAAATAATTATGATAATCAAGACCAGTAGTTACAGCTTAAAGGAGAATAAAATCATGAAAACAGCAAGAAACATGGAATTGAGGAATGAGAAAAACAAGAAAAATGAAATGAAAATGAATACATTTCTTTCCATTCTGGGGAAGTGATTGTAGGGAAGGCAAAACAAATTTTTCTTTTCACATTCTGAATTATTAGTTGGAACAGGCCCCTATAACAAAAGATAAGTTAGCAAGAGAAAAACAAATAGAAGTTTATTAACATGGATATTGCACATTCTTTCTTCATGGGAAATACCCAGGAAGTTAGTGGTTCTGAAAGAGGTGGCTGTGAGATGGCTTATATGCCATCATCCACAGAAACAAAGAGAGAAGCCTGTGGGGAGCACTACCCATGCGGAGATACCAGGAAAAGCTTAGTGCTTGCAGATATAAGTCAGTGCCTTCTCTCCTGGTAAGTCCTGGTGATTTACAGCCATTCTTCTCTCCCTCTTGCAGAGAGGGAACACACTTACGAACAAAAATTTCCTTCATGGATTTACATTTCCTTGACAAAAGGGTAACTTCTACTCTATTTTCAGAGTTTCTCCTGTGTCAGCAGTTTCTCAAAATAATCAGCTCAAAATAGTCCTTATGCCAAAGAGGTATATTTTGGGGTGGCATATTTTGATCTCCTCCATGGTGTTAGTGTAAATGACAGATTAAAGACCTCCAAAAATACTCTCCTTCATAGAAGCAATGAGAATACTGCAAAAATTGTCAGAATAAATTCTTCAGAACTTCAGAAATTAATCAAAGTTTTACAACAATCCAGAATATTTATTTAAGAAAAATGATTGAACACTGGTAAGAACATTGAGTTGTGTGGCATATTAACTTCCATTCTCATAGTCCTCTCTTTAGTTCCACAGTGGCCATGAAAACAGTCAGTTTGCCATCATGGTGAAAACTAGTAGCCTGGCTGTCACTGGAGATGACAGAACAGGGTTTGAACTCCTACAAAGCTCAATTTCTTTTCTTTTTTTTTTTTTTTTTTGAGTTGGAGTCTTGCTCTGTTGCCCAGGCTGGAGTGCAGTGGCACCATCTCAGCTCACTGCAAGCTCCGCCTCCTGGGTTCACGCCATTCTCCTGCCTCAGCCTCTCGAGTAGCTGGGACTACAGGCGTCCATCACCATGCCCAGCTAATTTTTTGCATTTTTAGTAGAGACGGGTTTTCACCATGTTAGCCAGCAGGGCCTCGATCTCCTGACCTCGTGATCTGCCTGCCTTAGCCTCCTAAAGTACTGGGATTAACAGGCATAAGGGACCATGGCCGCAAAGCTCAATTTCTAAAAAAATTGCCATTATTCAAATTGTTGGGTGGTTCTCTGGAGCACCTGACTCTCAAGGCCATTTTTATTTGATCTGACACAGAGCTTGCCCAGAGAAAGCTCACCCAGTATAAACAGTCATTTCTTTGTAGGTATTTCATTAAAAAAAGAAAAAAAATTAGATGGAATTGTCTAATATCGTGGCCACCCAAAAAACAATGGGGAAACCCTGAAAAGGAAAGCTGGGGGAAAAAAAAGAGGTCAATAGAAGCTCTGGAAAGTTTTGATAAGTTTGATATATAAAACTGGGAATGCCACATGCATACACATGGTTTAGACTTTAGAAGACAATGCTGGGGCTGCAGAAACCGATTCCCGAAAATATGATACTTTGGCATGTTGCATGCTTTGAATATGAAAAGGCCTCAGAAATAAGTCTCAGAAGTGAGGTCTGTCCCTAACCTTTTGCCTGCTTCCCTGTGTCTCTGATCCTCTTTTCCAAAGCACCAGGAGGGACTCTCTGGAATTTCCTTATATAAGAAAGCTTAATTCCAAAAGAAATGCAATTGTCTTAAGACTCCTTCTCTAGGAATCTCATCAAATAACCAAGAAAGACTAACCCCAGAAGAGAAGACACTGGGAGTCCTCATCATACCCGAAAGACTTCATTTATTCTTTTGAGGGAGGTTCTGGGAGATTAGCTGGGGAACTTTAACCACATAATAAGCAGAGAGAATTATTTACTGACCATTGTCTGACCTATTCATTCTCCCATTTTCCTCTCCCCTATGGAGAGGTCATTTAAGCCTCAATCATCTTGGCTCCTCTTTGACTTCTTGTTTTGCATGACTGCCATGAACACATATGCACATAATACATTTGTTTTTCTCTTGTTAGCCTGTTTTTTGTTATGGTGTGTTGGCAATGACCTTATACGGTGGTCATCACTACCCTTCTGCCCCAGAAGCACTAAACTTTTAAAAGAACCACAGGTATATATGTTCATTAGGCAATGGTTTCTTAGGTATGACACCATAAGCACAAGCAACCAAAAAAAAGGATAAGTTGGGCTTGATTGAAATAAAACATTTTATGCTTCAAAGGAGGTTATTAACAAAGTAAAAAGACAACACACCAAATGAGAAAATATATTTGCAAATCATATCTCTGATAAGGGTTTAGTAACCAGAATACATATAAGATACTTAAAGCTAGAAAATAAAAAAACAACCCAATTATAAAAGAAACAAAGAATCTAAATAGACATTTCTGCAAAAATAATATACAAATGTCTAATAAACATCTTTAAAAATGCTCTATATTAATCACTAGGGAAACGTAAATCCAAACTACAATTTGATGCCACCTTACATTCATTAGAATGGCTATAAAAAAAATGATGGACAATAACAAGTGTTGGCAAGGAGGTGGAAAAACTTTGAAAGACTCACACATTTCCTGTGGGATTGTAAATGAAGCAGTTCTTTGGAAAACAGTTTGTCAGTTTTTAAAAAGTTAAATAGGAGAGTTACTATATGACCCAGTAATTTCACTCTGAGCTCACACAAATACTTGTACATGTGTTTGAAACAGTTTTATTCTCAATAGCCAAAAAGTAGAAAAAAACTCATGTTCATTAACTGATGAATGAAACAATTGTAGTAAATCAATAAATAGAATAATATTCAGCCATAAAGAGGACTAAATTATCGATACACCTGACAACATTGATGAACCTTTATAAAAATGCAAGTAAAAGAAGAAAGGCACAAAAGACCATATAATGTAGAATTCAACGCATATGAAATATGCAGAACGAACAAATACATAGAGACAGAAAGTAAATTTGTGTTTGCCAGGGTCTGGGAAGAGAGTGTAATGAAAGGCAAGTTCTTTTTTTTTTTTTTTTTTGAGACAGAGTCTCACTCCGTATCCAGGCTGTAGTGCAGTGGCACGATCTCGGCTCACTGCAACCTCTGCCACCCGGGTTCAAGCAATTCTCATGCCTCAGCCTTCCCAGTACCTAGGACTGCAGGCAATCACCACCACCCCCGGCTAATTTTTATATTTTCAGTAGAGATAGGGTTTCACCATGTTGGTCAGGATGGTCTCAGTCTCTTGACATCGTGATCAGCCCACCTCAGCCTCCCAAAGTGCTGGGATTACAGGCGTGAGCCACTGTGCCCCGCCTGAAGGGCAAGTTCTAATGGGAATGGGATTTCTTTTGGGGGTAATAAATTGGAATTAATTAGAATTGAATTAGCAGTGATGGTTACACTACTTGTGAATATATAAAAAATAACTGATTTCTTGTATAGTTTAAAAAAGTCTCCTTTATGGTATACAAATCATATTTCAATTTTTAATAGGATTATGAAAAAATTTAAAAATATGCAGAAAAATGGAACTCAACCATACGCATAATCAGTGTGTGCAAGGAAACAATCAGAACAATGAAACAGAAAAATATCATTTGCATAAACCAGTAAAGAAAAACTTTCAGACATAAAGAATTTTTCAAATCTTTACATTTCAAAGAAACACTGTATATGAGAGAGGGGAAAATGACACAAAGCAAATAATTCTAAGATATTCTAATAAATGTATGGAAAAATAATAACTTGAACAGTTGTATAAAATATAAAACTCCCTATTAAAAAGCAGGATTCAGCAATTTATATATCATGCAATTCCAGACTACCTTGGGCCCACTAAGTCATCAGGGAGAGTCAGAATGGCCCAAGAATTTCTAGCCAAACAATAATGCTAGCACAAACTCAACATTAAAGAACAAATAGGCATGTGGGTGTCCAGGAAGCACTGTTTTTGTAAGTGATTCTTTAGGAAACTATTAGAGGATGAATCTCAGTAAACCAATTAGTAAACAAAATTATTGAGCAAAATTTCAGCACTGGGCATTGACTACATGAAATGACTAAAGTTTAAAATAAATATGATGATTTTGTTTACAGAAAAAAATGTAAAAAACTGTAAACCCTGATGATGTAGAAATAATATAAAATTTCTAAAGTTGGAAGGGGATGGGGAAAAATGTGGGAGTTTATGGACATCTCCATCTCTGATTTTCTCAATTTTTTAAAAACAATCTGGTTGACAGATATAATTAGAAGTTGTTAGCTATATGGAGGAAATATAAGTATATTTCAAGGTGTAAAAATTTAAAAAGTAAAGTAATACCATCAGTTAATATGTTGGTAGAGATTAAAGAAGAAAGCATTGTACACAGGAGAAGTAAATCTTTTTGCACTGTATGAATAACCATGCCTTTTGCTATAGTAATATCAGTGTGGTTAATTCCAATGTTGATGTGTAATACATAGTGTAAGCACTGTCATTTTGGAAAAACCTAAATAATTTGATTTCAGAACAGGGTTTGGGCTAAGGAATGTTTGTAATTCCATAATTGTATAGCATAGACAATATATAGATATTATCTAAAGAGGCTTAAAGATATTTTTTAAAGTTAATATCATCTTAGGTAACCATTAGAGCAAGTAGTAGTATATAACCATTTTTTTGAGAAGGAAATCCAGAAAGCCAGATGTATGTAAAATATATTTGAAAGGTCTAAAAATAAAATTCACAGCGGAACATATGAGAGATGAAATAGTACCAGACATATCTACTGTTCATTACATAAAGATAAATGAACTAACTTTGTATATTAAAAGAAAAAATGAAAAATTGGAATTGAAAATAAAATTGAATATAAGGTTGCAGACAAGCAATATTCATGTAAATAAGGTAATCCAAAAAGTTTGCACAGAAAACATTCCAGGCAAATGAAAACACAAACAAAAATATGGATATCATAACCTTAATAAGGCAAATTATTGAATTCAGGATTATAAATAAATAAATAAATACCTGTTACAGAGAAGGGCACTTTACAATAATAAACATTATAATCCACAATGCAGATTTAACAGTTATGATTACTTATGTGAGAAGAGCATAGCATCCATATTCTAACAGCAATAACTACATGGAAAATAAGGAAAAACAAAATATTAGTTGTAGGAGACTGTAATTCACCTCCCAATTTGTGGCAGATAAAACTAATTATAAATAAAAGCTTAGAGAAAACCAAAAATAATTAATAATTGAGTAAATCCAATTCATAGATGTATAGAAAGTAAAATATAAAGAAGACCCCAACGACCCACACCACTGTATAATACCACCCCCTTAAGCATGGAAGACATATGTAATTTGCTTCTAAACAATAAAATAAGACAAACGTTATGGGTTATCACTCCTGTGGTTATCTTACCTTATATGGCAAAAGTGGAGGTATTCTGTCAATGTAATAAAGGTCCCTAATCAGTTGACTTCAAGTTAATCAGAAGAGATTATCTCAGGTGGGCCTGACCTAATTAGGATAACTCATTAAAACCATGTCTATAGGACAGAGAAGGCAGAAATCAGAGAGAGGCCTCTCTCTGTCTGCCTCTGCAATAGGAAAGCAGACAGGCATGGGAGGAGGTTGCTAAGTCCCCTACTGTGAAGGAGTTCCAGAGGTAAGGGGCATGAATGGAAGGGCCTGTTGGATTCCAATTTGGACAGATTCTAGAATCTTTTGTTGGAGGAGGCTCCATTTAATGTGGGCTGATTTGCAAGTGACAGCATACACGGCCTTATGTAAAATTTGTAAATGAGGAATATGTTCCCTCTAGAACCCAAATGCCTAAAAGAGATTGGGGGTGCTGAGAGTTTATTGACCCAGCTGTTTCTTGACAGTGTAAGGGATTGAGCAGCCCTTGGCTTACCAAATAATTTTCGAGAATGTATCCAAGATGGGGGAGTCTTGCACTATGTGTAGGGCAATGACCCACCCTTTTTATGAGCTCCTTTGTATTTGTGTGCTCTGAACTAGTGTGTCATATGAATCTCCTTAGAGGGGGATGTTACAATATAGTGTCATACCTGTGCTTCTGGAGAAAGGTAGATGCAAATAGGATTGACCTGCAAAGGCTGTGTGTGGTGGCAAGGCTGCCGGAGTACCCCATGCATTATGTAGCAAAGGTTATCACGTCCCTTTAGAGGTGAAGGCAAACTGCAGCTGAGAGGCTGACAAAAGAGGCACTGAGCAGAAGATAATGACCAAATCCAGCATAGCGAAATATTTACCAATTTCTATATTTCAATAATATTGTGTATGGGGGTGGTGCTTAGTGGGTGGAACCGCAGAATTAAAAGTGCAGGAATCAGGCACCATTTATTCTTTCCAGGATTAAGAGCAGACCAAACTGAGCTATTAAATGGAGAAGCCATAAGAATAATCACCCTCTCATTTGATACATCTTGTGTCATGGGTTTTAATCCTTGAAGTCCCTAGGAGTAAGGGTGTTACTGGGAGTAAGGTCCATGGAGCCTCATTTTTTTATGATAATTTGTAAGTGGCAAAGACTTTATTTAATTTTAATTTATTACTCATTGTATGAGAGCACCCATGCCCGCTATGGGATATTTTAAGGAAATGGGTGTTTTGAGCATGGGGAAATTTCAATACTTAAGGTGAGGCATACCTGTTTGTAATCTCCTTATGTTCAAGAGCTCCCCTAAAATTATGGGGGGTACTTTGTTTAATTTTAGTAGGATCACCAGGAATTCAGAACCTATCCTAGAGAGAGGTGCAGGAGTCAATACTAGACCTTTTATCAGAATTTTTGCTTAAAACATTACACTAAAACATAGATAAATTTTAGTTTTCCAGTTGGATCAAACTGTGGATCTCTGTTTCAATTTTTGTTTCCCTTCCTGTACTCAGGATCTTTTTTTTCTTCCTACCTTCCCTTCTTTTTTGGAGGGTACTTCAGGGTAGTCCCTCTCTACCCTACCCTATTTCTGAGTTGTTTTCTCCAGAGAGCCTCAAATGAGTGTTTTCAGGGTTAGGGCATTCCCTGTGGCACTGGTTGCTTTATAGGGTTGAAGCCTGGCCTTAAGTTGGGTTTGAATTAACCTCTTTGTTGTGTGCAGATGCCATGGCTGTTTCTTTCTGTAGCCCTAAATTGCTGAAAGGGGAAGTCTCTAAAGGTGGAATGGCCATGAAATGACATGTTGGCGACTTTTCCTTTGAAATAGATATGGCTTCAACACAAATTTATAAAGATCATGTGGAGGAGCTCTACACATCCTTCACTCAGTTTCCCTTAATGGTCACATCTTAAATAATTGTACATCAATATCAAAGAATGGGATCTGATATTGGTGGAATGCATGTTTATAGCTGTCATTTACAGCATGTGTAGATTCACTAACCAGCATTCACCATCAGGAGCACAAGACTATTCCATATCCACAGAGACCTGCTTCCAACCACCCCCATAGTCACACCACAACCCTCACCTAGCACCCCAGCCACCGGTGACCACTAATCTGATTCCATCTCTATAATTTGTCATTTTGAGAATTACATACAAATGGAGTCATACATTATGTAACCTTTTGTGATTGGGTTTTTCACTTGTGATTTCCTGGGCATTCATCCATGTTGTCATATGTATCGATAGTTCATTCCTTCCTATTGCTGAGTAGCATTCCATCAGACTATATGTATCCCAGTTTGTCTAATCATTCACTCATTGAATGATATATTTCCAACTAGGCTAAGTTGGTTTATGAATAAACCTGCTAAGAGCATCGGTGTATGTGTTTTTGTGTGAACCTGACTTTTCATTTTTCTAGAATAGATGCTCCATTGCAGTTGCTGAGTCTTAAGGTAATTGCGTGTTTAGTTTTATAGGAAACTGACAAACCATTTTCCAAAGTGTCTGTAAAATTTTACACTCTGACCAGCAATAAACCAGTGACCCAGTTTCTCCATATCCTCCCAGTGACTATCTTTTGTATTATGTTGGTGCACAAGTTATTACTTTTAATGGCAAAAACTGCAATGACTTTTGCACCAACCGAATAATTTTGTAAAGTGTCTAAAATATTCTTTCAAGTACACATGAAAATCTTAAAACAATTGTTGCTTCAGAGACTAGGAACTGGATTTGGGGAGTTAAAACAGAAGGAGAGATATGCTTTTTAAACTATTCTTTTTTGTTTCAGTTGAAATGTATACTATGTATACTATATGCACATAGTATTTATTCCACATAAATTATTATTTTACAAAAAGCTGTGACTGCTTTATAAAGTGTGCCACACTTTCGAATTCTTAGAAACTCCTGATAGGCAAGAATCCTGTTTCATCCCCTGATGTATCCTAGGTGCCTAGAACAGTGTTATACACTTAGTATTGTAGTATACTTGTACACATTTAAGAATAACCAGTCAGTCCTTGATCATGAGTTCCAGTTAGGAGGAAACTTCATTCTAATATCACGTGTTGTCATTGCTCACCTAGAGACACACACACTCTTATCCTTCTCATCCCTGACCCAGTGAAGGGACCTTCTAATTCCTCACAAGCAGTCAGGGGATTCCAGACCAACACAGAATCTTTTTTTTTTTTTTTTTTTTTTAGAGACACCTAGGCTGCAGTGCAGTGGTGTGCAATCTCAGCTTACTGCAACCTCTGCCTCCTGGGTTCAAGCGATTCTCCTGTGTCAGCCTCTTGAGTAACTGGTATTACAAGCGCATGCCACTACACCTGGCTACTTTTTGTATTTTTAGTAGAGATGGGGTTTCACCATATGGGCCAGGCTGGTCTTGAACTCCTGACCTCAAGTGATCCAACTGCTTCAGCCTCCCAAAGTGCTAGGATTACAGACGTGAGCCACTACGCCTGACCCAGCACATAATCTTAACTTGACTAATAAAAACAGGACCTCTCATGTGTAGAATGCTTAGTATGAATGAGTCACTTTGAAATTCTACAAACATTTTAGTTTTTGATAATTTAAAAACTTTTATTAAAAGTAAGACTGAATGGAGCTTGTGATTATAATATAGTGTGGACTAGAGTACACTGCAACAATTACTCATTGAAATAACAAAGTAAATAATGGTGATTGTTATTAATTTGAAAGCTTTGTGTGAACACTTTCCAAAATAAAAAGCAAATGCTTTACAGATCACTTCCCAAAACTGTTGCTAAAACTGATTCCATTTTTGGAAGCCCTTAGATGAGCGTGGTGTGTGTGACTTAGACATTTTACCATCTGGAGGAATGCAAAACAATCCAAATTCTTTATAAAAAAGATTGTTTGTTCTTAAAATATAAAATATATTAGGACGATATGTGCAGTAATAAAGATCACAAATATATAAGCTTTTCCTTATTCATTCTTTAAGGCTGCTTTAAATATTTCTGCTGTTGAATTTTCTTAAAGTTTAAAGCCACAGCAGCAATTGTTAACGTCAGCATACTAGTTGTTCTTCCCTTCTACCTTTCTATAACAAGCAAACTTCTTTAGCAGGCATTTAGTAGACTTTCACCACCACCCCCCTGCCCCCGTACCCCCCGCCTCCTCTGCTGGCTCTTTCTTTACAGGAGAGCAAGTGAGATTACCTGCCTTCCCTGGAGTCCCAGGTGGAATGTTCTCTGTCCTGACACTCCTGTGAAATGAAAGTATGATGAGACTGGAATCCAGCTGAGAATCTGGCACATGGGAGATAGGCAAGAAATCATCATTGCATAAATAAAACAGACAGCCCCCTGGGACATCAGCACACATCTCCTTTCTCCAATCATGTAATGCTTCCCTTTCCTCCCTTCCTTCTCTCTCTTTCTTTTTCTTTCTTTTCTCCTTCCTTCCTTTTCCTTCCTTCCTTCCTCTCTTTCTTTCTTTCTTTCTTTCTTTCTTTCTTTCTTTTTCTTCTTCTTCTTTCTTTCTTTCTTTCTTTCTTTCTTTCTTTCTTTCTTTCTTTCTTTCTTTCTTTCTTTCTTCTCCCCTCCCCTCCCCTCCCCTTCCCTTCCCTTCCTTCTTTTGAGATAGGGTCTTGCTTTGTCACTCAGGCTGAACTAAAGTGCAGTGGTGTTATCTAGCTCACTGTAGAATCTACACCTGGCCTCACCCTCTCAAGTAGTTGGGACCACAGGTGCCACCAAACCTGGCTGATTTCTTTTTTGTATTTTTTACAGAGATGACATTTCTCTACGTTGCCCAGGCTGGTCTCATCTCAAACTCCTCAAGCTACAGTGATCCTCCCACCTCCACCTCCCAGCATACTGGGATTATAAGTGTGAGACACGTGATGGCCCATATTATTCTATTTCAGAATGTGTTTCTTAGGCCTTCTGTGTTCATTTTCAAAGCCATGATGACACGCAGAATGACAGAAGAAAATATACATTATTATCAGGTAAGCATAAACACAATATACATTTTATATGAATGGAGATAAATTGAAAAAAATATCATTTTTAAGATTGCATTTATCTTTAATGGAAGTTATGAATGAATTATGACCTAAAAAAATAAAGAGGACGTTTTAATTTAAAATTAACAGCTGTCTGTAATTATTAACACTTAAGGATGTGAAAGAAAACTACCTACAAAACTTGATAGTCTTTCTGAACTCCAACTTTTCCTACAATGTGTGAACTTGATTGCTTATGTATATTCAACTTCTAACCTTTCCTGATTTGAAATAACCTCACTATTTTACATGATTTTTGTTTCCAGAATCACTCACTTGCTCTCCCAGGTCATTGTGCATTTTTCCACACCAAAATTACCACCATAGCTTAACAGAAGCAGCTTGTTCCCAGACTTTGGGCAGAGGGACAGTGGCAGTTTTGCCCATAGGCAGTGTAAAGAAACGTTATTCTCTGTACCGGAAACAAATCTCCAGAAGCTCTCATTGAAGAATGAGATTCCTAGCCCTCAACTCAAGGACTATGGGTGCGGGATTTCTGGAGAGGGAGCCCTGCTATCTGCACTTTCTCAAACTCCCCACACGAGTCTTAGACACATCAATTTGTGAGAATTTAAAGGCTGCAGATTTGCCAAAATAAATTGCTGCTTGTTTGGACAGCAAATAAGGTGCTTATGGAGTTTTACACTGCTGTAATACACTTCTAGCCTTTCTCGCTGCCTTACCATGTTTTAACTATTTAACATTAGAGAAGTCATTATTGCTATCTGAAGAAATATGAGGTATGCTTCACCCAAATGCTATGAATAACTAATTAGAATGATTAGCTGGAGAGCGATTTGACTCTCTGCAATTTAACATGTTCTAGAATTTTGAAAAAGGAAAGCATATGGAATAGTGTTTAAAAAATGTTTCCAGAAAGAAAATACTTGTTTATTGATTTGGAATTAATAGGCCAGTTACAGATTTGTTAAACTTTTAAATATGTGTAAGAGTAATTAATTCACCTCCACAGATCCCATTTCTTATTCCAGTCCTACACTGCTCCTTTAAATGAGGCCTACCTCGCTTTCAATTCAAAACCCTTACTCCTGTAGAGTCCAGAATTCAGGACCAGTTGAGATCTTACATTCACCATCAAACAGACTCAAATATGCTCCTAACTCAGGGACTGCCATGAACACCAGTCAAACATATCAAGGTAAAAGGATGTCTTTTGCACAATAGAGAGAAAACAATACAGTCTTCTTCCAGAATATTAAGCTGTATCAGCAGCGGTTAACAGAAGATAAGTGGATATGTGAAATCCATCTAGGATAAAAAAGAACAAAGTAAAATGATGAGTTTACGAGTTTTATCTGTCTTCCTTTTTCATGGTGAAATTTAGCTTGAAATCTGAAGATAAGCAGCTCTCTAAATATGCTTCTTAAGATTGAACAGATATTTCCAAAGGTAGTTTATTTGAAAATAAAATGTTAGTCATTCTTCCCTGAAAAAGAATTTTAAAACACTAACCTTTGTAGTGTATTGACATACAAATCATCCTTCCAATAACTTCTTTCATTAATTCAAAAACCTCTGCTAAGCATGAGAAAAGGATAAAATATTCATTAAGCTTAAGTTTCAGTTGGCTGTTAATCAAATAATTACTAGAATGCAAAGGATTTAATATATTTGGGGTTTATAATTTGGAGGCAAACAAACTCCAATACACCTAACTAAAAATAATGAAGCAAAACTTGTATGGTCTAACCCTCTTAGTCAGATAAAACCATAACAGAAATATGTTTTTTTCTGAATAAATGAAATAAATATTTGGTTATAATGAATTTAATTTAAAGGTATTTAAAAGTTGAGTAAAAGTTGTTTGAAGATGTATTAGAAACACATCGTAAGCTTTTTTCTTAGCCTTTTGAGAACCAAGTGATTTGACTATAATGGAGAAAACTTTTCAGACCCCGGAACTGAAATATATTCTTTCTACATTATTGTGTAAGGAAGGTGATAGTGTAGCTCTCCCTTTTTTCTAGTCCTTTGATATAAAATTTTTCTAGAAATATAGTTTGTCAAAAAGAAACTAGAGACAAATCTTTAATAGCAGTGCACTTACTCACTTGGTGTGAGGGGTAGAAAGGAAATGATAGGGTAGAACTTACCTTGTTAGTTTAGAGAATTATTTCAAGGACTAGAGACACCTGAGCGCATGCCCCACTGGACTTGGATTACTTTGTATGCGTGCTACTGTGCAGTGTTATTGGGGACAATTTATAGATTACCCTGAGGGACTTGAAGAAGAAAGGGCACAGTCCCCATACCCTGCCATTTCTCAGTGTGGGTGTAGTTGGAAACAAAAGCTGTTGACAATTTGACCTCCACATGGAAAATGCAAAATTCTTCCAAAGCCATTGCCTCTTGACAGCAGTGTAACGAGAGACGATATACACAATGCAGAGCATAGCAAGCCCCACTGGCTATTTTCTCTGCCCAGAGTACTTCTCACAAAACTGGTCACTTCTCCTCCTTCAGGACTCCACCCCAAAGCCAGCTTCTCACTGAGTCCTTTCCTAACTTCACCAATCAAAGTTGCCCTCCCTCTACCTCCACCCTATCTCATCACTCTCCCACAAAACACTTCATTTCCTTTACAGCACGTATCACTATTAGAAAACATTTTCTTCATTTCTTTATTGATTTAGTGTTTCCTCCTTCCCGCTGAAAAGTAATCCTTCTTGAGGTTGTGACCAGTCCTGGCTAAAGAACTATTGCCCTTCCTTTGCAAATATTTATTGCATGTCAGAGGCTGGGTACACAATGTTCAGGAAAGCAGACATGACCCTTGATCTTACCTTCTTGTAGTTTATAGTGTAATGGATGAAACCTATATTAATCAAATAACTACACAAACAATTGTAAAATTACATCTGTGATCAGTGCTGGGAAGGAGAGAGACATGCACTAGCTGAGTGGATAATGGAAAATCTAATTGAGTCAGGGAGGTCAGAAAGTTTCTCAGTGGAAATGACTTTAGAGCTACGGTTTCAAAGACAAGTAGACATTAAGTGAGGAGATTCTAAGCTGAGGGAAATGGAAAGACCCTGGGGCAACAGGGAAAAATGATGTACATAAGGGACTGCGGGAAGGCAGATGCAGCTGAAACACAGGAAGCTGTGGGGAGCAGGCTGCAGGGATGGATCATAGGGGTCACCAGGGGCTGGACCAGAGCTGGGACTGGTGAGCTGTGACTTTACCCCTAATTTATTAGGAGCGATTGAGTCTTCTGTGTGTGCAAATGTGGGAGGGTGTGTGTGTGTGTGTGAATGTTCACAGGGGAGTATAATCAGGTTGTAAATTCTAAAGATGGTTATGGTTATTCTGTAGAGGACAGTTGACTGGAGAGAGATGAAAATAGTGTAAGTGGACCACTTAGGAGGTCATGGCAGTACCCCAGGGACAAATGATGGACATTTGAATTCAGGTAGTGCACTTGGGAAAGAAAGTAAGTAAGTAGACCCCAGAAACATTAAAGATATACAATTGAAAGGACTTGATGTTAGATTGCATAGGAAAGAAAACAGGACAACTTGCTACTTACTTGAGTTGATTAATGCTGCCATCATTATCTGAAAGCAAAGATACTACAAGGAGATATGGTGGGGTATAGAGATCATGAACTTGGCTTTGACGTGTTAGGTTAGAAGATTTTATAGGGAGGTTGAATAAATTATGACTTGCTACACTTCTTGAATTTCTATGAGTTAGAGTTTTAGCCCTATTCAATTCAACCTGGCCAATTACTTTCACTCTTTAAAATAATTTTGTTTATCATCTTTCTTTAATAGCCAAATGGAAGCCTGCAGTTTTGTTTTCTACAACTTTAAATTCTACATATTGTGTGAAGCACCAAGAAGGCCTAAACACCAACTCAAGAACTTTTACAGTAGTGAGAATTGAGGGATGGGCTGTTGGTGGTTTTATCTGTAAAGAATATAAAATCAGTAACTTGAAACCTGAGATCAAAACCATATATCAAAAAAACAGCGGAATACCAACACACAGTTTTATAGAACCTGAGCCTAAATTATCAAAATCTTACTGCATTTAATACAGACATCCAAGTTCAGTCAAATAACATTTCGTAATATCAGGTTAGAATGTTCACAGCACATTGCAAGTCATCTGGATTGATGTCACCTCCCCAACACACTTGGCCTTCACTATTGATTGTCTACCCAACAAGCAACAGAGCCAGACAGGAGATATTTTATCTAAAATAAAGCAAAATTATGCTGAGATCTATTTGTGATGTACTTTTTAAAGGCAGTGCAAAAATGTCTTCTGATACATCGAGAAAGATTATCTGGAATTAACCAGAAGATATTTTGTTCCTTTTATTTATTTCTATTATTTTAATTTTGCAGAAACTCTGGGATAGTATGCAGAAATTCTTTCCATTTTTAAATCATTTTGTGAGTTCAACTTAATGTTACTTTCTGGAAAGATTTCTTCTTTTTTTTAACATATCTCTCTATCTATTTCATCTATCTATCTTCACATATGTCTGTGTAACCACTCTAAAATATTTAATTACTATATATGTTCAGAGTTTTGACTTAAAATTTTATGTAAAATTCCATTACTTTAAATAGTAATAACTTTCAGAAAGAGCAACACTAGTCTAAACTAATATAAAAGCTGTAATTTTTACAAATACATAAGCCCTCCCAAATAAGGTAATTTAACAATGGTATTTTTCTCAGTAAACAAAATAAATGCCAACTTGCTAATCTATTTTGCAAAATTCATCAAGTAACCTAAAGAAGCAATCTGTTCATACATATATCAAGTAGTTAAGAAAAAAAAGAATTTGCTGATGATATTAAAGTAGAAACAGGACCTTTCCACAGTTTATCATTTTTTTCATAATATTTTTCTCTCACTTAAAAAACTCCATTTTTAATTACTATGATTTAATTTGAACCAAAATCAAGTAAATATATATATACTCCTAAAATTTAATCCTCTTCTAGAAATAGAGAAAATGTGTTCATGCTGGCAGCCACCAGGAAAACCATCACATGTAGACGGTGATGTGGATCAAAGGGATGTTTGAGTCCTTTCATTAACGCTACGTGATAAAGGGACACAAGCTTGAAGAAATGCCTTTCCCATTCGGAACAGGTAAATGATCTGTCTGCAATATCTGTCACTGCCAGTGGCCAGCCTGGATGCTCTGTCATGGTTATGTGGTTGGGCAGGAAGACCATCCTACTAAGGGTTATGTGTGCTTCACTGGATTTTTAAGTCAGCATTGGCCCCATGACTGTAGTGATGTCTACCTCTAAGTGAGTGAGTATCCCTGATATCTAAGTCTTACATCTTATACTGAAAACTACTTGCAAGCAATACACAGAAACTTATCAATTGAAACTTATTAAGTATTATCTACCCAATATTCAAAGAAGAGAGAGCTATTCTACTCAATGTAGGGAATATACTTATGCAGAAAATTTCAGTGCCTTTTTATATTAACATTTATTATTTTCTAATTACGCACAATACTTGTCATATTAGAAAAATTTGGAGATATGGAAAAATATATTAAAAAGAGAATGAAAAACACCCATAATCCCATCTCCAGAAATAGCCCTGTCAGCATTTTGGTACAGTTCCTTCCAGTCTATCTTTATGCATATGTAACTTTTTAATACAACTACGATTGTACCATATATGGTGTATTATGCTAATTTTTAATGCCATAATATAATTTTCCATGTTATTAAATATTATTTAAAATCATTAATTTTAAAGTCTATACAATGACCAATTGATTAGTTCTAATATACTTAATGATACATATGCTATTTCCAACCTTCATTCTTTTAAAAAAATTGAATTTTTACAATTATTTTCTAAAATTTCGAATTCAATGCCCTTTAAACCATTATGTGAAACATTGACAAGTCAGTTTTAAGGCATAAAAAATAAATCACTCAACAGACAGAAAAAGAGTCTAACTTAAGTTTTTTTAATAAAAACGATATAAGTAATGAAAGAGCTACTTTATGTAAGTCACAACATTTGACGACATATTACTTTAAAAGGGTGTCTTGTTTCTAAAGGCACACTTTTCAAAGATGCACCAGGTAGCAATTGCCACTTCCAGCGATAGTCTTTGTGTTGAGAAAAATGCCTAAACTTTTGTTATATCAGTGGCTGCTGTGATCTTGTCTCATAAATGAGATCTCAGACACATTTTTGTCTTCTTACAATGGAGAAGAGTCCTGGAATAGCTGGGGCGCTGAAGGGGAGCCGTTCATGTATGGACCACTGCAGCAGGCAGAGGATCTTGATTGTCAGAATCAACTGTTCATGCTACATAAGGCAGGCAACCGTTACCAACATGTTCATCAAATGGCAGTGCAAAGATGATCAGCTACAAAGTGCTCATCTGTAATCTGGGTTGACTTTATAGTAGTCAGAGAGGAGGGAATAAATAAATGAAACACTCTCCAGATAATTCAAATGAATAAACATGATAAAGAGTGTCAAGAAAACATCTTTCCAACAATTAACCTTGCATTGGCTTTTAAAAATACTTTAAATAATGATTCTAATTTTAAATAATGATTCTAAATTTGTCTTAGAAAATTCATCAGAATCACTATATTTCAACATTGGCATCTATGAATCCCTTTATTATAGATTCTTTCTATTCCATTTAGTTACTAGGCATTGAAATGTCTAAAATCCAAAATAAGTAGTTTAAATATATTAAATTACAACTGTGCTAGTCAGTGTGTTTGAGTTCAAAATGTCTGAAAACAACTGCACACAAACTCCCAATTCAACCTGTCTAGTAATTTGCACCACACAGAAGCTAATCAAAATCAGCAGTGTTATCCTAAGGTTATTTAAGACAACAACTAGACAATGGCTATTCTTTTCCTGAAGGTATGAGCAAAACAAATTTAGACCCTTTCCTCTGATTCTCAGTCCATCCCCCGCCAAACAATGACAGAGTTTGGCATATGACTTCTCCACCACTCTTGAGTGATTGAACTGGAAAGGGTGCTATGATCTTCCTGACAGCGACCTGCAAGGAGGGAGCTGTGTTAATGCCACCTTCATCCCTCAGGTGCGCTTCATAGACAAGGCTCACTGCTCTCAAGAGACAACTGTGTACCCTAAGTGAGTAGCATAACACATACCATATGCATTATTTCATTCACTAAGTAAGAACTGCCCTTACCAGAGAAGGCTAAAACTCACCCAGTAGCAGACAGATCTTTTATTCTCACATTTGAAAGCACAGGTTCAGAATGGAAAAACGATTTAAACCACCAAGTGGATTCTGCCACTTCAGGCAACCCTATTAAATAAAATTCATGTTACTCCTTATCAAACAAATTTGAGATTAAAAATAAAAAGAAATAATAAGGATGACACTGAAAGAAATAACTAAGTACCTTGCTGTGGTTTGTCGTCATCTATGAAGTTAACAGAATCAGAGCTAGTTAAAGAACTAACTGAAGAAACACTGGACTCTGTAGGAAACAAATGATATTAAACAAATAAATAACTGGCAACCAGACAAGCAAATTCGCATCATTTATATACAAACTGTCAAGTAGCATGGTTTGAAATCATTTATTCCTGGCTTGTGAATTCATGAATTGAAAAACTGATCAAATTACCGATCAACAGAAAGCTGCTATATTAAGAAATACTATGTTCTACTGATAAGATATACTCATTTCCAAGGCAGGAAACTCACTCTCTCCTTGGATATCAATGTTGAATTTAAAATGTATTATAAATGTTTTCAGATTCAAAAACTAAGAAAGAACAAGACCAAGAATAAATATTGTTGTACTACATTAGAAATATTACATATATGTATATTTAAAGTTCTACAGAAGTCATCAAATCTAGAAATTAAGGAATTATTTGGAAAGAACAAACATTTTGTCTTATTAGGCTTGTATTTAAAACCTATGTCTCTTATAAGATCAGAATATAAAAGTAACTCCTGTGGATAAATAACACCAAGTAAATGAGCATAAACTTTTGTAAAATGAATAAATCAGTAGTTGTCTCTAACACTTACACTACAAACAACCCTTGAAAGAAGAGTTTTCTATGTGTTGTTGCCATAGATACTTGTAATAACTACTAATTTGGTTCTGAAATGCTTATTTTATTTTATGAAATTTCTCAATCTTCTCTAAGAAGCTACAATTTTCTATTTGGCCATGAATATGAACAGATGGATAGATTAATAAAAATAAAACTGGCCAGATAGAAGTTGGCCTATTATCCATAGCAGAAGATGGAAATTAGAAAATTTTTGAAGCAAAGTCATGCTATCTTTTCTTTTCTAAGGAGTTGAATAATACTTTATTTATGAAAAATTATCAGTTTTTAGTGAATCTTACAGAATGCAAGGTACATAAAATTAAAATGTACTAATGAAACATAAGCCGATGTTCACTGATTTTTAAGTGTCAATGGCTTCATCGATACAGCGTAGCTAGAACAAAGAAGTGCCTGTCAGCACTGGATCAGAGAAGTCCCTGAGGCCTCCTGCTTTCTTCATTGTCACCAATAGTTCTCTCCCTTAAGTTCTGATGGTAACATGATACCTGTGTTAACAATATCCCACAAACATCACCTCAAATCATATTATCTAGGGACGTCTCTATGATGATGCAACTTACTTCGATAATACTGATTTCTGGCTAGAAGGCAACCAATGGAAGGTACGGATGCCATGGCTTTACCCGTGAGAAAGCACCCAAGAAGCTGTGAGCATCAATCTGAAACAGCGACAGAGAAAAGAGACATTGATATGAATAACAGGGAGTTTCCTTTTCTTTTTTCCACGTGACTGTTACTAAGTATTATCATTTACCATGTAATAAATATATGATAAAAGGAATTTAAATGTTTACACAAAAGTTCAACCAAATATACTGCAATAAAAAGATGCAATTAAGTAGTACATTTAGGTGAAAAAGAAAAACTATACATCCAACTATACACAATGCACAGAACTTACTCCATCTAAAACAGACCTAAAGGTCAGAGAAGTGTTAACTCAGCCATGAGGTAGTCACTCACCGATTTGTTTTCTCCAGTTTGTTCTTTTAAAATAAACGTGGTTCTAAAGTTTCTTCAGAAAATACATGCTTTGAAAGAACCAGTTCTTAGGGATTGAAGAGAGGCTGCACCACATACGCAGGGCCAGTGGTAGGTCCGTGATGGGGGACCCCTGAGCACACGTTATATTTAGAAGCCCCAGGCTGGCTGGAACCTGAGCTGTGGGTGACTCGGAGTGAGGTGGGCACACAGCCAGTCAGAGGCAGCAAGCAAGCACTCTCTGCACGTCTGCCCTCCAGCCTGCCAAAGGCCCTCCGAACGCAGCAGCCTGCCAAGTTTGGCTGCAGTCAGCAGGGAAGGACTTGGCCCAATGCTCTTTTGGACTCAGCCTCTTTAATATCACAACCACTGGTGACTACAGAGAGGGAGGCGATACACAAGTGTCTCCTCAGCCTTAGATACAATCACACACTCCACCTGCAGCACCACGCTGGGCACGTGTGGGATGCACAAGCAGCCTGCTATCTGGCTGGGGAGACTGAACATACCTGCCCACAGTTTCAGTGAGGCAAGGCAGAGTCCCACGGTCAAAGCGGAGCAAGAAAGCACTCCAGGAAAATTGAAGTCTTCCTGAAAGTGGGACAGAGTCAGTGGAACTTGATGGACAGATGGACAGTGAGTTAGAAATTCTAGCAGGAATGACAAGAGAAATGGAAATCATGGGTAATAAGAGGATATTTATGACATTGTATCAATATCATTTACTGATACAAAAGCTAAGTTTTATTCTGATTTTAGTAACATTTCTCGGATAGATTGCTTTGCCCTTTCTTTTTTTTTTTCTTTTCCTGAGGCGGAGTCTCACTCTGTCGCCCAGGCTGGAGTGCAGTGGCGCGATCTGGGCTCACTGCAAGCTCCGCCTCCCAGGTTCACGCCATTCTCCTGCCTCAGCCGCCCCAGTAGCTGGGACTACAGGCACGCCCTACCATGCCTGGCTAATTTTTGTATTTTTAGTAGAGATGGGGTTTCACCGTGTTAGCCAGGATGGTCTCGATCTCCTGACATCGTGATCCACCCGCCTCGGCCTCCCAAAGTGCTGGGATTACAGGCGTAAGCCACTGCGCCCGGCCTGTTTTGCCCTTTCACAGTCTCAGTTGACTTATGCATCAAATTGTGGCTCCCTTTACATTGAGGGGTGATTGTGGCCATTGCTGATTCGATTTGTTCGGTGGCTATTGGTTGTGTATTCCTGACACAATTTTTGTAGCGTATACATTGCTAAAAAATTATTCATGTCAGCTAGGTTTTCAAATGTATTCAAAACATTTACTGTAGTATGCCATCATGGTTCCTTTCAAATATTACTCCAGACACAAGACAAAAAGACAGCTACATGATCCCACTTACATGTGGAATCTAAAAAACTGAAACAGACAACAGAAGAGTGATTACCCGAGGCAGGGAGATGGGGGAGTCAGGAGATGTTGGCCAAGGGTACAAAAGCTGCAGTTATGTGGGATGAATACGTCTAGAGATCTAATGTACAGCAGGATTGTAGCTAATACTGTTCCACTGCGTACTGGAAATTTTCCAAGAGAGCAGATTTCAGGTGCTCTTAACACACACACACACACACACACGCACACATACAAAATAAAAGAACCATATGATATGGCTGTGTTAATTTGCTTGAGTGTAGTAATCATTTTAGCATGTATAGATATTTCTAAATGTCATATCATGTTGTACATCTTAAATATACACGACTAAATAAAAACAAAATAAACAAATAATAAATATCTACTTCACCTGACTGTCCTTCCTTTTTGTTGTTAATATCATTTATTTAGGCCTCTTCTCCCTCTCCGCTTTAATAATTAGTTTTGCTACACCTTTGTCTACTAAAGCCAATTTTTTCAAAGAAATATTTAATCCTCTCTTGTCTCTTGGTTTTGTATTTCTTTATTTTCTGTTATGCTTTAATTCTTCTTCCTTTTAGTTACTCCAAAATTACACTTCTTGTCATTTATTTCAAAATATTTTATAACTACAATTATCACATTTCTTGAGTGTTTAGGAATGCTTCCTCTTTTCCAAAAGTGTAAGACTTTCTGTAACTTTGAAGTTCAAGGGTACATGTGCAGGTTTGTTACACAGGTAACATGTGTTGTGGCATTTGCTGTACAGATTCTTTCACTACCCAGGTATTAAGCCAAGTACCCATTAGTTATTATCCTGATCCTCTCCCTCCTCCCGCCCTTCACCCTCCAATAGACCCCAGTGTCTGTTGTGCCCCTCGATGTGTCTATGTGTTCTCATTATTTAACTCCCACTTTTACGTGAGAACATGTGGTATTTAGTTTTCTGTTTCTGTGTCAGTTTGCTAAGGATCATGGCCTCCAGCCCCATTCGTGTTCCTGCAAAGGACATGATCTCATTCTTTCTTAGGGCTGCATAATGTTCCATGGTGTCTATGTATAACATTTTCTTTATCCAGTCTACCACTGATGGGCATCTAGGTTAATTCCATGTCATTGCTATTGTGAATAGTGCTGCAATGAACATACATGTGCATTGAGATGGAGTCTCCCTCCATTGCCCAGGCTGGAGTGCAGTGGGCGATCTCGGCTCACTGCAAGCTCCACCTCCCGGGTTCACACCATTCTCCTGCCTCAGCCTCCTGAGTAGCTGGGACTATAGGCAGACACTACCATGCCCGACTAATTTTTGTATTTTTAGTAGAGATGGGGTTTCACCGTGTTAGCCAGGATGGTCTCCAGCTCCTGACCTTGTGATCTGCCTGCCTTGGCCTCCCAAAGTGCTGAGATTACAGGCGTCTTTATGATACAATTTATATTCCTTTGGGCATATGTCCAGTAATGGGGTTGCTGAGTCAAATGATTGTTCTGTTTTTAGGTCTTTAAGGAATTGCCACACTGTTTTCCACAATGGTTGAACTAATTTCCATTCCCACCAACAGCGTATAAGCGTTCCTTTTTCTCTGCAACCTTGCCAGCAGCTATTATTTTCTAAGTGCTATCTTTTAATTGATGATTTCTAAACCTTCTGCCTTGTCATGAGATAATTTCTGATTTTTACTCATTTTTGAAGTAGTCTATGGAAGTGGCTTTCTATGCACTTGAGAATAACAAACATTATTTATTTACTGTATACTGCCATTATTTTACATGTGTCTGCTAGATTGCATTACTTAACGTTTTAAGCAAATAATTCTTATACTTACCAATGTGTTACTGCTTGATCTACCAGTTTCCTGTATATCATCTAATTATATTGATTTTTGTTTTATGAATTTTGAAGTTTTGGGATGGGGCACGCAATAATCACGATTATAATATTGTCTGAGTGGATATTTGCTTTGTCTTCTTTTATCATTACTAACGTTTTACCTTTGTGCTGTTTGTTTAATTAGCCTAATATAATATTGTAGTACCAGCTTTTTATCTGAGTAATCATAAAGTATATCTTTTTGTATCCCTTAATTTTCAACTTGCTGTTCTCTCTGTATCAACAATCACTTACAAGTATCCTTTAACTGTATTTTTTCCTAATGATATCTGTTTTTTGAAATATTTGAGTTTAGCCCACTAATATGTATTGGAATGACTCACAATTTGAACTTTAGAGGTTGAGATCTTTCTACATAATTTTTATGTCTCAGCCACATATATGCATGTGTGTACTTTAAAACCTTAATATAAATGTAAATTTAGTTAATTTATCCTTTATTGTCTGTACTGCATTTTGAGTGAGTACCACAGTGTTTCTTCCAATTTACTACTTCTCCTTTTAACTGTGTCCTACCTAAAATTTAGCTTGTGTGTATGTATACACACACACAAACACATACATATGTATGTATATGTATTTACCTATTTAAATTTTGTTGCTTTATTTCTATCCTGTTTTTCATAATTCTTTCATTTGTTTCTCTGACCTTCTTTAACATGATTACTATGAAGTCTTGGTTGAAACCCTCTATGAAATTAGCATCATTCCATGTGCATTCTGTCACAGTTGTGACTCTGTTGGCTGGCTTTCTTAGCAGGAGATTTCTTCATAAGTTTTGGCTGTCAGTTTGCAGGTTCATTTCGAGTGTTCTCTCTGTCCTCTGTACTCTCCCACCCACTAGGCCATCCCACCTCTCCTGGCTAGTGGCATCACGGTGTTCAGGTACCACTCTCACCTGACCCTAGTTTTTGTGTCTTTGAATCATAACACTACTCACATTTTATTAAGTTATTTACTTCTCTCACATATTAAATTGTGAGCAGGTCAAAGATGGAGGTACCTCTATTCATTTCAGCTTCAGCAATGCCCAGCACAAAACCTGACAGATATGGTAGTTTAGGTTCTAAAAATGTAATAAAACTAATGCATCCCTTCTTTGCCTGGTAATAAGGATTACATCCTTGGGTAATAATTAAAATGTCACAACAGGGCTTAGATTTAAATGCTATAACTGACATAATTAGAGTAATTTTTACCTGATTGCTGATTCAAGTTTTTTTTTAAATATCCAAGTACTAAAATTAATCACAATCACATGCTCAGCAAGTCTTTTGTCCTAGAGTTGAGGGTGCTAACATTTTTATTTGATAATGACAAGAAGAGAGTGACTGTCTAATTCCAATGACATGCTGAAAACCAGCAGGGAAAATGGAGCTGTCCTCTGCACACTCCTGTTCAGACAAGTTGTAGGATGTGCCCTACTGAGATATCAGCCTCTTAAATGGTTGAGAAAGGATTCAGAAAGACTAAGTTCTAATTAGTCAACTGCAACCCTTCTGAGAGATGATCTGTTTATCACATATAAGATACTATTACCCTTTCTAAATTTATTGACATTGGATGCAGTAGTAAATAGATATCAGATTGCTGTTTTCTGGAGCATGGAAATCCATGGCAAGAACAATGACTAAACTTGCTAATAATTCACCATGACCCTGTGTTGTCACAGACCACTGGCCATGTGTGCAGTATGAGAGGATCAATATCTGACTGTCTTGGAAGACTTAAAGTGTCTAGATCTTATTCTAATCTGCGGTTATAAAATATCTGATTGTCCATATAAGATGTCAAGAATTTTAAGTGTGTCATGATATTCAGGCCAATAAATGTGCTATATTAAGCATAGCATAGTCACTCCTAATAACTAATGCTGCAAATGAATATGTGTAGCACGTACTCTATAAACACATGGGAATCTGCATTAAAACACTGTTTCATTTCATAATTGTTGCAGAAAAGGTTGCCAAAAACTAGTTATTGACTATCTCTGGGCCTCCACAAGTGATATATGAAAAAGGAAATAATAACATCCAACTTTATTTGAAATTCATTTCAGTTTCAATACATATAATTCAATTGTTTGTTTAAATTTTATATTTCTCTGAATTGTCTGTAGTCTATCCATTAATTGTCATGATTTTACACAACAGAAACCAATCTCATCTAGAATCAGGAAACAATGTAATGGGAGAATGGTGGTCAGTTCATACAATCATTAGGAAGCATAGAGCAGTGTGCTCTCATGAGCAGGATTCTCCAGAAAAGATCCTGGGAGCTTACACGGGGTCATCAGGTACATGAATTGCCAGAGCCAGGACACGGGAGGAGGTGCACCCAAACCGCTTCCCATGGCACTGGAGCTAAAATTGCCACAGCCACACATCTCAAGGGCCGGGCTGCTGGATCTTCTAGACAGCCTCTAAAAAGTAGCATCCTAAATCCAGTGGGCACCCCAAATCTGCCTCCTTACACCCTGGCTGTTTAGTGATCGGCTGAGAAAGTTGTTCTTACCTAGAAGAAGGCAGCCCAAAACAATATAATATTACAGTATGTTCTCCAGAAAATTATTGCCCTCCTTCTTCTTGGGGGATGAGAGACTGGGGCTCAGAGTGCCCTCTCTTACTGACCCTTGGCTCATATGCTTTCCCGATAAATCCTTTTTCAACCCATATTACGTGATATTGTAAACTCTGTCCTGAGAGCTATTGCACTTCTGGGAGTCACTCAGGAAAAATCCAGGCTTAGAAAATGACAAGAACCAAGTACATTTAAGCAGAGAAGCACTTGCCCAAGTCACACCACAGGCAGAAAATGGCAAGGGTCCTGCTGTCAACTATGATGAAGCCACCAACACAGAGCCCCCAGCGGGCTGAACTTAGTGGCTAACCCTAGGCCAGGCGATTGGCTCTAGCTTCATGGATATGGAGAAAATATGTATCCTTGTAGCAAAAACTGCTGTCTTTCAGTATCTACTCTCTTCTTTCATTTTTAACATTTATTGGGCATCATCCACCCGACTAGGCAACCCATTTCTCAGCTTCCCTTGCAACAGGGAATATGTCGGGGCCAGTGAACTGTAAGAAATGTGTTGTTTATCTTCAAGATCATCTCCTTAGAGACCAAGCCACTTGGCGTGGACTTCTTTTTGGCTTACTGGCTGGAAAATGTTACTAACTGAAACCATCTTGGAAGAAGCTACATTGTGAGAATAGCTTTCCCACCTCAGGGCTAGTACCAGAGAATGAAATAAAATTCCCTTTCTAGGCCGTATCATGTTCTTATTGTTATAAGAGATTAGCTTGCACTCTGACCATTAAAATCAACTCGGACGTCAATAGGGAGTGGCACAGGGTGTTAGATTCCCCCAAAATAGGTCTTCAGATGCCGGGCTGCCAAGGAGCAAAGGCTGATGTCACCAGAATGTTTTATTGTTCTTGATCCTAACACAAATCTTTTGCTCTGCTAAGCAGACCCAGTCATTTCCTTCCACTTGAATGTGGCAGCCTCATTCCCACCACATGCCCTAACTTACATTGTTTACACAACTTACAAGTATTTCTCTTTTGCCCTTTTCCCTGAGCCCCTTAAAGCATAAGAAAATTAAGTTAAATAATTTCCTGATTCATATCTGTATTACTATTGGATGGAATAATGAGTCAGTTGCCCATCATGCAAATATGAAAACACTAAAAACCAAATTAATATCAGTTTTCGTCTTCTCTCCTCTGCCCTGCATCTCTCCTGCCTGGCTGCCAAATAGTAATCATGCTATAAAAACACTTTTTGATCAATTATTACCAAGCACTGGTCTGGATTCTTGAGGTTTCCTCCATAGGCATCCTTGACACCATCTAGAAAGACACAGAGCAGCTGAGTGATATCTCTGGTAGTTAAATTTACTAGTAGCAACAAGATATTTCCACCTCAGCCTCAATGTTAACTCAAACACTGGGGGGAGGTGAGTTCCCCTTTCTGATGCAAAGACCTTTCCTCAGTATGTTCTCTGTTTAGGATTCTCTGAGCTGCACTTGTTTTTTGTTTTTTTGTTTTTCAATACTGTCACACTTCCTCCTTCCTGTGGTAAAGTATCTAAATGAACATAACTGGCTCAAGCCACATCTGTGTTTCTGGCTTGCAAATCCTACACCCAATGAGTTGGATAATTACTCTGAGTAACGGTCAATATACTGATAATTTGGAAGCCTATGAAACAGTTTGGGAACATGAACACACTTTATTGTCTAGCAGACATTCCATAGTATCAGTAAGACCAAAGAATTATCAAATTCTTTTTGTTTAAATTTTGATTGCTTTTCATGTCAGATCGAAATTTAAACACCATTTTCCCCCGATCTATATTACTCCCATTTCCCCACAAATCCCCATTCTCAATATGAGGAAGCTGCTTATTTTGATATGCCTCAGATCCTCGTCTATGAAATGCAGAGTGCATCTGATTATCTGACTGTAGGAACTCAGGCTCTGTTCCCTGGAAGACAGACAAATTTGCCCACAGTTTTATTAAAGACTTTTCTTGGGAAAATGCTGAAAGAGAGTAAGGAAAGCAGGGCTGAGCAGTGAGAAATGCTGGACTGCAGTGAGTGGGCCTCGGTGGGCTTGTCCTGGAGGGGAACCTGGGCGGCACTGCCAGGCCCCACATCCTGCCGTTGCATTGCTTGAATCCACTGGCTTTGGATAGTAAGTTCATCCCTGAGGAGCATCTCCTCAGGGGCTCAGATCGGTTCTTTTTCTGGGAAAACTTATACAAGGAAGGTAAGTGGGATGAAGTTTAATTCCTGCCACTGCAGAGGACTTGAGGTCACAGTGACTCCCACCCTCTCTGGCCTGTGTTTCCTGACCAGCACCTCTTCTGAGACAAATGGTTTACCCAGAGGACCGACCCATATCTTCATCTTTGAACTTTCTGTACCACTGGTCACACATCTTTTGTAAGCTGTAGGTGCATGTGTGGGAAAGGTGCAGTTCCAAGAAAGTCCTGTTCATATGGCTCGCCCTTGGCTGTACCTGGGAATGAGCCTCTGGAATGTTTTTTTGCATTCCTGAGGTTTTAAGCCACATGGTACCAGTTGTCTGGATAGTTTAGAGCAACTTGTGTTCTATGGAGATCTGGCGCTTCAGTAACAGAAGAAAGTCAGGCAAGTGCTCTATGCCTGCATGACCAACCCTCCATAAAAACCTCAGGCTCTGAGGCTCAGGTGCACTTTCTTAATGGGTAGCATTTTGTACATGTCACACATCTTCACTGGAAGAATTCAGTGTGTCCTATGTGACACCACTGGGAAGGAAAACCTAGAAGCTTGTGACACCTGATTTTCTCCGGACTTCCCCCCATCCAGGGAATCTTTGGAAGTCTACCATTATCTACTGGATCCAGCTGGTTTTTGTAGGGGCCTGGTAGTTAAATTAAATGGCAGCCACCACTCATGCATTTTTATATATACATTTTTTTTTCAGGGTCTCACTCTGACACCCAGGCTGGAGTGCACTGGTGCCATTTCTGCTCACTGTAACCTCCACCTCCTGGGCTCAAGTGATCTTCTTGCCTCAGCCTCACAAGTAGGGGACTACAGGTGCACACCACCATGCCTAGCTAATTTTTGTATTTTTTGTAGAGACAGGGTTTTATCATGTTGCCCAGGCTGGTCTCGAAATCCTGGGCTCAGGAGATCCACCTGCCACAGCCTCCCAAAGTGCTGGGACTACAGGCATGAGACACCACGCCCAGCTCATTCTTTATATCTTTAAAAGTAGCATTAGTATCAGCCATTTCTCCCAGGATGCAATTTTTAAAACATTTACTATCTTGGCTATGACATGGGGCAGGTGAAAGGACAGGGAGAAGTTCTGGAAGCTGGCACCAAGCCTTGCCTACTACATCACTCCTGCATCACAGGGCAGTGACCAAAATGATTGTTCTGCCAGCCATGGATTGTGCCCATGTGAATTTTACATTTGCAGACCAGGGAACTGGCCATTACGACCAGTGGATAGAGTAAGAGTAAACCAGACCTGGGTCAGGGCTCCTATACATGCCGCCCTAACAAGCATGTCATGATGACATTTCTGACCCCTGAGAATCTATTTCAACATAGTTCTTTTGTTTGAGAAGTCCTCAAAATGTCATGTACTTCAATTCCACAGTGCATGAACATCCCTTAGATCCCTTTGTGGAAGAACTAGGGTAATGATTTTCAGATGCACTTCCCGTGGTGTTACAGGATCCCTACTCGTGGGAACCCAGCCCTCCTTCACTCCGTAAGTTCTGGGTCTGAGAAGTGTCTAATAAGATCCAGAAACCAGGCCAGAGATCATGAATATTTTTTGATCTAGCTTCCCTCAAAATCCTTGGCTGTATTTTTATTGTACAAATGAAGCAATGCTCTTGAGACCACTGGTCCATCTTGGCCCTGGGAACACCATGTCTCTAAGCCATCTCCCTGTGTGCAGGGCATCCTGTGCTGCTATTCTGACCTTACCACTCATGACAATTGCACTCACCAGCTTCTGATGATTAAGTGCCACTGCCTGACCCTTCTTGGGGGATCTTGTCATTCCCATTGTAATTAGGGTTTCCTACTCTGTAACAGCACCTCAAGTCCTGAAAAATAGAAAATAAGCCTCACTGATTTTCTCAGTGAAACTGGTGCTCCTGTCTCCAATGTGCTCCTTTTCATTTTAGGAAAACAGTGTTCCCTGTGAAACACAACCAGCTTAAGTAGGACACCCACTCCAGCATGCACATTACTCTGAGGTTTTGGTTTTTTACCCTTTCTTCAACCACCTTCTGTAGTAATTCAGGAATTTCTATTTCACTTTGTATGGGCTATTGTTGCTTCCAAGAATTATCCTCACAACATATCGGTTTCACATGGTGCCCATGCCAGGGTGTTAGATGCTATATGGTGGAAAAATCACCCTTATAAAAAAATTCTCCCTTAACCAACTTTATGTCTGGCACTCCTTGAGCCAGCTCCATCAGGAACCAGTTCTGTTTGCATTTGCCCATGTGCATTTAGCTAAGCCCTGCTGCTCCTTTAGGGTAGAGGCCCTTTCCTACCTTAGCAGGCCAGCAATCCTTAGTTAGCTAATGTTGTAACTCATGCAGGTTATTTGTCCAATGGGCAGGTTAGAACATAGGTTAGAACATAGATCCAGCAAGGACATATGGTGCATCCTTTTAAGCAAGGAAAGAGCCCTGATTTTAAAACGAAGGAGTTGGCCATTTCTGTAGTTGTAGAAGGTTTGGGACAATCTTGTGATTCAAAAAATTTTAATGCATTGACTGAAATGTCCCCATCACAAATCTCTGTCTGGTTTCTGCCCGGAGAGGCCTTTCCCTTGGAGAAGCAGACTCTGAGCTTCTCATAATTAAGCAGACTCTGAGCTTCTCATAATTAAGCTCACTCCTCAGTTTTTTTATCATTTAGCCACAAGTCCCTTTACCTGCTGCCAAGGAGCCATCTGACTTTCTCCTTACATCAATATTCCCCACTCTCCTCTGGCAGATTTTCTCCAATGAATTGGCAACACCCAGCACCAGTCAGCTCATCCCACAGCCCTCTAATTGCTGTTTTCCCAGACCCTCTTTCCCCAGACCCTCTCAAACACCGGAGATGGTGCAACCACTAAAGCAGCCCCTTCCACCATCGCACCATTCCAGTTTCCATCTGCGGGCGTTTGGACAATTGCCCCGTGTGTTCATTTGCTAAGGCCACTGTAATAAAATACGGCCAGCTGCGGGGGACTTAAACAAGAGACATTTATGTCCCACAGTTCTGGAAGGAGAAGTCCTAGATGAATGTGTCCACAGGGTTGGTTTCTTCTACAGCCTCTCTCCATGGCTCATAGTCTTCTCTCTGTGGGTCTCTGTGTCCAAATTCCCTCTTCTTATGAGGACCCCAGTTGTATTGAACTAGAGCCCACCCTAATAAGCTCATTTTAATGTAATTACCTCTTTAAAACCCTATCTTCAAATCCAGTCCTATTATAAGGTTAAGACATCAACATCTGAGTTTTGAGGGACACGGTATAGCCCATGCCATCCTGCTTGAGCTTGCCAAAGACTATGGGTCCCCACCTGTCACCCATGACAGGGTCCACACTGCCAGCCAACTGAAGGGGATCAGCTCCAACAGCCCAGCCCTACTGCTAGGAGAGTGTCTGCCTCTCGCTGGGCTCCATGAGGTCTATGTAGGGGGAGTTTACTGAGGCATGAGGGAGACAGTCCTCGAGCATCACCTGTTCAAATCACCTTTCCTCATCAATTACATCATGATATCACTTAGACAATTTACCAATTATAAGTAAGATTTCAAACACGAAATGTATGCTAAGGGAAAAAAGTTTATTTTTGAACATGAATTACCCATTTTATAAAATATCTTCCATTACGCCAATTTTGATTCATTTTTATTTACCCATGAATGGATGCATTGCAATTTTTGAAGGTAATATCCATATTTTCTGATATAAAATTTCACACAGTCATTTTTTTCCGCTGATCCTTTAACTAAACTTATACAAAATAATTTCCTAGTCAGAATTAAAAACAGAGATGGGCTGGGCACGGTGGCTCACAGCTGTAATCCCAGCACTTTGGGAGGCCGAGGTGGGCAGATCACCTGAGGTCAGGAGTTCGAGACCAGCCTGACCAACATGGAGAAACCCTGTCTCTATTAAAAATACAAAATTAGCCAGGTGTGGTGCCGCATGCCTGTAATCCCAGCTACTCGGGAGGCTGAGGCAGGAGAATCACTTAAACCCAGGAGGCGGAGGTTGAGGTGAGCCGAGATCCTGCCATTACACTCCAGCCTGGTCAACAAGACCGAAACTCTGTCTCAAAAATAAACAAACAAACAAACAAAAAACAGAGATGCAATAAGCTTCAGAGGTAGAGACAGGAGATGCATTTTTAATAACATAGGGATAATTATCAAAGAGCCCAAGTCCACCTAACATGTTGAAAGCATTAAATTATATATTATTTATTTAAAATAAAATTTTGAAATCTGAGACCTACACATACAAAAAAGAATAGCTTTAGCAGTAATATTTATTTTACTGTACTCTTCACTCTATGCCTAATTGAAGATATAATGTTCAACTACAGTGTTCTTTCATTTCCCTTCTATTTCTTCCCTCTTATGGAAATAAACCCTGCTAAACTTTCAGTTGAAGTGCAGTATTAACTTTTATCAGATGGTCCAAAGCCCAGAATGGTTTTTGAACTTCACTCCATGGAGGGCAATATATCTTTATAAGTTTCATCACATGAAAGAAAAAAAAGACAACAAAATAAAACATTACCTTGGCTAATTTTTCTCAAGCTGTTGCCAGAAACTACAGAAAACTCTCTGGTATTGCAAATACATTATAACATAGTAAGATAGTTTTATGTAACAAGATCAGTAGTTGAAGGTAATTTCTGTATAGTTAAGTACAGGAAGACACAAGCAATTAATATTATGTTAATCATAGACAATTTTCTAAAGTATTATTACTATATATATTCACGCATATACACTCAATCACAAAAACATGCAAAAAGGTATGGAATTTTAGGTAATTACAGAGTAAGTGTTTGCATAACAATAGTTTTGCTTGCCATCTAGAGAAAATATTGCTAAAATATTTGCCAAAGACAGAATTGCCTCAAAATAAGTCAGTCTTCTACCTTTGCATCTATAACACTGAACTGAAAGGTATGATTTAGTGTTCTTCCATGAATCCACACTCATTTCTAATTATTGGTGAATGTGTATAAGTATTTTGAGGTTTTAGTATTTCTAGACTAAGCCTTACTCCCCTGGCTACCTCATTCCCTACCATGAACCAAGATCACTATAGCATTATCCCTCTTTAATTTAAGGCCTTAAGTATTGTGCTTTACCTCTGTTACATGCTACCCTCCACACCCAACCCCACACCACACCACAACACACCACATCACACGGAATATATATAGACCTGGGTCTGGAAATAGGATAGCATTTAACATTACAGAGCAGGTGTTAAAATCAAAGAGCTGAGACAGAATATAAAGCCCCTGTTGTCTGCACTGTTTCCATTCAAACTAAAGTGGGGTGCCACAGACACTGTTCTCAGGGATTGTGTCCATATCTAAGAAAGCCAGCCAGAACAGAGGCTGTTCAGTCAACAGTTACAGACCACTCCGACTGTGCAATATACTATTCCAAGCACTAGTGGGGATGCATATATCCCTGCCATTAGGATATTTATAGTCCAATTGGTGGAGATAATTTTATTAACAGGCAGCCAGAAAGAAGAACATTTGCATGGCATCAAAGTGGGTGGAGGTGGCGCTCAGCACTCTGAGGAGATGCACAATGACAGCCAAGCATCAAGCAAATTAAGCAAATTTCTAGAAAATGGAGACTTTTGAGGTTAAGACTTCTTTAAGGCTCTTTATTAAATAAAGAAACCAGTTGTCTTTCTTATCTGGCTCCTTCTTTCTTGATGAAATTATAAAACTTTTAGCTGAAGTAACTTTTTAAATACTCCATTGCAAGCAATGTGCTAACTGTAAAATATTGGGCTAAACAAAATAAAGTGCTTCAATCCTTGTCATATTAGCATTCAGAATGCATTTAAACTGTAATTAAAACACATTTTTCTTTGAATGCACATTTAATATGCACAGCAAGATTGATTAAATACCTCCAGCAAGCTGATCTTTTAATTTTTGGTTTCCAAGATGGCACATGCATTGATTCAGTTTCCCGCTTGGTATTCTTTCACTGTCTTCATCCCTCACATATTCCAGCAGAGGGCCCTCCAGTAGAAGCAGAATGCCTAAACACAGAAATGGAACAACAAATCCCAGAACTGCATATTGTAATATATGGTACATATTGTACCATTTAATTATAAACTGTTAATCTTTTAAGTAAGACTTTTATTTCATAGAATGGGGAAGAAATGTAACCTCAAGATTAGGATTGAAAGTTGGGAATCAGAGGTTATAGGTCTAACTTTGCTTTGAGCTACTCACATAAACCAAGACAAATTTCCTTATGCTTAATTCCACAATGGATAATTTTTACTTACATTTGTTGATGAGGGCTAATAAAATGCAGGAGGTGTTCCTTCAAGTCTGGATTTTGTCTAAATGTGCTGTGGTAAGGAAAACAGCATCTGTCTCCCCTATGTCTTTATTTTTTCTTATAATAATAGTGTTATTAAAATTTAAGTGCTCTTCAAAATGTTATATATAGGAAGCTTTAAATTATTTTATGCATTATACCACTTGTTACCAATTTAACCCAATTACTGTTCTCCTTTACTTTTCAGTTAATCTCTGATTGTACATTAGACATCTGTGAAAGGTAAGGAACTATGTTCAGCCGTTTTTAGCAAAACCCTGTGGAGACATGTCTATTGGAGTTCAGTCATCAGAGTATATAATCATATTAGGGGACTTGAAGGGCTTCCTTCAGTGAACTTCATTAAAACTAACTTCCCTTGATCATTAAAATACAGTTTGACTTTGTAGCAGCATTTTTTGGTGAGTGTAGGTCTTTTGGTGAGTGTAGTGAAGTATCATTGAAGTTATCACTAAAATATCTTTGATCTGAGATTTTATGTAGAATTGCTCATGGAAATAGCACACCCTTTTTGCAGTGCTTTATGCTATCAATGCATACAGAGGCTGCAAACTCACTCATATTATTTTGTAAAATATAATCTTTAATTCATTTAAAAAGTAAATATAAAAAATTTTGCTCCTTCATATCTAATGGGAATATACTGAAATAGTTTGTTTTAACTTTTAATTAATTGAATTTTTCATACAAGAGATAAAGTGCTTATGGCTTATTAGGAGGAAAAGAAAGGGTTAGCTCATTGTCCAAAATTCACGACCCTTCATTCAGACTAATAAAAGTGTTGATAAATATTTCATCAAAAACTGAAATCATAAAATGAAACACTTTGTAACTGTTTCAAGAGCCACAGTAATGTGCATTCGCTAAAACAATGCATATATTGGCAAGGCTTTTTTAGCCTGTCATTTTAGGGTACAGTACTAAGGGCTTCATAACTTGCACATATGTCACAAGCTTTCAAAAAATTAAGGAAAGAACACAAAGTTTGAATACCAAGTTTGCAATAATAATCACCAAGTGATTTCAAGTCCAGCAACAAAACTGGGGAGTTTATTTTCTAATCTAGAAACGGGGTATCTGTGCATCATCAAATGACACACTAGGGTGAAAAATTTTGCAAGGTATGGTTCAAAGTAACAGCTATTTATATGAGTGGCTACTGTATGTCACACACTACTGCTATTTTTATTTTCAAGAATTTTGTGGACTTAAAAAATACCAAAGGATAACTGAATGTCGTATTTCTATCTATCACAAAATGGAAAGTTAGGGATTGAAATGATTAGTGCATTTTTGAATATATATCTGGTGTTTATCATTTACGGACATTAGTTTTTATAGATATTGCTCTATCAGCAGGGTGAAAGCCAATATACTTTGTAAATTCTCAATGCCCGTTGGATATCTGGCAGGCTCACTGCACAGATAATAGTAACTCATCAATCCATTGATTCATTCAAAGACTTCTTGTGTATGTATACTACACACCAGGGCTTATTATGATGTGAATACAGAAGGTTAACAAGACAAAGTTTTTTATCTAATTGAACTCAAGTAATCTAATAAATTATAATATAACTTCCAGTAAAGAAATATGCTACAAATAAAATAAACCAAGGAGAAAGAGTGTTGGAGGACTGCTAATTTAGATAGAGTCCTAAGAAACAGCATCTCTGAGGAGAGTCCATTTGGGCAGAGCCTGCAAGAAGGACCAAATTCAAACATAATATCAATGTGAGGAAAGTTCCAAACAACAAGAACAGCAAGGAAGGGTGCTCTAAATGCTTGGAAACAGAAGAAAATGCCATGAATTCAGCTGAGCAAGTGAGACAGGGAGAGGGAGGAGGCTGACAGAAAATGTATTCAGAGAGGTGAGTAGAGAACAACTCCTACTTGTAGAGGCAGTAGGGATATGGATTGGGTTTTATTTTGAGCATGAGGGGAAGCTATGTATGAGTTTTCAAGAGAATCATGACAATCTGGTTTTCATGGTTAAAAGATGTTTCTAGCTGTTCTGTGGAATAAGGACTCTGAAGTTATCAAAAGTGCAAGCAAGTAGAATTAGGAAGTTATTGCAGTTCTCCATGAGAGTGATAACAAAAGATTGAACACATGTAGTGGTAGGGATCAAATTTTGTAAGTTGGCTATAGAACTGACAAAATACCATTTTTAGCACTGGGAGGAAAGTATGTTTAAAAAACAAGAGTGGCCACTAGATTTTCCACCTAGGCAACTGGTAAAGGAGAGACTGACAACAAATTGAATCTAGTGTCTTTCTTGTATGCCATGGGATCTAGACCAAGGGTTTTACTTTGGACAGTCAAATCTGAAATGCTTTATTAAACAATCAAATGGAGATGAAACAGTCACCTGAGGCTCAGTACAGAGGCCAGAGCTGTAGATGGAGATGCAAGACCTGGCATTTATTATTCACAGATATTACTTCATTATTCATAGATATAAGTCCTGGAAATTACCAATGTAATATCATATTTAAAACCAAAAGTCTAAATGGGATTACCTGATTGTATAGTACATAGAGACCAGCAAAGAACACAAAAGGCTGAGACCAGGGCATATCAACCTAACATTAGAAGTCAGGCAGAAGAATGAGAGCCAGCACAGGAAATCAGGTCTGAGCAGGTAGAGCAGTAGCAGAAATTATTATAAGTGTGGTGTCCAAGGTGCAAAATGAGACAAAGGGGGCAAGAAGGAGGACCTTGCGACTGCCTCAGTGCAGAAACCTTTGATGTACAGTAGGAAAGCCACTGTTGTTGACTCTGATGGGGAGTCTAGGAAAGGCATGGTGACGGCTTTCAATAAGACTGTAGCAAGGGAGAGGAGCAGGAGGAAAATATAAAATGAACACTACTTAACAAAGTAAAATCATAGAGCCCAGAAACCAACTGATCCACAGCCAAGGAAGAAACCATAGTGCCATTCTCTAAGTAGAAAATACAAAGAAATGTGCACATTTTAGGAAAGCTCTACGAGTTCAGTTTCAAACATATTGAGCTTGAGGTTTCTGAAGCATCATGGAGCTCAACAGCGACTGCAGACTGGCCTCAGCCAGAATTAAAAGCACACACAGAAAATAGAGCTTTGAGGAGCACCAACAAAAAATTTAAAGAATATATTGGGCAAAGTGAGCCTGCCCTAGAAGATTAGAAGGGAGACAACTAAGAGAACATATTGACACATATGTGAAGTATGCCTTTGAGTGATAATGCTGTTTCAAATTTCCTTGTCTTAATCTTTCCCAAACTTTTTAAACCTGGCTTCAAATTTGTGCATTAAGAACAGATGGATATATCTTTAATTTCCTCCCACTGTGATCAAGAAGAAAGAAAAGAAAGCCCTGTAAGAGTATACACACACACATGGACAAACACACACACACTCAGACACATATAGTTCACCCTTGAACAATGTGAAGGTTAACAATGTGAAATATCAGCCCCTGAGCAACCGAAAATCCACATACAACTTTGACTCCCCCAAAATTTAACTACTAATATCTTACTGTTGACCAGAAGGTCTACCAATAACATAAACAATCAATTAACAAATATTTTTGTACATTATATGTATTGTATCTTGTATTCTTACAATAAAGTAAGCTAGAGAAAAGAAAATATTATTAAAAAAATCATAAGGAATAGAAAATATATTTACTATGCCTTAAGCAGAAGTGAATCATCATAAAGGTCTTCATCTTCCTCTTCTTCACACTGAGTAGACTGAGGAGGAAAAGGAAGAGGAGAATTAGTCATGCTGTTTCAGGGGTGGCAGAGGCAGAAGTAAATCCACATGCATATATGTATACATATTTTTTTTTTCTACATAAACCAGTTTCTTCTGGGACACAGACTTTCTGCAAATATTGATGAGTTGGGGCATGATAGTAGAAAGAAGAGAGATTCTGAAGCAAGCCAATCTGAGGTTGAATTCTACTTCTCCCTCTTTTTCACTGTGTAGCCTTTGGCAATTTACTTCATCTCCATAACTCAGATTTCTTATCTACAGATGGAGGATAACTAAACAAACTCCACTTGGTTGTTGTAGATACTACATACAACAATGTTTGTAAAATTTCTACCACAGTGCTTGGTGCATAGATGATTAACGGGTGTTAGTCTTTGATATGGTTTTGTTGTGTCCCCACCAGATCTCAACTTGAATTATATCTCCCAGAATTCCCACATGTTGTGGAAGGGACCCAGGTAGAGGTAACTGAATCATGGGGGCTGATCTTTCCCATGCTATTCTCATGATAGTGAATAAGTCTCATGAGATCTGACGGTTTTATCAGGGGATTCCGCTTTTGCTTCTTCCTCATTTTTCTCTTGCTGCCACCATGTAAGAAGTGCCTTCGCCTCCCACCATGATTCTGAGACCTCCCCAGACATGTGAAACTGTAAGTCCAATTAAACCTCTTTTTGGTCCCAGTTTCAGATATGCCTTTATCAGCAGCATGAAAACGAACTAATGCAGTCTTCTTCCAGTCCCTCCTGAGGGTATTTTAGAGACCTCCTATTTCAATAAAACCTGAGCTCAAGAACATACCAATTGTGTTTTCAACCTTTTTCATAGTTTAATAGATATACTTGGGAAAAGTTGAAATAACGCATATCAATAGTTTTTGTTGCTTAGAAATGTCATTACTTTTTATTGAGTTAAAATTTATATACAGAAATGCACAGAACTTACATGTATAGTTGGATGAGTTTTGATAAATATATATATACCTGTGTAACCACCATTCCAATCAAGATATAGAGTATTTTCATCACACCAAGAAGTTCCCTCATATATCCTGATAATGGTGAGTATCTTTTCATGTGCTTATTGCCCATTCCCATATTTTATGAATTGTCTATTCACGCTTTTTGCCCATTTTTTACTAGGTTGTTTGTCTTTATTGATTTGTAGGAGGCTTTATTTTTGAATACATGTCCTCTCTACCATATGAATAAATTTCTTCCATCTGTGCATAGTCTTTTCATTTTCTTAATGATGTTTCTGATGAGCTGAGATTTTTAATTTTGATAGAGGCCAATTAATAATCTTATTTAAATTTTAAATCTAGCGCTTTTGTGTTCTTGCTAAGAAATCATTGCATACTTCACAGTTGCAAAGACATTTTCTTCCCTTTTCACCTAGAGATTTTAAAGCTTTAAATTCATGTTTAGATGTATAATCCATCAAAAATTATTTTTATCATAAACATTAATTTTTAACAATGTACTTTTATGTATTATGATGTATTCTAGAATTTTTTCAGTGGCTACACTTTCAAATGTTTTATCACTTGATGAGATGAGGTTTATGATGAAGCGTTCAAATGTTAGGTTTGTAATATAATCTCCCTTTTGAGCAAACACATTTCTAATCCTACCTTATTGATTAGTTGCCTTGTAAGCTAGCCAAAGTGTGATTCAACTAAAAAATATTCCACTTTCTGCAATAAAAACAGAAAGCAATACCAAGAGGAACTATCAAAGCCACACAACTACATGAAAATTAAACTATTTGCTCCAGAAAGATGTTTGGATGAATAATAAAATTTAGGAAGAAATAAAAACTCTTAGAAACATACAAACTGAGACACAACATAACAAAATCTATGGAATGCAGCAAAAGCAATGTTAAAACAAAAGTTCAGCACTAAATTCCTACATCAAGAAGATAGAAAGATCTCGAATAAACAATCTAACATCCACCTAAAGGAACTAGAAAAACAAAAACAAACTAATCCCAAAGCTGTCAGAAGAAAAGAAATAACTAAAATCAGAGCCACACTAAATGAATTGAGACCCCCCAAAACATACAAAGGATCAGTGAAACAAAAAGTTGCTTCCTTGAAAGAATAAACAAGATTGCTGAACCACTAGATAGATTAACAAAGAAAAAAGAGAGATGATCCAAATAAGCACAATGAAGAAGATAAAGGTGACATTACAGTAGATCCCACAGAAATACAGAAGATCTTCAGAGGCTTTTATGAACATCTCTGTGTGCACAAACTAGAAAATCTAGAGGAAATGGATAAATTCCTAGAAACATACAACCTCCCAGGATTGAACCATAAAGAAACAGAAACTCTAAATGGACCAATAACAAATAAGGAAATTGAATCAGTAATTTAAAAACCTACCAGTAACCAAAAAGATGCCCAAGGCCAGATGGATTCATAACCAAATTCTACTAGACAACAAAGGAAGAGCTGGTACCAATCCTGCTGAAACTATTCTAAAAAATCGACAAGGAGAGATTCCTCCCTACCTCATTCTATGAAAGCAGTATCATCCTGATACAAAAATCTGGCAAAGACACATGATAACAACAGGGCAATATCCCTGAGAAACACAGACAAAAATATCCTCAACAAAATACTAGCAAACCAAATTCAGGAGTACATAAAAGTTAATTCACCACGCTCAAGTAGTCTTTATTCTTGGGATGCAAAGTTTGTTCAGCCTACACAAATCAATAAATGTGATTCACTACATTAACAGAATTAAAAACAAAAAACAAATGATCATCTCAATACATGCCAAAAAAGGCTTTTGATAAAATCCAAAGAAATCTTCATGATAAAAAACCCTCAACAAACTGGATATTGAAGGAACACACTTCAAAATAATAAGAGCCATCTATGACGAACCCACAGCCAGCATCATACTGAATGGGCAAATGCTTGAAGCATTCCTTTCAGAAACAGGAGCAAGACAAGGGTGTCCACTCTCACCACTCCTATTCAATATAGTATTAGAAGTCCTAGCCAGAGGAATCAGAAAAAGGAAAGAAATAAAAAAGATCCAAATTAGAAAAGAGGAAGTCAAATTATCCCTCTTTACTGATGTGTGATTTTATACCTAGAAAACCCTAAAGATTCTACCAAAAGCCTCCCAGAACTGATGAACAACTTCAGTGAAGTTTCGGGATATAAAATCAATGTACAACAATCAGTGTCATTTCTATTCACCAAAAACTTTCAAACAGAGAGGCAAATCAAGAAAGTAACCCCATTTATAATGACAACAAAAAATAAAATACATAGGAATACATCTAACCAAAGAGGTGAAGGATCTCTACAAGGAGAACTGCAAAACACTGCTGAAAGAAATCATAGTGACACAAAGAAGTAGAAAAGCAGTCCATGCTCATGGATTAGAAAAATCAATATCATTAAAATATCCATACTGCCCAAAGCAATCTGCAGGTTCAATGCTATTTCTGTTAAACTACCAACATCATTTTTCACAGAATCAGAAAAAACTAAATTTCATATGGAACCAAAAAAGAGCCTGAATAGCCAAAGAATCCTAAGCAAAAAGAATAAAGCTGAAGGTATCGTATTATCCGATTTCAAGCTATACTAAAAGGCTATACTAACAAAAACAACATGGTACTGGTAACAAAAGCAGAAACATAGAACCATTGAACAGAATAGAGAACTCAGAAATAAACCCATACACCTGCAACCAACTGATCTTTAACACAGTTGACAAAAATGAACAATGGGGAAACAACTCCCAATTCAATAAATGGTGCTGAGAAAACTGGCTAACCATACACAGAAAAATGAAACTGGACCCTTTTCTCTCACCCAGATACGAAAATTTACTCAAGATGTATTAACAGTGTAAATGCAAGACCTAAAACTATAAAAAATCCTGGAAGAAAATCCAAGAAATATCATTCTGGACATTGGCCTTGAGGAAGAATTTATGACGAAGTCCTAAAAAGCAATTGCATCAAAAACAAAAATTGACAACTGGGGTCTAATTAAACTAAAGAGCTTCTGCACAGCAAAAGAAACTATCAACAGACTAAACAGAAAATCTACAGAATAGGACAAAATATTTGCAAACTATGCATCCAAAAAAGGACTAATATCTGGAGTCTATAGTAAACCTAAACAAATCAACAAGAGAAAAATAACCCCATTAAAAAGTGAGCAAAGGGCATGAACATACACTTCTCAAAAGAAGTCAAACAACTATCCAACAAACATATGAAAAAGTGCTCAACATCACTCATCATCAGAGAAATGCAAATCAAAACCACAATGAGATACCATCTCATACCAGTCAGAATGGCTATTATTAACAAGACAATAATAATAGCTGTTGGCAAGGCTATGTTGAAGGGAATACTTACACACTGTTAGTGAGAATATAAATTAGTTCAACCACTGTGGAAAGCAATTTGGAGATTCCTCAAGAACTAAAAATAAACTCCAGTCGACCCAGCAATCTCATTACTGAGTATACACCCAAAGGAAAAGAAATCATTCTACCAACAAGAAACCTGTATTCATATATTATCACAGAACTATTCACAGTAGCAAAGACATTGAATCAATCTAAATACCAATCAATGGTAGATTGGGTAGATAAAATGTGGTACACATACACCATGGAATATCATGCGGCCATAAAAAAGAATGAAATCAGGTCCTTTGGAGCAACATGGATGCAGCTGTAGCCCATTATCGTAAGTGAATTAACAAAGGAACAGAAAATGAAATACCACATGTTCTCATTTACAAGTGGGAGCTAAATATAGGGTACACATAGACACAAAGATGGGAACAATAGGCACTGGGGACTACCAGAAGTGGGAGGGAAAAAGGGGGCAAGGGCTGGAAACTTATCTGTTGGGTTCTATGTTCACTCTCTGGGTGATGGAAAGAAGCCCAAACCTCAGCATCACACAATATGCCCTTGTAACAAACCTGCACATGTACCTCCTGAATCTAAAATTAAGATTAAAATTAAAATAGATATGCTGCACTTTGTATTCCTAAAGTTAAAAAAGAAAGAGACGTGTGTTTCACATTAATACTCCTTAAAAACCTTTAACAACATCAAAAATTATAACAATATTAAAAAGTGTGAATTTTTTAGATCTACGTAAATATTGTCAGTGATTAGTAATTAGTAAATGTATTGTGTTTTTAAGAGTTACCCCTTTAGAATCCACTTACAATGTCTGAGGAAATACAGATTCAACCACAGATTTCAGGAGAAACATAACTTTACAATCTGAATTACATAAAGTAATTCACAAACCATTTCTCATTATTTTGTGCCATGGTGAAAACACATCCAGGACCTCAGATTATTTCTATATTATCCTTTCAGAAGATAATGATTTCTAAAGTTGAAAAGTGGGAGGAAGTCCATTTCATCACTCCATAATAAAAAAATACTATCTCTGTAAATTAAAGTAAGAAAATGACCAATTTAAGTGGTCTGACAATTGTCATTTTGCATTATGCTTCCTGAAGTTATAGTTTATAAAATGTGTCAATTTTATAATTAAGCAAATAAGTACCAATTTTATATCAGTCTTCACATACACTACTAAACCAATGGCTCTTCCCTGCTGTCTACCTGATCTTATATATTCTAACTTGGTGCTGATGATCTGTAAATATCCCCTCTGCACCTTCTTGCCATTCACATGCCGACCTGGGTCCAGAGTTAAACCCCCTACTTGCTGTTGCTTGCCATCAATGCTGCACCCATACTGGGGAACTGAGGAAAGCTGTGAGGATACGGGGGTGCTGGGCCCCCAAACCAGCCCCATGGCCTGTGGGTAAAATAAGACCCAATTCAGCTGGCATTGGCTGATGCTGCTGGAAATCCACATCCTTTCAAATTCTTCCTAAATATTCTGGAGTCCCCAGGAGTGCTGCACCTGCTTCTCTGGACTATATCATCCCTGCCAAATGTCTGTTTTTCCCAATTTGGTGGACTGAGGTGGCAGCTCCTGTTGCTACTGATACAAAAGAAAATCTGTCCTGTCCAGGCCTCCTCTCGCTCCCTGCCAAACGGTGTGCAGGAGCGGTGCACACGGCGGATCCTAGCGTCGGACACCCAGGACACTGCCTCTGTCTACCGCTGCCAAGCCACGATCACCTGTGCTGCTGATGGCCAGACACCTCGAACAATTGCAGCAAAACCACAGTTTGAGCTTTTAGGTACTTTTTAAAATATGGCTTTCCCATCCTGAAGCGCAGCCTGGTTCGGTAGGCACTTGGCTTGGGGAGACTCAAGCAGAAATGCATGCTGTGCTCAGAGCCAGCACTTAGCTCTGCCCTAACCCATATCGGCAGGTTCTTTCTTTTGTTTTCCTTAGACTCAGATGTCCTAGAAATCTCTTTGTTAACACATGTGGAAGGGTCACCAGAGGAGCAATGTCACCAGCACCCCAGGTACTTGAGGCGTGATGGTCGCATTAGTATGTCCTGGGGGCTTGGAGAAAAACAGGCTGGCACCATACACTCCTCTGGGAACATGGAAACATCAAAGTCCCTCATCCGTACACCTGCCACTCAACCATCTTTCATCTGGCTTTCTTCCCCATTTCTAATCCCCAGCTGCTAACAGCAGTCTCTCTGAAGCCCTCTGCTTTTCCAGTTCCAGAGGACATGCTGTTTTGGCTCTGGCTGTGGGCGGTTCTCTCAGCCACCGGTTCCACATTCTCCACGCTCTGCAGCCCTCCGAAAGAGTTTGAAAAGCTTCGACTCTAGCATACACCACCCTTGGGGAACCACATTTACCCAGGAGGCAGGCAGTTCTGTGCACCTGAAACTCCTGTCAGGAGGAGCCCCTCCCAGGGGCTTCCTTGCAGAGGAGACCTCTCCAGGCCTCAGAGACTGTTCCAGACAGTCCCTCCCTCAATGCTTCAATTCTGGGAGGAAGCACAGTCCTAGAAATACTGCCCCATCTCCACCCACAGAAGCCTCATTTGTGGTGGAAAAGACGGGTAAAGACATGAGAACTTTGCAGGGAAAAAAGATCTGCAGGAGGAACTCCTCTAACCTTAGCTTTTTAATGAGGAAGACTAGACCCCACAGAGAAGGTGCTATTGTGAAATCACTTCATGTGCAACTCAAAGGATTTGTTGTTCTAATTTGAATAGAAAATGGCCAGTAAAATTATGGTTCGAGAAATACTGTGAGTTTGAAATAATTATGCTTCACCTTTTAAAAGATCTCAACTGCTCTTTTCAAGTAATTCCTTAAAACTGGGAGAAGAGCTCATCGGTTGGCACAGTCAAATAACGTGGAACTCACCCGAGCTGAAATGAGCCGCTCACCTCCGTTGGGACTCTGCTGGAAGCACCTGTGGGGCTCCGACCTTAGGACTCCATGCGCGGCAACACAAAATAGAGGGAGCTCGCCTTTGAATAAAGGATTGTCTGCTTCTCAGTTTAGATAATGCCAGCATAAATCATATACAAGAGCCGTGAATACCGTACAGCGACTCCTGGTAGAACTTCCCGTTCCTCCTCCATAATCAGCCCCACCCAGTGTATCTGATGGAAGGTTCCTGCCTGGCCGGAGAGTCGCTGGCGTCTGGGGAGGGGCTGCTGCGGCCCCTCCCAGCTCGTACACTCTTATTGCGACACCATTCTTCCTTCCAGCCCTTCGATCCTCGCTGGGCTTCCCAGTCTCTCATACCTAAATGTTACCTTTCATTTCGGTATACCTATAATACCAACGAGGGATGCAGCCTTCTTCACACCCTCTTCTGAAAAGGGGCTGTTTTCTGCCAGGATCCACGCTCTCGGTCATGCGTCCACAGTGTGGCGTGTGTGTGGACTTTCTAATGGATGCCTCCTTGTGCTGACACCTGGTCTCCCTACCCACTCTTGCCTCCAGCGTGGTTCTGGTGACCCACTCTAACAAATGCATTCCCAGGGGTCTCCACCTGAGCACTGCAGCTGTGACGTGGGGAGGCTCTGCCCATTGTAGAATGTTCAGTAGCAGCCCTGGCCTCCATGCCCTAGAGGCCACTAGCACCCCTCCCTCAGGCCAGGAGCTGACTGACAGCACTCCACCTCAGCTCCAGCATGTATCTCTCACTGTGAGGGGTGGTAGTGGAGCCCACTCCGGCCCATGCACAGGCTGAGAGAACCAAGGGCTGCCAGGGTAGTGTATGTCTGTATAGGTACGGGGCTGTCCATGACCAACAGCACAGGAGCCTGTGGGCCAACACCTCCATCCCTTTCTCCATATTGACCACCTCTTGCATAGGGTCCAGTTTGAAAATGTTTGCCTTGGTGCTTATCATCTCATGTAACTGCAGTTCTCCCAAAGGCAGTAGCTTGGGGCAACATGGTTACATATTTTACAACCACTGTCGGGTGGACCACATTCTATTAAAGGAAGTCATTTAAAAATCCCAATTCATGGAATGATGCACCCACTGGTTGATAGGCTTCACTTCAAATACATGACTAGAAGACATGAAGCTGATCGTTTCTGAATGTTATGTTACACGAAGATGTAGATTCTAGGATATTAATGTTTTTCTCTGTTTCTTACATGTGCCTGTGCCTTGCTGATCATTCTAAATGTTTGCATGATGTTGCTTGGTCGCTAAGCATTGAATGCTTTAGTTAGGCAGTTTTACCTTCAGTAAAATGAATTAAATGCAACTTAAATTGACAACTTTCCAGAAAACGAAGTGTAGTTAGTGATCAAGCTGCAACTTCATTTAACACCAACTGTTTTCTGCTTTTCTGTTTTCTGGTTTTCTGCTGCATGGTCATTTTATTATCTGAAAGATATTAGAAAGATGTATATAACAAAAATATTGTAGAGAGAAAGGTGTTGTTTTCTTAATATTCCTGTTACTTAAATTAAGACACATGCATGCACACACACGCGTAGACACGGAGAACCCCAGAGAGCTCTCCGCATTCAGTCACGTTGCATTTCCAGGTGGCTTTATCTCAGCCAAGGGAGGATGATGGCTGTAATCATGCTTTTCCCTTGACTGTGATCCAAATGTAGCCAGACACTGAGACAGATGAATGACTCATCCATCATGATCAAATTGGAAAACATAGTGGAAAGGTGGCCTTTTTATCCCCAAATGTCTAGTTCTCTTTCCAAGTAGCCTCACTTATTCATACCCATGCAAATGAGATGGACATGGAGATGTATTTGGAAATTCATAATATAGTTCCAAATTCAGAGATGTTGGGAGACCAAGGAAAGATTCCAACCAGAAATGGTTCTGAAAATATCAAGAAACTTTTAGTTAAAAATATGTGTATTCCTCAGGGCAATAAAATCTACCTAATAGTGAAACTATGTTTCAGCATATTAAAGAAGATAAACCTGAAAATAAAAAGATATAATTATTAACACAGACGTGGAAACATAAAAAAGAAATGTTCCAAGTAAGTTTAACCTTAAAATACTGTGTAGGCACAGATCTCTGGTGTCAGCTATGTGCCTGTGGGCCCAAGAAAGACTCTCTGCCCATGGCTGGAAGCTGCTCTCATCTCTGTACCCACTGCACTGCATCCCTCTCCCATGCCCTGCAGAGAGAGCTGCATGGCAGGAGGGCACCCATTCTCATTGTCCTGGCTGCCTTAGATTCCCCTTCAGGACTTCCTTTTGAGTGCGGAAGGACAGAGTTGGTTTTATTTGCCTTTGAATCTAGGAAATACAGTGGTCAGTAGAGGTAACTGTCAAATGCAGAGGTCTTTTGTGCAGAGTGACAGTGATGGTTTTGAAGGCTGGCTTTCAATAGGCAGCCAGCTCTTCCCACTGATCAGCCTTTAGCCTTTCACCTGGGTTTTCCTAGGCCTGCCCCTTCAGGGAGTGTGAGGGAGTCACTCCCCTCTGAGTGCAAGTGGGGATCTCACATAAGAGGGTGACATCTGTTCCATCAGTCTCAGAAGGAAGACAGGCTTAACCTGTCAAAAGGAGATAGTTGGCTGGTGATTCTGAATGAAACTCACCTCCTCCCCACAAACATCCCCCAGAAGAGGTCCCCATCATAGCACAGCTACTGGAAGAGCTGTTAACAAATCATACTTCCCATCAGTAACATCAGTGGCCTTTGTTGTATCCAGATGCACTAAGAATACTTCATCAGATTTGAAAAATTAATAAGCTAAGAAAAGCTTTTGACAATGCAGTTTTCAGAGCTCAAATATCCCCTTTTCTTTCCATCTGGGCCAGCACAGTGTTCATTAACTTGACTGACTATGCATCTTATCCTAATGTTTACCATGCACTAACTGTAAAAAGATGGCACACTTTGCAATATATTTACACTCAAGATATTGTGTGCACATGACAAGTATCAAATATCATTGTGCAGGTGCAACTGGAAGCAGTTCCAAGGAAAGTTTGAGTCACATGACCAACAAACATTTCATAAGCATCTTCTGCACAGCAGTCGTTGCACTGGAGGCAGCATGGGATAGAGAGCCAGCAGCCGCTCTGGAGCCAGGCAGACCTGGATTTGAATCTGGACTCTATCACCTGTGATGTTAGGCACAGTTCCCCCATCTCTGAATCCCAGTTATCTAAGATCATAACATTACCCACTCCCAAGGATCTACATAAGGACTTAAACAGAGAGCAATGTTTATAGACTGTATAGCTGGTGCTAGCACTAGATTGCCATTTCCCTCATTTCCCTTCTCCTTCTGTAGGTGCTGGGGGTGCAAGGAAATATAACAGTCCCCAAGCTCTCGGGAAGTTGCAGCTCTTTGGGAGAGATAACACATGAATCGAGTTCACAAAATACAAAGCAATCAGTCGTGGGGGCAGTTACTATGTAAAAGCTGGAAATTAAAATTATTCAAATATCAATGGCAACCTAAAGCCATAATCATACCGCCAACAAGGTCTGAGATCTGTTAGCCTCCTGTGAGAAGCCCTCCTCCACAGGCTTACAGTTCCTGTGTGTAGACACATTATGCAATGACTACCGCATGAGTTCACCAGTATCTGCTCTTGACATTGGATGAGTACCCAACCATCGTTTAATGGGGTTTTCCCTTTCCTCTTCCTACTATTGCCACACGTGGCCCACACCTGTGACAAGGGAAGAAAGACTCACTGCTATTGTAGCTCAACAAGGAACAAAAGCCTGTCCCTTGCAGAGGAGGAGTCACCCCACATCTTTAGTCACAGGCTGTGGGGGACAGAGGAGTGAGCTTCTGTGGAGGCCAAGGACCCTGAGGCACATCCTGAGCTCAGACCATGGGAAAGGGACAATAAGACATTTGCCTGCTCCTATTCTGCCCTCTGTCCAGATATTACTATGTTGATGATTAGGTTGAACTATGCAAAACTGATGATTTTTGACCTACAAAAAATGGCCCATCACATGATCCTGCCTGATCACTCCTGTCTAACTACTGAAGCTCATCTCCCCCAGGTAGGCACCTCCCTGACTGGCCCGCTGGGTTAAAAGCCCCCTGGGAATCCCAGCACAGCCTGAAAGCTGAGCACTGCACTGACTTCACTGTGTTTAAGTGATGGGTGCTTCTGATGCCTCGTTCTTAAATCCTTTAACAGAACACAGGGGCTCCTGAAAGGGCTAATACTCCCTGTTTTCAAATCAGTGATGAGTGATTTTAAAACTACCTAAGATTGGCTCAACATTAGTTCTCAACAAGACTGAGTATTTAAAATGACACAAATAATCTATCCACTTAGGTTACTTCATACACACACACACACACACACACACACATTTTTAAAGTAATTTTGCGATTAAAATTTTAATATGCCGACGCTTTGAGTAAGGACCAGCTCTAACCATCAGCTTCATTTAAAAAATTTATTTATTAAATTTACTGCTCCCTCTCCCTCTCCGTCTCCCTCGTCGTCTCTGTCTCCCGCTTTCCACGGTCTCCCACTCTCCCTCGTCTCCGTCTCCCGCTTTCCATGGTCTCCCTCTGTTGCCAAGGCTGGACTGTACTGCCGCGATCTCGGTTCACTGCAACCTCCCTGCCTGATTCTCCTGCCTCAGCCTGCCGAGTGCCTGGGATTGCAGGTGCGTGCCGCCATGCCTAACTGGTTTTTGTATTTTTTGGTGGAGACAGGGTTTCGCCGCATTGGCTGAGCTGGCCTCCAGCTCCTGACCTCTAGTGATCTGCCCGCCTCGGCCTCCTGAGGTGCCAGGATTGCAGACGGAGTCTCGCTCACTCAGTGCTCAATGTTACCCAGGCTGGAGTGCAGTGGCGTGATCTCGGCTCGCTACAACCTCCACCTCCCAGCCGCCTACCTTGGCCTCCCAAAGTGCTGAGATTGCAGCCTCTGCCTGGCCGCCACCCCGTCTAGGAAGTGAGGAGCATCTCTGCCTGGCCGCCCATCGTCTGGGATGTGAGGAGCCCCTCTGCCAGGCCGCCCAGTCTGGGAATCAAGGAGCGCCTCTTCCCAGCCGTCATCCCATCTAGGAAGTGAGGAGCGTCTCTGCCTGGCCACCCATCATCTGGGATGTGGGGAGCACCTCTGCCCGGCCGCCCCATCTGGGATGTGAGGAGCGCCTCTGCCCAGCCACCACGCCGTCTGGGAGGTGAGGAACACCTCTGCCCGGCCGCGACCCCATCTGGGAACTGAGGAGCGCCTCTGCCCGGCCGCCCCATCTGGGAAGTGAGGAGTGTCTCCGCCCGGCCGCCCTGTCTGGGAGGTGGGGGGGTGCCCCCGCCCGGCAGCCACCCCATCTGGGAGGTGGGGGGCGCCTCTGCCCGGCCACCAGGTCTGGGAAGTGAGGAGCCCCTCTGCCCAGCCGCCACCCCATCTGGAAGGTGTACCCAACAGCTCATTGAGAACAGGCCATGATGACGATGGCGGTTTTGTTGAATAGAAAAGGGGGAAATGTGGGGAAAAGAAAGAGAGATCAGATTGTTACTGTGTCTGTGTAGAAAGTAGACATAGGAGGCTCCATTTTGTTCTGTAATAAGAAAAAATTCTTCTGCCTTGGGATGCTGTTAATCTATAACCTTACCCCCAACCCCGTGCTCTCTGAAACATGTGCTGTGTCAATTCAGGGTTAAATGGATTAAGGGCGGTGCAAGATGTGCTTTGTTAAACAGATGCTTGAAGGCAGCATGCTTGTTAAGAGTCATCACCACTCCCTCATCTCAAGTACCCAGGGACACAGACACTACGGAAGGCCACAGGGTCCTCTGCCTAGGAAAACCAGAGACCTTTGTTCACATGTTTATCTGCTGACCTTCTCTCCACTATTGCCCTATAACCCTGCCAAATCCCCCACTCCGAGAAACACCCAAGAATGATCAATAAATACTAAAAAAAGAAAAAAAAAAAGAATGATGGATACCTATAAAGATGTTACTAAAGGAATAATCTGAGGTTGGTAAAAAAATAATAATAATAAAAGAGACCTGAATGGTGCATGTTTGCCCCTTCTACTATGTAAGGACACAAGAAGAAGTCACCATGTCTGATCTAGGAAGCAGGCCCTCAACCAGATATTACTGGTGCCTTAAATTTGAACCTCCAAGCCTCCACAACTGTGAGAAATACATTTCTATTTTTTATAAGTTACCCAATCTGAGGTACTTTGTTATAGCAGTCTGAACAGACTAAGACAGACATAACAGGGAAAAAAATGACTTTGTGTTTCCAGTTAATAAACTTTCCATATCAGGGTGAAGTAGGACTATACTTTCATAGTCATGACTGGTACAGTTATTTAAAAAAATCTCTTGACTCCATCTGCAATGCTGAAAAATGCTTTTTGGACAGAGAATAACTTTGATACAAAATGCGTATGTTACAGGAAAAAAATTATGCTCTTTTAAATGTATTTACCTTTAAGTTGATAACTTTTAAGCAAAATATGAACATGTTTTCATTTTTCTTCTTTAAAATTATACACAAAAACATAGAAACATGCTATCAAAACTATAGTTATAAAATATTTTAGTCAATTAACACAGAATAAATTTTTATGCTCTTATTAAAAAATAATTAAAAATAAATTTACCAAAATTCTATATATTTATGGTGTACACCATGATGTTTTGAAATATGTCTACATTGTGGAATGGCTAAATCAGGCTAATTAACATACTTACCCTTTTTTGTGACGAGAACACAAAATCTACTTGCTCAGCAATTTTCAAGTATACAATACGTCATGATTATGGTCACCATGTTGTACAATAGATCCGAAATTATTCCTCCTGTCCAGCTGAAATTTTGTATCCTTTGACCAACATCTCCCCATTCCCCCAACCCCTGGCTTCTGGCAACCACCATTCTACTCTCTGCTACTATGAGCTTGATATTTTTAGATTTTAGATTTTCTTGGAGATCATGAGGTGCTTGTCTTTTGTGCTCATCAGCTTCCTTAGTTGGGAAGAGTGGAGAGGGACTTAAGTGTGACCTTGGACTTAATTACAGTGTTTCTGGAACCTAACAACTTATTCCACAAGATTTAGGCTAGAATAACTTCCCTTTACTAATCTACTTAAAACAAACAAATGCTCTTCCCTTGATTGAACATATAACCAAGCTCACCCCTCTGAAGTCCTTGCATTAATATAGTATTGGGTTTCTGCAAACAACCTCTGTTTTTAGCCACTTAGCTGATGATCCAAGGTAGAAGGCACTATGCCCATTTTCCACAGCAACCGACTTCCAGGAAGAATGTGCTTAGAAGAAGTAAACAGCAGACAAAGGGGCAGCCCAATGACACGTCTATTTTGAGAGCAGTTGACCTAGATATTCTAACATTGCAATTAGGACAGACACTGGCCGGCACTGGGCTCCTTCAGACTCTGTGTAGATGGGCTGGGGTGCATGCTATTGGCCAACAGCAGTTTAGGGCCAGGGTCCTCTGGGGTGGTCTTGGGCTCTGAGATGAGACTCTGGCTTCAAGAGTGAGGGCAGCCAAAAACTAAGTCTCTGCAGTCAGAGTCTGGGTTTGAATCCTGGGTCCGCCACTTAGCTGTTTAATATTAGGCAAGTTATTAACCTTCTGCACTTCAGTTCTCAGATCACGAAGCTAGAGAGATCAATAATAAGGACAATAATGTGCTTCACGTAAAGAGTCTGACCTGCTTCCTGGATCACAGTGAGAGCACAATTACAGTGTTCCCCTTATCCAAGCAGGATATGTCCCAAGATCCCTGGTGATGCCTGAAATCATGAATAGCACTGAGTCCTCTCTATACAGTACTATGCATGAATTTCTTTTTCCTTCTTCACAATTTTATAGATAGAAAATTCATTCTTACCTGGATCTTAGCATCCTCAGTATACTTCAAAAAAAAATTCTTATGTCAAGAACTTTCACCTTTTCACTAAATGGAAGCATTTTATGGCTTCTCTTTGGCATATCCAAACTGCTATGCTTGAGCTACTCAAATTGCTACTGAAATCACTACTCTTGAACATTAGGGCCATTGAGTAAAAAAGGGTGACTTGAACACAAGCACTGTGATTCCGCAATAGTTGATCTGATAACCAAGACCGCCATGAAGTGAGTCACAGTGGGTGTCATAGACAGTGTGGAGACACTGAACAAGGGGAGGATTCACATCCAGGTGGGATGGAGTAAGATGGCTCGAGTTTTCTTTGCACTAGTCGGAATGGCTCACAATTTAAAACTTATAAATTGTTTATTTCTGGAAGTTCCTATTTTATATTTTTGGAACACAGTTGGCCACAGATAACTAAAACCTTGGAAAGTGAAACCTCAGATAAGGAGAACTACTGTGGTGATAGCCATATGGAATGAAGCAAAATCACTTATGAAGGTGGGATAGAATTGGAAAACTGGCACACTCCCTTGATGCTACTGTTGTCATAGAAATGTAAACACCATTAAAAGCTTTCTCTTCTACAAAGAAATGTAATACCTTCACAAAGAAAAGAACCTTCTTCATGTAATAATAAAAACATGCACTTTCCTCATTAGTTTAGAAGTAACCTTAGCTGAAGTTTTATATGCCCCCTGGACTTGTGTTTTCTTCTCTGATGTCTTTACCCACATAAGTAAGTGATTCTCCAGGGATAACAGGACTAGTATGAACATTCACTGACTGCAACTGTATAAGCACAGCTCACATATTTTTAATGCTCACAAGTTATGAGCTTTAAAGCTAGGAGGTAGGTGCCTTCTAGCTGTCATCATTTTATGGGACACAGAGGCAGGAAGTGGTGAGTCCCTCGGCCACACAACCTGTAGATGACTTGAACTCCAATGTGCCTGCTTTGTGCGCTCACACGCCACACCCACACTGGGCTCCCGCCATAGCGAACACACACATTCTTCATTGTCTGCCTTGTGTTGTGTGACTTCTTCATCTGCCTGTATAAGGTGCAGAATAAGAGTGAGACCTCACAAAGAACCATCCTGCAAACCAGGGGGCTCAATTGTGTGACCACATGGTGAAACAAGGTTTGGCCAGGAAACTCCAATGCTGGGATTTCACTCCACTATGCCTAACTGGATTTCAAATTGTCATCCCTAAATTACACTGTGAGCCTTGATGACACCCAGCTGTGCTCCAAGGAGAAAACAAATAAACAAGTTTTTGGACAGGACACTTTAAGTTCTAGACTCTTCAATCCCTTTCTACTTGTCCTGAGATAACACATGTTGGCTATTTCACATTTTTTTCTTTCATCCAGAATCTTAAGCTTTTTAATATTTTTAGCAACTTCCCCACCTTATGGTCTCCTTGGGATGTAGCAACTTTTCCTCATCCGGAAGCCCAAAGGGCCAGAGAATCATTTTCCCCACTCCCCTTGCACCTGGGGCATAGGCAAATGGCCTATTTAGCAAAAGTGCATCACCAGGACAAAACTAGTGAAGCATCCATTCCAAGGGGTTGTGGCATCAGGGTGGCAGTGATATCCTGTTTCATGGGTGGCACTTGACATTGACCCACAGCATCAGTAGAGGTAGGTGGCTGCAGCATCCAGGGGTCAGTAGCGGTGATGATGGCATTGGACTAATTCTGTGGTGTGCTTTTAGTTGTAATTTTGGCTACTCAACCCACCTTATATCCTGGCAAATCTCTAACTCATTCTCTAAACTACTGAGTCATGTTGTGACCTACCTTTCTTTTGCTTAGCCCATGTGATCTATTATTCAACTCAGTGTATCTATGTCCTTGCTATGTGAATATGTAACTTTTCCCAGCATGAAGTGGAATCTATTCCCCTATCCCTTAAATCTTATCCTTCTGATTTGCTTAGACCAAAAGAAAGTGTCAGGAATTTAGTAATTTCTACTCCGAAGACAGAGTCACACAAAGACTTACAAGCTCTCCATTAAGTATCTCGGAAATCTTTTCAGCCACAATATGAATGCGCCTTGGCAACTCTGTTGGACAGTGAACAACCTTGTCATCCAGAGGTAAGAAACCCCAGCTGAGGCATTCTACATGTGATAGCTGACTGCTGTCTCACAGATTAAAAACAACAATAAAATGAGTCCAGCACAAATTGCCAGCCCACTGAGTCATGAACTACATCACTGGTTCTTGTTTTGTGGCATTATATTTTGGAGTGGTTTGTTACACAGTAAAAGCTAATTGTTAAAGTCAACCTTAGTTGGTTTCTGTTATTTGCATCTAAGAACCTTGACTACCCTCTTAAAGTCCTGGGATTACAGGTGTGAGCCACCACGCCCGGCCTCATCCAGGATTTTTATAGTTTAAGATCTTACGTTCAAATCTTTAATCCATCTTGAGTGAATTTTTGTATATGGAGATACATAAGGGTCCAGTTTCATTTTTCTGCATATGGCTAGCCAGTTTTTCCAGCACCATTTATTAAACAGAGTATCCTTTTCCTATAGTTTGTTTTTTTCAGTTTTGTTGAAAATCAGTTGGGTGTAGGTGTGCGGCATTATTTCAAGGATCTCTATCCTGTTCCATTGGTCTATGTGTCTATTTTTGTACCAGTACCATGCTGTTTTGGTTACTGTAGCCTTGTAATATAGTTTGAAGTAGGGTAATGTGATGCCTCTGATTTTTTTCTTTTTGCTTAGGATTGTCTTGACTGTTGTGGTTATTCTTTGATTCCATATAAATTTTAGAATACATTTTTCTAATTCTGTGCAAAATGACATTGATAATTTTATAGGAATATCATTGAATCTAGAGATTTATTTGCACAGTGTAAACATTTTAATGATATTGATTCTTCCAAACCATGAGCATGGAATGTTTTGTGTCATCTATAATTTCTTTCAGCAATTTTGTAGTTCTCCTCGTAGAGATCTTTCACCCCTTGGTAAGATGTATTCCTAGGTACTTAATTTTTGTTTTTGCTTTTGTTTTTTTGTTGTGTGTGTGTGTGTGTGTGTGTGTGTGTGTGTTTTATACATGGGATTGCATTCTTGATTTGGTTCTCAGCTTAGTTATTGGTGTATGGAAATGCTACTAACTTTTGTAAGCTAATATTTGTATCCTGAGATTTGGCAGATTCTTTAGGATTTCTAGGTATAGAATCATATCGTCAGTGAAGAGAGATAATTTGACTTCCTCTTTTCCAATTTGGATGTCTATTTCTTTCTTCAACTGATTGTTCTGGCTAAGACTTCCAGTGCTATGTTGAATAGGCATGGTGTGAGTGAACATTCTTGTCTTCTTTCAGTTCTTAAGAGGAATGCTTCCAGCTTTAACCCATTCAGTATGATGTTTGCTGTGGGATTGTCATAGCTGCCTCTTATTTTGAGTTATCTTCCTTCAGTGCCTAGTTTGTTGAGGTTTTTTCTCATAAAAGAATGTTGGTTTTTATGCTTTTCCTGTGTCTATTGAGATGATCATATCATTTCTGTTTGTTTTTAATTCTGTTTATTTAGTCACTTTTATTGATTTGCATATGTTGAACCATCCTTCATCCCAGGAATAAAGCCCAAATGATTGTGGTGAATTCACTTTTTGATGTGCTGCTGGATTCAGTTTACTAGTTTTTGTTGAGAATTATGTTGAGGATTTTTGCATCTATGTACATCAGGGATATTGGTGTGTAGTTTTTTTCTTGTTGTGTCTTTGCCAGATTTTAGTATCAGGATGATACTGTACTCTTAGAATGAGTTAGGAAGGAGCCCCTCGTCAATTTTTTGGAATTGTTTCAATAGGATTGGTACCAGCTCTTCTTTACATGTTTGGTACAATTCAGCTGTGAAACCATCTGATTCAGGGCTTTTCAGGGTGGTTGGCAGGTTTTTTATTACTGATTCAATTTCCTTATTTGTTAATGATTTGTTCAAGATTTCTGTTCCTTTCTGATTCAATCTCAAGAGGCTGTGTGTTTCTAGGAATTTATCAGTTTTCTCTAGATATTCTAGTTTGTATGCATAGAGATGTTTTTAGCCTCTGAGGATCTTCGTTTCTGGGGAGTTGGTTGTAATGTCACCTTTGCCATGTTTTATTGTGCTTACTCGGATCTACTCTTGTTTATCCTTTCAAACAACCAGCTTGATGTTTTATTGATCCTTTGTGTGGTTGTTTTGGTCTCAATTTCATTTAATTGTGCTCCCATTTTAGTTATTTCTTTTCTTCTGCTAGCTTTGGCTTTGATTTGTTCTTGTTTTTCTAGTTCAATCAGGTACTGCATTAGGTTGTTAATTTTACATCTTTCTATTGTCTTGATGTAGGTGTTTAACACTAGAAACTTTCCTCTTAACACTGCTTTTACTACATCCCAGAGATTTTGGTATGTTATGTCTTTATTTTCACTTGTTCCAAATAATTTTTTATTTCTGCCTTAATTTTGTTATTTACTCAAAATTCATTCAGATGCAAGTTGTTTAGTTTCCATGTACTCGTGTGGTTTTGAGAGTTCTTCTTGTTAATGCTTTCTATTTTCATTCCACTGTGATCTGAGAAGATGCTTAGTATAATTTTCATTTTTTTTGTATTTTAAGACCTGTTTTAAGACCAAGCAGGTGGTCAATCTTAGAGCATGTTTCACATGCAGATGAGAAGAAAGTATATTTTGTGGTTGTTGAGTAGAGTATTCTGTAGATGACTGTTAGCTCCAATTAATCAAGTGTCAAATTCAAGTCCAGAATTGCTTTGTTCATTCTCTGTCTTGATGATCTGTCTATTGCTGTCAGTGGAATATTGAAGTTTGTTATTCATGAATTTCATATTCATGAATGAACTTGTTCACTAAAATCTATTTGTAACCCCCCAGTCAATAGTTGCAGTGGTTAGTGAAAGTGTCCTCTCTATAATCTACTAAGTGCCATGCTTTAGATTGTTTTTTGTTGTTGCTTTTGCATTTTTGTTTTTTATTTTGGTAATGTTCCTGTTTAAAATGACACCAACCATAGTGCTGAAGTGCTGGCTAGTGTTGTTAAATACAAGAAGGTGGTGATGTGACTTATGGTAAAAATATGTATGCTAGATAGGCTTCATTCAGACATGAGTTATAGTGCTGCTGGCTGTTAGTTCAATGTCAATGAATTAACAATATATATTAAATACAGCATCTTACAACCAAAACACAAATAAAACAATTTTATGTATTGATCAGTTGATGAAATTATGGCCAGAGGCTGAGAGGAGCCTGACCCTCTGAAACAATGGTTTAGAGGGTATTTCTGCTAGAAATGATGATTCACTATTCGGTAATTCAGTATTTTTGGAGACTTAACAGATCATAGCTAACATACATAATAAGAACAAACTGTGTATTATATGCTATTCAGTAAATTGTCATTTATCGATGTCTAAATAACTGACAAGTGACTTCAGGTCCATTTTAAGGCAGGCTGAAAAGTTGTATATTGAATTAGATTCTGGAACCCAAAAATATAATCGTAGATTAAAAGATCAAAATGAATTATCCTATTGTCTTAATTTCTTATTTACAGATGAGAATACCAAGGCCCAGAGAAGTAGCATGCCCAGGGTGACACAAGCAGAGGTCCAGTTACTGTCTATCTGCTACTTTCTTAACTATACTACACCTCATGTAAAATCTTCTAAATGATCCTGGAGCATTTTGACTGGTGAATTTTAGAAGCATGCTCTCTTCAGAATGTACATTAGGGTTCCATATTGTAACAGACTGTATTAATCCATTTTCATGCTGCTGGTAAAGACATACCATACCTAAGACTGGGGAAAAAAAGAGGTTTAATGGACTTACAGTTCCACATGGCTGGGGACGCCTCACAATCACGGTGGAAGGCAAGGAGGAGTAAGTCACATCTTACATAGATGGCAGCAGGCAAAAAGAGAGAGAGAGAGCTTGTGCAGGCAAACACCTGTTTTTAAAACTATCAGATCTTGTGAGACTCATTTACTAGCACAAGAACAGTGCAGGAAAGGCCCATCCCCATAATTCAATCACCTCATACTGGGTTCCTCCCACAACATGTGGGAATTGTAGGAGTTAAAATTCAAGATGAGATTTGGGTGGGGACACAACCAAACCATATCAGAGACCAATGGCCAGATTTATTAAAATTCTGAGAAACATTATTCTCCAGTGCCTTCTTCTGACTTAAGGTCAGTTCCTCTTTGATTAAGATACTTTACTAATAGAGCAAAATGGCAAAGTATGCAACTTCAAATTCACATCCATCATAGAAACTTTTTTTCAAAAGCAGAAATTGCCAAAACAACTTTGTCAGAGCCCTGGATAATAGTCAAACTTTAATGGCAACTTAAAAAAAAGTGTAATAAAAAAGGAACTCAAGAATAAAAATTTCTGTCAAAACACTAGCTAAAAGCAAGCTAAGAAACAGAGACTTTATGTAACCACACATGACAAGGAATACAGTTTTTGAAAAAATAGTTTGGAGAAAGTGATTAAACAAACAGACAACTGCAGAAATCTACAATAAAAAACAGAAATTCTGGAGAAAAGGAAAAATATAATTATCAGTTACCACATTATAATATTCAACTCTCTGGATATCAACAAAAGATCAGAAGGCATTCAAAAAACAGGAAATTTTGGCCAATTTCCAATAAATAAATAAATTGATGGAAACTATCATTGAGGAAGCACAGATATCAGACTTACTAGGCAAAGACTACAAATTGATTTCCTTAAATATTCTCAAAGAGCTAAAGGGAATCAAGAAAATAATTTATGGTCAAAAGAAGTCTATCAGTAAAGAGGCAGAAATTAGTAAAGGGAACCTGGAGCTGAAGTATGCAATAACTAAAATTTTAAAATTACTAGAAGGCTTCAACCACAGAATTGAGCAAACAGAAGAAAGAATAAGCAATTGAATATAGAACAGTTGAAATTATCCAGTGTAAACAGCATAAAGAATAAAGAAAAGTGAACACAGCCTAAGTGATCTGAGGGACATTATCAAGCAAATTGACATATGCATTATTGGAGTCTTAGAAGAATAAGAAAGAGAGAAAAGAACAGAAAAAATATTTGAGGAAATAATAACCAGTTCCTCACAAATTTCATGAAAAACATAAGCTCATCAAACTCCAACTATCATAAAACCAAGAGAGTCACACTGTAATATATTCACAATATATAATTCACAAAATAAAGTTAAGACACATTGTAATCAAGCTGCAAAGAGCCAAAGACAAAAAGAATTTTGAAAGCAACAAGAGAAAAGCAGTCCTTCATGTACAAAGTATTCCCAGTAACAGCAACAACAAATTTCTCAACACAAACCATGGCAGCTAGAAGGTAGTAAGATGACATGTTAAGAGTGCCAAAAGAAGAAACTGTCAATCATGAATTCTTTATCTGATGAAACTATCCTTCAAAAATAGAGGTAAAATTAAGACAACCCCAGATAAACAAAAGCTGAGTGATTTATTTGCCAATAGACCTTCCCTACAAGAAATGCTAAAGTGAGTCCTTCAGAAATATAAAAACAATTGACAGTGACCCAAAGAACAAAGATATAAAGATTTCTGGTAAAAGGAACTGCATAGGTAAACATAAAAGGCAGCATTATTGCATTTTTTGGTTTGTAAATATACTTTTTATTTCTCACATGATTAAAAAGTATAAGCACATAAACAATAATCATAAATCAATGTTATTTGGCAGACAACGTATTCTCAATCCAAAAGAGTCACATGTGCATACAATGTTTAGATAAAAAGGGTAAAGGCCTTTTATAGTTAACTGTTTAAAAAAAAACTAACATTGAGTACTTTGCCTTTAGTGTTCATAAAAATCCATGGAACTTTAGGAAAAGCTATTCAGGGCTGTTTCCTCTGATAGTTTTTATTCCAAATCAACTTTGTCAATGTTTTAATAATTTATTTTCCACGGATAAAATGTTCCTTTGCAGTCAGTTACAGAGTTAGATTTTATTGAACTCACTAAACAGTACAGAAAAAATCCAGTGTTATTTCAGTGTATTTCAACCAACTTCAACTGAGTTGAGACCTTTATAATATTATTTTAAAAGTAAGGGTTTAACTGCAAAGAAGGGGGAATTAAAGTGATGTTGAGAATGAGGTTTTTAAATGTATTAATTGTACCTAGGTTTTCATAGGCTGCCTTCATCTTGAACCTTCCTTATACTTCCTTTCTGTTTACCACCCTGCTCTATGTCATACTTAAAGAGATATAGTTATCACTAAAATGGACAGAGTTGGTTAATTTTCAGCAGACCTTAGGGCATTAAACTAAAATTGTGTATTAGTATAATCAATGACTGCATCTGATCCCATGGTTTTGCTTCTTTCTTTAACATACGCTGTCACTTAGGGTCTATTGTTTTCTTTGATATTTCTCCTCAATTTTCATAATTAAGAAATAACTCTCAAAGATTTTAAACACAAAATATACTTTTATTTACAATTGAGAATGTTGGACACGAATTTACACATATCCATCATCATATATGGAAATTTGGCATTGTAATGCTCTTTAGAATGAACAAAAACATGTAACTGAATTCTTGTTCCTTATCATTAATATTTATTCCTGATTGGTTCAGTTACATACATAGCAGGATGGAAACACGTACAGATGTTTCTCAACTTATAATGGCAGTACATCCTGACAAGACCATTATAAATGGAAAATATCATAAGTCAAAACTGATTTAATACATCTAACCTACTGAACATCATAGCTTAGCCTCACCTATTTTAAACGTGCTCAAAACACTTACATTAGCCTACAGGTGGGCAAAATTATCTAATACAAACCTATTTTATAATAAAGTGCTGAATATCTCATGTAACTTACTGAATACTGTACTTAAAGTGAAAAATAGAATGGTTCTTATGCATTCAAATAATGCATACTTGTAGTACAGTTTCTATTGAATGTCCATCAATCTTGCACTATTGTAGCTACACGTAGATGGTCTCAACCGAGACACAGAAATTTTTGGCTCCCCATTGTAAGTTGAGGACCATCTGTGGCTTTCAAGTATTTAACAATGTTGAATATCTTGTCTATATACCCTATCACTCTTAAAGAAACTGTTTTGATAGGGATTGAGCTTTGGATACCTTATAAAGGTGAACAATAGCACTCCGTACAGATCAGCCTCATAGTCAGAGGGGAGCACCCCTATTCCTAACTTAATTCTTTACAAGACCTTGGCTCATCTTAATAATTGATATAATTAGCTCTTGGCTTGTGGGGCCTTTGTGGTTGTGATTGCAAGTAAGCAACTTGCACTTGGCACTTTTATGTGCAAATAGGCTCGCTCTCGCTCTCTATTTTTGATCTCTACTTAACTTTTTAGAATTCTCAATTGGAATTGATATTTTATCCAGTGTTGTTGAATTGTCTCTGGGAATAAAATATATTCATAGGATACCATTTAGGAGAGAAGGAAGGAAGGAAGGAAGGAAGGAAGGAAGGAAGGAAGGAAGGAAAGATGGAAGGAAGGAAAGAAGGAAGGGAGGGAGGTAGGGAGGGGAGAAAGAAAAATTTAGAACTCTCATTCCATGTTCCCAAAGCTAGTTGACATAAACCTAAAACACTTTCTCCTATCTCCAGTATCAGTGTCCTATCTCCAGTATCAGTATCCTATCTCCAAAATGCAGAAGCTGTTCTACACATTGTCCAGAGATCAAGTGTCCCGCCAAACTTCCACAATCTCCCAATTTTCTCTTTCTCTCTACAATGGGTAGCATCTTGCACCTTCACCCCACTCCCTACAACCAGCCCTGCCTGCTGCACATTCTGCCTCTCCTGGGAATCCCCAGACCTCACAGGACCAGTCAGATAGGGAAGAAGCTTCACTGTTGCCTGGGACTGTGGGAGCCCGGCCAGGAGTAATGCCGCTGAAGCCAGGCAGACCTGGATCTTGCTCAAGGTCAACACTTAACAGCGATGTGATCTTAGACTTAGCCTGTCTAATCCTCAGTGTTCTCATTTGTAAAGAGTAATAACAATGAGGCTACTTGAGAATTTAATTAGATGAGCCATGTAAAGTGTTCAGGACATTATCTGGCATAGAATAAGAACAACCACACACATAATTTTTTGACTTTTAGGCTTGGGTTATTATTAACATTACCATTATCTACTGCCACATATATTCATTCTACTTACCGTATTTGTAATTTGGACTCATGATTTGCAGCCTCCTCTTCTCCCAGGCTTTCACAAATAACACTGCCATACAATAGATCTAAATGTCCAGCCACTCTCACAGACCTGGAGAGAAATATATAGTCCTGGGACAATAATCATTCTGTAAAGAAAGAGAATTATTTATAACCTCAGAGTGGGAAAGGTCTTTCTAACGCTGCCTCAAAATGCAAAGCCATAAAACGAAAAACACTGATAGACTGTACTAAATCAAATCATAACTTTGCACAGCATAAAACACCAAAGACAAACAAAAGATGTCAGGCACAGTGGCTCACATCTGTAGTCCCAGCTCCTCAGGAGGCTGAAGTGGGAAGATCACTTGAGCCCAGGCAGGTCAAAGCTGTAGTTACCTGAGATCATGCCACTGCACCCCAGCCCCAGTGATAGAACAAAACCCTGTCTCAAAAAAAAAAACAAACACACACACACTTTGCGCCACTGCACTCCAGCTTGGGCTATAGAGTGAGACTCCATCAAAAAAAAAAAAAAAAAAAAAATGCACATGACAAAAGGCACACAACAAGCTAGGAAAAATGTATTTGCAATTCAATCACAAAATACTAACATCCTCAATATATAGCAGTTTAGTTAGAAAACGATCAAGAATTCAGCAGGAAGAATTTAAAAAAAAAAGGGAGATGAAAACAGAGTTCAGAGAGCAGGAAACGCAAATGTGTCTTAAACAAAAGAAGTTTCAATCTCAACTAGTGTATTTCTAGCTAATGCCACACTGAAATACTGTCTCTGATTCACCAAATTTGCAGTCTAAAGTCTGATGATGTACTCTGTTGGTAAGACGCATGTCTGATCATCACTGGTGGGCTGGATATTTTTGCAACCCTTGTGGAAGGAAGTCTGGCAATATATATCCTAATTGCAAATGAATATTCCTTTTGCCCCAGTAATCCTACTTCTGGGTATTTAACCCACATACGCCTTTTGATTATTCTTCACAAATATGAATCAATATATGTCCAAATGTCTTCACTTCAGCACTTCAAATAAGTAGCAAATTAAAATCTACTTGTGTTCATCCATACCGCATTGTTTAAATAAATTATGATCAAGCCAGAGAATACTAAAAATACTGTGTAACTATAAATAAATAAAGGTAAGACAATAAATAAAGAAAGGAACATATGTTGGCACTCATGTGGAACAATAGAATGGCAGGCAAAATATATTAAGTAGATAAAAACCAAGATCTTGTAGAGGATGTGTAATATGCCATCATCTGTTGAAACAATCGAAGGAAAATAATATGTTAGTATTTTAGTATTAGTATATGCCCCAAACTATTCCAGGAAAGATACCTGAGACACCAACCACAGTGCAGTGGGCCTTCCATAGGGGCTGGCGGGGCTGACCTTCAGCAGGACCCTCCACAAGGAGCCCAGGAATTTATAACCAGGGACCATTCTGATTGGCCAATACCTGTGCCACAAGAGTTGCCAAATATTTTGAATATTATTCCCAAACTTGGGGAGACGTGCTAATGGTAAAAAGAAACTGGGGAATCACCTTACCCTAACGTTGCCTTTTCCAGAAAGGGGAGCTGAGCTCAAAGACCCAGAGTGAGACGTGTCCTCTGAACCATCTCCTCCCAGCTACGCCATTAATGTTGTCCTGTGGGAAGCCTGAAGCCATCTCTGGTGGGCGTATGTACACCACAGAACCAGCAAACATTACTCCTTAGATAAAACGAATATGTATTTGCAATTGTGATATATATTGCCAGATTACCTCCCACTAGGGTTGCACAAATATCCAGCTCAACAATGTTGCTCAAAGGTGCCTTTTAGCAAGAGTGCATAATTTTCTGAAAGCTGGTCACACTGCAAGGACTTATCAGAACAAATAACAGACATCAGCATAGTATAGATGAGACTTAAATGAATACCTCATAACTCCAATCTCTCCAGGCTCTCTGCTGAGCCAGGCTGCCTATTGCTGCAGAAATCCGATTTAAACTATGAAAAGGATTCTACATACACTCTCAACAAGGTAAGGATGCTTTGCCAGAGCATGATCGAGAGAGATCTTCATCCATGTACAAATCACAAAACAGGAAGGACAGAAGCTAGAGAAAGTCTCCCCGTGTATGCAAAACGGGAAGCTCTGGAGCTGACAGAACGCCCCTAAGGATAGAATGAAAGGGAATTTGTGTCATTCTGGTTTAAAAGTCATTGTTCGACAAATAGCTGGTTAATGACTTCTGATCAAGCAGCAGTTAAGTTTGTCTACCCCTAAATTTTATAGCATTGTGAGAGTTTCCTAGTTGCACAAGGTTTCCAAGTATATTGTCATTTCTGTGGCTGTTTTATATTTTTAGATTCCTTCATGAAAGGAGAGCAGGTTGATAACACTGCCATTGATAATTTCTAAATCAGAAACCCAAGTTATCACCAATAACCCCTGGAGATGACTGTATCCAAGTTACAAAGCTCCCATGCAGAGATATTCAGGTTCCATTGAAAAGGAGGTACAGTGTCTTTAAAAACTTTGCTCTTTGGATCCAGTAGTTACAACATTGCACTAAAACTTCAAAGAAAATTGAAGTTACCCAGAGGTAATCTAGTGAGTGATCTTACTACTTTCACCCCAGGATGAAACAGAATTCAATGTTTACTGCTTTTATTTAGACTGTGTATGCAAAATGAGCTATTACTGTAAGGTAATTATCCAGTTACTTCCAATCTAAATCTCCAATAATTTAAGCTGGGATCACACTAAAATTAATCTTCAGTGATCTCTAAAGTGAACTTTGAAAATGTGTTGAGTGCACACTTCAAATATATATCAAATTCTTCATAAATGTACTTGCTCAAGTCTATGGTATGCATTATTAAATGTATGCAAAACCAAAACCTTAAAATAGTAATGCAAAAATGGACATAAATGTAGAAACCCATCCTTCCTTTCTGCATGCAGTGGGCCACTTTGCAGGTGCCCTCCATGTGAATGTGACGTTCCAGCGAGCATGAATCTGAAACGCTGGCTCTCAAACCCCAACGTGCTTCACAGCAAGTGTGTGCTTATGCAAAATGCACCCTCTCCACCTCTACGGTAAGATTCTGGGTGTGTGTTGAAAAGAAGCTGTGAAAATGTATTTCAACACCCAGTGGGGCGGGGAATGTGGGGGGATACTGACTTATGCTGTGAGAAGTAGTTTAGAGCCTAGGTGATTTATTACACACAATGTTTGGCTGAGTCTCCACTCACTTTTCGTTGGTAGTCATAATCATTTCTCTGAAGAATTAAATAACTCAAATTTCTTGCTGTGTCTGGAATTGGTTCCTTCCAGTGGATTCTTGGTCTCGCTGACTTCAAGAATGAAGCCACGGACACTCGCAGTGAGTGTTACAGTTCATAAAGACGGTGTGTGCGGAGTTTGTTCCTTCAGATGTTCAGATGTGTCCGGAGTTTCTTCCTTCCAGTGGATTCATGGTCTCACTGACTTCAGGAGTGAAGCAGCAGACCTTCGCAGTGAGTGTTCAGCTCTTAAAGGTGGCGCGTCCAGAGTTGTTTGTTCCTCCCTGTGGGTTCGTAGTCTTGCTGATTTCACGAATGAAGCCACAGACCCTCGCAGTGAGTGTTACAGCTCTTAAAGGCGGCATGCGTCCAGTTGCCTGTTCCTCCCAGTAGGTTTGTGATCGCCCTGACTTCAGGAATGAAGCCGCAAATCCTCGCAGTGAGTGTTACAGCTCATAAAGGTAGTGCAGACCCAAAGCGTAAGCAGCAGCAAGATTCATCATGAAGAGCGAAAAAACAAATCTCCCAGAGCATGGAAACCTGCCCAACTGGGTTCCCACTGCGAACTCAGGGGGCAAGCTTTTATTCCCTTACTTGGCCCCACCCACATCCTGCTGATTGGTCCAATTTACAGAGTACTGACTGGTGCATTTTTACAGCGTGCTGATTGGTGCGTTTACAAACCTTTAGCTAGACATAGGGCGCTGATTGTTGTGTTTACAATCCTTTAGCTAGACAGAAAAGTTCTCCAAGTCCCCACCCGACCCAGAAGCCCAGCAGCTTCACCACTCATTGCTACCAGAAGAAAAAAATGTAAAAGAATTTCCTCCCCCAAAATACTTCAAACATTAGGTACCTATAATCTTTTTGTTAGAATAAGTAAATAAATACACAAAACCTCAGTGGAACATTTAAACAAAAAATAGTTCTATGATAGCCTTTGTAACTAACAATAAAAACATTTATTTTTCTTGGTTTTATTTCCTGGAAACTGAAAGTGATTTATTAAACAAAGCTTATATCTAAATTTAAAAAAAAACTTTCAACAGAAAAGCATTTATCTGACACAGAAGAGACAAAAAGCTATTCAAATCTTAAGTCAAAAGATTTAATGCTCCCTGGGAGATATTATATATCCTTAAATCATCCTAAATGGACTCTGTATGTGTTTAAACCAGTTTATATTAAATTATGGCATTCCCAGTTAATTGTGAAATGAATAATTACTTGATTTTAGCAATTTGTGGCATATTATAATATGTTGAATTTCACTATAAGCTACTTAATTTGAATAGCACACATTTTATAAAATATGTTTAAGTCTTTATGTTGCATTGCCAACATTTAAACTTTCCAGATATAGTCTTTGAAATGCTCAATTAAAAACAAGTCACTGCTTGAAGATTTTATTAAATTGAGGAGAAATTAGTGTGAGAAAATAGATGAAAATGAATAGCCTTTTCCTTTTCATTATCCTTATCCTTTTCTTATCCTTATTGATAAGAATATTATCAATAAAAATATGTTTTTTATGTCTATGCCTAGCAAAGATAAATATGAAGGAAGGAAGGAGGGAGAATAGGAGAGAGGAGATGGGAGGGGCGAGTATTAGATCACACAGTCTTAAAAAAATATTTGAAGAGACTAAGACCTTCGAAATAATTAAATATTTCATCAAGCTTTTGAGAAGGTGAACAATTTGGGAGTTTTTTTGTACTTAATTAACTAGTTTCCTATAGCTAGGCTGCTAATGTTAATTCAAATTTATATTTTAAAAGAATTAAATATTTTATTGGGTGGAAACTTTTAGTAACTTGGGTAATTTAAATATTAGTGCATATAGGCTATAACACTTTAAACATTTATAATATTAAATAATCTTAAGCATTGATTATATTGTAGTCTTTTCTAAGAGAAACATAAAATCCAGAGGTCATAAAATAAAATTTTGATAAATTGAACACAACTGTAAAAATAAATTTCTGTATCACATAAAGAATATCAATTACAAATAATTTTAGCTAACTTACTATGTGTTTATATTTATAATATTTATGACTTATTATATTCTGTATGCTAAGGAAATAGTTCATTCAATCGTTACTAACAAAAGGATAGCAGTGTTTAAAAATGAAATAAGCTCATTTCTCATTAAAAACATTGAGCTCTTTTAAATCATTTTTTAAAATCTATATTAGCAAAGCTCTAAAAGTTTGATATTACAGAATATTAACAACAAGGTAGACAGAATACATTATCTCATGCACATTCCCTTAGGAGGGTAGCATGATAACCACAGAATACTTAAATGCATATCCTCTTTTCTACAGCAGTTCTAAGTCCAGAAAATTACAGGACTAATGTAATCACATGCATGCAGCAAAATAAATCAATAAATAGTGAAAACAACAGAAAACTGAATTCTCTGTAGCTATGAAAAAGGAAAGTTCTGTGGGTACTATATCTACTGCTATGAACATATTTCCAAAAACTGTAGACAGATCAGTCTCAAAGTGCAGAACCAGGTGTCTCTCTGTACGCAGTGCAAGGTGTGAGCACAGGAACCAGGGCCTGGGCTCTGTCTCCCTAAGTGGACGGATGGCCAGGCGTGGAAGGGACTCACAGCAAATGCAGTGTTTGAATTTTACTATCAAGCATGTGTGGCTGTGATGCACACACACCAATATGGGTTCCTAGGGTGTGGTGGTGCATGCACTCTGGGAGAAGGACCTGCCTCCCCCATCGTGATGCACTGCTTGAACCCACTCTTGCTGCTAAAGCTGATGGCCAAGATGAACACCTGATTACCCATGGCCCAACTCAATTCTCTCTCCAACAAATGTATAATTGAGATTAAAAGGGAGCAACTGGGGTGTGTTAAATTGTTACGTAACCCAAGATGCAGAGTGTAATTAGTTGAAAACAACTCAAGGAGAGAGAGAAATGTGGTAGGGAGTGCATGGGGTGGAACTGACATGAATTGAGAGAAGCAGGAGGCAGGAGCCAGGCAGTACAGGCAGCTGGACAGGGACATTCTGGTTTCTAAATCCACAGTCTTTAGTGCCACTCCACTGATTTCCTTTCCAAAAGCTTTGATGGCCTTTCTTTTCTATTGGGCATCCTTCTGTCCTTTAACAAATTTCTTTTCCACCCAGACTAGCTCAGGTGCATTTCCATTCTTTGCAACCCACACATCCCTGACTAAGCTGGTAGTATCACTTTTTCATTTTTGACACTTTGTTGTAAATTGCCAACTACAGTCTGATTTTCCCCGTGTGTATTTTTATTACAAAGCTTACACTCCATCCTTTGAGTATTACTATCTTAAATACAGTATTTAGCTAGGAAATTAAATCAATTTTAACTAAAATCAACATATTTGTCTTTCTTCTCAAAAAGTATTCTCCTTCTACAATCCCCCAGCTCCTGAAGGAAAGTCGTCATCTTCCCCCAGCTTAAATCTCAGCCATCTTTGGGATCTTGAATTGCCTCATTTCCTTGGCACCTGGAGGAGCAAAGTACAGTTGATTCTACTTTTTCAAATATGTGTCCCCTCCCTTTTATCATTTCTTCCACATAAGTTGGACATGAGCCTTAATAAGTTTTCACCTAGAACACTGAAAAGCCTTCTGGTTGTCACTGTAATTCAGTTCTCTTTCCCCTTGATAAAGCTTCCTAAGATGAGAGGACCATTGCTCAAAAACCCGTCTTCTATGATTAGTACTGATTCATTGATTATCAAGCTTTACATTGACGGTTAGGAATAAAACAGAAGACAAAACGACAATAATCCTTCTCTCTCAAAGAGAAAGACTGATACCAAGATAAATCCTCTGTTTCATTAAAGCTAAGATGTTATCTTTTAAGGTGCAACAAAGAAAGAAAAACATTAAATAATAACACATTAGCTAAAATGCTATGGATTATTAGAGCATTCTGATTCCAGAGCTGTCGAAATGTGAAGAAATGCATAAAGTTGATGGGTTATTATATGGTATGCACGATAGGAATGTGTAGACAAAGCTGAGGGGAAATTAAGGAGCGGAAGTCATGTCCTTGAAGGGCCAAGGAAGTTCTTAGGGAAAGGCACACAACCAAAGAGATCAGAAGGCAAAGACTCGTCTGTGTGGACCAGCTGTGTGCACATGGGAGGGGAAGAGAATTCCTAGACATTCCCAGAAGGAATAGTTTGTGCAAGAGCCCTGAGGCTAGAGGAACAGCAGGTCAGTGAGTGGAGCAGAGCGTGCAGAGAGGAAGGACAGGGAAGTGTGGGGAGCCTTGGAGAACAGGTTCGGGCACATGGCAGGGGGTCCTGCTGCTCACAGAAGGGCATGGGTGTTTGTGATGGTTAATACTGAGTGTCAACTTGATTGGATTGAAGGATGCAAAGTACTGTTCCTGGGTATGTCTGTAAGGGTGTTGCCAAAGGAGATTCACATATGAGTCAGTGTACTGGGAAAAAGACAGACTGCCCCTCTTAATCTGGGTGGGCACAATCTAATCAGCTGCCAGTGCAGCCAGAATAAAAAGCAGGAAGAAGAAAGTGAAAAGACTAGACTGGCTTAGACTCCCAGCCTCCATCTTTCTCCTGTGCTGTATGCTTCCTGCCCTCAAACATCGGACTCCAAGTTTTTCAGGTTTGGAACTCGGACCGGCTTCCTTGCTCCTCAGCTTGTAGACGGCCTATTGTGGGACCTTGTGATCATGTGAGTTAATACCCTAAATATATATATATATATATATATATATATATATATATATATATATACACACACACACATATATACATATATATATCATTTTACTAGGACTACTCTGGCTGGAGGAAGCAAGGGCAGTTAGAGGACAGTTGCAATAATCCCAATCAAAACAGATAGTTGCTTGAATTGGGATGGAGAAGGGCGTGGGACAGGGAGGCTTGAGGAACAGTGTCAGGTAATCAGGGGACAGGGAGGCTTGAGGAGCAATGTCAGGTAAACAGGTGTGGACAGGCCAGTTAAGTTCTCAATGTCTGAAGGATATTCAATGCAAATATCAATAATACAACTGTATAAAGCAATCCAGAAACCAGGGGAGAGCTTCAGGGTGGAGATAAAAATGTAAGGTAGGGGGCATTTCAAGCAATGAGACTGGATGTGTCTCTGTTGGAGTAGGTATAGACGCAATACAGGGGAGAACCAAGCAAGGACAAAGCGCAAAGGCAATGCAAAGCTTGGGGATTAAGAAGGTGGGGAGGAGCCACAGAAGGAGATCAGCCAGTGGGGCGGAGGGACAATTTGTGTAGAGGCAGCAGGGGCAGCTGTCCTCAAGCCAATGAGTGAGGCCCCTGAGGAAAGGTGTCCTGCCAGCACCTTGGTCTTGGGCTTCCTGCCTCCAGAACAGTGAGAAAATATTTTGTTGTTGTTTAAGTCACCTAATCTGTGGTATTCTGTTATGGCATCCTGATATGGCTTAGACATTTGTTCCCTCCAAATGTCATGTTGAATTGTGATCCCCAGTGTTGGAGGTGGAGCCTGGCGGGAGGTGATTGGAGCGTGGGGGCAGATCCCTCATGGCTTGGTGATGTCTTTGCCATAGTGAGTTCTCCAAGATCTGGTTGTTTTAAAGTGTGTGGCACCTCCCTGCCCCTTGCCCCCTCTCTCGCCACATGAGATGCCAGCTCCCCTTGCACCTTCCTCCATTACTGTGAGCTCCCTGAGGCCTCACCAGAAGCACATGCTGATATCACACTTCCTGTGTAGCCTGCAGAACCAGAGCCAATTAAAACTATTTTCTTTATAAGTTATCCAGCTTCAGGTATTTCTTTACAGCAACACATGAACAGCCTAACACACAGCCTGAGCAGACTAATGGCACAAATGAACTAGATAATACCTATAATTCTTTCTAGAGATAAGTTTCTAATGAATGCTCTACACATATGAACAGAATCTTTAAGGAATGGGAGCTGATCATAATCCCAAAAGACAAAATCTCCAATGCCATAATCCTGAGTATTGAAATCCCAAAAATATAATTCTGGAAAAAATAATTTTAAAAATCCTATAAAAATATGTAATCACATTTGTAAAAGGGGATTTGCTTGAGAAACATAAAAATATGACAGAACACTTCATAGGCCACTTTACAGAAAAAAATAGGCAATAATATACATATTTTTGCAAACATAAACACTCAAGAATACTAATGACAGTCACATGGGTGTAACAGTTATAATCAGATGAACTGTGGTCATAAAGAAATCAGTCAAAAGTGAAATGTATAAACACATATCACTATGGTGGGTAATTGTGTGCACTCAGCTGTATAAGTGAAGTCATTAGAAATACCTTAATGGACAACCTAAATCTTTTGACAAGATCAATCAAAAACAGAGATGGGGCTGGGGCAGAGATGGCCAACTAAAATAAGTGGTAATTGGAGGCTGCCATCGAAAAGAACCATAACAGCACGTGAATCTTGCACCAGCAACTGAGGAATACAGGTTCTGTCATCAGAACTGACTAGGCAGCTGGTATGACCCACAGAGAGAAAGGAAGAGCAGTGTGATGCTGGGGACCACCTGAGAACCACACGGGGCAGGTGAGTGCCCACCCCCAGCCAAGAGAGGTGGTGAGTAAGCGTGCTACCCAGCCTTGGTAAACGTGATTTTTCCATGAAATTGCAACCCACGGATCAGAAGATCCAACTGGTGAGCCCATGCCACCAGGGCCTAGGGTCCTAACCCCAGAGCTGCACAGATTCTCAACAGCCACTAAGCTAGAATCTGCTTAAGCCTGCCCAGCTCCCAGAAGGAGGGGTGACCAGCACCGCAGCTGCAGCTGCCTGTAGTCTAAGTTGTTTGAGCTCCTTGGGGGAGGGGCAACAGCCAACAATGGGACTGATAGTCCAATAACACACTAAGCTCCCAGGGCAGGGGAAGAGTGGCAGCCAACTCTATAGCTCCAGGCTGTGCTTTTCCCTTGCTGGAGCCGGGCAGGCTGGACGGCTTGGTCCCAAGAGGTATCCCCCAAAGCTCAACACACCGGCTGTGTCAGACTGCAGACAGAGTGCCTCTTCAGGCCTAACCTTGACCCCATCCCTCCTCACTAGGCAGGGCCTCCCTGCAGGAACTCCAAGAACTCCAGCCAGGGGCTCAGGGACAGAACTCTGATCTCCCTGGACCTGAGCCCTTAGGGAGAGGGATGGCCACAGTCTCTATGAATCAGCACACTTAGTCTTTACTCCTACTAGGTCTGAGGAATCTGGGCAGTACAGACAAGTGTGTTTCCCCCCAGCAAAGCACACCCACCTCCACCAAGGGACAAAAAGCTTTGTTAAACAGGTCCTGCTCCCTGTGCCACCCAACTGGGTGAAACCCTCCAACAGGGGTTGTCAGACACCCTATACAGGACCATTCCTACTGGCATCAGGTCAGTTCCCCTCGAGGTCAGAGATCCCAGAGGAAGGAGCAGGCACCCATATTTGCTGTTTTCCAGCGTCCTCAAGTGACATCTCCAGGCACAGGACCTAACCAGATAAATAGGGCCTGAAATGAACCCCCAGCAAACTGCAGCAGCCCTACAGAAGAGGGACCTGACAATTGCAACAAAAACAAACAAACAGAAAGCAACAACAACAGCATCAACAAAAAAAGTCCCTAGAAAAGCCCATCCAAGGGTCAGCATCCTCAAAGATCAATACTAGACCAACTCATGAAGGTGAGAAAGAATCAACAACAACAACAACAAAAAACACTGAAAACCTAAAAGGCCAGAGTGCCTCTTCTCCACCAAGTGATTTCTACACCTCTCCAGCAAGGGCACAAAAGTGGACGGAGGATGAAATGGATGAATTGACAGAGGTAGGCTTTAGAAGGTCGGTAATGACAAACTCTGCTGAGTTAAAGCAGCATGTTCTAACCCAATACAAAGAAGCTAAGAACCTTGATAAAAGGTTATAGGAGGTGCTAACTAGAATAACCAGTTTAGAGAGGAAGATAAATAACCTGATGGATCTGGGAAACACAGCACAAGAACATTGTGAAGCACACAGAAGTATCAATAGCCACATAGATCAAGCAGAAGAAAGTATATCAGAGTTTGAAGGCCATCTTGCTGAAATAAGGCATTCAGGCAAAATTAGAGAAAAAAAGAATAAAAAGGAATGAACAAAACCTCTGAGAAATATGGGAATATGTAAAAAGACTAAACATATGATTTATTGGAGTACCAGGCAAATGGAACTAAGTTGGAAAATATACTTTAGGATATTATCCAGGACAATGTCTCCAATCTAGCAAGATAGGCCAACATTCAAATTTAGGAAATACAGAGAACACCACTAACATATTCCACAAGAAGACAACTCCAAGACACATAATCATCAGATTCTCCAAGGTCAAAATGAAGGAAAAAATATTAAGGGCAGCGAGAAAAAAGGTCAGGTTACCTACAGAGGGAAGCCCATCACACTAACAGTCGATCTCTCAGCAGAAACCCTACAAGCAAGAAGAGAATGGGGACCGATATTCAATATTCTTACAGAAAAGAATTTTCAACCTAGAATTTCATATCGAGGCAAACTAAGAATCAGAAGCAAAGGGAAATATAATAGTTTCCAGACAAGCAAATGCTGAGAGATTTGATCACCACCAGGCCTCCCTTGCAAGAGCTCCTGAAGGAAGCACTAAATATGGAAAGGAAAAACCAGTACCAGCCACTGCAAAAACACACAAAAATATAAAGACCAAAAACATTGTGAAGAAACTGTTCAACAATTGTGCAAAATAACCAGCTAGTATCATGATGATGGATCAAATTCACATAACTTAAATTTAAATGGGCTAAATGTCACAATCAAAAGATATAGACTGCCTCCAGCCTAAGCAACAAGAGCAAGACTCTGTCTCAAAAAAAAAAAATAAAAACACACAGACTGGCAAACTGGATAGAGTCAAGACCCATCAGTGTGCTGTATTCAGAAGACACATCTCACATGCAAAGACACACATAGGCTCAAAATAAAGGGATGGAGGAAATTTAACAAGCAATTGGAAAGCAAAAAAAAAAAAAAAAAAAAACAGAGGTTGTAATACTAGTCTCTGACAAAACAGACTTTAAACCAACAAAGATCAAAGAAGGGCATTACGTAATGGTAAAGGGATCAATGCAACAAGAAGAGTTAACTATCCTAAATATATATGCACCCAATACAGGAGCACCCAGATTCATAAAGCAAGTTCTCAGAGACCTACAAAGAGACTTAGACTTCCACACAATAATACTGGGAGACTTTAGCACCCCATTGCCTATATTAGAAAGATTAATGAGACAGAAAATTAACAAGGATACTCAGAACTTGAACTCAGCTCTGGATCAGGTAGACCTAATTGACATCTACAGAACTCTCCACCCCAAATCAACAGAATATACATTCTTCTCAGTGCTGCATGGCACTTATTCTAAAGTACACCACATAATTGGAAGTAAAACACTCCTCAGCAAGCGCAAAAGAACTGAAGTCATAACAAACAGTCTCTCAAACCACAGTGCAATCAAATTACAACTCAGCATTAAGAAACTCACTGAAAAACTGCACAACTACATGGAAATTGAACAACCTACTCCTGAATGATTCCTGGGTAAATAATAAAATTAAGGCAGAAATCAAGAACTTATTTGAAACCAATGAGAACAAAGAGACAATGTACCAGAATCTCTGGGACACAGCTAAAGCAGTGTCAAGAGGGAAATGTATAGCACTAAATGCCCACATCAGAAAGCTAGAAAGATCCCAAATTGATGCCCTAACATCGCAATTAAAAGCGTGAGAGAAGCAAAAGTGAACTAATCCAAAACTTAGCAGAAGACAAGAAATAACTAAGATTAGAGCAGAACTGATGGAGATAGAGACATGGAAAACCCTCCAAAATAATTAATGAATCCAGGAGCTGGTTTTTTAAGAAAATTAACAAAATAGATGTACCACTAGCTAGACTAATAAGGAAGAAAAGAGAGAAGAATCAAATAGAACAATAAAAAATGATAAAAGGGATATCACCACTGACTCCACAGAAATACAAACTACCATCAGAAAATACTATAAAGACTTCTACACAAATAAACTAGAAAATTTAGAAGAAATGGATAAATTCCTGGACACATACACCCTCCCAAGACTAAACCAGGTAGAAGTCAAATCCCTGAATAGACCAATAAGTTCTGAAATTGAGGCAGTAATTAATGGCCTACCAACCAAAAAAAGCCCAGGACCAGATGGATTCATAGCTGAATTATACCAGAGACACAAAGAGGAGCTTGTACAATTCCTTCTGAAACTATTCCAAGTAATTGAAAAGGAGAGACTCCTCCCTAACTCGTTTTATGAAGCCAGCATCATCCTGATACCAAAACCTGGCAGAGACACAACAAAAAAATAAAATTTCAGACCATTAACCCTGATGAACATCCATGCAAAAATCCTCAATAAAATACTGTCAAACCAAATCCAGCAGCACATCAAAAACTTACCCACCATGATGAAGTAGGCTTCATCCCTGGGATGCAAGGCTGGTTCAACATACGCAAATCAATAAACATCATCCATCACATAAAAAGGACAAATGACAAAAACCACATGATTAGCTCAATTGATGCAGAAAGGCCTTCGATAAAATTCAACACATCATCATGTTAAAAAACTCTCAATAAAGTAGATATTGATGGAACATATCTCAAAAGAATAGGAGCCATTTATGGCAAACCTGCAGCCAATATCATACTGAATGGGCAAAAGCTAGAAACATTCCCCTTGAAAACCAGCACAAGACAAGGATGCCATCTCTCACCTCTCCTATTAGACATAGTATTGGAAGTTCTGGCCAGGGAGATCAGGCAAGAGAAAGAAATAAAGGATATTCAAACAGGAAGAGAGGAAGTCAAATTGTCTCTGTTTGCAGATGACATTATTCTGTATTTAGAAAACCCCATCGTCTCAGCCCAAAGATTCCTTAAGCTGATAAGCAACTTTAGCAAAGTATCAACATAAAAAATCATTGTGCAAAAATTACAAGCATTCCTATACACCAACAATAGACAAGCAGAGAGCCAAATCATGAGTGAACTCCCATTCACGATTGCTACAAAGACAATGAATACCGAGAAATACAGCTAACAAGGGATGTGAAGGACCTCTTCAAGGGGGAACTATAAACCACTGCCCAAGGAAATAAGAGAGGACACAAACAAAGGGAAAAACATTCCATGCTCATGGATAGGAAGAATCAATATCATGAAAATGGCCATACTGCCCAATGTAATTTAAAGATTCAATGCTATTCCCATCAAAGTGCCATTGACATTCTTCACAGAATTAGAAAAAAAAAACTGCTTTAAATTTCATATGGAACCAAAAAAGAATCCATATAGCCAAGACAATCCTAAGCAAAAAGAACATGGCTGGAGGCATCACACTGCCTGACTTCAAGCTATACTACAAGTCTGCAGTGACCAAAACAGCATGGTACTGGTATCAAAATAGACATATAGACCAATGGAACAGAACAGAGGCCTCAGAAATAATGCCACACATCTACATCCATCTGATCTTCGACAACCTGACACAAACAAGCAACGGGGAAAATTCCCTATTTAATAAATAGTGCTGGGAAAACTGACTAACCATATTCAAAAAACTGAAACTGGACTCCTTCCTTACACCTTATACAAAAATTAACTCAAGATAAAGACTTAAATGTAAAACCCAAAACCATAAAAACCCTAGAAGAAAACCTAAGCAATACCATTCAGTACACAGGCATGGGCAAAGACTTCATGATGAAAATGCCAAAAGCAATGGCAACAAAAGCCAAAATTGACTGAAGGGATCTGATTAAACCAAAGAGCTTCTGCACAGCAAAAGAAGCTATCATCAGAGTGAACAGGCAACCTACAGAATGGGAGAAAATTTTTGCAATCTACCCATCTGACAAAAGTCTAATCTCCAGAATCTACAAGGAACTTAAACAAATTTACAAGAAAAAACAAACAACCCTATCAAAAAGTGGGCAAAGGATATGAACAGACATTTCTCAAAAGAAGACATTGATGCGGCCAACAATCATATGAAAAAAGGCTCAACATCATTGATTATTACAGAATTGCAAATCAAAACCACAATGAGATACCAACTCATACCAATCAGACTGTTTCAAGTCTGAAACGACCACTGTTCTCCTCCAAAAGGCAAGCTTCCTCTCAACCCCACTTTTCTTTCTCAATTACCATTCTGCCTTTCTCCTTCCCTCCAAGTTCACAAACTAAAAGAAAAAAATTACTTATAAATCCCTGATTCATTGTCAATAGAGGTAATTTAATATGCACTTGTTCCAATGGCTCTGGTGCTAGGATAAAATAACGTCTCCAGGAATGTGATCCCACAGATAACAAAGATGATGTAATCCTACCGATAATGAAGATGTGACCCTAAAGATAACAACGAAGTGATCCCAAAGATAAAGATCTGATGCTACAGATACGAAGACGTAATCCTACAGATAACAAAGATGTGATCTTCAGATAACAGTAGCATCATCCTACAGATAGATTACGAGGTTGTGATCTCACAGATAGTGAAGATAGGATCCCACAGATAGCGAGGATATGATCCCACAGATAGTAAGGATGGGATCCCACAGATAGTAAGGATGGGATCCCACAGATAACAAAGATGGTGTCCTACTGATAACAATGATGTGATTCTAATGGTAACACAGAGGTCTCCTGCAGATAATAAGGATGCAACTCACATCCTTTAGTGACCTAGGCAACCCCTTCCTTCTTCCTACCTAATGATAGAAAGGTGTTTGTCTTCGTTATGTCAAAGCTTGATAAGTGATTAATGCTATTTTTTATTTATAAGGTCTCCAGGTCACATATCAATTTCTCAGTGCCTACAAATTCCCTGTGGGCCTATGCTGCCATACTGGAACATAAATATGTCACGCACATTAATTTTACTTTAAATTTCATATGTGAATGTCAGGGCAGTCAATTAAATGTGGCATAGCAATATAGTTGAGAAATGAGTGTCATGAAATTAGGCATCATTTGGATAAACAAATTACCTAGAGATATCTGCCTGAGTGTGTATCAAATTACTGGTGTCTGTATTTGTAGAAAATACTAGATATGAGATTTTCATTGAAGATTAAAGTTAAAAAGTGCATAGCAAATATTATATGCTGAGGACATTGAAAATCAGAGTCTCTAACTGCTTTTCTTTGTCTCTGTTCCTCTGTCTCTGTTTCTTTCTCTATATCTGTCTCTCTCTCTCTCTCTCTCTCATTTTCTCTCTCTCTCTCTCTCTCTCATTTTCTCTCTCTCTCTCTCTCCCTCTCTCTCTCTCACACACACACACCCCCCTGCTATCATGAGATGTGGGGCCCTACCTAGTTGAGGAAGCACAGCACCCTGAATGTCACCCTTGGATTTCCAACTCTGTTCTGTTGTGTACTAAAGGAGGCCATGTGGATTCTAGACCTAAGAGTGTGAGCTGCAGCTCAGACCCAATTCAGCTGTGCGATCCCCACCAGACATTTCAGCCCACTGATCCTCAGTGTCTGCAACCATCAAATGACAGCACCCACCTTGAAACATTGCTGCAAGAATCAAATGACATACAGTGTGTTTTAGGGCAGCCAATAATATATGAATGTGAAATCTAATCACAAATATGGCATTAGCTGAGTACCAACAGACACTATCGTACACTCATACTGTTGAATACTACTGAATGATATTAAAAGGACTGAATTCTGATACACTAAACAACTTGGACAAATCTCCAGGAAATTATCCAGAGTGAAAAAATCTGATCCCAAAACGTGTATACTCTACAATTCCACTCATATAATATTTTGAAATGATAAAATTATAGGGTATGGTTAGCTCTCATGGTTTGATGTTAATACCTTGGTATAACTGAATATTATTCAGTATTACTTGGAATTACCTTGACACCGAACAATAGTTTAGCATCTTGATTAGGGTGGCGAACACAGAAATTATGTATTTGATAAAATTGTATTGCTTCTACACACACATACAAACAAATACAAGTAAAGTGAGAAATTTTAATAAAGTTGTTCAATTGTATCAATGTCAATATTCTGTTTGTGACATTATGCCATAGTTTAGTAACATGTTACTATTTAGGGAAATTTGATAAATCTTCCTATTATTTCTTATAGCTGCATGTGAATCTACATTTATGTAAATAAAAATAGCAAGTTAAAATAAAATTTAATTCTCTTTTATGCTGATTTTCCCAGAATGTTCATGTTTCCAGAGGCCAGCAGCTCTGCTACATTACCAGAATGTATCTTTGTATATACCTTTGGCCCCTTGATCTCCAGTCTGTCTAAAATGCTGAAAGAAATTGCAGAAATTTACTGAATCAGAGTTTTCCAATTTTACCATTTCTTTTACTGCCTACTGTGAAATTGGATGGGATGACGTTAAGCCTAGGGATTTTTTTTGTACTCCTATCTATTAGTTTTAATGTGTGCTTTGATTTCTAAGGTGAAAAGGGGGAGGAATGGAGACTCAAGGCACAAATGAGACCAAGTACATGTAATGGTGTCAGTGCCATATTTCATCAAATGAGCGCTAAGAAAAACAAATTCTTCAGGCCAGTTGTGGTGGCTCATGCCTATAATCCCAGCACTTTGGGAAGCCTAGGCGGGTGTATCACTTGAAGTCAGGAGTTCAAGACCAACCTAGCCAACATGATGAAACCCCATTTCTACTAAAAACACAAAAATTAGCCAGGCATGGTGGAACATGCCTGTAATCCCAGTTGCTCAGGGTGCTGAGGCAGGAGAATCACTTGAACCCGAGAGGTGGAGGTTACAGTGAAACCGAGATCACACCACTGCACTCTAGCCTGGGTGACAGAGCGAGACTCCATCTCAAAAAAAAAGAAAAAAAAAAAAAACTTCACCTGCTTGTTCTCAATACCTCCTGCAGGAAAGAAAAGGCAGCACTGTGTTCTAAAAGCTCTCTGAAACAATTACACCAGACTCAGAATGTGAACTTCCTGTGTCTTGTTTACTGGTGTTTTCCGGTTGTTATATGCCTCCCATGTAGTAAATATTCTATTCAACTTTGTTGAATATAAAAATGAATGATTGAAGGGGAAAGAGATGCGGGAAATGCTTCTGGGTGTGTAACATGAGAATAGGAAAGTTTGGAAAGATTATTAGATATAGGGACAAGACAAGGGTTTCGAGGGTCTTTAGAGTACTTGGCACCAACCCCCGACCCTTGTGCATTGCTCATGCCATGCAAACAGGACTATTCGTAGGGTAGCTTACAGATTCTAGAAAAAAATATGTAGTGCTTTGATCACAAATCTGCCGGAAAAGACCACTGTGGCCAAATTGAGGAATTAGCTGAGTCTATCCTCTGGAAAATAAACCTGAAGATTGAGCAATAAGCATATCAGTGGTTCCTATAATCTTCATTAAACCATACATTTCTTTTTCATGCCCTGGCCATTAAGGAAGCAACCCACCTTTTCATTAAGTCCCAATAAAGGGAAAGACATGATGGTGAGTTTTTAAGTTTTTCTTTTGCCTCGTATATTTCAGAATCGGAGTTGAAGAAACCAGAAAATCAGATTTTTTTCTAAACCCAAGGAAAACCTTCTCCTCATGTCAAACAACAAGAGCCAGACAGAAGAGTTTTAGACAGTAACCACTCTACTTCATCCAGATACCATAGAAAAAGTATGAACCTATCCACATCCAACAGCAAGGGTGTTCCTCTCCTATCTGGTTGAGTGCTGTCAGAAGAGATCTATGTGAGAGTGAAAATTTTAATCACTGCCCAGGGGTAACACACACTCCCTGTGGTGTCTGTGGAAGACACATGGAGAGAAATAATAGATACTTCTGCTTCTCCCAGCCAGGTTAGTATCAGTAGAAGCTTCATGGGCTGCCAAAACTCCCTCCACTGAGCAGAAATAAGGAGACCCCTATATTGAATGTCAATGAAGGCGAAGCAGAAAACTTGGACATCTACACCCACCTGACAGTAATGGGACAGCAGCTTCCTCCCTTACCAGAGAAATCTCTCAGAGAAAGCTAGGTAAAAGACAAGATTTACATAAGATGCACAGTACCCAAATTTCCAAGTTTCAGTTGAAAATCACTCATCATATCAAGAACCAGGAAAATTTCAACCTGAATGGAAAAAGAAAATTAATACATGCCAGTGTCAGAGGCATTTGAACGAGAGCAACTCCATCTTGAATAAGGGCTGAGTAAAATGAGGCTGAGACCTACTGGGTTGCATTCCCAGGATGTTAGGCATTCTTAGTCATAGGATGAGATAGGAGGTCAGCACAAGATACAGGTCAAGATACAGGCCACAAAGACCTTGCTGTTAAGAAAGGATGTGGTAAAGAAGCCAAAACCAAGATGGTGATGAAAGTGACCTCTGGTCATCCTCACTGCTCACTATATGCTAATTATAAAGCATTAGCATGCTAAAAGACTCTGCTACCAGCACCATGACAGTTAATGAATGCCATGGCAATGTCAGGAGGTTACCCTGTATGGTCTAAAAAGGGAAGGAACCCTCAGTTCCAGGAAGCGCCCACCCCTTTCCTGGAAAACTCATGAATAATCCACCCTTTGTTAACCATATAATCAAGAAATAACTATAAGTATATTCAGTCAAACATCCCATGCTGCTGTTCTGCCTGTGGAGTAGCCAGCCATTCTTTACTCCTTTGCTTTCTTAATAAACTTGCTTTCACTTTACTCTATGGACGCATCCCAAATTCTTTTTGCATGAGGTCCAAGAACCCTCTCTTGGACTCTGGATCCAGACCCCTTTCTGGTAACACCAGCACTGAGATAACAGAGATGTTAGGATTATCTGACAAGGATTTTAAAGTATCATGATAAAAATTATTTGATGAGCAATAGCAGACACACTAGAAAATAAAAAAAAATAGAAAGGCTTAGCAAAAAAAAAGGAGAAAGTTTCAGAAAAGATGGAAGATATTTTGAAGGGCTAAATTGAAATTCTAGAACTAAAATTTACAATGACCAAAATTCTTAAAAACAGCAAATGAAAGCAAAGGAGGAGAGAACCAGTGCATTTGGAGATAGAGCAGAAATTATCCAATATAAGCAAGAGTGAGAAAATAGACTGAAAAAAAAAAAAAAGAAACTCTCAGAGACCTGTAGAAAACAACAAAAATTCTAATATTTGACATCATTGAAGTTCAAAAGATGAAGAGAAAGAGAGCAGGACTGGAAAAGTACTCTAATAAATAATAGCTAAAACTTCCCAAATTTGTGAAAAGACACGAATAGATTCAAGAAGCTGAACAAATCCCAAACAAGATTTTCAAACAAATCTCAAATGAAGTATTCACATCAAGACACTTTTTTATTTTATTTTATTTTATTTCGTTTTATTTTATTTTTGTTTTTGAGACAGAGTCTCACTCTGTTGCCCAGTCTGGAGTGCAGTGGTGCCATCTCAGCTCACTGCAACCTCTGCCTCTTTGATTCAAGCAATTATCCTGCCTCAGCCTCCCGAGTAGTTGGGATTACAAGGCACATGCCACCACACCTGGCTAACTTTTGTATTTTGAGTAGAGATGAGGTTTCACCATATTGGCCCGGCTAGTCTGAAACTCCTGACCTCAGGTGATCCACCCACCTAGGCCTCCCAAAGTGCTGGGATTACAGGAATGAGCCACGGTGCCCGACCAAGACACATTAATTAACAGAAAATATCTTGAAAATAGCTACAGAAACATCTTACTGAAAAAATAAAGCAATTCTAATGACAACAGATTTCTTATTATAAATGATAGACAGCAAAAGGAAGTGGTGCATTTTTAAGTGCTGAAAGAAATGAACTATCTACCCAGAATTCTTTGAGCAATATATTAATATCTTTTTTGAGGAGTGAAGGGGAAATGAAGACCTTCTCAGATGACAGAACGTGTCACCAGGAGACATACCCTTAAAAATTGCTGAAGAAGTTCTTTAAACAAAAGGTAATAATAAAGAGGGAATATTGGAATATCAGGAAGGAAGAAAGAAAACTGAAAATTGTAATCATATGGATAAATACAATGCATTCCCCCCTTCTCTTACTGAGTTCCCAAAGTTATGGTAGAAGGTTGAAAAAAGTCTGTAACACTGTGAAATGTTTCTAAGTGTTCTTAGAAGAAATATTTAAAACAATTATATTTTAAATGGGGGCATGTAAAGGGATAGGTAGGTGTTATTTCTATACTTAATTCAAACTTTGAAAATGATGACAACAGTAGACTTCAATAAGTTATATAAATGTAATATAATTTCTATAGTAAACACTAAAAAGCTATAAAAAGACATACACCCAAAAAAACTATGGATGAATTGAAATTGAATTAAAATAAATGTTCAAGTAACCCATAGCAAGGTAGAAAAAATAAAACAAAAACAAAAAATAGAACAAAGAGAAAACAAGAAATAAAGAGTAGTCTTAAGCTACCACATAGCCATAATTACAATAAAAGTAAATGGTCTTAATACACCAACTAAATGACAGAGAGGCACAGCATCTTAAAACATATGAACAAACATAAACTGTCTACATAAAATTTACTTCAAATATATCAATATAGTTGTTAAAAGCAAAATTATGAAAATGTACACCTGTAAACTGTAGTCAAAAGAAAGCAGGCATGGTTATGTCAAATCACATAGACTGCAAAGCCAGAAAAATTATCAAAGACAGAGAGAGGGGCAATCCACAAAAAACACATTGCAATCCTAAATGTGTGTGAACCAAACAACAGAGCTGCAAAATATGTGAAACAAAAATTGATAAACTCAAAGGAGAAATAAACAAAAGCCAAATTATTTCAAAAATCTCTCGGTAATTTATAGAAACTATGAAGAATAATCCTCAGCAAATTTAAAACAACTTAATAACACAGAGTACACTCTCTTATTTAGTGAATAAAAATGACTAGAAGTTAATAAAAGAAACATAACAGGAAAGTCCCCAACAAGTTGGAAACTAACCAATGCACTTCAAAATAATCTAAGCAAGGTTTCAAGCAAAACTAAAAATGAGTTAAAGTGAAGAAAATGAAAATACAGTATATAGAACCAAGTTGGAAAACACTCTTCAGGATATTATCCAAGGGGAATCTCCCCAACCTAGCAAGACAGGCCAACATTCAAATTCAGGAAATACAGGGAACACCACAAAGATACTCCTTGAGAAGAGCAACCACAAGACACATAATTGTCAGATTCACCAAGGTTCAAAGGCAGGAAAAAATGTAAAGTGCAGCCAGAGAGAAAGGTTGGGTTACCCACAAAAGGAAGCCCATCAGACAAAGAACAGATCTCTCTGCAGAAATGCTATAAGCAAGAAGAGATTGGGGGTTAATATTCAACAATATTAAAGAAAATAATTTTCAATCCAGAATTTCATATCCAGCCAAACTAAGCTTCATAAGCGAAGGAGAAATAAAATCCTTTACAGGCAAGCCTATGCCGCATATGCTGAGAGATTTTGTCACCACCAGGCCTGCCTTATGAGAGCACCTAAAGGAAACACTAAACAAGAAAAGGAAAAATGGGTACCATCCACTGCAAAAACATACCAGATTATAAAGACCTATGAAGAAACTGCATCAACTAACGGGCAAAATAACCAGCTAACATCATAATGACAAGATAAAATTCACACATAACAATATTAACCTTAAATGTAAATGGGCTAAATGCCCCAATTAAAAGACACAGACTGGCAAATTGGATAAAGAGTCAATACCCATCAGTGTGCTGTATTCAGGAGATCCATCTCATGTGCAGAGACACATATAGGCTCAAAATAAAGGGATGGAGGAAGATCTACCAAGCAAATGGAAAGCAAAAAAAAAAAAAAAAAAAAAAAAGCAGGTGTTGCAATCCTAGTCTCTGATAAAACAGACTTTAAAGCAACAAAGATTAAAAGACACAAAGAAGGCCATTACATAATAGTGAAGAGATCAATTCAACAAGAAGGGCTAACTATCCTTAATATATATGCACCTAATACAGGAGCTCCCAGATTCATAAAGCAAGTTCTTAGAGACCTACAAAGAGACTTAGACTTCCACACAATAATACCAGGAGACTTTAGCACCCCACTGTCAATATTAGACAGATCAACAAGATAGAAAATTAACAAGGATATCCAGGACTTGAACTCAGCTCTGGACCAAGCGGACCTAATAGACATATACAAAACTCTCCACCCCAAATCAACAGAATATACATTATTCTTAGCACCACATCACACTTATTCTAAAATTGATCACATAATTGGAAGTAAAACACTCCTCAGCAAATGCAAAGGAATGGACATCATAACAAACAGTCTGTCAGACCACAGTGCAATCAAATTAGAATTCAGGATTGAGAAATTCACTCAAAACTGCACAACTACATGGAAACTGAACAACCTGCTCCTGAATGACTACTGGGTAAATAATGAAATTAAGGCAGAAATCAAGAAGTTATTTGAAACCAATGAGAACAAAGATACAACGTACCAGAATCTCTCAGACACAGCTAAAGCAGTGTTTAGAGGAAAACTTACAGCACTAAATGCCAACAGGACAAAGTGGAAAAGATCTAAAATCAACACCCTAACATTACAATTAAAAGAATTAGAGAAGCAAGAGCAAACATATTCAAAAACTAGCAGAAGACAAGAAATAAACTAAGATCAGAGCAGAACTGAAGGAGATAGAGACACAAAAAACCCTTCAAAAAAATCAATGAATCCACAAGCTGGCTTTTTGAAAAGATTAACAAAATACATAGACCACTAGCCAGACAAATAAAGAAGAAAAGGAAGAACAATCAAACAGACACAATAAAAAATGATAAAGGGGATATCACCACCGATCCCACAGAAACAAACTATCACCAGAGAATACTATAAACACCTCTACAGAAATAAACTACAAAATTTAGAAGAAATGGATAAATTCCTGGATACAAACACTCTCCCAAGAGTAAACCAGGAAGAAATCGAACCCCTGAGTAGACCAATAATAAGTTCTGAAATTGGGGCAGTAATTAATAGTCTACCAACCAAAAAAAGCCCAGGACCAGGTGGATTCACAGCCAAATTCTACCAGAGGTACAAAGAAGAGCTGGTACCATTCTTTCTGAAACTATTCCAAACAATAGAAAGAGGGAATCCTCCCTAATTCGTTTTATGAGGCCAGCGTCATCCTGATACCAAAGCATGGCAGAGACACAACAAAAAAAGAAAATTTCAGTGCAATATTCCTGATGAACATCCATGCAAAAATCCTCAATAAAATACTGCAAAACTGAATCCAGCAGCACATTTCAACTTTGGTGAATCTGACAATTTTGTGTCTTGGAGTTGCTCTTCTCGACGAGTATCTTTGTGGCATTCTCTGTATTTCCTGAATTTGATTGTTAGCCTGCCTTGCTAGATTGGAGAAGTTCTCCTGGATGATATCCTGCAGAGTGTTTTCCAACTTGGTTCCATTCTCCCCGTCACTTTCAGGTACACCAATTAGACATAGATTTGGTCTTTTCACATACTCCCATATTTCTTGGAGGCTTTGCTCACTTCTTTTTATTCTTTTTTCTCTAAACTTCTCACTTCATTTCATTCATTTGATCTTCAATCACTGATACCCTTTCTTCCAGCTGATCGAATCAGCTACTTAACCTTGTGTCTTCCTCACGTAGTTCTCATGCCATGGTTTTCAGGTCCATCAGGTCATTTAAGGCCTTCTCTACATTGGTTATTCTAGTTAGCCATTTGTCTAATCTTTTTTCAAGGTTTTTAACTTCTTTGCAATGGTTTTGAACTTCTTCCTTTAGCTCTGAGAAGTTTGATCGTCTGAAGGCTTCTTCTCTCAACTCGTCAAAGTCGTTCTCCTTCCAGCTTTGTTCCGTTGTTAGTGAGGAGCTGTGTTCCTTTGGAGGAGGACAGATGCTCTGATTTTTAGAATTTTCAGTTTTTCAGTTCTGTTTTTTCCCCATCTGTGTGGTTTTATCTACCTTTGGTCTTTGATGTTGGTGACGTACAGATGGGGTTTTGGTGTGGATGTCCTTTCTGTTAGTTTTCCTTCTAACAGTCAGGACCCTCAGCTGCAGGTCTGTTGGAGTTTACTGGAGGTCCACTCCAGACCCTGTTTGCCTGGGTATCAGCAGTGGTGGCTGCAGAACAGCGGATATTGGTGAACCGCAAATGCTGCTGCCTGATCTTTCCTCTGGAAGTTTTGTCTCAGAGGAGTATCTGGCCATGTGAGGTGTCAGTCCACCCCTACTGGGGGGTGCCTCCCAGTTAGGCTACTGAGGGGTCAGGGACCCACTTGAGGAGGCAGTCTGCCCATTCTCAGATCTCCAGCTGTGTGCTGGGAGAACCACTACTCTCTTCAAAGCTGTCAGACAGGGATATTTAAGTCAGCAGAGGTTATAGCTGTCTTTTGTTTATCTGTGCCCTGCCCCCAGCGGTGGAGCCTAAAGAGGCAGGCAGGCCTCCTTGAGCTGCGGTGGGCTCCACCCGGTTCCAGCTTCCCAGCCACTTTGTTTACCTACTCAAGCCTCAGCAATGGCGGGCGCCCCTCCCCCAGCCTCGCTGCCGCCTTGCAGTTTGATCTCAGACTGCTGTGCTAGCAATGAGCGAGGCTCCGTGGGCATAGGACCCTCCAAGCCAGGTGCGGGATACAATCTCCTGGTATGCTGTTTGTTAAGCCCGTTGGAAAAGTGCAGTATTAGGGTGGGAGTGACCCGATTTTCCAAGTGCCGTCTGTCACCCCTTTCTTTCACTAGGAAAGGGAATTCCCTGACCCCTTGTGCTTCCCAGGTGAGGTGATGCCTCGCCCTGCTACGGCTCATGCACGGTGCATTGTACCCACTGTCCTTCTCCCACTGTCCAGCACTCCCCAGTGAGATGAACCGGTACCTCACTTGGATATGCAGAAATCACCTGTCTTCTGCGTCACTCATGCTGGGAGCTATAAACTGGAGCTGTTCCTATTCGGCCATCTTCATAATGGTAAAAGGATCAATTCAATAACAAGAACTAACTATCCTAAATATATATCCACCCAATACAGGAGCACCCAGATTCATAAAGCAAGTCCTTAGTGACCTACAAAGAGACTTAGACTTCCACACAATAATAATGGGAGACTTTAACACCCCACTGTCAACATTAGACAGATCAACGAGACAGAAAGTTAACAAGGATATCAAGGAATTGAACTCAGCTCTGCACCAAGTGGACCTAATAGACATCTACAGAAGTCTCCACCCCAAATCAACAGAATATATATTCTTTTCAGCACCACACCACACCTATTCCAAAATCGACAACACAGTTGGAAGTAAAGCATTCCTCAGCCAATGTAAAAGAACAGATATTATAACAAACTGTCTCTCAGACTACAGTGCAATCAAACTAAAACTCAGGATTAAGAAACTCACTCAAAACCGCTCAACTACATGGAAACTGAACAACCTGCTCCTGAGTGACTACTGGATACATAACGAAATGAAGGCAGAAATAAAAATGTTCTTTGAAACCAGTGAGAACAAACACACAACATACCAGAATCTCTGGGACATATTCAAAGCAGTGTGTAGAGGGAAATTTATAGCACTAAATGCCCACAAGAGAAAGCAGGAAAGACCCTAACATCACAATTAAAAGAACTAGAGAAGCAAGAGCAAACACTTTCAAAAGCTAGTGGAAGGCAAGCAATAACTAAGATCAGAGCAGAACTGAAGGAAATAGAGACACAAAAAACCCTTCAAAAAATCAATGAATCCAGGAAATGGTTTTTTGAAAAGATCAACAAAATTGATAGACCACTAGCAAGACTAATAAAGAAGAAAAGAGAGAAGAATCAAATAGACGCAATAAAAAATGACAAAGTGGATATCACCACCAATCCCACAGAAATATAAACTACCGTCAGAGAATACTATAAACACCTCTACACAAATAAACTAGAAAATCTAGAAGAAATGGATAAATTCCTCGACACATACACCCTCCCAAGACTAAACCAGGAAGAAGTTGAATCTCTGAACAGACCAATAACAGGCTCTGAAATTGAGGCAATAATTAATAGCTTACCAACCAAAAAAAGTCCAGGACCAGATGGATTCACAGCCGAATTCTACCAGAGGTACAAGGAGGAGCTGGTACCATTCCTTCTGAAACTATTCCAATCAATAGAAAAAGAGGGAATCCTCCCTAACTCATTTTATTTATGAGGCCAGCATCATCCTGATACCAAAGCCTGGCAGAGAAACAACAAATAAAGAGAATTTTAGACCAATATACGTGATGAACATTGATGCAAAAATCCTCAATAAAATACTGGCAAACTGAATCCAGCAGCATATCAAAAAGCTTATCCACCATAATCAAGTGGGCTTCATCCCTGGGATGCAAGGCTGGCTCAACATATGCAAATCAATAAATGTAATCCAGCATATAAACAGAACCAAAGACAAAAACCACATGATTATCTCAATAGGTGCAGAAAAGGCCTTTGACAAAATTCAACAACGCTTCATGCTAAAAACTCTCAATAAATTAGGGATTGATGGAAGGTATCTCAAAATAATAAGAGCTATCTATGAAACACCCACAGCCAATATCATACTGAATGGACAAAAACTGGAAGCATTCCCTTTGAAAACTGGCACAAGACAGGGATGCCCTCTCTCACCACTCCTATTCAACATAGTATTGGAAGTTCTGGCCGGGGCAATCAGGCAGGAGAAGGAAATAAAGGGCATTCAATTAGGAAAAGAGGAAGTCAAATTTTCCCTGTTTGCAGAAGACATGATTGTATATCTAGAAAACCCCTTTGTCTCAGCCCAAAATCTCCTTAAGCTGATGAACAACTTCAGCAAAGTCTCAGGATACAAAATCAATGTGCAAAAATCACAAGCATTCTTATACACCAACAACAGACAAACAGAGAGCCAAATCATGAGTGAACTCCCATTCACAATTGCTACAAACAGAATAAAATACCTAGGAATCCAACTTACAAGAGATGTGAAGGACCTCTTCAAGGAGAACTACAAACCACTGCTTAAGGAAATAAAAGAGGATACAAACAAATGGAAGAACATTCCATGCTCAAGGGTAGGAAGAATCAATATCGTGAAAATGGCCATACTGCCCAAGGTAATTTATAGATTCAATGCCATCCCCATCAAGCTACCAATGACTTTCTTCACAGAATTGGAAACAACTACTTTAAAGTTCACATGGAGCCAAAAAAGAGCCCGCATTGCCAAGTCAATCCTAAGCCAAAAGAACAAAGCTAGAGGCATCATGCTACCTGACTTCAAACTATACTACAAGGCTACAATAATCAAAACAGCATGGTACTGGTACAAAAACAGAGATATAGACCAATGGAACAGAACAGAGCCCTCAGAAATAATGCCTCATATCTACATCTGATCTTTGACAAACCTGACAAAAACAGGAAATGGGGAAAGGATTCCCTATTTAATAAATGGTGCTGGTAAAGCTGACTAACCATATGTAGAAAGCTAAAACTGGATCACTTCTTTACACCTTATACAAAAATTAATTCAAGATGGATTAAAGACTTCCATGTTAGACCTAAAACCATAAAAACCCTAGAAGAAAACCTAGGCAATACCATTCAGGACATAGGCATGGGCAAGGAATTCACGTCTAAAACACCAAAAGCAATGGCAACAAAAGACAAAATTGACAAATGGGATCTAATTAAACTAAAGAACTTCTGCACAGCAAAAAAAACCGCCATCAGAGTGAACAGGCAACCTACAAAATGGGAGAAAATTTTTGCAATCTACTCATCTGACAAAGGGCTAATATCCATAATCTACAATGAACTCAAACAAATTTACAAGAAAAAAACAAACAACCCCATCAAAAAGTGGGCAAAGGATATGAACAGACACTTCTCAAAATAAGACATTTATGCAGCCAAAAAACACATGAAAAAATGCTCATCATCACTGGCCATCAGAGAAATGCAAATCGAAACCACAATGAGATACCATCTCACACCAGTTAGAATGGCGATCATTAAAAAGTCAGGAAACAACAAGTGCTGGAGAGGATGTGGAGAAATAGGAACACTTTTACACTGTTGGTGGCACTGTAAACTAGTTCAACCATTGTGGAAGTCAGTGTGGCAATTCCTCAGGGATCTAGAACTAGAAATACCATTTGACCCAGCCATCCCATTATTGGGTATATACCCAAAGGATTATAAATCATGCTGCTATAAAGACACAAACACAAGTATGTTTATTGCGGCACTATTCACAATAGCAAAGACTTGGAACCAACCCAAATGTCCAACAATGATAGACTGGATTAAGAAAATGTGGCACATATACACTATGGAATACTATGCAGACATGAAAAAGGATGACTTCATGTCCTTTGTAGGGACATGGATGAAGCTGGAAACAATCATTTTCAGCAAACTATCGCAAGGACAAAATGCTAAACACCACATGTTGTCACTCATAGGTGGGAATTGAACAATGAGAACACATGGACACAGGAAGGGGAACATCACACACCAGGGACTGTTGTGGGGTGGGGGGATGGGGGAGGGATAGCATTAGGAAATATGCCTAATGCTAGATGACGAGTTAATGGGTGCAGCACACCAACATGGCACATGTATACATATGTAACAAACCTGCACATTGTGCACATGTACCCTAACACTTAAAGTATGATAATAATAATAATAATAAAGAAACTATCATCAGAGTGAACAGGCAACCTACAGAATGGGGAAAATTTTTGCAATCTATCCATCTGGCAAAGGGCTAAAATCCAGAATCTACAAGGAACTTAAGCAAATTTACAAGAAAAGAAACAACCCCAACAAAAAGTCAGTGAAGGATATGAATAGACACTTCTCAAAAGAAGACATTATGGGGCCAACAAACATATGAAAAAAAGCTCATCATCACTGGTCATCCGAGAAATGCAAATCAAAATCACAATGAGATACCATTGTCACACCAGTTAGAATGGCAATATTAAAAAGTCAGGAAACAACAGGTGCTGGAGAGGATGTGGAGAAATAGGAACGCTTTTACACTGTTGTTGGGAATGTAAATTAGTTCAACCATCATGGAAGACAGTGTGGCGATTCCTCAAGGATCTAGAACTAGAAATACCATTTGACCCAGCAATCCCATTACTGGGTATATACCCAAAGGATTATAAATCATTCTACTATAAAGACACATGCACATGTATGTTTATTGAAGCACTATTCACAATAGCAAAGACTTGGAACCAGCCCAAATGTCCATCAATAATAGACTGGATAAAAAAATGTGGCACATATACACCATGGAATACCATGCAGGCATAAAAAAGGAAGAGTTCATGTCCTTTGCAGGGACATGGATGAAGCTGGAAACCGTCATTCTCAGCAAACTAACACAGGAACAGAAAACCAAACACCGCATGTTCTCACTCATAAGTAGGAGTTGAACAATGAGAACACATGGATACAGGGAAGGGAACATCACCCACTGGGGCCTGTCAGGGGTTGAGGGGGAAGGGGAGGGATAGCATTAGGAGAAATACCCAATGTAGACGACGGGTTGATGGGTGCAGCAAACCACCAAACCACCGTGGCACATGTATGCCTATGTAACAAACCTGCACGTTCTGCACATGTATTCCAGAACTTAATGTATAATTAATAAAAAAAAAGAAAGAAAATACAGTACATCAAATTCTGCAGAAAGTAGCAAAAGATTGGAAGAGATAAAAATGTATATCACTGGCTGGGCGCGGTGGCTTACGCCTGTAATCCCAGTACTTTGGGAGGCTTAGGCAGGTAGATCACCAGAGGTCAGGAGTTCAAGACCAGCCTGGTTAACATGGTGAAAAAATACAAAACTTAACCAGTCATGAAGGTGGGTGCCTGTAATCCCAGCTACTCAGGAGTCTGAGGTGGGAGAATTGCTTGAACATGGGAGGCGGTGGTTGCAGTGAGCCAAGATCGCACCATTGCATGCCAGCCTGGGCCACAGAGCAAGACTGTGTCTCAACAACAACAACAAAAAAAAATTATAGCACAAAACGTTTACATAAGAAAAGTAGAAAAGTCTCAAATCAATAATTTAAGCTCTCACTTAAAGAACATAGAAAAGGAAAAGCAAAACAAACTCAAAGAGGAAAAGAAAGATAATAAAAATAAGAGCAACAATTAATTAAATTGAAATGGATAGATCTATTTAAAAACCAAATGAAACAAAAAGCTCTTTTTGAAAAAAATCTGTAAAATAGATCAACCTTTAACAAGACTGACAAAAAAGAAAAGACAGAATATATGAATTACCAACATCAGCAATGAAGGAGGGAATATCATGACAGACATTGCAGATATCTAAAGTATAATAAGGAAATACAACACAGAACTCTACACAGATAAATTTAATAACTTAAATGGAATACATCAATTTCCAGAAAAATACAAACTGCCACAACTCACCCAATATGAAATAGGTAATTTGACTAGCTCTAAACCTATTAAAGAAATTTAATTCATAAATTAACAGCTTCTAAAAAGGAAACTGCCATTTCCAGATATTTTAACTGGAGATTTCAACCAAACATTAAAGAAGAATTGACACAAACTCTACACAATCTCTTGCAGAAAATAGAGGAGGGGAAAACATTTCCCAATTTGTTTCTTAAAGTTTGTGTTACCCAGATAACAAATCAGGCAAAACAGTGTGGAAAAAGAAAGCAAATGTTCCTCACGAACTGAAATACAAAATCTCAACAAAATATTGACAAGTTTGATTTATCAATATATAAAAAATAATTATATGCCAATGAACAAATGGGTTTATTCTAATTATACAAGGCTGGTTCTATAATTTAAAATTAGTCAATGTAATCCAAGATACCAACAACTAAGAAGAAACATTATAATCAAATTAATTGATGATGAGAAAATATTTTATCAAATTTAACACCATTCATGTTTAAAAAAACTCCCATAAAATAGGAATACAGGTGATCATCCTAACTTTATAAGAGGAATCTTAAAAAAAAGAAAACCAAAAACCCTACAGCTAATGTTATACTTAATGGCAGAATACTAGATAAATGTATAAAAATCAAGTGTATATCTATATTTTAGCAATGAGCACATGAACTGCAGAGTTAAAAATGCAGACAGGCAAAAATGCAGATCTCTGGGAGGAAGGAGCTCCAGGATACTTCATCCCAGCAGCGTTCCTGGCTCCATTCTAAAATGGTGACCTGTAGTGTCCTTTCATTACTCTTTCTTTCCAATCCTTCCTGGGACCTCTTGGGCCTCACACCTTTATTTCATGGAGCCATAAAAAGTGTGTACCCTGTAGTCACTTCCCTGGCTATGAAAAATAATAATAAAGATTGGGTCCTTTATAAAAAATAGTTCCAATATGGCTAAGAAGCTCCTGATGCCTCTGTAGCTTTGATTTATTATTTCAGAAAGAGTAGCTTGTGGAGAATGCAGTTAAGTAGACTTAAATATATTTCAATTGTAGAAAGACTTTGTGCCATCTTGCTATTCTGTTCTCCTGTTTATAACTTTGGAAAACTTCCAGGTGTGTTATTATGCTTTCTAGAAATATTTTAAATGATTAAATGTGCAAAAATCTGTTGGAAGTTAAGGAAGGGTTTAAAAAAAAGACTTAACACATTATTTTATTTTTCAATCACATAGCATTGACTTTTCCTGACTTTCTGCCCCAATATCTGTACCATACATTTCTTTTCTCCAAGTATTGTAAGGCTGAATTTATATTTGATCAATAAAATATTTTTATAAAACACATTAAGGGGGAGATACAGCCTGGCAGCATCAAGAGCTCCACTGACGTGCTCCTCAGTGAAAGTGGAGAAAAATAATTTAAAATAACCATTTAATGCCTCTGTCCAAAGGAAAAGAGCAAATGAAAAAAACAAACAAACATATATTCAAGAAAATCTGTGAAAGCTGGTTAAGAAAGCTAGAAATCTGTGGCACTTGAACCAAGATTGCTCTTCCCCTCCTTTTGGCTCAGCAAGGCAGAGACCACTCGAGACTGCTGCAGCCAAGAACACAGGGCTCCCTCTTTCCCCTGGTCCTGGACAGAAGACTAACTCCCAGGTAAGAGCAGGATTTCAGCGTTTCCGCATTCTGCTCTGCCTCTAGCTGCCTGTTGAGTACTCCCAGGTGAGTGAAGTCAAAGGTAGAGGCTGTGTTATTCTACTCAGCTCTCACATGGGGATCAGAGGTGTTACCTTGATTGGGGTACACTAAGGATACTGGATCCCTGAATGACCTTGCCCTGGCTTGTGACATTCTGGTTTCATGTCAGGAGATGCAAACTGAGAGGACCTAAGGCTTCTGCAACATCCTTGACTGAGTGTTCATTTCCTGTAGTGATGGTGTTACTCTGAGAGAAGCTTGCCATTGTCCCTGCTCCCAGCTACGGATCTCTGATTCAATGTTTTGTCTGGAAGGAGAGGCAAGCCATAAAACAGATATCTCCTCATCTTTTCCCAGTGGAACTCACTTCATTTGCAACAGAATATGGAGAAACTCAAGACTAACGGTGCCCACAAGAACAGTGGAGGTTATAATATAAGGTAACAGGGAGTAACTTTATGAATTTAATTAAGATGAGGTATAGACGTTAGGCCAGCTAGTTGGCAAGAGAGAATCTGGAAAGAGGAGAGACCTCTTGCCTTTAGAACAAGCATAATACATTGACCTCAGAATTGTTTATATAGTTTTGTAAAATTTTACCATTGGGGAAGGTGGGCACATTGTATAGGTAATCGCTCTGTATTATTTCATACAACTGCATGTGAATCTACAATTGTTCAATAAATTTTAAATTTTAAAAATACAACTTAAGGACTGCAATGTAGGAAGAAGTAAATTACTATAAGAGCAACAAAGGGAGTGTAAAATTTTATCATTTCAATTTGGTTCATTAAATAAGGAAATATAAAACATATAATAAAATTTTTAAATAAGTGGGAAAAAAACTTGAAAAACTCATAGCTCTAAAGTCACATTTATCTTGAACTAGAGTTTAGAAAATCCTAACACGTTTCTTATTACTATTTCCCCTAATACGGGCTTGGCTGAGTCAAGGAAGTATTTCACATTAAACTGCAAAGATGTTAATTATTTTTATTAATGTTTCTCAGCACAATTGTTAGATAAAGACCTTCATTTTAATATTAATGCCCTTTGGACCATGAAAGAACAACTTCAGCAAAGAATACAAGTTTAAGTAGCTATGAAAGAGTGGTATGCTATGTGATTTCTTTGTTTTTTAGGCCAGCCGTTAATGAGAATACACAAGATAACCTGGAATAAATTATACAGATTTGCAAGAGATTGTGCAGTCCAAGTATTTCAACATTTGTATATTCCAGTGAGGAATCAAATGCTGGAGCAATTAAGTGATTTGTCCAAATTGTTAAGAGAAAAAAAACAGGGGGAAAAATATTTTTTTGATACTTTCTCATTAAATTATACTCAGAAGATGTGTCATAAAAAATGATCACCAATCCATTAGATAGTGCTCATGTGGGAACCACAGATGTGAAAAGACATGTCATTTAGTGAATGAAAACAGACATAGAGCTTTGCCAATTCAATTACATATTACTGCTCAAAAAGAAAGTTTATTTTTCATTATACTTAAAGAAGATTTTACAAGTATATTTAAAAGTTAATATTCTAAGGTACACTTTTGGTAAAGGAACACTGATGTTTTTAAATCTAAAGGACAATGGCATTAGGATTCAGTTGCAAGCTTGTAAATCCATATAGATTACTAGTAAATAATTATATTAACTCTTAGTTCTTAAAAAATAGAAAAGGGAAAAGCAGGAAGAAGAGTAAGAAGAAAGAGGAGACAGAAAAAAGAATGAAGTGTTCTTCATTTAAAGCAGATTAAAATTGTAAGCTCTGTATGAGCCTGTACCAGATGTGGGTAAGGACAGCACATTAACACTTATCTTTCAGTCTCCTTATATGGAATGTTCCCTAATCAAAAACTTCAGTGTTGCTAAAAGTATTCTAACTGCTTCTCTTATTAAAAAGCTTGTAGAGCCCTTTTAATTATTTCTTGATTAGAAGACTATTAAAATCAATTCTACTCAATAAATATTATGAGCTGAAACTACGTCAGATGTTCTGTGGGTGTTAGACTAGTGGACTGCCCTAGGGCAGCAACAGCCCATTAATAATCACATGGTTTTATAGACATACATTATATGGAATTTAATACAATGTTTGAGCTAGTTACTGCTCTCTTTTATACACATGAATATACTGAGGTTTAGTGCAATTACTAGAAAGTATTACTAGTTGAAGCAAGTGTATGAACATTGTACAAAATACAGTATGATCATGACTGTAACATAAACACAGAGAAGGAAAAGAAGTTGGAAGGGCTCAAATGAGAGCTGGATCCCTCGTGTTTAGGGAAAGCAGATGAGAGCCATTTTAGATGGGCCATGAAACATGTTAGTAGAATAATAACTAACATTTATAGTGAATGTATTTCACACTAGGCACTGACTGTTGTTTAATATGGATTATCTCATGGAATATTTATAACTCATACAATAGGTACCATCATTATCCTAATTTTAAAAGTGAGAAACAGGTCTAAAGAGGTAAAGTAACCCAACATAATGCAGTAATAAGTGGTAATGTCAGGATTCAAACCCAAGCTAAATCCAGAGTCAATACTCAAAATCACTATAATATATTGGCTAAGAGTTCAACAGTTTCACCACAGGGGAAAGCATATAAGAGTTATTACTAGCCTTAACAAGTATAACAGAAGTGTGAAGGCACTTGTGAGTGAGGAACAATATTTTGAAGAATTGCATAGTGCTTTTAAGAGAGAGTGAAAGTATAGGAATAAATTTTGTCAGGATCCTACAGTAAGAAATAAAAATGAAAGAAATAAATTTGTGCTTAGTAAGGTGATAGGAACAGAGAAATAATTCTGGTATTTAGGGGTTGTAGCATAAATGTAGAACACACTCTTTCAGTAAACTAGGAATAGAGGATTACGTCCTCTGCTTGATAAAGAATACCTACAAAAACCTACAGCTAACATAATATTTAATTACGAGAAATTCAAACTTTTCCCCCATTAAATACTGTTAGCTGCAATTGTTTGTAGATATTCTTTATCTTAAGGCAAGGATGTCCCACCTCACTATTGCTTTTCAACATCACATTGGAAATCCTAGCTAATGCGATAAGACAAGAAAATAAAAATAAAAGGTATATACACTGAGAAGAAAGACATAACCTTATTTTTCTTTGCAGATAATAAAAATGTCTGTGTAGAAAATCCAAAAGAATTGGCAAAAAAATGAAAACAAAGAAACAAAACTAGAACTAATCAGCAATTATAGCAAGGTTTGACAATATAAGGTTAATATTCAAAAGTCAATTACTTTCTTATCAGCAACGAACAAGTAGAATCTGAAGTTTAAAACACATTACTAGTTACATTAGCACCTCCAAAATGAAATACTTAGATATAAATCTAACAAAATTTGTACAAGATCTATATAGAAAAGCTACAAAACTCTGTTAAATCAAAGTACAACTAAATAAATGGAGAGATATTCCATGTTCATGAACAACAACAACAACGACAAATCCCAAATAACAAAGAGAACTCAACAGGAGACAGATTTTAATCAGTGGATGGTAGGCTTTAGCTAATTTAAGGACAGTGGAAAACAGTGCAAAACACTGACATAAGAATTTGAGCATGCGGTGTCATAACCCAGAAGTGGGTGCCCTAGTGTGATAGCTCCAGAGAGCTCAGAAGACATATGTGAAAAGTAAATCTGAAAACATGAGGATTTATTTATTATTTGTGGAGCCACCTAAGTCCCTACTACCACCCACTACCACCATTATTGCTATGCAAATAGCTCTAGAAACTTTGAGTTATCCCAAAATAAACTGGAGGACTGTTTCTTAAACCCTTAGCTAGGAATGGCCATGTAACCTAGTGTGGGTCTGGCATTGGCAACCCTCTACATTGTAGCAGCTGGGAGTTCCCATCCACACAGACAGCTTCTAACCTATAAAACCTAAAATGAATTCTGCTCTGTCACCATGCTCAGGATGTCCATTTGAAAATGAGTTATTGTCATACCAGTCCCTCTCTGCAGTTCTAGCAGATGCCTTTGCTCTTAGAAACAGCCTCTGAGGTCGTCATTATCACTGTCTTTGTAAATGGGCTACATGTATGTGTCCTCAGAGTGTACAACTCTTGAAGGTAAGTAAAAGATCAAAGATCTCAGATATTTGCAATCAATAGCCTAAAGATAATTGATTTAAATAAACGTAAAAACAATCCATACAGAAACATAAATAATTCAGACCGCAAAGAAAGCATTGTAAAAAGTCTAATTCCATCATCAATAAGGCTCAGAGTGATTGCATTTATAAAACAAGAGAATAAGAAGAATTAGGATATAAACATAGGATTGCTGAAATAAAAGTGTCAATATCAAGGAGGACTATGAAATCAAAACAAAAATAAAAGGCAAAAAAGTCAAAGAAAAGGAAAATACAGGAGAAAAATTAAAGATCTATACAGACTATCTCTGGCAAATAGAGACTTATAAATCGAGAAGATGGAAGACATGAAATGAACAAAGAATTTTTTAGTATTAGAAAAAGGCACAAGCATTCAAGTTGAAAGGGCTGGCTAGCAAGTAGGAAAGATGCAAAAATGACAGAAATTTTAGAGAAATGAAGATCTTGAGGATATCCTGAGATCCACAGAGATAAAAAAAAATACAAATATTCTACAAAGGAATCCAAAAGCCTCCAGACTTCTCATTTATCAAAGTGTATGCTAAAAAGCAGTGGAACAGTGCTTGCAAAGTTATAAAAACAACTGATAAACACACACATATGTGCACACCTGTACACAATGGGATATTATTCAGCCTTAAAAAGAATGAAAGCTTACAATTTGTGACAACACAGATGAATCTAGAGAACATTATGTTAAGCGAAATAAGCCAGATGCAGAAAGACAAATCCAGCATGATCTCACTTACATGTAGAGTCCAAAAATATCAAACTCAGAAGCAGAGTGTAGAATGGTGGTTACCAGAGGCTCAGGGAATGGAGATGTGGGAAGATGCTGTCCAAGGAATACAGTTTCAGCTATGCAATACAATTAAGTTCTGAAGGGATAATGCACAACAATGTGAATATAGTTAACAATATGATATTGTATGCTCATAATTTGCTAAAAGGTTAGATCTTAAGTGTTCTCACCTCAAAAAAAATTGTAACTGTGAGGTGAACATGTTAATTAGCTTGATTGTGGTGAATATTTCACAATGTATGTATATAGCAAATCATCACGTTGCACGACTTAAATATATACCATTTTAAACTGTCAACTACATCTCAATAAAGTTGGGAAAATAATTAATAAATAAATAATTAAGTTGTGAAATGTTTTAAGCATAGAAAAAATATCTAAAGAAATGTATGTCCCACCTTCAGGGTCTAACATGTTTTCACTTTGACACAAACAATTCCAACCCACATCCTTCCCCACTCTCCTTCCCAAGGAACTTCTGACCTGCTGTTTGTGTGCACTTTTATCGTGGGGATTTTTATAACTGTATTAAATGTGCATGTATCCATAAACAATTTATACTATTACTGTTTTTATTTTTAAAAAAGGTATTTAAATGGCACTAAATTGAACATACCTGCAAGTTATTCCTTTACTCATATTTAGATAATTTAATACATTTATAAGTGTTCACTTATTAATAGCATATTGTTTAGTTAAATGCCTATGTCTTTTTGTGCCTTTGAAGCATATCCTTTGGTCAAGATCTGGAAATGATGAAGATGCATCTTCTTCCAGAATCTGACCAGATGGTTTTTAAAATGCCAGGGTCAGTGACCAGGGCAGGCTATGAAGAATGCCTCAGGGCTGGTTCTCTGCAGTGATGATTAATGTGCTGCTGACCTCTAGACTCAATCACAGCCCAACACAGGAGGATTCGTGTCAACCGAGAAGAGAAGAATTGCCCTCTGTCCTTTGGCCCTGGGCCTGCCTACAAGTCAGCAAAGTACTTGGTCACTGATATGGTCTGGCTTAAGTGGATTAGGGAAATGTCTCCTGCCCAACAGATCTTTCACCACTAGCTTCCTGCTGATATAGTAAATCTCACCAATAGGGATCCATCTGTAGTTACCCAACTATTCTTTATGGAAATACCATAGGCATTAAGCTCAATCAACCAAAAACACCTTATTTCAAGTGAATTCACATACTCTGATGTTAAAGTAGCTCCATGTTGAATGAACAGGGATAGATGAGTTTGGATAGAGGAAATTATAGACAAATATGAAACACTCAACCTGAATGGTTAACCCAAGTGGAGATTCTGAACTTCCAAGGCCCAAACAAGTGATCCACGGGGTGCCCCTTTTTAAAGGAATGCTCTTCATTTATTTAGTGTGGATGGGGACATCTGATTATACTGATACATTTTAATACTTTTGTCTTTCAGGATATAAATAAGGAATTTATTGCATGGGATTTGTTTTTTGAGCCAGTTCCATTCTTGGAAGCAAGAGTAAAAAGTTTGGAAATGATATAAAATATAAATATAATAACATAAAGTTGTATGATAAAATAAATCTATTTTTCAAGAAGGCAGCACTATATCATGAATTATTCAACTTCAGAATTTCAGCTCATGCCTGCCATCCAAATTTGTTGACAGTGGCATATGGAGTCTCTGGATCACATGGCCTGACATGCAGCACCTTGTGTTGCAAGAATACTCAGGGTCTAGGATGAAGTATGATAAGTGTGTTTGTTTGTGTTTTCTAATTTTTCTGAGATGGAGGGGCAGCCATAGCCAGTGAGTCGGAAGGGCTTGGGGACTGTTTTCATGGACATCAAGGTGCTTGAGTACACATGTGTGCATGTGCTTCCTTTGCAAGAAGCATATCAGAAATTCAGAGAAGGCCAGGCAGGGTGGCTCACACCTGTAATCCCTCCTTTGGGAGGCTGAGGTGGGGGGATTGCTTGAGACCAGGAGTTCAAGACCAACTTGGGCAACATAGTGAGACCCCCACCTCTAGAAAACAAAATAGCCCTGCATCATGGAATACACCTATAGTCCCAGCTACTTGGGAGGCCGAGATAGGGAAGGATAGCTTGAGCCCAGGAGGTTGAGGCTGCAGTGAGCCATGATGGCACCACTGCTCTCTAGCCTAGGTGACACAGCAATATCCTGCCTCTAAAGAAGAAAAAAAAGAAATACAGAGAATAACAGAATTACTTGAAGGAGAAGAAAGCCTGTTTTGCTCAATCAATATATAACTTGTGAGAGGTAAACTGAAAAAGAAAGGTGTTAAGATCCAGCTGCACCCAGGCATCCTTTGCCCCGGGATGAGCCAAGGTAGATTCTACAAACAAGCGAAGGTGATCAGAAACACAACCAGCCTGCCTGAAACGAGTCCAGAGACTTTCAAAACACAAATGTGATCACCAGAGCCTTGGCCTGGCTACCTGTCACTTTCAGAACAAGGTCTACACCCCAGGATGGGATTCAGTGCTGCTGCCTGCTCTTCTTACTACAGGGGTTTGTCTCTGCCCACAGCTTCTCACATTCTGTACTTCCTACTGAATAACCTGCAGTCAGTACCTCATCTCAGGCAGCCCCACTTGGCCTGATTAACTCCAACTCACTCTTTCAGACTCCACTGGGGCGGTACCATTTTGTCCAGGAAGCCTTCCCTAACTTCCTGCCCCAAGAGCTGACCAGGCTCCTCTGTTGTGTGCTCGTTGCATTCTGACAGCCCTTTGAATCAGCTGTAGGTGCCAGGCTCTCAGGCACATGAACTTTCTTGCTGGTCAGAATGTCCTCAGGGCCATATCCATTCCCAGACACAGCGACAGGATATGCATGTGTTCTGAATGAATGAATAACTGAATGAATATTTGGGAAACAAGGAAATGAGAGCCTAGGGAAAATAGAAGCAAACCTTAGGGAGTAAAGGCAGTGAAAGTAATGTTTGGGCTGTATCTGCAGAGATGGGATTGCACAGGAAATGTATGAGCTGAGACAAAAGAAGATTTTAGGGAAAAGAATCACAGGGCAAAGGACATATTCACCTTTACTGGATCCTAAAGGACAGGCTGACAAAGAGCCTAGAGTAAAGATTCCTTGCAGAAATATTTTGAGATAATTCTCCCATTCAAGCAAATTGACAGATATAAGAGGAGAAGAGGTTCGGGAGCAGAGGCAGTAGCAGCAATCGGGTATCAAATGCAGAAGGTAGCACCATGATCCTAAAGCTCTGAGAAGGTTCCTGGTGGGTCTGGAAAAAAAACCAAAAAAAAAAAAGCAGGGAGCCCATCAAGAGATGGAGGCTGCAGGAAATGCCAAGCCATGGACTTTGTTTCCACAACTGAATTTTATAAATATGGGTTATCCTATTCTTAAAGAAGGCAAACTGTCTCAACCAGACTCCACCTTCGATCCATCATTCAAATACTAGGACCACTGGTGATAGGATAAAATGAAAAGATGAGTTAAGAGATTTTAAATACAGTATCTACTCTACAGGAAGAAGGGGTATTCAGTGAAGACCATGACATTGTAAATTTGCAAATTTAGCCAGCAAATAGAAGTTTTCTTGATGTCACTGCCGAAGTATTAGGTTGGGGCAAAGGTAGTTCCGGTTTTCGCCATTACTTTCAATGGCAAAAACCGCAATTAGAAAAGACTATGCATTAGTCAAGGACTTGTTAGGACATGCTAATTTGGGGGATTTCTGTCTTCAAAATCATCTTTAATTTTGTAGAACCACCGGCATAGACTCACTGGTAATCTAGAAAAGTTGAAAGTGCTCTTTTGATCTCTTCTGTTTTCCCTCTTCCCAAGTATGTGATCTGTGGCCGACAGCAGTAATGATGTTATTAATTACAATAGTTTCATACATTGAGCACTCACTACACAACAGCCAGTGTAGTACTACTGCTTTATGTAAATTGAATCTTCACAGTAACCATAAAAAGCAGATACTCTTATTAACCCTGAACTGCACTTTGAAGAAAACACTACAATAAAATGAAACTCAGAACAGACTGGTGAAAGACAAAGTCACACAGCTGGTAAGAGACAAAGCCAGAAACCACACCCGTCTCACCAAATTCCAGAGCTCATATGCTAATTACTGTGCCATGCTGCCTACCAGATTCTAACTTATATATTAGCCTGTTAGAACACGGGATTTGGGGTTTTCATCATTGTTTGGTTGACTGGTTGGTTGGTTGGTTAATTGGTTGGCTGGTTTTCCTGAGAATGAATATTATGAAAGGATGTTTAGATTGTAAGTTGCTGGAATGGTATATTTGGTTGAGTAGTTGGCTGTGTTTCTATGTTCACCAAATGCCCGCCTGGTGAAACAGTTCCATGAATCTTATTGGCTCTTGAGAAAATACTACTTAGAGAGACTTGAGTATGGAGTAGTACGGTGCTGGCATGTCTGGTTTTGTTTGTTGTTGAATCCTAGCTCCTAACCGAGATGCCTGTTCATCTAACTGGTGTTCAAGAAGTATTCATCGAGTGTCTGAATTGGGCGAATGGCCTGCAGGAATTCCATGAAGGCACAGGAAATGTGTCCCAGGTTACAGTTGCTAAAGTAGAGCCCCCAGCCCCGGTCAGACTCCAGGGTGGAGCTTCTCAGATCTCCAAGCCAGAGGAGGAACTACATAAACTGAGACACTCCCATGCAGGTTTCATAACTGGTGTTCTTAATGTATCTGTGGAGATGCAGATGCAGGAGCTTTCATTTTTCTTGAGATTTGATCTCTGCAAATAAAGATGTGCCTTTTCCACTTTTTCATGACATGACTTTGAAGAATATACTATGACAATAAAATATTTGATTCTATTTTGCATATGGTCAGGCAATAAAACTGTCCTTGTCATCTTGGCTGAGAAACTTGGTTGGACAATACTGCAGGCTCTGGCCTGACAAGGGAAGTAAATGGGCAGAGACAACTTCTTGCAAGAAACTAATGTCACCATCCATTCTATTTTCGTGGATTGGGTGGATGGGGGAAGTGGCTACTCAACTCATCGTTCCCAGAAGGAGTCATAAAAGCAAAGATTGGGAAAGCACCTACCCGGGGTGAATCCTTATCCCTGCCTCTAACTCCTGAGATGCCTTCAAAGTTAGAGATTAAAGGCACTTTTCAATATGCCTGGTGATCGCCTCTTAGGAATAAATTCAGCAGCACATATTTGTGTCTGGATAAGGTTGAGATTTGAGGTTTCTTTCCCAAAACACAAATAACATTATGCTTAGTCTTGTTCATCTGGAAAAAAAAAAAAAAAGGACTAGGTATGAGGCTTGAGCCTGAAGCCCTGAGCTCATAATAAAACTTCTTTGCTGTGCTTACATTTTTCTTGTCCTAAATGCAACCACTCTAGTTAGCTGATTAGGGATTCAGAGATTTAGGATTTAGCCCTAGATAATAGCTGTTCCCTTGGGAACTAGCATCATGCACAAGCCATATGACCGCAAGTTTATTACTTAATCTAAGCTTGTTTATTCATCTGTAAAATGTGTTGTGCCAAGGCTTAATGAGAGAATGTTTGTAAAAGTATAAACTGCAATGTGCTCTGGTTATTAGTAACTTTTATAAAGTGGTTTCCACTTAGTGCCACATGAAGTGCTCCAAAATTGGATGATAGCAGTTTTAGCAACAGCTAAGTGTAATGAAGCTGCCTGGATATAATTCAGCCGTCTAGAACTTACTACAGGTAAAATGTCATCCTCACCAACTTTAAAAGTGCTTAATTATAATTAAGAGCCTGAAAATCAAGGCACTTCTTTTACTTGACTCAGCAACGATGACAATTTGATGCTGGAATTATCTCCTGCCAAATATCTGTTTTCCCCTTTCTCTTCTTCATTATTCAAAAATAAAACGACTTTCTTGCAATTCCCTACATATTTGCTTCTCTTGGAATTAAAACTGCAGAAGTTACTGTCCCCGTTTTGTTCACACGAGCATATTTTGTTAGAAATACAGTAGTCATGAGTAAAGTATAGCAACACTTAAAACCCTGAAAACCAGATAAAAATGAATTTTTGGCTTGTGGAAACACTCAGACTGTTTCGAGCTCACTCATTTCCTGTTTTTTTCTCAAGACAAATCATTCATATTTATAAAAATATATATATAACTGCTATATATCTGCAATAAAAGTTAAGTAAACAAATACTGTATGTTCCCAATAGATACAACACAAATACTTAAAGTGACTTTATCTATCACAGCACAGACTTTTGGATGAAGGTAGTAGAAACAGAACCAGTTACAGAATCGGCTTGATTACAAGTGCATCCTGCCCTCTGGCGGCCAGTCCGCCTTCTATAGCCCTGCATGGGAAGCCTGTCGTTCTTCTGACAATGAATTGTTTCCCAAGTAAATGACAATCTTGAGCACATTTGTTTTCCAATAAATAAAAGCTTTCAAATTTTAACGTATCTTTTCATTACTTTAATTTTTAGGCAGGGTTACTTATTAATCTTTATTTTGTTTCTTTTCAAGAACGTCTTAAATTACAAATACTTTAAAATGCTTTTTCATTTCAAATATTTTAATTTTCTATTTCATACATTTTGTATATGAACACTTTCGTATATTTTATATATTTATAAAATAAGATAAGGTGTATTACCAGTATATACAATATCACCAGTCCTTTTGATGTATTGCATTCACCAAAATGGAGTTCTAATTTGCCTACTTTGAGTAAAGATTACAGAATAATTGAGATGGTGTTTTCTAAAACCATGACCTTGGGCAAGTATTTATTATGCAGTACTTTCACTTTCCTCAATTTCCTTCAAATTATGTACAACATTTACATAATCATTATAAAAATAGTATATATGTATATCACCTAGACCAGGCGGAGAGTGAGTCCGGCCAGGGTCCCGCGCCTCCAGACTCGCCACCCCAGACCTGCGCAGCGAGGTATCCCAGCACCTACTACATGCCAGGCTCTGGAATTCAAACCAAAACAACCCTGCCCTCCCAGAGCAGGCAAAGATGACCCAAATGCAGAAACAGAGGCTTGTCCGGGATCGCCCAGCCTGCCCTGCAGAGCTCACGTTGAAAGAACCAGGCGAGTCGAGCTGGGCAGAAGTTGGGAGGCCAGCTGAGGCCCCAGAGGCCCGGCCCTTCCAGTCCCGGCCTCGCCGCCACTCCCAGAGCCAGCGCAGCCTGGCCTTCCACGCCACCTGCGACGCCCGGGTGGTCCGGCGGGCTTCCAGTTCAAGAAGGGTAGGCAGCAGCGGCCCACCCCGCCTCGGGTTCGAGCCCTGGGCGTCCCATCCGCGAGGGCTGCGCGATGCAGCTGACGCAGGCCGCCCAGGAGTTGCCGGGGGCTGGGTGCAAGGCTAGGTGCAGGGCCAGGCCGCGCTACCAGCAGCTCGCAGTGCTGGCGCAGTGCTGGCGGCCTTGCCTGGGGGCTGCCCGCCCCAGCCCCGCAGGCCCAGTGCCTTCCCACCCAAGGAGAGCGCGGTGCCTTCTGGAGCCACCTCCTGGCCCGGCCCTGCGGGGGCAGTGAGAACCGTCCCAAGTGCCCCTGGGGTCGCCAGGGAAACCGTGGTCAAGGCGAGCCCCATGTGCCCTGGGGGCCGGGTTTCGGGCGTAAGCTCTGAGAAGGTGCTGGATTCCGAGGAGGCCTTAGGACCATGTGGCTCAGAAGGCCCAGCCTCTGGGACCGTCGTGCCTGACGCTAAGGAGAGGTGGGGCCTGGAGGAGCCTTTGGAGCCTTAAGGACTGGTTTTCCGAGAATTGCAGCCCAGGCCTGGCCCGAGCGACCCCGTAGAGGCCTTGCGGGGCCCACAGCGCGCATAGTCACTGGGCCCAAAGATGATGATCTATGGCCTGAAAAGCAAATGCGGTCTGCCCTGGTCCTTCTGGGTCCTGACAGGGCCCGCGGTGTGGGCCGAGAGGGAGGTTAGCGGTGGCAGCCATACCCGGACCTCACCCTGTCCTAGGAGGAACTGGGAGGAACTGGGAGGAACCCAGGCCTAGGAGGAACTGGCCTGGCTCCAGACCATCCGCCTGCCTCCAGGAGCAGCAGGCTCGGTATTGCTCTGGGAGGCAGTGGCCCCCTGGCCTCCCCTGGACGCATCCTTCAGTCTCGTCCCCCAGGTCTGGGGCTCCTTGGGAGCTCTCCTGACCTCCAGTCCTGGGCTAGGCAGCCTGGCCCGAGCTGACCCTAAAACAGGTTCCTTCTGAGAGGGGAGGCCAAGAGTTGGCCCGTGGCCAAGAAGGCCCTGGCGCTGACCCAGTGGCAGAGAAAAAGCAGCCCAAAGCTGTGCATGGCTTCCGGAGGCCCCCTCCAACTGCAGGCAGCCCCTCGCATGCCCCCTTCTGGCTCACTCCACCCCCGGTATTCCTAGGGGAGACGGGGTCTCGTCTTGCTGCTGGCTGACCGCTGTTCCCATCTTCTTAGTCACCGCCGTGCCAGCTCTTCAGGCAGTGACAACCTCGGGGCTGGGACACCCGGTTCTCACGTAGGTCCTGTTTACAGTCCTCAGTGCCCCACACCGGGGACCCCCTGAGGACACCTCTGCCTTAACCTTGATTTCCCAGAAGGCTGCTTCTTGGTTACGGACAGACTCAGCCCAAAGCCCCTTCCTTCTGTCTTTGGAGACCCTGGGCTTGGGAAATACGAAGGAAGTGTGGCTGGGGGCAGAGCATGTGTCTGCAAATCAAGGCCTTTGCTGCTTGCTGCTGGCCCAGCGGACTTAGGCTTCAATTTAAATTTTACTTCCGGTGAATTTTTTTTTTTTTTTTTTCTGGCCACAAAGCTTGGTATTTTCACTGCTTTAGTTTCCTATTGGCTGGTGGGAGGGGATAGGGTCTGTGGCTCTAGGCTTGGCCATGGAGACCTTTGGCGTTGCCGCCAAGGAGGCAGCCTGGGCTGGAGAAGCACAGTTGCCGGTGCTGAGGCGTCTCAGGAGGGAGGCAGTCTGGTCTTTGCTTTATTCCCGGCAAGCTTTGCTGTCTCCGGGGCGTGCCTCTGCAGTCTTGGTAGGTTCCCCAGAGTCCCGAGTGGTGTTAATAGGGGTGGCGCCTCTTGTGTACAGGCTCTGGAGCTCTGGAGGGGATTAGGAGCTGCCCAGAGCCCAGTGTTCTGGAAGACTCAGCTGGTGGGGTGAGTCATTAACCCCAGTCCTGGTGCTGGTTCATAAACTCTAAAGGTGCAGTGGCCCTGGTCTCCCCTTACCAGAGCACAAAATGGGGTCAGGCTGCCCCTGGGGTTTGGAGGGGTAAGGAATGTCAGATAGCCTGGGAGGGGGATGCAAGGACTAAAATAAATAAGTCTGTCAAGTAAAAATATAACAAAATAATAAAAAAAAGTTAAGTGAATGAATGAATTTAGTAAATGATGGTTGAAGATGGAAAACTTTTAGTATATTTCAGCATCTATATCTGGTTCAAAATGCTTTTTCATAGTCAAGATATTAGGTGTCTAATTGAAATAAAATAAAAATATGAATTTATGTCCATTGAAAGCAGTTGAATATATAATAGATATTTTCTTATTTTTTGTTTGGTTTCCATGGAAACTGGTTTGGAAGGTGAGATTAAACACATATAAACACATAAAAACTCTATGGTAAACAGTTTTTACCATACACAGTTACTTCTATTTGCAAGGCAGTTCTTCAGGTGCCCCTGAAGTAACCTGCTTCTCTCCCATTTCTTGCTTGTAGTTCTTGAGAAAAACTGTAGAATGTGCTGGGAATACAGTGTCCTGAGGCAGGGAGGGTCCTGAGCCTTGCTCCTGTCCCTCCTGGGGCATGTACCATCTTGAATTAGGAAGGAACTGCCCAAGACTGTCCTTGCCTTGCTCCTCTATTCCCTGGAAGTAGGGTGTCCTTTAAAGCTTTGCCCAGCAAGTCACATTTCCCTTGAGGTAAAGAACCCAGGGCAAGCTGCCTTTCAGTGTTCCTCAGCTGTGGTGCAAGTGGGACATGCACAGTCAGGCTTCATCTACCCTAAGCAGCTTTCTTGAGCCTGGGGACCAGCTCAAAATGGATCCTAGGCTTCTGTTGTCCCTCACTGCCTATCTGTAAGTAATAAACCCTCTTGATATAACTTACTGCATGCATGATCTGTCTCACCAAACTGAGATGTGGATGACCAGTGCACAGTGAGCCTGCTTCACTATTACTTCCATTTCCTTGACCAAACAATGTAGAAACTACCCAGAGAATAAAGGGCCTGGAGAATGAATATCTACAACTACATCTGCATCCACATCCACATCTGCATCCGCATGTATATCTACATATGCATCCACATCTACGTCTAAATCTAAATCTGAGGCCCAGCCATTGTGGCTCACGCCTGTAATCCCAGCACTTTGGGAGGTCAAGGTGAGTGGATCACCAGAGGTCAGAAGTTCGAGACCAGCCTGGCTAACATGGCGAAACCCCATCTCTATTAAAAATATAAAAATTAGCCTGGTGTGGTAATGGGCACCTGTAATCCTAGCTACTTGGGATGCTGATGCAGGAGAATCACTTGAACCTGGGAGGCAGAAGTTGCAGTGAGCCGAGATGGCACCACTGCACTCCAGCGACAGAGTGAGGCTGCGTCTCAAAAATAAATAAATTAATAAATCTAATCCTGCCTCTGCATCTGCACCTATATCTACATCACTACATCTGCATCGGTCTCTACATCTACATTACAACTACATCTAAATGCATCTAAATCTGCATCAACATCTGTGTCTACATCTACATCCACATCTACATTGGCATCTGCATTCAGATCAACATCAACATCTAAATATCAGTCCGAATCTGTATCTACATCTACATAATCTACATCTGCATTCACAGTGGCATCTGCATCCACAGCCACGTCCACATCTGCATCCCTGTCTACATCTGCATCCGTGTCCACATCCGCATCCACATCTAAATCTAAATCTGCCTCTAAATTTAGACCTGTGTCTACATCTACATCTGTATCTGCATCTACATCTGCATCTGCATCCACATCCACATCTACAGCTGCATCTACATCTAAATTTGTATCTACATATGCATCCATTTCAGCATCAACATCTAAATCTAAATCTGAATCTTCATCTGCATTGCATCTGAGTCTCTCTGCATCTGCATCCTCATCTACATCTACCTCTGCATCCGCATCTGCATCAGTGAATACCTCTTCTTCTGCAACTACATCTGCATCTGCATCTGCATCTGCATCCACATCTACCCCTACATCTGCATTTGCATCAGCCTCCACATCTGCATCTACATATCTACACTTATGAACTCAGTGATATTAGCAAATTGCCTTCAGGTAGAGTCCCTATCATTTGCATTTTTCCACTAAATGGAGACTGACTTGACAGAGCCCAGGGGACCAATCTTGGTTAACTTTGCATCCTCACAGAGTCTAACACAAGACAGATACATAGGTGAGATGTCAGATGCTCAGTGTGTATTAAAGTGCTCTTGTTGGACACTATACATGACTACTTATAACTTGAAACTACTAAATTAGCATCTACGATTTGTGATTTTTGTTAACATCAGCTTTCAATGGTACACTTGAAGTACAGGAAGAAGCAACTCACAAAAAAATCAGGGACACTCTTATTGTTAGGGTTCCTGGGACAGTACCCCCAGTGAGAACACTGCATTGCACTTCAGCCCCATTCATTGTTCAATCAATGGGCATTTATTCAGACCATACCATGTTGCAGACATTGGCTAGCCACTGGGCATGTAAGGACAGAACAACACTGTTTCTGTTGCCAAGGGTCTCTGATCTAGTGATGGGGGAAAATAAGTAAAGCAGTGACAAGTACAGCTATGGGCTAGGAAAAGACAGCCCACAGAAGGAATATCTAAGCTGAAATTCAGTACAGAGTATGCATTAGCCAGGTGAACATAGACTAGGGGAATGAACAGATGGGAGGGATAGTCCAGGTAGAAAAACGTCACAGGAAATAATCCAAAGGCAAGAGAGAGCAGGACAAACTCAAGGAGTTAATTTATGGAACTGCTCAATCTGTCTGTATCACAGATGAAGACAGGGGTTTTGGTTGAAGCTATCTGAGAGGGAAGTATGGTGTGAACACGGGGCCTTTAGCAGCACCCTGGGATGTGGGGCTTCATCCTAAAAGTAATGGAAATGTTTGATGCATTTTACGAAACAGCAACTTAACGATTCGTACATTTTTTTGAAGGATATTTTTCTCTATATTATCAGGAAAGGGGTTAAAAGAGGGGAATACTGAAAGTAGTGAGACCAACTGAGAGGTTCTCAATATCCCCAGTAAAGGTGGACAGTGGCCTGACCTAGAGCAGGGCGGAGGGCATAGGGAGACACAGGTGCAGGAAGAAAAACCACAGGTCTGGTGACTGGATGGGGAATGAGGGGGAGGGAGGTGTAAGTGAGGCTTCTCACTTGAAAAACCAGCGAAGTGCTATCAGCGCAGAAGCGGGACAGGTAGCACTAAAGGGGGCAGAAGACAACAGGATCGATTCAGCGTGGGTGTATGTGCGGGACTTCCAAGGCACAGAGTACACTGCATGCCTGGGTCTGACACTGGGGAAGAAATGAGAGCAGAGGTTCTGGTTTGTGGCCAACACCAGAGAGACAGCCCATGAAGGCTTGGGACTTAGGAATATGGCTTGGAAGGAATGTGCAGGGAGAGAAAAGTAGACAGCATCAAGAGAGTATTGGACGGGGAGAGTGAGGGGCCTCTAGGGACAGCCACAGAGTAGATAGTCAATACATCTTTGCTCAGTTTAACAGTTAATTCAAACGTTAAAAACAACCCTGTGACAAAGGGCTTTCAAACCTTCTTCAGAGCCAATAGTGAAAATTTTAAAAATATATTCATGAGAATGTACTGCACACAACAACAATAATAAATTAGACTAACATTTGAATCCAAGCTTAGAAAGGGCCAAACCATGTACGTACATTTAATCATGAAACCCATTGCAGATCTCAAAAAGATTATTATCTAAAAACTATTAATTTTTTTATAAAGGGCTCATATATGTCAATAAGCAATGATAGTCCCAATAAATCTATAGGCAAAGGACATACACAGACATTTCATTAGTGATAAATAGTTCTAGTGATTTAAATATGAAAACAAAGACTTTAACCTTTCCGAGAATCAAATGCATTTTTTAAAAAATGTGCTGTAGTTTTTCACACACTAAGGAAACATCTACAGTGAAGACACTATCTGTCCATGATGACAGCAGTGTGGCTACGTGAACTCACTCATATACTCTATCTGAACACAGAGCTTCGGTTTTAATATCTGAAATTTTGACAATTTGTATCATGAGCTATTGAAATGTTGATACCCTTCGGCATCACAATTTTGTTTCCAAGACTATTTTCTAATGGTATAATCCTAAATTCCATATCATCAAACATACTTATTATAGTACTATTTGTCACAGTGAACATTTGGGAACAACAAAATGTTGACAAACAGAAGACTATTAAAACACATTAGGATCTTTCCAGATGATGGAATATTAAGTAATTATTTATAGTTTATGATCATGAGGATTGTTTAATTACATTGGAAAATCCTCAGGATGAAGAGCTAAATAACAGAGCAGAGCACAGTCTTGTCTGAACAATATTGTTACAACAAAGTATTAAATGTGCACCCAAAATCTTTGAAAATTAAAACAAAATTTTAGTAAAGTCTCTTGTGTATTACTAAGAGTAATATATTTTTTCTTTTTGTTTCCCAAATTTTTTGACAATATTTTGTCAATTCTAAAAGAACACTTTAAACAGCTTATCATTTACCAACATAATAAATATATTATATAGTAGCATATATTTTTAAGAATTCCCAGTAATTATATTAGCTTTAGGGAAAAACATAATTGGAGTATTTAAAAGCTAGTCTTTTTCAGCTTTTAACAAAACATCTGATAAAAAACAATGGACCCAGAATGATATCACTGGGCTGCTTAATATGGGCATCGATTAATTTAGGATTTCTCAATACCTCAAAAGAGTAAACAGAACAAAATAACAAATAAAACAAAATTTAAAAGCAAAAATTGTTATTTTACAAAATTTTTCTGTTATCCAGCTCTTTGTGAAGGATGAATTACTTCATACAAACCACTCAGGGGAACCACTCAGGGAGAAGTCACAGAAGAAGTGACTTCCAGCTGAAATCCACTGAGTAGTTTACTTGTTTGTGGAAAAGGAGAGAGAAAAGCCAAGTGCTAGTGGTTTTGTTAAACCCTACTTTGCATTCAACTGATAAATTGAAAATAAATTAGAAAAGCATTTGGGGAACCCATTCTTTCTACACAAAACTCATATTCCTTCCAATGGGATATATGTACAAAGAATTCATTATTCATCCAATCTTCCTTGAACAACCATCAAAGCCAACAATGTACTGTACTAGCATTAGGGCTACAATAGGAAAGGCTAAATTTACTAAATCTAATGAAATGGTTTTTATTCTTTTCACACCACTTCTAAAACACCTCTCTGGGTAGGTGCATTTGTATTTGTAACATGGTTTTATTCCTGTAAAAATATTTTTTAAGTTCAAAATAAGCTCCCCCCAAAGACTTAATTTAACTATGGAAAAAAAATATGATCAGAATTAATTCTTTTTAGTAAAGTTCAGTAGTCAAAATACATGTCAGCCAGCCTTTCTGTGGAGAGAAGTTGAATATATGACTAAAAGCTTTCCATTTTAGGTCACAAGGGAGTAATTTAATGTGCTGCAGAAACAAATGTATAAATGTCTTCACCTGAATGTGCCTGACTTTCTTTTGGGAAATAACTTAAATCTTGACAGAATTTAGTTGACTGGGAATAAATTACAATAAGAATTAATATATGACTCACTTTGGCAGTGACTCACCCCTGCTCTATATTGGGAAAGTGGGATGTAGAAAAGGTTGAGGGTTTGAAAGCAGAATGAAAACATGTCCCAATTCTGCTTTGTGACCTTGGAGAAGTTACTTAGCATCTTGTACACTAAATTCCCTCACCTGCACATTATTCATAAGAAGATTCACTTTGAAGAGTTTCCTAAACATTAAGTGAAATGATATATGAAAACTGATTTGCTCACAATGCCTCATCTTCCAATTTTAGTTATCTGCCTCAAACCAATTAACAAATTAAAACATACCTTTCCAGAGACCTGTTTCTGATAAGTGACAATTTATGGAGAGTGAATAACTAAATTTGGCAATGACTTAGTGGTACAAATTTGTTAATTTAGAAAAATATCAAGGCTAACAGGAAATTTCTCCCAAGGGGTTTTCCCAGGTACAAATATGTGAAGTACAGCAGACATTATCTTCCATGAACAAAGCCAGAACATTCTCACGTTCTGTGTGTGTGTGTGTGTGTGTGTGTGTGTGTATGTGTGTTCCCTCTCAACCCACCTTTTAAAAATTCTTTTGAAAATATACTCTTTACATGAACTTAAAACCTTAATTATTTCAGTCTCCCCAAAGGTGTTTGTAAATCTACGCAAGATTAAGTTCATTATTTTTTTCCATTTGATAATTCTTAAAGTATGTGAAAACATATACAAAATATTTTTAATGTAAATTTTCCAGTTATTTAAACAAAACGTCCACACACACTGGAGGTATTCTAATTCATTAAGTTCCCTTCCAAAATCTTGCATACAGACTGGTTGTAAGACAGTAGATAATGTTCTAAAGAAGGAAGAACACCTTAAAAGTATTGCTAATGTGCCACATCATGGACACCATACCTCTGAATACATGCAGCAGGTTACCTTCAGTTTAGCCTTTTGTGGCAACAAAATCACATATACTTATTGGGATAAATGACTATGTCCATATTTACTATTCCTGCAGTTGGTTTTTCCCTAAGTATATTTAACTTTTACGTTTTTTACCTAGAATATTCAATAATGTAACTTATGGACCGTTGTTCCACTTTGCCAACATTTATTTAATAATCTTATTCTACATCCATAACATTATCTCCTACACCTGCCTTTCTATATCCACAAATGCAATAAACATGCATTCTTATCCACACTATGATGCAGTAACTTTGTGACTAGCTACTTATCCAGGAGGACTAAATTCATATGTCTACAAATAGATTTGTACACAAATGTTCACAGCAGATTTAGCTATAATAGTCCTAAACTGGAAACATTCCAAATGTCTACCAAGAGGTGTACATTTTGTAGTATATCCAGACAATAAAACACCACTCAAAAATAGATAGGAACAAACATACAACAATATGGCTGAATCTCATTTTGACTCATGCAGAGCCAAAAAGCCACACACTGTAAACAGTGGATACTGTAGGGTTCCAGTCAGGTGAAATCTGAGATAAAGGAAAACAAATGGATAATGATAGAACTCAAAACAGCAATTGCCCTTCGGGTGTAGGAGTAGGGGCCTGAGAGAGACTGGAGAAGGAAATGAAGGACTTCTGTGGGGTGCTAAAACTGTTCTGTATTTAGATTACACACCACACATATATACACACACACACCTCATACACATATGCACATGACACGCACCCTATACACATACACACACCACACACTGACTACCCATATACACATGATACACACCTCACACCTTCACACACATATGCATTCACTATACACACCCACACCATGCTTACACACACCATACACCATACACACACCACACACTGACTATACACATACGCACCACACACACATGCACACATACTCACCACACACAAACACACCACATAGCCACCATGCACATGTACATACAAGACTACAAATAGACACACACCACACACATACACACATCACACATACCCATATACACACCACACACACTATACACACACCACATACACACAAAGCCAAAATGTATAGAATTGTGCAATTAAGGGACATTAATTGTATAGAAATTATATATCATTAAAGTTTATTGGTTTCTTTTAAATGAGAACAACTAAAAATTCATTACAGGTGGTTGAATAAGTTATGGTCTACTCATCCCACAGAATACTGCACAATAAGGGACAGGAGCAGCCCACGAGTCATACGGCCTTAGCACTGCATGGAGGGAGAAGAGCAAGCCCAGGGCAGGGTGTTGTGTGCTTGTGCTCAGGAACAGGAAGACTCACCTGTGCACCAAGAGTACCTCCATGGCTGGAAGGATTACTGGGAAAGCACAAAAGAACGTCCAGGGAAATTGGAAATGTTCCTTATTTTGATCCAGATGTGGGCTTCCCAGGTAGATCTATTTCTCAAAATGTCTCCCACATGTCCTGAAGATTGGCACTTTTCACTGGTAAATTATAAATAGTAAATTAGATTCCAATAAAAATTATATTGAACAAAGAATAAGAGAAAATTTTAAGTTGTGATAGAGAAAGGGGAAATAAACATGACCTATATACTCTGCTACCATTTGTAGGGAAAAAAAAAGAACGTTAAAGTTTATTTAAATGTGCCGAGACCAGCTTGGTCAGGGAGACCCTAACCCAGTGGCACTAGAAGAATTAAAGACACATACACAGGAATATAGAGGTGTGAAGTGGAAAATCAGGGGTCTCACAGCCTTCAGAGCTAAGAGCCCCAAACAGAGATTTCCCCATGTATTTATTAACAGCAAACCAGTCATTAGCATTGTTTCTATAGATACATGATTAACTAAAAGTATCCCTTATGAGAAACGAAGGGATGGGCAGAATTAAAGGAATAGGTTGGGCTAGTTAACTGCAGCAGGAGCGTGTCCTTAAGGCACAGATCGCTCGTGCTATTGTCTGTGGCTTAAGAATGCCTTTAAGAGGTTTTCTGCCCTGAGCGGGCCAGGTGTTCCTTGCCCTCATTACCATAAACCCACAGCCTTCCAGCTTGGGTGTTAGGGCCATTATGAACATGTTACAGTGCTTCAGAGATTTTGTATATGGCCAGTTTTGGGGCCAGTTTATGGCCAGATTTTGGGGAGCCTGCTCCCAACATGTCCCCTTCTCTGACTTGCAAATTGATAAACACAAAGGCAGCTTTGTCACGGTGAGCTACTTTTCACAGGAGTCAGGATCCACATCTGCAGACTACACAGAGACAAACAACATGGATTAAAAGCACAATCATCATTGAAATCACAGAGCTTCCAAGTGTTTTATCCATTTTCAGCTCTAAGCACTCCAGTTCCTGGCATTAAGGTCAGGTGTGCCTGGGATGCTTTAAATATTTGTTCTTTTAATTTTAAATCCTTACGTTAAGCTCCTGGAGCAGGCCATATCATTTGAGGTTGAGATGCCACTATACCGCCATGGTTCCAGATAATAGGAAATCTTGCCATACTTCTTATTATATCTGCAATCTGACCATTTTGTTCAGACCAGCTGAACATAGTGTGGCCATGGCACGCAGACTGACAGGTGCAATTCAAGCTAAACATCCCCTTAGGGCTCCAATTAATAATGATTCTGTAGGAATCGTTGTGCAGCACCTCTGCCTGTTCTGCAATGCAATCTTCCTAAACAAGTACGTTCATTTTTTCTAACTGGGTCCAATCCTGTTTACAAATAGGTTTTTGAGGGCAGTATGCCTCAATTATAGGAGCAGATTTATTATGGTAAGTACTGAGATCAGAAAGCATGTGTAACTGTGTCATAAAGTGATTGCACCCAGGCATTATTGCCAGCCAAGATTGATAAATATACCCAATAAGTATGATTGTTCTCTGTGTCAGCCCTTATTGAAAGAATACTCACGGCAGTGGTGAAAATTGCTATCATAGCTACCATTAAATTACTCGTTGTGACTGGTTGTCCAGCTTTCCTCAGGTTTTCTTCCGCCATCTGTGACAGCTTCTTGATCTGTCCCCAGGTGGGTGGCTGTGATTGACAGGTGTTGCTTATGACAGTTGGGGTCCTCCTCAGCGTCAGTCTTGACATGGCTGCAACTGAGGGGTCCTTGGGATCCTCCCGGAATCTGGCTCATAATAAGATTTAAGGTGTCTTGATGGTATCCAAATCGGCTGTTGATTTTTGCCTGGAGAAACACAAGCATAACCTCTACCCCAAGTTATTATTTTACCTTGAGAATTGTATGGGATATCAGTAATGCATTTAATATTCAACATAGAGAAAAATGTAGCCAGAGCTTGGCTAGTATAGCCTGGGGCATTATCTGTTTTAATAGAAGCTGGAATGCCCATCACCGCAAAACCCTGCAAAAGATGATGTTTAACACAGGCAGAAGACTCTCCTATTTGGTGTGTAGCCCAGACAATGTGAGAAAAGGTGTCCACACATACATGTACATAAGCTAGTCTCCCAAATGAGGGAACATGTGTGACATCCATTTGCCAAAGAGAGTTAGGTTCCTGTCCTCGAGGATTAACTCCTCCTGTAAAAGATGAGGAATGTACCATTTGGCAAGTTGGGCATCGCTGGATAATCACTTTAGCTTCTTTCCAGTTAATGCTGTATCTGCATTTGAGACCAGAGGCATTAACATGGGTTAAATTGTGAAAATGTCTAGCATTAGATATTGCATTTGCAACTAGGCAATCAGCCATTTGATTCCCTTTAGTCAAAGGTCCTGGAAGAGGTCTATGAACCCTAATGTGAGTGATGTAAAAAGGATGCATTCTACTCCTAACTGCTGTTTGCAATTGGGTAAATAAAGTCATCAGTTGTTCATCTGTATGAAATTGTAACTGAGCATTTTCAATTAACTGTGTGGAATGAACCACATATGAAGAATCAGAAATCACATTAATAGGCATATCAAAAGCAGTCAATACCTCAATTATAGCTACAAGCTCCACTTTTTGAGCTGAAGTATAGGGCGTCTGGAAAACTTCACCTTTTGATCCAAAATAAGAAGCTTTACCATTACTAGACCCATCTGTAAAATAATGAAAACACTTAGCAGGCTGCAGGTTGTTTACTGCAGGAATTGTAAATGCAAACCATTCACAGTCTTGCTCAGCTAAAGAGATAATAAAGAAACAGTCTTTTAAATCAATGACTATCAAAGGCCAATTTTTTGGAATTATAGCAGAAGAAGGCAATCCTGGTTGTTATGCTCCCATAGGTTGTATAACTGAATTAATGGCTCTTAAATCAGTTAACATTCTCCATTTACCTCATTTTTTCTTCATTATGAAAACTGGAGAATTCCAAAGAGAAAATTTGGAGCTATGTGCCCATTTTCTAATTGCTCAGTAACTAATTTCTCTAAAGCCTCCAGTGTCTCTTTACTTAGCGGCCATTGTTCTATCCAAATTGGCTTATCTGTTAACCATTTTAAAGATATAGGTTCTGGAGGCTTAACAATGGCCGCCATCAGAAGTTATTTCCTAATCTTTGGCGGGAACTTTGTTTTTCCGCTTAAAGCGGTTCTTTCAAACCTTGCAAATTTTTTTCTAGTCCCATACCACGGACATACCCCATTTCATGCATTGTATGTTGACTTTGAGGGCTATATAATTGTTCTGGAATTAGAACTTGTGCTCCCCATTGTTGTAATAAATCTCTTCCCCATAAATTTATAGGTACAGAAGTTATAATTGGTCAAATAGTCCCAGGTTGTCCATTGGGCCCTTCACAATGCAAAATATAACTACTTTGATATACTTCAGGGGCTTTACCAACTCCAACTATGTTAAATTGAGTGGATTGAATTGGCCACATGGATGGCCAGTGCTGCAGAGAAATGATTGAAACGTCTGCTCCTGTATCTACCAAACCTTTAAATTTCTTTCCCTGAATAGTTATTTCACAGGTAAGATGTTTATCAGTAATTTGATTTACCCAGTAAGCTGCTTTGCCTTGTTTATTTGTGCTTCCAAATCCTTCTGTTTGTTTAATTTCACTTTTTCCCATTCCCACATAGGGCACAACCAGGAGCTGTGCTATGCGCTCTCCTGGCTCTGCTTTCCAGGGAACAGAAGTAGATACAACAATCTGAATTTCCCCTTTATAATCTGAATCAATGACTCCTGTATGTATCTGTACCTCTTTTAAACTTAAACTAGACCTTCCTAAAAGTAATCCTACTGTCCCTGCTGGCAAGGGTCCACAGACTCTTGCTGGGACCTTTTGCGGGGGTTCCCCAGGCAGAAGGCTCACAGCTTTTGTGCAGCATAAATCTACGGCGGCACTCCTGGCTGTGGTGGGGGACAGACATTGTATGGGGGTGAGGGAATGGCCTGAGCTGGAAATGCCCCAGTTTAGAATGGGGCCCGGGATGGGCCCCTCATGGTGTTTCCCAAAATCGGGTTCCCTTCTTTATCAAACTTAGAGTGACACTGATTAGTCCAATGTTTTCCTTTTTCACATTTTGGATATATTTCAGGATCAGCAGTTTTCTTTTTTCCCCTATCTGGTGGCCTGACTCACTGATTTTTTCTACATTCTTTTTTAGTATGACCATGCTTCCCACAGATAAAACAAGCTCCAGGAAATGGAGTATTTCCTTTACCCACTCTCAGTCCTGCCATTGGCTGTGCTAGCAGAGTAGCTTTATGCAGATTACCTCTGATACCATCACAGGCCTTGATATAATCAACTAAATGTGCATTCCCTCTGATAGGTCACAGAGCAGCCTGGCAATCAGGATTAGCATTGCCGAAAGCTAGTAATTGCAACACTATATCCTGAGCAGCCAAATCTGCAATCATCTTTTTAAGAGACTCCTGTAACCGAGATATAATATCAAAGTATGGTTCTCTTGGTCCCTGTTTTATAGCACTAAAGGAAGGGTATTGTTCCCCATTTGAAGTGATTTTTTCCCAAGCTCTAATGCACACTCTGCTAAGCTGTTCTGTGGCATCATCCTGCATGACCACTTGTGCATCTAAGCCAGCCCAGCCACCAACCCCCAAAAGTTGGTCTGCAGTTATATTAATTTGAGGTTGGGCCTGGGCATTGCAAGCAGTCTGAATGGAAGCTTCATCTGCCCATCAAGTTTTAAATCGTAATAACGGAGCAGGAGTTAGACGAGCTCGAGTAAGAGTGTCCCAGTCAGTAGGAATCATCTGACTGGAAACAGCAACATTCTTTAACAGTCCCATTACAAAAGGAGAACCTGGTCCATACTGATTTATAGCTTGTTTAAATTCTTTGAGTAATTTAAAAGGAAAAGGCTCAAATGTAGCTACATTTCCCTGTTGATCTGGGGGATGTAGTCTAACAGGGAACTGCCAAGCCTCTAAATCACCCTCTCATCTAGGTTGCTGAATTCCTGCCAGAATAGAACTAAGAGCGGTCATTCAAGGCACTGCTTGAACAGTCACTGGAGCAACTACTTTTTGCCCAGTGTCCTCTGGAAAAGAAAGATCTGGAGGGTCTTTTTCTTCAAAATAATAAGGAGGGGGTGCAGAAGGGTAGGGATGAACCTCCCCTTCCTTTGCCACTTTAGCTTTAGCTGGTAAATAAACGTGCTCTGTAACCTCTTCTGTTACTTCGCTATACTCTCATTCCTCCTCATCATCAGTGTGAAAAAGCTCCAAGGTGAAACGAACCAGGCCCCACACCTGTCCCATGGTTACCTTGATGCTTCTGAGCTCCCCTTCTTACTCACCATGGGGATTGTTTTAAGAGTACTTGGGTGTCCTCCAGCTAGTTTTCCATTCCAACCGTCACTCTGGTGACTCTTTGACCTGGATTCAAACCCCCATGATGGACGCCACTTGCCGAGACCAGCTTGGTCGGGGAGACCCTAACCCAGTGGCACTAGAGGAATTAAAGACACACACACAGAAATATAGAGGTGTGAAGTGGGAAATCAGGGGTCTCACAGCCTTCAGAGCTGACAGCCCCAAACAGAGATTTACCTACATATTTATTAACAGCAAACCAGTCATTAGCATTGTTTGTATAGATATATGATTAACTAAAAGTATCCCTTATGGGAAATGAAGGGATGGGCTGAATTAAAGGAATAGGTTGGGCTAGTTAACTGCAGCAGGAGCATGTCCTTAAGGCACAGATTTCTCATGCTATTGTTTGTGGCTTAAGAATGCCTTTAAGAGGTTTTCCACCCTGGATGGGCCAGGTGTTCCTTGCCCTCATTCCTGTAAACCCACAACCTTCCAGCTTCGGCATTAGGGCCATTATGAACATGTAACAGTGCTGCAGAGATTTTGTTTATGGCCAGTTTTGGGGCCAGTTTATGGCAGATTTGGGGGGGCCTGCTCCCAACATAAATGTGGAGCAAAAAGTTAAGGAAAACTTTCTGAAGGCACAGACTATCTCTAATAGGAATTTTGAGAAAATGGTAAGAGCCACTGATTCTGGGAAATAACCTAGGAGGCCCAGGGACAAGGAAGGAGAGATTTTGCTCCTCACTGATTACAGGGTTGTGCCTTTTGAATAATGTGCATTATGTATATTGCCTTGCAAAAAAAAAGTACATGAATATTGGAATTTAATGTCTGTTAACTATTTTGGAAAGACTCAATGAAGGTAAATAACTAATACCAAATTGTGGTATGGACAAACATGTACAAGACTGAAGGAAAATCATGAAAATCTAGACACATTCTGATTATGTGGTTTCTTTACAAAGGTGTTTTAAAATTTGATCCACTTTAAAATATGTAAAAGAACAAATCATTATGGTTGTGTATAGTACAAGTGTGTAACTACAGATAATGCAGCCAGTTTAACAATACAAATAGCATCTACTGAGAGCTAAATTTGTGTCAGGTGTTTTTCCATAGCTTTATATGTAATGATTATTTATTCCTTAAAACAATTTTACAACTTAGTTACTAGGGTTATCTGAATATTAATATGAGAAAACTAAAGGAAAGAGAGGTTCAGTAAGTTTTAAAGGTCCCCTAAAATACATTGCAGTTAAACCAACCTTTCTGGAACTTTTCCAGCATTCTAAGATTGAAGAATGAAGGAGTGTTGGCATGACCTACAATAAAATGTTCTCTTATTGAATAGGATCAATATTGGTAGCAGATGCCATTAATGCTGCAATTCACATTTCTCTGCCCACTTCTGATCTCAGGCACAGCTGCAATGACTAGGCCCAAGAATGATCTGGTGGGTTCAAGTCTTTAATGACCCTAGCAAGGCTGTGAGATGTTTGCTCTATATTGGAGTTACGTTCTCCCTATTACCTCCCTTCTGCTTTCTGGAATCACTTCCCAAGTCCCAAATAAATTACCTGCACCAAACTCTTTGTTACTTTTGTGGTAACCTACACTAATCCAAGTTTATTGAAAGGTTAAGATATGTGCATGCCATTTTTAATGATTATTCCCCCTTAATCTGTGCTCTTTAATAGGTTATTAATTCCCGGTTCTAATCAGATAAAAAAATTCTATTTTTCTCTTACAGAGATTGCTGAGTATTGATCTGTGAATTCACCATATGGAATTACAGTAAATGCTTATGAAGAATACAGATTTTCAGGCTGTGTATTTTTTTAATCACAGGGGAAAAGCTTTTAGTGATTCACCATCAATTCATCATGATGAATTAATTTATCATTCACATGATGTTAACTTTGAGTTTTTCATAGATGTCCTTTATCAAGTGGAGTTCTCTTCTATCTTGGTGTTGGATTTTATCAAATGCTTTTATTGGCAGCAATTGAGATGATCATTTGAATTTTGTTTCTTTATTCTATCAATAGAGTATCTTACATTCATTGATTTTTGTATGGTAAATCACCTTGCATTTCTGGGATAAGTCCTGATTGGTCATAATGTATTACTTTCTAAATGTTGCTGGATGTGGTTTTCTATAATATTGTGGAGGATTTTTGTGTCTATAGCCTTAGGAGGTTTTGGTCAATAGTTTGTTGTTATTGTTTACTTGTGCTATCTTCATCTGGTTTAGGGCTTTTCATTGCTTTTCTTTGCCTGTTTATTTGGTTTATTACTTGGTTACTGCCTTAGCTGGACTGATCAGTGATTGTTATTTCCACAACAGTGTGCGGCTCCTGCCATCACTCTGCAGAAAACGTAGCCATGGGCAGGTGCACAGCCACCTTGGAAAGACAGTGTTTACATTAGGGTTCTCTCTGCCTTTCTCTTTCTTTCATATCCCTGTTAATTCCACTGCCTTGGATGACATCACACCAGTTGTTAGCCTCCACTAACTGCTGGCTGGTTTCTCTGTTGTTTTCAGCAATGCCCTGGGCCATAAATTGCTGCACAGTCTGATCCAACTAAATTCCAACTTCTTTGAAGTAGTAGTTTTTAGGCCAGTTTTTGAAGCTTATCCCAACCCCAAGAAGGCCTTTCTTACCTGTCTCTTTCTCTGGTTCTCTGGTAAACTAATAATTTACTGTGGTTTACCTTCATGCTTTTGTGGACTATCAGCCATCTTTTAATCGCTTTCCTTCAAAATCTCTATTGTTTGCAATATCACTCTTAGGCTTCACCATCTCCAAATACTTTTCTAAATTAAGTTGGTTCTCTTGAATAAAGAAATTTATTGGGGCAGTTCCAAGATGGCTAAATAGGAACAGCTCCAGTCTACAGCTCCCAGCACGAGCAACATAGAAGATGGGTGATTTCTGCATTTCCAACTGAGGTACCAGGTTCATCTCACTGAGGCTTGTCAGACAGTGGTGCAGGACAGTGGGTGCAGCGCACTGAGCATGAGCTGAAGCAGGGCGAGGCATCATCTCACCCGGGAAATGCAAGGGGTCAGTGAATTCCATTTCCTAGCCAAGCAAAGCTGTGACAGATGGCACCTGAAAAATTGGGTCACTCCCACCCTAATACTGCACTTTTCCAATGGTCTTAGCAAATGGCACACCAGGAGATTATATCCCGCACATGGCTTAGAGGGTCCCACACCCACAAAGCCTCGCTCATTGCTAGCACAGCAGTCTGAGATCGAACTGCAATTTGGCAGCCAGGCTGGGGGAGGGGCGCCTGCCATTGCCGAGGCTTGAATAGGTAAACAAAGCAGCCTGGAAGCTCAAACTGGGTGGAGCCCAGCACAGCTCAAGGATGCCTGCCTGCCTCTGTAGACTCCACCTCTGGGGGCAGGGCATAGCCAAACAAAAGGCAGCAGAAACCTCTGCAGACTTAAATGTCCCTGTCTGACAGCTTTGAAGAGAGTAGTGGTTCTCCCAGCATGGACTTTGAGAATTGAGAACAGACAGACTGCCTCCTCAAGTGGGGTCCCTGACTCCCAAGTAGCCTAACTGGGAGGCACACCCCGGTAGGGGCAGACTGACACCTCACACAGCTGGGTACCCTCTGAGAAAAAACTTCCAGAGGAACGATCAGACAGCAAAATTTGCTGTTCAGCAATATTCACTGTTCTGCAGCCTCTGCTGCTGATACCCAGGCAAACAGCGTCTGGAGTGGACCTCCAGTAACTCCAACAGACCTGCATCTGAGGGTCCTGACTGTTAGAAGGAAAACTAGCAAACAGAAAGGACATCTACACCAAAACCCCATCTGTACATCACCATCATCAAAGATCAAAGGTACATAAAACCACAAAGATGGGGAAAAAACAGAGCTGAAAAACTGAAAATTCTAAAAATCAGAGCAGCTGTCCTCCTCCAAAGGAACACAGCTCCTCACCAACAATGGAACAAAGCTGGATGGAGAATGACTTTGAAGAGTCGAAAGAAGGCTTCAGATGATCAAACTTCTCGGAGCTAAAGGAAGAAGTTCAAACCCATCGCAAAGAAGTTAAAAACCTTGAAAAAAAGATTAGACAAATGACTAGATAGAACAACCAATTTAGAGAAGGCCTCAAATGACCTGATGGAGCTGAAAACCATGGCACGAGAACTATGTGATGAATACACAAGCTTAAGTAGCCAATTCGATCAGCTGGAAGAAAGGGTATCAGTGATTGAAGATCAAATGAATGAAATGAAGTGAGAAGTTTAGAGAAAAAAGAATAAAAAGAAATGAGCAAAGCCTCCAAGAAATATGGGAATATGTGAAAAGACCAAATCTACATCTGATTGGTGTACCTGAAAGTAATGGGTAGAATGGAACCAAGCTGGAAAACACTCTGCAGGATATTATCCTTGAGAACTTCCCCAACCTAACAAGGCAGGCCAACATTCACATTCAGGAAATACAGAGAATGCCACAAAGATACTCCTCGAGAAGAGCAACTCCAAGACACAAAATTATCAGATTCACCAAAGTTGAAATGAAGGAAAAAATGTTCAGGGCACCCAGAGAGAAAGGTTGGGTTACCCACAAAGGGAAGCCCATCAGACGAACAGCTGATCTCTCGGCAGAAACTCTACAAGCCAGAAGAGTGGGGGCCAATATTCAACATTCTTAAAGGAAAGAATTTTCAACCTAGAATTTCATATCCAGCCGAACTAAGCTTCATAAGTGAAGGAGAAATAAAATCCTTTACAGACAAACAAATGCTGAGAGATTTTGTCATCACCAGGCCTGTGCTAAAAGAGCTCCTGAAGGAAGCACTAAACATGGAAAGGAACAACCAGTACCAGCCACTGCAAAAACATGCCAAATTGTAATGACCATCGAGACTAGGAAGAAACTGCATCAATGAGCAAAATAACCAGCTAACATCATAATGATAGGATCAAATTCCCACATAACGATATTAACTTTAAATGTAAATGGGCAAAATGCTCCAATTAAAAGACATAGACTGGCAAATTGGATAAAGAGTCAAGACCCATCAGTGTGCTGTATTCAGGAAGCCCATCTCATGTGCAGAGACACACATAGGCTCAAAATAAAGGGATGGAGGAAGATCTACCGAGCAAATGGAAAACAAAAAAAGGCAGGGGTTGCAATCCTAGTCTCTGATAAAACAAACTTTCAACCAACAAAGATCAAAAGAGACAAAGAAGGCCACTACATAATGGTAAAGGGATCAATTCAACAAGAAGAGCTAACTATCCTAAACATATATGAACCCAATACAGGAGTACCCAGATTCATAAAGCAAGTCCTTAGAGACCTACAAAGAGACTTAGAGTCCCACACAATAATAATGGGAGACTTTCACACCCCACTGTCAACATTAGACAGATCCACAAGACAGTAAGTTAACAAGTATATCCAGGAATTGAACTCAGCTCTGGACCAAGCAGACCTAATGGACATCTATAGAACTCTCCACCCGAAATCAACAGAATATACATTCTTCTCAGCAACACATCACACTTATTCCAAAATTGACCACAGACTTGGAAGTAAAGCACTCCTCAGCAAATGTAAAAGAACAGAAATTATAACACACTGTCTCTCAGACTACAGTGCAATCAAACTAGAACTCAGGATTAAGAAACTCACTCAAAACTGCTCAACTATATGGAAACTGAACAACCTGCTCCTGAATGACTACTGGGTACATAACGAAATGAAGGCAGAAATAAAGATGTTCTTTGAAACCAATGAAAAAAAGACACAACTTACCAGAATCTCTGGGACACATTTAAAGCAGTGTGTAGAGGGAAATTTATAGCACTAAATGCCCACAAGAGAAAGCAGGAAAGATCTAAAATTAACACCCTAACATCACAATTAAAACAACTAGAGAAGTGAGAGCAAACACATTCAAAAGCTAGCACAAGGCAAGAAATAACTAAGATGAGAGCAGAACTGAAGGAGATAGAGACACAAAAAACCCTTCAAAAAATCAGTGATTCCAGGAGCTGGTTTTTTGAAAGATCAACAAAATTGAGAGACTGCTAGCAAGACTAATAAAGAAGAAAAGAGAGAAGAATCAAATAGACACAACAAAAAATGATAAAGGGGATATCACCACTGATCCCATAGAAATACAAACTACCATCAGAGAATACTATAAGCACCTCTATGCAAATAAACTAGAAAATCTAGAAGAAATGGATAAATTCCTCGACACATACACTCTCTCAAGACTAAACCAGGAAGAATTTGAATCTCTGAATAGATCAATAACAGGCTCTGAAATTGAGGCAATAATTAATACCTTACCAACCAAAAAAAGTCCAGAACCAGATGGATTCACAGCCAAATTCTACCAGAGGTACAAGGAGGAGCTGGTACCATTCCTTCAGAAACTATTCCAATCAATAGAAAAAAAGGGAATCCTCCCTAACTCATTTTATGAGGCCAGCATCTTCCTGATACCAAAGCCTGGAAGAGACACAACAAAAAAGAGAATTTGAGACCACTATACCTGATGAACATCAATGCAAAAATCCTCAATAAAATACTGGCAAACCAAATCCAGCAGCACATCAAAAAGCTTATCTACCATAATCAAGTGGGCTTCATCCCTGGGATGCAAGGCCGGTTCAACATATGCAAATCAATAAACGTAATCCAGCATATAAACAGAACCAAAGACAAAAACCACATGATTATCTCAATAGGTGCAGAAAAGGCCTTTAACAAAATTCAACAACCCTTCATGCTAAAAACTCTCAATAAGGTATTAATGGGATGTATCTCAAAATAATAGGAGTTATTTATGACAAATGCACAGCCAATATCATACTGAATGGGCAAAAACTGGAAGCATTACCTTTGAAAACTGGCACAAGACAGGGATGCCCTCTCTCACCGCTCCTATTCAACATAGTGTTGGAAGTTCTGGCCAGGGCAATCAGGCAGGAGAAAGAAATAAAGGGTATTGTATTCAATTAGGAAAAGAGGAAGTCAAATTGTCCCTGTTTGCAGATGACATGATTGTATATCTGGAAAACCCCATTGTCTCATCCCAAAATCTCCTTAAGCTGATAAGCAACTTCAGCAAAGTCTCAGGATACAAAATCAATGTGCAAAAATCACAAGCATTCCTATACACCAATAACAGACAAACAGACAGCCAAATCATGAGTGAACTCCCATTCACAATTGCTTCAAAGAGAATGAAATACCTAGGAATCCAACTTACAAGGGATGTGAAACCTCTTCAAAGAGAACTACAAACCACTGCTCAACTAAATCAAAGAGGACACAAACAAATGGAAGAACATTCCATGCTCATAGGTAGGAAGAATCAATATCATGAAAATGGCCATACTGCCCAAGGTGATTTACAGATTCAATGCCGTCCCCCTCAAGCTACCAATGACTTTCTTCACAGAATTGGAGAAAACTACTTTAAAGTTCATATAGAACCAAAAAAGAGCCTGCATTGCCAAGACAATACTAAGCCAAAAGAACAAAGCTGGAGGCATCACGCTACCTGACTTCAAACTATATTACAAGGCTACAGTAACCAAAACAGCATGGTACTGGTACCAAAACAGATATATAGACCAATGGAACAGAACAGAGCCCTCAGAAATACCACCGCACATCTACAACCATCTGATCTTTGACAAACCTGACAAAACAAGAAATGGGGAAAGGATTCCCTATTTAATAAATGGTGCTGGGAAAACTGGCTAGCCATATGTAGAAAGCTGAAACGATCCCTTCCTTACACCTTATACAAAAATCAATTGAAGATGGATTAAAGACTTAAATGTTAGATCTAAAACCATAAAAACCCTAGAAGAAAACCTAGGCAATACCATTCAGGGCATAGGCATGGGCAAGGACTTCATGTCTAAAACACCAAAAGCAATGGCAACAAAAGCTAAAATTGACAAATGGGATCTAATTAAACTAAAGAGCTTCTGTACAGTAAAAGAAACTACCATCAGTGTGAACAGACAACCTACAGAATGGGAGAATATATTTGCAGTCTACTCATCTGACAAAGGGCTAATATCCAGAATCTACAAAGAACTCAAACAAATTTACAAGATAAAAACCAACAAACCCATCACAAAGTGGGCAAAGGATATGAACAGACACTTCTCAAAAGAAGACATTTACACAGCCAACAGACACATTAAAAAATGCTCATCATCACTGGCCATCAGAGAAATGCAAATCAAGACCACAATGAGATACCATCTCACACCAGTTAGAATGGCGATCATTAAAAAGTCAGGAAACAACAGGTGCTGGAGAGGATGTGGAGAAATAGGAACACTTTTACACTGTTGGTGGGACAGTAAACTAGTTCAACCATTGTGGAAGACAGTGTGGCAATTCCTCAGGGATCTAGAACTAGAAATACCATTTGACCCAGCCATCCCATTACTGGGTATATACCCAAAGGATTATAAATCATGCTGCTATAAAGACACATGCACATGTATGTTTGTTGTGGCACTATTCACAATAGCAAGGACTTGGAACCAACCCAAATGTACAACAATGATAGACTGGATTAAGAAAATGTAGCACATATACACCATGGAATACTATTCAGCCATAAAAAATGATGAGTTTATGTCCTTTGTAGGAACATGGATGAAGCTGGAAACCATTGCTGTCAGCAAACTATCATGAGGACAAAAAACCAAACACTGCATGTTCTCACTCACAGGTGGGAATTGAACAATGAGAACGCTTGGACACAGGAAGGGGAACATCACACACCAAGGCCTGTTGTGGGGTGGGGGAAGGGGGAGGGTAGCATTGGGAGATATACCTAAAGTAAATGGTGAGTTAATGGGTGCAGCACACCAACATGGCACATGTATACATATCTAACAAACCTGCACGTTGTGCACATGTACCCTAGAACTTAAAGTATAATAAATAAATATATATAATACATATATTTTTAAAAAGTAGGAAGTGGATTTCAAAGGAAAAAAAGAAATTTATTGATGTTCTTTGTTATTATTAAAATAAATTGATGTTCGTATTTTAAAAGAAAAGAAATTCAATTATTATTCTAGAAAGCAAGATAAATTGCAAATTGATCAGCCATTTAAATGTGAAAAATGAAACCATACAAGTATTAACAGAAAACACCAATGAATTTCTCTGAAACATGGCAGTAGAAAACAATTTCCTATCATTTGAAATCCTGAAGCAATAATGGAAAATATTTATTAATAGAATTTTTTATTACATAAAAATTTCTGTGATGAACAGGCAAACAAAAAAACACCATAAGCAAAGTAAAACTATATTTGCAACATTTTACAAAGGGTTTCGTTTGTAATATATAAAGCTGCAATTACACAATTAATAATAGATTGAAGATATAAAAAGCCAGATTACAGGAAAAAAAAATCTACAAATGGCAGTTCACCTTACTAAAAATGCTCTCTGTTTTGCATAAGTGAAATGCAATTTTTTAAGATGTGATATACAATTTTCCAAAATCAGATTGATGACATAACCCAAAATTTAACAACATATACTGTGGAGGAGATCCTGGAGAAATAGACAGTCCAATAAATTCTTAACAGATAAAATTTCATTCCTGATGGGAATGAAGACTACTATTCCCTGCAGAGGAGAATTGTCAGTCACCTGCAGTATTACACATGCATTTACCTTCTGACTCATTAAGAGCCTCCATTTTATTTAGCCCTCCCTGTGACCATGCCCTTTGGACATACATTTCTACACTGACTCTGAGATTGGCAGTGGGATTTTTCTCTGGCCAATGAGTCATAGCAAACTAGACCCTAGCAAAGCCTTGGAAAAACAGTTAGGAAGTTTAGCATTCTACTGGAGTTCCCCACCCCACCATGAGAATGTGTCCCCCACAGGAAAGAGCCTGAGTGACAGACCCCAGGGGGAGAGCTGTCACTGCAGCCAGGACCATTCCAGACCAAGCAGCTTGCCACCAGCAAGCTGTGGCTAAAGCACACGAGACCACCCAGAGAGTATTTTTAGTGTCCTTTAATCCAGAATGGACTTCCTTGCCCAAAGTACCCCATGCAGATTATTTACAAAGTGAAAAAGCTCTTTTTAAAACAGCAAAATGATTAGTAAGGGATCAAGCGATCAAGCTTCATATCATAAGACAAACTGACATGATGTGCCACCAGATTTGACACAATTATTAGAATAATGTTAATCGCCTATGTGGTACTCCTGCCAAAAATGTTAACCTAAATCTTCACATAAATCCAGATTGTGGGACATTTTACAAACAACATTTTTTTAAATACCAAGGCATAGAAGTCACATGCATTGTTACAATATCAGGATGGATTGAGGTATTTTAAAGCAACGATCAGTTACAATTTTGGCACCAAA